>NC_059471.1:212488457-213096939 GCF_018139145.2 Gymnogyps californianus | reverse complement strand
CCATCACCGAAAATATCAAAGGTCTATTTTAAAAAGAGGCCAAAGTGCTTTGTCTATTTCACAGCCAAAAACTACTGTGAGATTAATTTTCTTCTGTAAAGGTATAAAGTTCAGGTTGCTAAAATTAGCAATTGTTTCACCTGAGCCTCTTCTCTATGGTCCTATTCAAAGCAGTATTGTTTAGTGTTTCAGTGCCTGCTGCTTAAAATGTAACGTTCCCCATTTAATGTGTCAAAAAGCTATAGCTAATTATTCTCATAGCAAGGATAATCGTACCAATTATGATTCTTTAAAAAGAATGGTGGAAACAAAGAAGTAGAGATAAGATTTAACAATGACAAGACAAATTGGGGAGGCAGGGAAATCTTAAATGTTGAAAACCTACAGTGCCTTTTTTTTTACAGGAAAGAACAAAATTACAGCTTTAGGAAAGAGACAAGTTATCACCGTTCAATCTGTGGAATTCTGGATTATTATGATAAGGTTCGTGTTGGTTTGGAATGAAGCTCATCGCTGTCCCTCCAACCTCAAAATCTAGGGCTGTAGGATATGACATAGAGCAAAATCTAATGTTTGTACCATATCTACCTTAGACTGACAGGTGGTGGAATTTTAGGTGCATAGTCCTGAAAGCACTGGTCCACCCTTCCCAAGACAAGCATCTTATTTGTCAGGATGTTCTATGAGGAGAGGCAGAAGGCCATAGGATTATGCATTCTTCCTATGTCAAGTCTCTGTATCCATTGATTGCCCCAGGAACACAAGTATTGCTAAAGGACAATTCAAACCATCCAGGTTAGATCTCTGTTTCTCTTTATTAGTGTAGAGTGTACAGGCTTTTACATCCAGCTGGGATACAGACTGCATACCCCTCTTTTAAGGAAAAGTACAAGAAAGAGCAGATCTGAAGGTCAGTGAGGAAGAAAACAGTGGCAACAATGAGACCTATATCCCCAGCAAAGGTAAATAACCAAAACATTTTTTGGAAGATATATGTTGTCAGCCTAGAGGGTGAAGAGCTCTTCTTTCCCACATCAAAAAGACCACAACAGGAAGTGGGACACTGTCAGGGAGGAGCACTCTGTGATCCTGCTGAAAATGACTCTCTATACTGGTAGAAAATCAAGGATCAAGGAAACAGTGAGGAATTTTGCTCCTTCTGCCTCCCTGCCAGACCAAACAGAGAATCTACTGGCTTTTCAACTCAGTCAGCAGTCTGCTCCTGCACATATTACCTCAGGAGCAGATAACAGGCCTGGAAGTAATGACTTTTGTCACTTACTTGTGGGTATTGTTAATCACTTTAAATGGTTTTGCGACACATTTGGATTTCTCTGAATGTAGTCACAACTTTGGACAGAAAATCACAAAGCCCTTGGTTCTGATCCAGATCACACAGACAGTTTGAACATACCTACTGTCACTTAAAAAATGAAGAATAGCATTGCACAATTGTCCTCTTGTACCTGACAAATTCAAAACCACAGATTGAGTTCAAACAAGTGTTGCCCTGTTCTGCAAGTGCTGATAATAAAGATACTATGAAAGTTCTTGGCACAAAGGAAAACAAGTCAATATACACATCAGGACACTACAACAGATAATATTTAGCTCTATTATAACTAAGTATTCAAGCACTCTTGGAGAAATTGAATCTACGTCCTGCCATTTCTGCCATACTTGCTGTAAGCTGTTCTCTTATCCAATTCCCTGACTGTTTATCAAACAGAAGACATCGTCTGGATGCTAAGGAGACGTTTCACCATCAAGCTGAAGTGTGGCCCTCTCTGAGAGGTGTCACAGTAAAAGGTGCTGAGAGATGGGAAGAGTATAAAATCTTTTCAACTCTCCTCCTCCCCTGTTTCAAAATCCTTTTCTGAAATGTATCTTCTGTTGCTACCAGGCAACTTTTATATTAAGAGAAATTTATACCAAGGCTAGAGAAAGAAGTGGATGGGATGAAAAGAAAACCTGTAAACATAAAGGTTGCCGAGACATTTAGAAAAAAACTTGAAGAGGCTATTAGAAACTTGGATTTTTGCTTAGCAAGATTTAAATGAAACATGGTTATGTGAGGCCACCTTACCTTTAGAAGGACTGTGATTTTCCCACAACACAGTGGAATGAACACCTACTTAGCAACTGCTCCAGGCTGTTAATTACTGTGGGGATTATTCCACATTCCCACTTCCCATCACTGGTATTGTTTTGTTCCCAAAAGGCTGGGAAACTCAAGAGACAGTCAATAGGGCTTGGACTCCTTAATCAAAATACAGCCTCCTATTGCATGACTTAGACATACAGGTCTTGGAGCAACAGCACTGGTAGGTTGTTCTCTGTTATGCAGAAAGGTGTATAGCTAGGAGTCGTATTTTACATTGAGAAAATAAATGCTGTAGCATTGAGTTCTGTATATTCAAAGGTACTGAAAAATACCTTAGGTTCCAGGATCCTTCCCCGCATTTATTCCATCCCGCTTCACAAATCTTTGACCACTTTTTTCCATTATGAATTCCATTTTTCTAATGGATTTCCTTTCCATTATATAGATGCAAAATGCTACCATTAAGACTAGTTAACATTGTCTGTGGAATACTGGTTTGCCTTGAATTTCCTTAAGGTGACTCTGTAAGGCAGAAGGGAACTCATGGCCATGATGCAAGTTTTGAGGACCTCATCTCATATAAACTATGTAAAAGTTTTTTGTTTTGTCTGTGCCAATTGTCTGTACTCTTTCTTTAGGAAATGGAAAGGGATAACCACTTCCAGAGGGCAAATGATCTTGCTCATCATGAACACTTATTTTAGATTAAAATACATACTCTGGAACACCTCTCTGCCTTTCCATGAATTACAAAAGGAGCTTATACCAAATGTTTCCCTACTGGATAACTAAATGTAAGCTCCTGTTGCAGCTAAATATAACAAGAACACTGTGAGACTAAGCCTAAAAGCCCTTTCTGTACTACAGCTGGTAAACAGGCCACCTGACAGCAAGGTTACACGCAGGTTACAGACACTTCCTCTTCACATTTTTTAAAAGCACTGCTCTCTGTAACCTCTATAATACAGCTCAAACTATCACAAGCCATCGTGCACATGAACAGTCCAGACAGCCGGACAGTTTTGAATGGTTCAGTCCCTGTTAAGTCTATACACGAGTCTTACTAAAAGCTCTTTGCAGGATTCAGGAGTTATCACTTCAACCAGTTCTGCTGATAGCAAACCTCGTGTTCTGCCACTAACAAGCCTATTTTGAGTATGCTAATAGCTTCTCTAAATTACCTTAAGCTTGCTTTTACATACTGTCATTTTGTGGCCTGGTCTAACATCCGAGGGGGAATTAGGAAACTGGTGGGTGAAGCATCTAATGATGCCATGGTCAGGACATGGTTCTGCAGGGAGAACAGCCCAAATGGCCTCATGAGAGCATTCAGAGATTCTCGTCAAGGACTTGAGGGTTTAAACTACAATGAAAACAAAGCCTTTACTTTTGCTATAGCAGAACAAGAGGGGAAATAATTTGGTTTCCCTTCTGTTCCCTAAATGAGAAGCAACAGTCCATTCCCAATGCTCCCTTACAAATGGCAAAGCATGAGGAATTGCCGAGGTGTGAGACGGGAGTTTCAGGTCATTACTAATCTGGTTGACATGCAAAGTGCTGAGGTAGAAATTGAAAGCCCCGTTGCACATCCCAGCCCCCTGAGACATTCGGTCTCCCAGGAATCATTATTTCCTCTGTACAATCTATTGTTTCATAAAGAATATCGTGTTTCAGCAGAAAAGTCAAATGTGTCCTCTCATAACTCCATGTGGCTGTTAGCTTACTGCTGAGTTAATACTTTGCCACATAAATAAAATTGTACAAAAAAGAGAGAGCAGACTTGCAAAGAAACATGGGGAAAAATATAATTCATTGGCGCTCTGGGCTGAAAAGCTAGTGAGTTTCTTTCCTTTCCTTTTTTCTTCCCTTTACCCTTACAAGTTGATGTGTATCCAAACAGCTTGAAAAGTACTTTGAAATCCAACTTTAGTCAGCTATGATGAAGACATAAGAGGAGCTGATTTTTCCTTTGTGATGCTTTGTTTTCTTCTCTCTTTTATTCAGTGTTCGCTTCAGCAGTGGCTGCAGGAGAGGAGCCAAGTATTTTTTCTTGGAACTTTTTTCTTTTTTGGTGCAGTTAAAGATACATTTCTTCTGTTACACTGAGCAATAGTCACTACCTATTGCTATTAAGCCAAGCTCAGCTAGTGAGCTGAGACAGAGCTTGAACCAAACTGCAAGCCTTCTCAAACCAAGGATACCCTAACATTTTGCCTAAGGGCTCTTCATTCAGGTAAGAAAATTCTGCTTTTTGTGGAAAGATGTCAAATAATTTTTATTACAGAAAATAATAAGTAATACTATATTTATTTTTATTTTTGATGAAACCTGTACTGAAAAAATCAATTTGACAAACGTTCTAAGGTACCATTTGTATGAGCTTTTTCATCAAATTGGGGAGCAGTCACCGCATTCAAGGGCAAGGTTGCCACTCAGAGGGATCTAGACAGGTTGGAGGACAGGGCCAACAGGAACTTCTTGAAAGTCAGCAGGGGAAAAAATGCAAAATTCTGCACCTTATATGAGTTATCACTGCACAGCTGGGGAGCAGCTCTGTTGAAAAGGACTCGGAGGTCCCGGGGGACAAATAGCTTAATATAAGTGAGCAGCATGCCCTGGCAGCAAAGAGCAACAGCTTTCTGGATTGCTGATGCAGGAGCAGAGCCAGGAGTTGGAGGGAAGTGATTACTCCTCTCTAACTGACAGTCATTAGCCCACAGCTACAATACTACATCCAGTTTTGGGACATCCAAAAAAGAAAGGCATTGGTAAACTGGCATGAATTCAGTGATGGGCCACCAAGTGAGGTGGGGGGGGAGCAGGAACTGGAGTAATTGCCCTTCACAAGATGCTGGGGGACCTGGGCTTGTTTGGCCTGGAGAAGAGACAGCTTCAGGAGGAGGTAACAGCATCCTGCCCATACCTACAAGGAGGTCATCAAGAAGACAAAGTCAGGCTCTTAAAAGTGGAGCATGGTGGGAGGACAAGAGATCATGGGTGTAAGACAAAGAGAGATTCAGAACACATATACGGAAAAATGAGGACAGTCAGGCACTGGAACAGGTTGTCCTTGGAGCTTTTCAAGACCTGGTTGGCAAAGTCCTGAGCCACCTGGTCAAATCTCATAGATGGCCCTGATATGAAGGAGCAGGGTTGAAACAGAGATCTCCTGACGTTCCTCCCATCCTATGTTCTAAGATCCGATGAAGTCTCTGCTAACTTTCTATTCCTGTGTCCTTTGTCAGCGTATTTGAAAATGCCACCCATTCGCTTGCCATTCTGCTAGTGACAAAGTAATTTTTGAAAAAAAATCCAGAAGAGCTCAACAATGGGTAATGATTTTAAACTAGAAGAGGGTAGGTTCATACTAGATATAAGGAAGAAATGTTTTACAATGAGGGTAGTGAGACACTGGAACAGGTTGCCCAGAGAGGTTGTAGATGCCCCATCCCTGGAAACATTCAAGGTCAGGTTGGACGGGGCTCTGTGCAACCTGATCTAGTTGAGGATGTCCCTGCTCATTGCAGGGGGGTTGGAGTAGATGACCTTTAAAGATCCCTTCCAACCCATTCTATGATTCTATGATTCTATGAATTACTAATGGTTTTTATTACCGAGTTAGTAGACATGCAGACAACCACGAGTTTCCTCAAAATTAATTATTGAAACCCTAGTTCAGCAAAACACTTAAACTCACACTTAAATTTAAGCATATCTTTATTTCCTATTCATTACAGTCCCTCTACTAAATTTAGATATTTATGTCTTTTTTATTCTGATCTCTCTAATGCACTCACACATTTGTATCCTTTTAGTAGATTGTAAACACCTACTTAAAGCTGGACAAATACCTAGCATCTTTCCTGTGCTGAGATGTTTTGTAATGTTAAATTGTGATTATCATTCATCCAATTTGTGGATTAGGTGTTCTTTCATTTTATTTTTACAGCTATATGCAGTATTACCAACCATTAGTATGTAAGTAAGAAATGATGAAATTATATGGCTACTGCATAAAATGTAATGGTACCAAAATTATGAGGTTTAATGCTGAATAATTTTTAAAAGTAAAAGGATCCAGTGCTATGATATTCCTTTGGCAGGGTGTACGTTGTGACATGGAGTACAGTGAGTACACTCCACAGTGCTCATGTGTTGTGCACACCCAGGCCATGGGAGCTCCCTGCTGACTGAGATGAGGACATGCACCACTGCTGTACCTCGTCATTTTGGTTCGCAGTTGACTCCATGTGAGTATATTCTAGCACATATTGCAGTTTCCATCCTGCCCCTTCAGCCTGCTTGTTGCTGGAGGAAACCCAGATACACAGCTGCTATGGAGCAAACCCCACTGTCTGACATGGCCTTGGGGCCAGGAGAGCATTGGACAAGAAGAAGGAAAAACATAGCTGAAAACCATTTGAATCATCTTCAGCTGAAAACCATTTGAATCATCTTCAGCCTGCATAACAAAAGAAATGGTGCTGAGGACAGAAGACTCTCCAAAGCATTGGCTAAAGCTGTTACCTCATTCACAGCTGAGAAGAAATAATTCTCTAGGTCAAAGGGAGGCTGAAGTGCTCCTGGCCTCATCTTGGGAGTCCACCAGATAAATCATTGTTTTTAAAGTGTCAGTAGCCCAAAGTGACTTGCTCCTTATTTATTGATTTAGGGGACTGTATTCTTCATGTTCTGACATGACCGTGGTGACTCCTCATTTGAGGTCTCCAAATAACAGCGCAGTAAGCTACAGCTGTAGTTGGCCATAAAAGCTACATAGAAGATCCCTGTGATCCAGTGCATGATCCTCTCACCATGGTAAAATAACACCATAAGACAAGACAGTCCTTTGGAGCTGGACAAGGAACAAGATTAACATCATTGTCTTTGCAAGAATGTCCTGTATACTGGCGAGGATAAGAAAAGTTAGACAAAATAAGAGAAATTAATATAAACGTCTAGCCAGATTCTCAGAAGTGTCAGTTGGCAAATGACAAATGAATCCAGCTATCGTGGTTTAAGCCCAGCCGGCAACAAAGCACCACGCAGCCGCTCGCTCACTCCTCCCCGCCGGCGGGATGGGGAGGAGAAAATACACCAAAAAAAATCTCGTGGGTCGAGACAAGGACAGGGAGGGATCACTCACCACTTATGGTCACAGGCAAAACAGACTCGATTTGGGGGGAAAAATAAACCAATTTAATTTGTTAACAACCAAATCTGAGTAGGATGATGAAAAATAGAACCGTATCTTAGAAACACACCCTCCTCCCGCCTCTCCCTTCCTCCCGGGCTCAGCTTTGCTCCTGAATTCTCTACCCCCTCCCCACCAGTGGTGCAGGGGGACGGGGAATGGGGGTTGTGGTCAGTTCATCCCACGTTGTCTCTGCTGCTCCTTTCTCCTCAGGGGGAGGACTCCTCACACTCTTCCCCTGCTTCAGCGTGGGCTCCCTCTCATGGGGGTCAGCCCTCCATGAGTTTTTCCAACTCAAGTCCTTCCCATGCACTGCAGTCCTCTGTGAATTGCTCCAGCGTGGGCTCTCCCACAGAGTCATGGCCTTTTCTGGGCCCAGCCACCTGCTCCGGCGTGGGGTCCTCCACGGGTTGCAGGGGAATCTCTGCTCCGGCGCACCTCCTCTCTCTCCTTCTTCACTGACCTCGGTGTCTGCATAGTTGTTTCTCTCACATCCCACTCCTCACTGTAGCTCCTCTTCTTTCATCTTTTTCTTCATCTCCTTCTCTTTTTACTGTAGTTCTTCTTATTCTTCTTCCTCCTCCATCTTACTCTCTCCCTCAGGAGTCTTTTTCCCCTTCTTAAATATGCTATCACAGAGGCGCAACCACCGTCGCTGATGGGCTTGGCCTTGGCCAGAGGCGGGTCCAAGTTGGAGCCAGGGAAGCTTCTAGTAGCTTCTCACAGGAGCCACCCCTGTAGCCCCTCCCCCGCTGCACAAACCCAACACATTAGCAACGCTGTATAAATTTACAATATCTGAGAATCTTATACTGTTTCCTTAGAATAATCCAAAATCAAAAAACCCTTAAAATTAAGGAAAACAGAACGATGTAACTTAGTCTTGGAATACTTAAAAACTTATAACCAGTATTAATACACATGCAGCTGACAAGAAAAAGGGTTTCAGAATATTGGTTATATGCAACGCCAAACAGTGTGTGCTAGTATTAATTACTATTTTCACCATTATTCTCCTGATGTTCTAGGAAAGATCAAGAGAAAGACTAGCAAGAATTTTTAACTTACATTGATATGCAAATTAATTTCCCATGTAACATCATGCATTTTCATGTGGCAAACATCATCCTTTATGCTTTTTCCATCAAAGAAAGAAACAATAGTGTGTGCCTGAGGTATCCAATCAAAATTTGTGACCCATTTCAAGCTTTATGAATCAAGTACGCACAGTGAAACCATTAACTGCATGTTGTATGAAGGGTGACTCCACTATGTTTCATGGTGGGATTTGGGTCTTTTTTATTGCTTTTTAAATTATTTTCCTAATAATTCTTAATTACTTTTACAGTTTACTTTTTGACCATCACTAACCACTGAGCCAACTTTTTCATCGAACTATTCATTGCAATTTTAAGATCACATTCCTCGATCGCGACAACTACTTTTAACGTTGTATATGGAAAAGTTAAGACTATTTTTTTCAGGTACATCTGTTAACATTTACTCTTATACAGTTTTATTTCCCCACTCTTTACCTGCTAATCATTGCATGTTGTACATCACATGTATCATATTGCTAAAATGTACTGAGTTGTAGAGGTAGAGGTCAAGGCAAGGCTTTAGTTTAGTTGTTAGGCTGTGTCTCAGCATTCAGATCTTAGATATCCCATAGATCTCTGTGAAGCACTTTCCTGTGTGATTTTCCTTCACAGAAACTAGAGCATCAGAACTTCAGTACCTCTGGAACTGAACCTTTAATTCTTTGTATCTGTGTTCTCCATGTATGAAATCTAATATTATTCTGCGCCAGAGATAACAATTTTCTCCTGAAGAACAGAGGCTGTAAAGAAAAATTCATTCACCCTTTTTAGGCACTTCAGGCAGGTTTTAACTCACCTAATTTTAAATGTCTACAAAGTAATTGTCTATACCTGAACTAGGTGGGGTTTTTTTGACTCTTAGAGACCAGGGAGAGAAACAGGCACTTAAAGAATTTGATTCATCTCATCCTGAGGTAGACATCCATAATAGGTCAGATGAAACATATAATTTAAGTGCCTGTTCTCTCTATGACTGTAAAAGAAGTTCAGATGCATACTGGACCATACAGTTCAGATGTAGACATCTACACAGCTGGATAGCTACACATACTGAGATGAGCTTGACATCCTGAGTTTACAGCGGTGACTGCTGTTTCAGCTCCTACATAGATACTCATTGGAAAGTTTATGCAATATATATGTCTTTGGCTATATTCTAATCAATATTTTAATAACTACACTTTTCACAGTTAGAAAGGATATTTCCCAAAGCTGTATGAGCATGATTTTGTTTTAAATTAAGATTTGGAGTCTGTTGTGAACTGTAGAAACTCTGAGAGAAAAGTGCCATGATCGCATATAGCATCATGACCCAAAGGATGCACGGAAATTTGTTTGCTAAATTCTGAATAAAATAGCACAAGGACAATGACATTACCCTATAATTACATTTTCACCAAACTATATGATTACTTCTGAATTCAATATAATTAATTAAAAGTAGCTCAAAGCACCAAGAGGAAACAGAGTAATACAGAGGGAAGAAGTGATAAAGAGTATATGGGAATGGTAATACAGGTTAGGCCAGTGAAAACTCCTTGTTCTGTACCCAAGGTAATGGGTAGGAAAATACAGTTTCATATTCTTTGAGAATTGAAAATTTCAGAAGGAAACAGGAAATGTTATATGTACAAAAAGAAAGGGCGATAAAAGCCTGCCTGGCCTTCATGAAGGATGCTAGCGTGCATTCGCCATCATTCTTGGTACAGCTAATCTAGCAACAATGAAAACTTCTACCTTTACTTCACATACACTTTCAGACACATTGTAGAAGTCAAAATTTTATGGTAAAAGTGTGCTAAACTCTGTTGAGCATCATGAAGGCATTTCCAAGAAGGGCTCAAGGAGTCTTCTAAATGTGAAAAAAAGTGGCTTCATAATAGTTCAGTAAAGTGGCTTCACTAGGCCTGGAGGTGAGAAAGACACAATCTTTCTTGGGTTCAGTCTCTGTACTAGCAGGGTGAGAGAGACCGCTTTGAGGTGTTCTGTTTGTTCTTAGGAGTGAGATTGTGTTCCAGCATAACAAAAGACAGTATTCTGGGAAAACAGAAAATATTCACTTCATTCAAAATATAAATATATTAACAAAACAGGTCTAAATCATGGGGGGATGAATTCAGAAATGCCTCAATCTTTAGCAGATAAGCAAAGGTAGGGTTCACGTTCCATGTATGAAGAGAATTGTTATGGATGAGGAAAGCACACAGTCCTGTTAACAATGGGCTATAATGAATTGAATGGGAAACAATCATGAATCATTTCCCAAAAGATAACTTTATACTACCTAAAAATGTTGGAAATATTAAAGTGTAGAAGAAAGTTGTTGCATTATTACTTGCTTGGAATCAAACTTTGTCTTCTCACCATGTGTCAAGGGTTACTTATTGTAGTGTCCCATTACCCTTCAGGCCATGGGACAGTTTTTTGAGAGTCCCCCACAGCAAATGCTTTCAGCCAGCCTCATCTGCAAACCCCTAGCCTGCAGTTCCAGGCAGTTGCTCTGGAGGCAGTTTAATCCAATTCAATAGAATTAGCTTTTAAAATCACAGCTATTTTCCAAACTGTCTCTAGTAGGTCCCCCATTGCCTCTTTCCCTATTCCTAGTCATGAACGTTGATGGCTGAAAGTAGCAATTTTTTTTCGGAAAATTTTGGTTTAATAGCTTGCTGTGAAAATATCCCTCTTCCACAATTTATCCTAGAAAGTCATGATCCGAAACTTTCTACCCTGCAGATTTCTAGACTCACAGTTCCCCATAGATTGAAGTAGAGACAGAAGCTTGAATGTTACAGGATCTACAGATGCACTGCAAAACTCAAGGTCCAGGCTTCCTGCTCTGCCTTTCAGGATCTTGTCAGCCCTTGGGAGTACTAACCTGGCAGTTTTTTCTGACTCCTTGCCCCCTTTACTCAGTGAATCTTAAAAAACCATGTGCAGTTGCTGAATGCAAAGCAGGAAGAAAGAGAAACTGATTAATAACTGTAATTATGCTGCCTCAGTTCCCCCACAGAAAACACAGCCCAGCAGTTTAGGGAAGCAAGGAAGATGCCTTTACAACTATTTATATTTAAAAGTAATAACCTATACACAGGTAAAAAACTCTTCTGTGGGAATTTAATGTTTGTGGAAGATTTCAGCTCACTGCCTCTGAGACTGAGATGCTCTGTCATCACCCGCAGGGCACGGATAACAGAAGTGCTGGCAGTGGACAGCAGTCCACTTGCAGAGGTAACTCTGAGAGCTAGGGCTCCTGGTGGCCAGACAATTCTGGTCTCTCTCTGATTAAGCTTCCTGCTTTTGCCCATTTGGGGTAGTAAAGTGCCCAGCTATGGATGAACTGAAACTCATTTCGTGTATACCATGGAAAAGACAACAGAGAGGAAGAGCTTAAGGTCGCCACCAGCTTGGATGCATCAGCCTCTCTCACTCCCTGAATCAGGTAGCTACTCCAGAGTTCTTGCTGCCTTTAGAAAGATGGGGTTTGCAGTGGAAGAAATCAAGTGTGTTATATTATTTCCAGATAAAAGAAGTCATTCATGATGGTAAAAGACCTTTATTTTTGGGGATTGTGCCTCAGCAACTAAATTGCTTGAGGATTTCAGGAGGAAAAAAGGAAGGAAACAGAGATTGAGGGGTAAGAAGAGGAAGCAGATGTGACTACAGTGCGTGCCTTGACTCTAATCATCTCTCAGCCCTGTTGGTGTAGTTCATAGGGAAGAGTCTGCGTGAACTTCTGGAAGCTAAATAATGTTCAGTGTCTTCTGTTATATAACTCCGTCAGTTGCAAAGGGAAAAAAAGGCTTCTTTTTTGCCTCCAATTTTATTCCTTGATGTTGCCTTCAGCTATTTTTTGAAATTCAATGTTACTAGTCTTCAGTTAACAACTTCTGAAAAAATAAATATAAACTTTGATAACTTGAGTGATGTTTTTTTAATAGTTGGCTGCAATCTAAGCTTGCAACAAGTCATTTTAAAACATTTTTTTTTGGCCAACTTTTAATTTATACTCGCTCCT
This sequence comes from Gymnogyps californianus, assembly GCF_018139145.2. Lineage (NCBI taxonomy): Eukaryota > Metazoa > Chordata > Aves > Accipitriformes > Cathartidae > Gymnogyps > Gymnogyps californianus. Next base: position 213,084,526 of record NC_059471.1, on the reverse strand, counting down.
GAAACAGTGCTCTTGCAATATCTTGATTAAGAAATATTAACAACTGCCTTCAAAGTGTTGGTTTCACAAAGATAAAAGGAAAGACTTTCAGCTTACATAAGCTGTCACATCCTGTGGGCTGATAACATTTTAGATTAGTTGAGTCTCTAATATTAACATTTTCTCTAGACATTCCCAATTTTCCTTGTGAGTTCCACTGTTTTGATTTCTACTTATACAAATAGAGAAGCCCTAAGGGGCCTAAACTGAGATGCCTTAAGCAGTCTGATTTTCCAATGGAAAGCAGACAGTCCTCCATCTTCTGAAAACTAGACATCTTTAAGAAGTTTGTTTATTTGGACATACATAAAATCTAAGTATGCAAAGTTCTATTTTTTAATAAGGTTAAAAAAACCCTCCCTTTTTCTATATGTACCAGCAAGGATTTGTGAAGACTGCCGTTGAAATATAACTTCTAAAATAAATTTAATTTCATGTTTTTTCTGTGTATCTGTGATGAGAGTTTGAGTAACAAATGAGAACTTACCTTTTTATATTTTTCTTTCTTTTTAAAGCACAAGGAAAATCATGAGGGAGAGCAGAAGGGAGAAGGAATATATGAACAAGTATCCACTTGTTATATATTTATATATATAGCAAATATCACCTCCAGTCATATTCATACAAGATAACGAGGTGACCCCACTACCCCTTTTCTTCGAAGTTGAAAGGAAGGTTACATTTTTGCACACTTAAAATAAATGTCTGCCTTCTGTAAAAAAAAAAAAAAAAAGGTGTTGCTCAAGGGAAGCCATCAGCAGTTGAGAGAACCATAATCCCCACCATCTGCTACCACAGAAACAGAGCAACTATTCACAGCTTTTGTTGCAGTCCTCAGGCTGCAATTGTACTGCAACTGAGGGTGGTCACAGTAGACCTGAGCAATTTTATATCTTTACTGCTTATTCCCCTGCCTACCGCCGTCTCTCTTCCTCCCTCCTCTGCCCATTTTTTTACTGTAATAGGCAAAACGAGGGCAGGGAAGGGATTGTATCTTTCTGATCTTTAGGCCACCTGCTGCCACCAACAGAAACATGAAATATGCATTGTATTTTGGGCCTGTAGGAGATGTCCCCTAGGCTGAGATTCATTTCATTTAATTATAGTAATCTAAAAAGTATCCAGTCTAAGCTAACTGTCTAGGCTCCTCCTACAGACAATAAAAAAGAGGCAGTTCCAAAGGCAATTCATCCTATCCTACAATTGGTATTAATCTTAAAACAAGTGCTGAGTAAAATGAATTGTCCTGTCTGGTACAAAAGGAGCTCAGTCTCCAATTTAGAGCAGATACCTAGGATGGGCTTTGCCTGAGAAAATGGAGACACCTCCAATGCAGATGTCCTTATCTGAGCTGACTGTTTAGATTTCTTTTATAGCTGATGGAAAGAACAGGAACTTTTGATTCCTCTCTTCTAATGTAGATACAGGAAGATTGAAATATTGTAAGTATTTCTCTCCACTAATGACAATGACTAGCTTGGATGTAGACCTTTTTTTATAGATTTATACAGTTAGAAGAGGTAACTTGTGTTTCTAATTTCCAGATGGCTAAAATTAAGTGAAATGAATCTGGGCTTTACTGACTGGCCCATGCAACTAGAAATCATGCTTTGTGAGCAATGCCACTAGCTTCAAAAGATTAGTCCCCTTGGCCAGCCAGCCATCGACCAACATATTATCACTTGCGGTTTCTGGACTGCGCAGCTCTTCATGCGCTCTCCAGAGTAGCATGCAGCGAGCCAAAGACTGAAGACCACTCCTTCCTCTATCACACCAATGCAAAGACACAACAATTTCTTCAAAGTTTCTAAGTTATTGAAAGAGAACGGAGGAGAACTTAATGTCAGAGGTGAAATGTGTGTATGTTACTTGAACTGTCTGGAAATGTTCATATGGCACAATGTTCAAATGTCCACGGCACTTAATTTTCATATTGTTGGCTTATGGTAAATATATTATATGAGCTACACATTTGTAAGGATGCTTATTCACCACAGTGTGCATTTAAATAAGTACTAGTTCATAATAACCTTTAAAACACAAGCATCTTTACCTCATTGTCATTTAAGTATTGGATTGAGCTTTATCTCAATGAGCTCATTAGAGAGAGTTGAATGTATGGGAGGATAGTTCCTCAGCCTTATTTCATTGCAAGTTTTATAGTTAATTACTAGGACAAAACACTAAATAAGAACACAAACAGTATTACAAGTTAAAATGGAAGGTTCTGTGGCAGATATAGCTTTATAAAAAAGCATAAGTTAAATGCTAAGAACTCATTCTTAATAAAAAGCAATTTCCCAAGTATTATGTGCTATCTCCATTATGGTTAAACATCATAAATTAGCAGTGCACATTCCAATTCCAACATCTTGTGTTCTTCAGTATTCTTAAAAATCAGTCGAATCAAAAGTCCGCTAGCGCTTCAATGGAAGTAATAGAAGACAATTTAATTGACAGAAATGTGTTTTAGATAGTACTTCTTATCTTCAGGCAACACATTTTATTACCTAAAACTTCATTACTGTGCAGAAAAAAAGGAGAAAGAGAAACATATGTTTACTTGTAGTGAATCATACATTTAAAATGATAACAGAATTGATTTCTTCCTGCATTTTTTATCTTTACTGTATGCATCATGACCTATATGCTAAAATGTGAAAACCTAGAAATTTCTGGTACACTTTTGTATTTTCCAGGAAAAGAACAATAATGTTCTCAGAAGAATGATATTTTTGCATTGCTGTAATGTGCATTGTTTTCCTAAGATCAAATCTAAAAGGAAACCGGCCCCCATATCATCCACGGCAGTGCTTCTGTCAGACCTTGTAGTTACATTTGCTGAACAAAGACAGTCAGAGTTTCAGCAGGAATCCCCAACACAACAGCAAGGAAGCAGCAATGTTGGTTTGCATGTGTAAGTACTGTGTGTGAAGTCGACTTTAAAAGTAACAGGGTGACACCACTGATTTTGATCCTGTATAATCAGTGGGGAAAAAAATAAAGGATCTGAACCCACTGCCAATGACTACCTGCGGATTTTATTGTCTACTTCAGAGGGAACAAAATGATGCCCAGTTTCTGGTGCTCCTGGACTGTCAGTTATGAAACAGCCTCTAGCACTCCACATCAGTGCAAAGGAGTATAGTTTGATAGGGACACCGGATTAGACGGCATGCTAATGATAGAAAGAATGAAAATAAACAGCTCCACAATCTAACAGCAGCCCTTTTCATGTTATAACTTACAATCTAGTAGTTCTCCTGGAAAAACACCTAGCATTTTCCACAAACAATCAGAAGAGGTTGAGTCTAAAATGAATAGTCCACTTCCTAAAGGTATGAGACAGTTAAAATCTATTTTGGGGCTATGAACTGAAGCTTGAATAAACAAGCTGAGATCTCCAATTCAGGGAAGTATTCAACAGTCTTAATCCCATTGAAACCAATAGAAGGCATGCCCTTCTTACCAGATCCGTTAAGGATCTGGATCTAAGTTCTTACAGTCATGGTACAGGGGGACCCCTGACAGTCACAAAGGTGTTAATTGACTTTGACTCAGAATTGTAATTGTATTACAGTTATTAATACTATGTATTACAAGTTTTAATGCACAGTAATTGAATTACAAACCATTTAATATTGGGCAGGGGTGGGGGGAAGAAATCATCACAGATAATTTTACAGGTGCACAGAAAACAAAGAAGTGACCTAGATTGCTTGGTCGGTTGGGCAGAAGCAAACAATACGGACAACAAGAACACAAATCTACGAAAAAAAGTATAAAGCTTCTACATAACTATTGAATCCTATAGTGGGAAGCAATAACTCTGGGAGCACGGCAGACTGTCACCTGTGTGGAAGCCTTGGTTGTGTTATTGTAGTTAAATATTAGTACAATCCATGAGTTGATAGAAGGAAATACAGAATAAATATAGAGGGGTAACATTTCTTCTATTGGGACTGTTGCAAAATCCACTAGAATACAATGACCAGTACTAGAAAACATAGAGGGAAAAAAAAAAGCAAACAAACAAAGAACAACAAAAAAAACCTTAACAGTTATAGAAGGTTTAAAGAAAAACTAATAGCATAATGAAAATATTGAAAAATAATGAGAAATCCAATTCCTATATTTACACTGTATTTACTCCTGTACTGCTTTTGAGCTAGCTGATTCCAGCAGCAGTCTGAAGACTGCTATGCTCCTGAGACACAATCATATGCATTATTAAACATGTTGGCAATTTGGGTTGAATTCAGGTTGCTTACAAGCACTGTCTGTTTCCGTGTGATTGCAGGACAATCCATCTGACTGACATCGACCATGGGACGCTGCCACGGCCACTCAAACACAACACTGTGAGATGCACATGAAAGCAGGGAACATACTCAACATTTTCCCTTTGAGTTTGCCTCCAGGTTCAGTTTCTATGCGGCTCAAATGCACTCTTATTAATAAACACTAAGAACTATTTATCCATTTGATCTAAAGCTCCATCTCAAGGACCTCTCAAAACACAATATGTCTAAAGGAAATGGGCTTAATGGCCCCTCAAAGTGCCTGCTTCCATTGGTGTAGATGACTAATGGAGGTTGGACGCTGAAACTGCAGACAGCATAGTTAGGAGAATTGAATCTTACCAAGGGTCACTAGTGCAGGTTTATTTTGCCTTAGGTCAGTATTCTGATCTTTCCTGTATTTTTAATTTGTATTATTAATTCCTTGCCACTTTTTCTTAAATTAAGAGGCGTTTAACTGAAAACAAAAAGATGTCAACATGACTTTTTGTTTAAGATCTGAACTATGTTTCATACTGTTTTTTTCTTCTTTCCCCTAAAATGTTTGTTTAAATGTCTGGAAACAGTCTTCCCATTGCTAATAGACGTTAGTAGTCCGTTCTTACCCTCAGTGTCCTGATTTCATCCTCTTTGAAGAGATGTACCATTTGTAGAGTATTATTACTGGGATGAAAGAATAACATGGGTTGATAGATAAACAAATAAGTAACAATAAAATGCTAGCCTTGCAAAGCACTGTACAAACATCAATTAATTCTCTTTGCAGCAGCCTTATGCAGCTGTTAAATTCCCATTCTGCAGATGGAAGTGCTAAGGCAAAAAGTGGCAAAGTAATTTACACTGTGCTGGGACATTGATTCAGCCAGAGTTTTGAGGCTTGACTCTTTCCTTAGAGTGCTTTCCCAAAAGCACCAGAAGGCTCTGTAAGCTCTGGAACAAGTTTTTGTTACAACAGATACTAGACTTTTTTCTCTCCTGTAAAGAAAACTCAGACTGAGACAGAATAGAAATATCTCAGTGTATAAATAAATCTTTCCCTGTCCCTTCTGTCCCTGCAGAAGAGGTGCTTTGTTTCAGGCTCTTTAGCAGCTGAGCTGCAGCAGATCCCAGCCTGTCCCTTCTGGGTCCCCAAGAAGTCTTTTCTCCCGTATCTTCTCCTTCACTACTAAGGTCTCCTTGATGGCGTGCACCTTCTTTCTCCCAGTAGCCCAAACTCAAAGAGCCCCTGTGTCTTCCCCCCGTCTTAACAAGCCTTTCTCGCCATCCCCTGAACCCTTATTTTCCTTGAGGAGCCCAACTTTCCCCCTCGAGGCTCCTGTCTGCAGCCAGAACAAAGCCAAGAGGCAGCTTTCCTCTTTGCTGCTTTACCACAGCCTTTTAAAACAGCATAACATCTGATGCACAATGGGCTGCAAGCAGACATATAACCCAGACACCATCCATCATGCATGGCCACAGAGTGATTCTCTTAATTCTGCTAGTCCAGTCCACCTTGGGAGACCGACATAAGGGAGGTTGTTCCTCAAAAAGCCTGTAAGCTTTTCTTTGGTATAAGCTGTGAATGTTTTACTGTTGCTCATAAAAGTAGCCTTACATAGGGTTTTACACTGGATTTGGTTTCTCTGTGTGCAGCTTTTAATTGATGGAATAATTCATGGTGAATTTTTAATTTACTGAATTAGAACGAATCATCCCTTTCTTTCCAGAAATAAATACTTGGTCTTCCCAAAGCACAGTTGCCTTTTAATTGTGCTAAAGTATCTGGTGGTGTTAAAAGTTGCCGCATGGCTGCTTCCCCTTCTTGCTCTTCTGTATTTTTCCTATTAAAACACGAACTGAATTTCCTTCTTAGTGGAATTACAGCCTCCTGAGGACAGAGGGAGAGGCAGCATGAGTCCAGCATGTAATAGCGGCTGAACACTGAAGGGACAAGCAAGGCTGGAACTCCCGAAACACGACCCTCAAACTGAGCATCACCCTGGCAACACCCAGACTTGATCTACATGTGTTAAAATGGTTAAAGAAGCCAATGAGAATTTATTTTTAACACACCAGCATAATATGTAAATGATTATTTGTTTTTATAGAAGAAAGCATTTGAAAGCTTTTTTATTTGTCTAAGAATGAAGCTTCCTTGCTTGTACCTTTTTGTCACCATACTGTCAAAATGAGTCAGTCAAATACCTGATTTTCTTACAGATCACTGTTCAAGCTCTCTATGTTAGGCTTGAGCCCGATACTGTGCCATCCTGTGCAGCAAGTGCTCCACTTCCAGGCTCAGGGAGCTGGGAAGCAACTCAGCACGGCGCAGGATTGGAGCCCAGTCTTTCTGAAACAATTTCCTTCCTGTTTTGCACCTGATATGTGACTAACTCAAACTGACATTCAGCTACTAGTAAAACAAAAAGTGAAGAAACACTTTAGAAAGAAGGCATTTCAAATTGAAGCTGAGATTCTGGGTAGAGAAAAGCTTTGGTCTCTTTATAGTATTTGCATAGATATATATTCATATATCTAGTACATGTATATATTCTCAAAACATTTGATTTTAAGAGGAAACCACTTACATGATTATTATTTTTAAGAGGGTTGGGAGGTTTTCTATAATTATGCTATGCTCATCTTTTACACATCTGTTCACTACATATCTATCTGTGTCTCTATAGCTAATCATTTAGAAGTTCATCACATGAAATACATAAACAAGGTGGTTCCATCACATTGGCAGACAATCAGAGAGGTTGGCAAAGCGTATTTGATTATTTCCCAAAGTCAATATTTCTGTTAAAAAGCATTTTATTTCATTGTTTTCTTTCTTTGTATTTTGATACTAGAACTCCCCATTTATACAGGCACACAGATTTTGAAATAAGTCTCCGAAAATGGCCAACAAGACTGCTAAACATTAAAAAAAATATATTTTTGACTAAAACAAATTATCTTGGAAACTCAGAACTTTTCCAAGAGGCAGCTTGGCTGACTGGGGCCAAGCACACAGAATGTTTAGCAGGTGGGATCCACCAGGCTCATCCTCATCCAGTTAACAGAGAATTTGGGGAGCAACCTGAGATAGGTTTAGTAGATCGCTCCCATTTAGAAAGATATCTGGTTTGGACATCGTAACACAGTGTGTAATCTCCTCTAGGTCCTGATATGAACTCCTACATCTTCTTATGGGAGTAGTCAGCATGGCCTCTCCAAGGGGAAGTCACGCTTGACCAACTTGATAAACTTCTGCAACGAAATGACTGGCCTGGTAGATGAGGGGAGAGCAGTGGATATTGTCTACCTGGACTTCTAAGGCCTTTGACACCGTATCCCATAAGATCCTCATAGACAAGCTATGAGTGGACTTGACAGTGTTAGGTTTACTGTTGGACTCGATGACCTTAAAGGTCTTTTCCAACCGAAATGATTCTATGATTCTAAGCTGTTGATGTATTGGCTAGATGAGCAGACAGTGAGGTGGGATGAAAACTGGCTGAATGGCTGGGTCCAGGAGGTAGTGGTCAGTGGTGCAAAGTCTAGTTGGAGGCCGGTAACTAGTGGTGTATCCCAGGGGTCAACAGGGGGTCCAGTCCTGTTTAACATCTTCATTAATGATCTGGATGATGGGGTAGAACGTACCGTCAGCAAGTTTTCAGATGATATAGAACCGGGAGGAGAGGCTGATATGCCAGAGAACTGTGCTGCCATCCAGAGGGACCTTGACAGGCTGGAGAAATGGGATGATGGGAATCTCATGAAGTTCAACAAGGAGAAGTGCAAAATCCTGCACCTGGGAAGGAACAATCCTATGCACCAGTACATGCTGGGGGCCACCCAGCTGGAAAGCAGCTTGACAGAAAAAGATCTAAGGCTCCTGGTGGACACCAAATAGAACATGAGCAAGAGATATGCCCTTGTAGCAAAGACGACTAATGGTATCCTGGGCTGCATTAGACAAACTATTGCCAGTAGGTCGAGGGAGGTGATCTTTCCCTACTACTCAGTGCTGGTGAGGCCACACCTGGAGTACTGTGTCCAGTTCTCGGCTCCTCAGTACAAAAGAGACATGGACATATTGGACAGAGTCCAGCAAAGGGCCACAAAGATTATTAAGGGTCTGGAGCATCTGTCCTATGAGGAAAGGCTGAGAGAGCTGGGACTGTTCAGCCTGGAGAAGAGAGAGCTCAGGGGGATCTTACCAATGTATATAAATACCTGAAAGGAGGGTGCAAAGAGGACAGAGCCAGGCTCTGTTCAGTGGTGCCCAGTGACAGGACAAGACACAACGGGCACAAACTGAAACACAGAAGTTTCCATCTGAACATCAGGAAATACTTTTTCACTGTAAGAGAGACTGAGCACTGGAACAGGTTGCCTAGAGAGTCTGTAGAGTCTCCATCCTTGGAGATACTCAAAAGCTGGCTGGACACAGTCCTGGGCAACTGGCTCTAGGTGGCCCTGCTTGAGCAGGGAGGTTGGACGAGGTGAACTCCAGAGGTCGATCCCTTCCAACCTCAACCATTCCATGTTTCTGTGATTCTTTAGATGTTAATCAAGATGCACTGAAGTCCTCAGAAAAATAACTCTCCTACGAACTTTGCAACTCATCTTTGATCCTGAGTTCATCTAATGCTAACTTTAAGTATTAAATGGAGGTATCCATATGTCAGGAATTTAGTCATTACATATTCCTTTTGTTTTCAAAGTCAGGAGATGTTCTTTGTTAGATGTATTCAGATTTCATAGGGCCCAAATCAGACTTTGGAAGAGTCTTTCTCTACATGAACCTTACAGGAAGTCTAAAACTGCTAAACTCTTAAATTAGGTCCCTCAGTTGTAGTCCTTAAATTAAACAGAATAAATCAGACAGACTTCTTTTTTTTTTCCGGTAGTCTCCTCCAGTATAAATAGTTCAAGTTTTTGGTTTTGTTTGGTTTTCTTGTAAAGCCCATACACCATCCATCATTACAAGCTGGGTTCTGCAACTTTTGCCCTAATGAAAAATATTATTTAAAGTAATATATTATGCACAAACGAGGATCGGGCCCTACTTACAAAGGCATAAATTTGCAGGTGGATCGATGTGTTTGTGCACAGCTTACTCTCCATGTGCTTGTTGTATTTGAGATCTCAGGGACAGCACCTAATGCTTTCCCTTCAGACTTGTATAAATAAATGAACTGGGGAGAAAATACTGAAACTATTTGTGCAATTGTTGAATTACAGCAACTGATGAAAAATACATCGCCACAGAATTCTGACAAATATCTTCAACTCACAGCTGGCAAGGTCACAAAGCCTGAACTGAGCTGCAAAATTATCGGTATTTACCTCTCATTGAGTTAATATGGCCTAAATTCTTAGAGGAAAACAGCCTGCCTTTGCAGTCAGAATGTCACAACAGCTCAGGACAGGAAGGCAAGCTCTTAAAGTTGGTTTGAAGTCATTTAAGACAACATTGTCCCTATTAGAAAAATACCACTCAGCAGGTGATAGCTACTTCACGTCTAAGCGAAGTGCAGGAGTTGATGATGACTTAAAAGCTACTGGGTTATGTTACACTGAGCAAACAGTGAATGTGCAGGAACACATTTCAGCTGATAGGTGGTAACTCAGAGGCAATAACTTCTCAGACTATTCCTATTTGATCTGCAGGAGCATGTCTGCGCTTTCAGCAACCGGGATGCTAAAAATTTGGTAATAAGTGTGTGCTGTCGGATACTGATCACATTACTGTGTTTTCTGTCCCAACACAGCCACAGATTTAAGTATAAAGAACACATAGGAGGATGTCCTATTTAAAATAGGGTGGTATTTAGAAATGAGGCAGCACAGCCTGATTTATATGAATTGCTACTACATCCAAGTCCCTGTGATCTTAAACAGATCATGTCCTCTACAGCTATTAATTACATTGCAAATTTGCCTGATTGTGCGACTGTCTAACGTATTCAGTGTCGTGGCTCTAAATTCTGTTAATTACAATTCTGCCAGATGGGTGACAGAAGAGGGAACAAACTCCAAATTTCTGTAAAAAGTTAAAAGAAAAGAAATGCCATTCTGTTTTTCATGTAGCAAATGTTAAATCAGATCCCGATCTATGTAAACTGACCAGCTCTATTGCTGGTGTTTGACTGATTCATAGCAGCTGAAGATATGACCCAGTGTTAAACGAACAGATGATTCATGCAGTTTTTATATTAAACATAAAAATTATGTTCTCTAACATAGTTTAATAGGTACTTATTGAGTGCCAAGTTTCCATTGGTGCCTTATAAGTATACTGACTAATAATAATTAACAGATCTTCTTGGAAAGCAGTAATTTTCATATATTCCCCCTGCAAGATTTTTAACTGTTAATGCAAGTTAAATTAACTATTGATGTAGATGGATCTATAATCCTTAGCTTTTGCCTTTTTTTTATCCTCAGCACAGCAAAGAAATGATCATAAGAGACTCAGTTTCCATCACAGGGATAGCAAGGACCCGCAGGGAATTTCCCAGGGCTGACTGCAGCAGGGACTTTCTCAGGTAAAGCAGCCTATGGTTGTTGCTAAGCAAGTTGAAAAATGTGTTGACATTTTAGTCCACAGTATTTTTTGCTGGGATTTTTGTTCACTTGTTTTGTGTTCTGCAATCATGGAAATCAATGTGATTTCCCTTCAAAGGTAATGCACCATTGCAGAGTGTGTAAGGACCCAGAAGCACAGAGGGGTTTTTTTGCAGTGTTGAGATCCTCGGGCTGGTACTCCTTGAGTCTGAGCAGCCTGGTAAAGGGATGCCATATAAACTGCGGAATGAAAGCTTCAGACTGCTATCTGTGCTGCACTGAACATGGGGATAAAGCCCTCTGGACCACAGCAGGATCCTCTTATAAACAGGTTGGGGAGCTGGGCACCACCCTCACTAGTCCTGCAGCATCTGAGAGCACCATCCTCCTCCCAGGACTCCCCTTTCTCACCTAGAGTAGTTCCTGCCAATGCGAGCACTAAAGGAAAGGTTGTGTTCTTTTATAGGAGAAAAGGCAGTAAAAATGCAGCCCAGGGTTTGAAAAATACTGACTCACACCGAGAGAACCCAGCCGTGCTCTGCTGATAGTGATGTTTCACTTTCCCCAAACTAATGAACTAATCCACTACTTCTAAAGGAAAAAAAGCCGAAAACATTGGTGGTTTTTTTTATTTTTATTCTTTTTTTATGCCTGTTAGTGGGAAGTCCTGACAGGCCAGGCTTTCCCAGAAACAATGCAAATGAGTGCCTTAACACCATACAGTTATTGGTGCCTTTATCCTTGTGGGCTGCAAATGCAGCAGAACTGTGCATATTTAGTGTCTGTGAGGTGCCTTAGATAATGATCTTTCTCTGATGCAGTATTATTGCTGTTTCTGGCAGACTCTAGAAGTGCAGGCTAATTGCACAATGTCAGATGGTAGGTGTGTTATTGGTTAAAACTGTAAGAGGCACATCAGCAGAGCTTTTTACAATATAATAGGCACTGATTAGCCAGCCAGGTAATATGGTAGGAAAAGTTTCACCACTCACTATTTGCTTTAAGTTCAGGAGGTCTGAGTGTAAACTAGGAATAAAATGAAGACTTGTGTTTCTTATTATGGGAGTGAAGGATTAAGAAATTGCACAGCTGGAAGAGTCTGGCCCCTTCACTTTACTGATCTCTGTGCCACATTTTACCCACTTTAACACCCTTTCCTTGAAAACATACAGTCTGTCGTTTACCTTTTCCCAGGCTGGTGATACCAAGGAATCTTTCAAATGCCATCAGTCACCAGCAATTTATCAAGTAAGATTAGGGCTTGATCCTGCAAGATGCAACAAATTAACTTGTGTAGAACATGGAAGGATGTGGCCACTGGTTTTTAAAAGCCTTATAGCAAAACAGTCTTAATGCAGATTGCAGTGGTGGCATTTAAACGATAAAAAAATTCTTGGATCCCAACTTACCCACTTGAATTGAATCTAGAGATTCCTCTCTCTAGAAACCAAATACCGATACTCCAAAAATCCCAGTAAAGCATTTCTCTGTTAATGCTGAATACATGAGGGAGGTGCTTAGATACTAGATGGCAGTATAAAACCTTAATAAAATTCATTTTAATAATGACATCCCAAATAATCACACAGTACATTATTGATATACTCACTGGGTTAGCAGAGAAATTAATTTCATTTCACTGCCATCCTGTATATTCCAGGTATTGAAAGTTTCTTTTAGAACAGAGATACAAACTTTTTGGATAATATTCAGACATTAATGAAACCTTCAGATAGACTCTATCTTCTCCATAAATGTAGTCATTTCCATCAATGCAGTAAAGATAAATAAAAATAGAATGTTATTTTAAATCAATATTCAACAAGGATCTTCATTAGAATCAGGAAAACTTTGTTACTGGTAGAACTAAACTCCTTAAATATAAAACATTTGAACTATTACCTTCTCAAAAGTGCTCTCAGCTGCAAACTTAAAGAAGTTATTTCTGTTTTCCCCGCTTTCTCCCTGCATTGCTACCATGAATGAGAGCAGTAGAGAGAAGAATTTGCTGCAGTAAATCTGATACTGAAATATGGTTTGTTGATAATTAGTAGTCTTATATGCTGTTTCTCATTTGGGCCAATCCATTTTTATTTCACCAATTTGGGAAATGCATCACAAATGCAAGACTGGTTTGTAGAAACCTAAAACTGAGAAATGTATTGAACTCAACAGAAGTTGGTTAAGTTAGATAACAGAACAGAGTATTCTGTTAAAGAGGCTTATAGTCTGTTTTTTCTTTTTCATTCTGGGGGATGTTAGCATTCTCCATTTACTTTCGTAAGTCTTTTTCATGGCAATATCCATAGTTCATAGACTAATTCTTAAGGCATTGTTACATTTATCTAATCCAACCTCCTACATAACACAGGTCAGGGCATTTCATTAAGTGTTTCTTGCACCTAGAAATATACTTTTATAGCAGCTATCATAGCAATGGTAAACTGCCAACACCTTTCTATCAATTTATGCTCTGTTACAGTGAACTCATTGACCCAGCCCAAAGTGTTACACACTGCCATTTACTCTCAACAGTTTGTGGTTGCACTTTCACTCTCCCAGACTGCTGGTTCTTTAGATTTATCAACTAAATCCATGTAAAAGGGCAGAAATAGAACCTGCATGATGCTAAGTTCAGATGAATATAAAGTAAGCAGTAGTAAGACAGGGTATATTAAGTAAGAAATATAAGACAAGCAAGCAGCAGTTGAAGAGCTCTTGAGTATTTTGCTAGGAAAGGTCCTCTAACCTTTGTGCATTGTGCATTGTGCATTTCAATTGGATGTCAAAGCCATCTGGATTCATAGCTCAACTGAACATAAAACAGAGCCTACTTGAGAATTACATGAAAATAAGTACTACTTATTATTAACATTGTGGGGCTTTCACACACCACCCACGTCCCCCCCCATGAAACAAAACTCTTCAAATCATCTACATTCCACAAGTAACAGCAAATGCATTTCTGACTCTCTACTTTTTTTTTTTTTCTTTTCATAAGGCTTTGCTTTCCAAACTAGCGTGAGCAAACTCATATCTGCTAAGAAAGTTTGCTGTCATGGTGAGGTCACACAGTCTTTTGCAGACACACCTGCTGTTGCTCCATGGCACAGAGGCAGATGAGAAAGGTCTCATCTAAAAGCTGCTTAGCTTTGTTAGCACATCAGGTCTGTGGCATCAATGGAGCACATCAAATCAGCATGGCAACACCTTCAAACTGAGACTTGCAAACGTGGTCACCCACAGCACATGTGGAGCAAGCACACGTCTGTCTGCAAACATCTGTACAAACACCTGCACAAACCTGCATGCAATCTAGCATAGCAAACCAAGCCCATACAGACTTCACACAGCCATCATGCTTCTGCTTCTGCTGTAGATGGCCTACCAAAAGGACCACAGAGGTATGGTAGGGACTGAGGGGAACAAGTGCCCCAAATGAGCTCCAAAATAGCTTTCTGCAGCTTTGTCAGTGATCTCTACTTACCATATTAGACATGATCATTTTGCTGTTCTTTTATACTTTTCCATGTTTTCCAAATCCACCAGTTGTCTTTCACCCCTAAATCCAGGAAAGAAACCTCATACGGGGGTGGACAGTTTTTCCATTACACTGCCTACAGCTCCTCACAGTGTGTCCCTTATCACAACATCCAGAGGTTATTGCCGCACAAATAACAAATGACAAAATTTATTTCATTTCCCAAGACTGTTTTGCTGGATGACTCCAAATTCTGTCTCTCTTCCCAGATAGGTGGCCACTGTAATATCTGAGCATCTCAAAAGCATCCATCTAGTATCTACATGAGGAAGAAATGTATTCTATTTTTCTACAAATGAGAAATGGTCTCAAAAAATAGTGAGTGAATTTCCAAGTTCTTAGATCTGGAAGTATCTCCTAAATCCAAAAAAACCCTTTTTCATTATTCTCAAACGCAGTAGTTCTCAATAACATCATTAGTGGGACTGTTGTACTGAAGGAAAGTAGATAATTTCAAAATATGTAGGGTAGTCTGTGGGGAACATTCTCCATCTTATTAGACTTCAGTGGCTAGGTGCAAAACCCCTCGAACCAAACTGAAATTGTCCACTCGTGTCAGTAAATTTGGACTCTAGCATGCAATGTGCTGGATTTCACTTTGCAATGTTTTACAGATACCAACCCAGTACTGGTATCATCTTTATTTCCCTCCATCTGTACCTAAATCCAAAATCACCCAACTGATCTGCACCAGGGAAATGCTCATATTTTCACCAGTGTGCATATCGGCATTAAGTTTATTCTCTTATTTTACACCCATTGTAGGGGGGTGGAAAGAAATAATTGTATTTACTTTTTCAGTTACATGCCATTAAACTTGCCACGTCAATGCATTCTCTTTTAGTTTGTTCAGGAAAAGGTAATTAACATAAAGCCCAAATGTTAAACACACAACCAGGGCATATTTTTGATTGCTTTTAGTAACTTTTAGAAAAATAAAGGAACCAGGCATTTTCCTCTAGTTCCTCGTCTAATCAGATTTCAGATTCCCAACACAAATTACAGTCTATTTGTATGCAATTGTGGCTTTCCTTTCTGAGCCAGCTGGTCCTGACTGTTGTCTGTGTGAGGTTGAGTAGGACACCCTTCATGCTGTATCTGGATTTCAGCCTCCAGTGAGGAACAGAAAAGGACCAAACACCTCGTTTTCCAACACTTCCTACCAACAGGTAGTTGTTGGTTACAATGGCAGAAGTGATATCCTAAGCCTCTGAACAAAAGTTGTCTATTTGCAGAGTAGGCAACAAAACTTGTGCTTCAAACACCAGTGCTATAGTGAGAGCTCTGACTACACGACTTGCTGGAAGTGCAAGTTTACTCTAATACTCAAGGCGCAACAAAATCCCAGGGCTAGGAATGGAAGCAAGGCAGAGTTAAATGAGATAGAGCGGGATTTTAACAGTAAAGCTAATGAACCATCAGAATGACTTCATATCACAAATGCTGGCTTTCCCTCCCTTTGAAGACTTTAAAATCAAACATCACTATCTTTCTGAAAGATCTTCTCTAGCTCAGCCAGAAGTCATTGATTAGGCTTAACACAGGAATTACTGTGTATAATTTTGTGTTATGCAGGAGGTCAGAGGAGCCAGTGGGGGTTTTGGGGCCATAAAATGTAATTTCAGCATGGTAGTGCCAAAAGCTTGATGCAACACATTAAACCCAGATGTCTTAGAGCAATGGATGTGATACGGGAGTGAAATCTAATCTCAGCAAAAAATGATTTAACATTGCTCTGGCTTTTAAATACGAGATACCTGAGCCATGGGATCTAGCGACTGGCTCTGCTCCCAGCTACCTCTACCAGTGAGGAAACCTAGAGCCTTGAACCTGACCACTCTCTCACCCACGGCTGACCAGGATGATGCCTCTTCTGTACATTCAGCATGGTTTCTGCAATGCTCGTTTGTTAAGTTGTGTTTTCCAGTGCAGTTAGGTACTACAAAGAGCCTCACGCAGCATTGTCACAAGCTGTTAATAGCTGCTGATTCTTCCTTCCGTAGAAACATACATTAAAGAGGTGAAGATATTATCAGGCTCATGCTGAGATTTAGAAGTCCTCTGTGTGGGCACACGAAGAGAGAAATGAGAGGAAGAATAAGAGGGGTGATAAAGAACTAACACAATCTCTTAAAAATTAGGACTATTGAAAGGCAAAAAGTTTCCTGGATCAGTCTTGGGAAGGCAAACTGTCCATCTGAACCTTTGTCCCTTTTTTTGCCACTGAAAAAAATTCTCCTGATGGGAGATATTGTATGATATTATTTGTTTGAAACTAGACCTTGTCCCTAGCTTGCTGGAAATCTATATTTGTTGCAGATTGCCTCCTTTATGCTTTTTTATAAAGAACAGTTTTTTTCAAAAGGCTTGACTCCCCCTGATGTCCATGGGACATTTAGCATTTGACTATAATGTGAGCAAAATTGGACCAATGCTGAAAAGAATCTCTCTCCCATATGCCGTGATGAACCTCCCCCCTTGTGTTTATGTGCTTTTTAAAGCATGTTAAATGATTATGATCAGACAGACACTTTATATAAAATATATATAAATCTCTAGAAAATGACAGAACATTTCAGAAGCCTCCTGAGTGGGTAGGAATCCTGAACCAACTGTTATTTCATATTTAATCCCATTGCCTTTCTCCCCAGAACTAGGCAATCCTGATTAGGCTCTACTTTTTAATAAAATAACAAATGCAAATAACAAATGCACGTACAGTAGTGTGCTCCATATAAAATTTACATTAGAGCTTTTCTGAGAAAAGTTTTAATGCTGTGTTTGAAGTCATTTTATTTTTACAGAGTGCTGCTCGTTAAAAGTTGTAAATCCATTTCTGTGTTGCAGAGGATGTGTCTAGCTCTCAGTTAAATGGAAATATATAATCCTCCTCATTCATTTGCTTTGCTACAGCTCATGGTGGTCTCTCTGGGCTCAGTCCTGGAAGGTGCGGGGTACTCCCCGGATACCTGTCAAGAAGACTGAACCACAACAAGAAGGTCCTCCTTATCTACGTGGTATTTCACTTTCCTGAATGAAAGCCATTCCTTCTCTCCTCCTGCCCACTTTGTACATTCCTGAAAAAAGGAATAGAGAAATGGGGCAGACCTATGTTTCCAGTCCTCCCACCGCCATCCACGCACTGAGCAGCAGAGCTGAAGCCATGGGAGAAGCTGTGTGCTGTGCACATGGCACATTGGCCCTGGGTGAGGAGAAGACCATGAGGCAGACTGAGACTTTGAGGATCTCAGTCTCTTTCATAGCTTCTTCTCTCCCAGCCACTGGGCCTGTGGGTGTGCCTGAAATGAGCCTGAAGTCTAGTATTTCAAAGACATTTTAACAGCTAGCTTTGATGCCTAGCTACTTCAAAACCCAAAAACCTTGCCTGAAAATTAGTAGCAACTGGAACCTCCCATTATTTGTGAATTTCTACTGCAAAAATAGAGAAATAATTAAAACAGAGAGAAATCACAAGGGAAAGGTGACTCATTCTTTATTTGTCAAGCCACCAGAGATGCTGAAGGCTTCCTGCAGTCACATATTTCAGCCTCGTAGAGGTTTTGCCTGTTCTGAACTTTGCTAGGCTTTGGGAACAGTGCTGAGGTTTTGGGAAGGAAAACATACTACTGCACCATTATCCACAGATGGAGCCATGACCCGTAAAGGAATCTTCCCTGTGCTTCTGAAAGGATCAGCTTCTCTCCCAGTTGTATTTTGTCTGAAGTATAGACAGGGTAACGTGGCTTTTACCTGAGACTTTTAGGTTAATGTGACAGATGCCAGAAGTCTAATTAGGCTCTTGTGTGAATTCAAAAAAACCAAAACTCCTTTAAAAGATGCCCTTCTTGCTCAATGGAAGCAAGCAACTTAGTTTTCCTCCTTCAGGTCTTTTTTTAAATGTAAATTAATTCAAGGTTATCACTTCCCTTCAGCATCCCCCACTTCGCTGGAATTACTCTTAATTTACTTTGATGAAATGTACAATATTAGTCTTAATTAGAAGCCTTGGGGACACACCTATGTAGGCTCATGACACAGACACCTTGCACTTTTGTTGGAGCCTCTCCTCTTTGTAATTTGGGATGCAGGAATTAGGCTTTCAGCAAATGATAGCCCTGATATTTTCCAGCTTTATTGATCAGTCAAGTAGTCAATGACTTCACGAAGATTTCCGGATAGACTTTCTGACTTACACTTAACTAGCTCCTTAAATCAGCACTTGTCAGAGGGAGGAAAAGCGGTCCGAGTTAATTGGTTCATATGACCAACCTATCTCACACACCCATTGTGCTTCAAGAAGAAAAAATTAACAATTAACTCAAAGTTCAACAGAACTGGCATTGAGTGACATAAAGAATGAAACTGGCCCCAGAATCTTCTTTTTTCTCTCTCTTCGGGTGTATTGCACGAAAAGAGGGAGAACGGGTCTGCTTGACAGGCTGCCTTTGCTGTTGTTCAGCACAGGCATGTGACTTCCTACTTGGCAACAGCTACAAAGCTGCTGGTTTCTTTCCAGAAATCCAAGTAGAAAACTGTCTTGCATTCAATTTGATGGAGTGAAACATCACAGTTTTCCGTGATACTTGGAGAACACAAAACCAAATATGGGGTTTTTTTGCTTTATTTTATATACATATATATATATGTACATATACATATTCATGTTTATATATGTATCAATTTCAAAAGATGTGGAAAGAGGCAAAGTTTGTATGTGAGTGGCACAAATGTCACTTGTACAACTGAATGATCCTCTGTTTTTTGAGAAAATTAAAACCCCACAGTTGTTCATCCCACCATTGCTCTTCAGTGAGCTAAAAAATACAATAGGCTGCTCTCCCCCACTCCAGTAAACTAAAGAATGTTTAAGTTGATCCTTCTACACCTCTCCCTCTATAGCAAACGCTCACACAGCCATGAATATCAAACTCCAGATGTTTGAGATCTTGGCAGTCGTGCCGCGCTCCTGAACCTTTGCCATCAGCTGTAGCAAATGGCTGTTACTGAGAGCGGTTGTTGACCTAAATGTTTTCTGACAGCAGCCTCACCCTGCCCCTATGATTGGCATTTCCCAGGAAGCTGATGTGTCTGATGGACTGTATCAGTTTCGGTACTTCATGTTTCAGATTCAGTAGCTGGTAAAATGAGTTCAGTTCTCACTGTGCATAATTCGGCAAATGCTGCATCAGCTTTAGCATGCTCTGCATTTGATTTATTAGGAGAAGAAATACATTTCATATGCACAGATTGATTGTTATTTTACTAGGTGATGTGTTTCAGTCAGCAAGTGATATATGTCATTTACTATATTACACTGTTTCAGATGTTAATATATGGTTCAATGGGAGATGTACTCAATTTAGCAACATTTTCTAATGCATTTCAACGTGCTTTTCATTCAGTAACATATCCAATTTTTCCTTCTATTGTGTAGGTTTGTCAGGTGGGGTTTTTTGTTTTGGGTTATTGGGGTTTTTTTTCCTTAAATGTGGGATTTATGGATGTTTCTGTTCATTTAGACTGTACTTAAACGTTTTATCCCAACCTCACTCTGTTTTGCTTATTTATACATCAGAAATGCTTATGCATGTAAACTATTACCACAAGTAATACTCTATGTACAAAGCAAAATTAGTAAATTCAGAGACATGAACTAAGCATTACAAAATGCTTATAACAGTGGGACTCCGATTGTAGGTGGGATCTTAGGACATTGCTCAAATACCACTGAATTCGTAACCTGCTTCACATGCTTACTACTTTTCTTGTTGTTATTTATGACTTTCTAATTTTGTTTATGTGAATATAAGTAGAAAAACATTTGTGCTAAGTTTTGTGGACTCAAGTAACTCCATACATGCTTACAAAGAGCTCACAGTCCTGAGATGCACGTTTAGGAAAAGTCTTGATTTCAATTTGTGCTGGAGCGAGATTTTCCGAATTTCCAAGCTGACGACAGCTCTACCACTCACAAACAAATGCTGTTGGACAAAAGCATACTTTTTCTCCTTGTAAAAAATGGGCCGTGTTCCTCAAAATATATCGGTATGCAGTTGGTAGTAGGCAATGGATAAATATTTTCTCTGAAGAAAGACAAAACATCACATTAAGCTGCAGCTTCACAAAACACGTTGCAGCTAGAGGTTCAAATGAGATTCAGGCAACTTCACTTCTGCCCTTTGTCATTTTGGAGTGGATGCTCTGAGATAGAGACATTTTACTTGAATCATGAGGTTTATCAACCTAACTACGCTCCAGCACTTTAACTTTACAAAACACTCCACAGACAATATTTAGGCCTTAAAAGAACTTCCTTAAAAACTAAGAATGTCAGTATTCCAAACAATCGTTAAAGACCGCATGACATTCTCAAGAGAAGCAGAGATTTAGTCCAGAAATAAGAACAAAGTTTTGTCTCACCTTTGTGTGCTTCAATTCCGCACTCCAATCCTTCAAATAACTGCTGCAATTCAGAATATTCTCTAATGTTTTTGCTGTGAATGATTTTGCTAGCGCATTCAGGGCACTTAAACTACGTTTCTCCTCTGAACTGCTCTCTGGAGAAGGCTTTCTCACCCCAGAAAGTATAAAGAGAGCCAAAGTATACAAATCTCTTAACTTAGGTACCTACACTGTAAATACCCTCTGAGGGACTGTTGCTACAGAATGTAGCATTAAGACATGTAGCGATACCTAGAAGAATTACTGAAGTGTTGTCACAGGCAGGCAGCTACGTATCATTTTTCTGTCACTGAGCACCTTTACAGCATTACAAATATTCTAAGTGCTCAAACTATGTGCAAAGTAAATCCATTTTAAACCAAGCCAGGTAAAGTATAAACAGTAAAATGTTTAGCTTGTTTTTTCCTTTTCTTATTTTCCCCACACAGAAAATAATCATTTGTGAGGCTGTAAAATGTTGGAACAATAAAGGCAATTTTATAAAATGTTTTAACAGTTTGAAAAATGTTCTGCTTGGAGGATGAGGAGTACATATATATATATGGGCCTGGGTTTTTTTTCTTTTTCACACTGCTTTTCTGACTCACAAAATGCTGTAGTTCATTGAATTTATTAAAAGAAAATTGTGTGTCAGTGTTTCTGATCCAGTGATTGGCTGAACTTATCTCTTGAGAACTGTGGGAGAGAAGAAATTCTTATGCTTTGTTTTTGCTATGCCATCTCTGGAGTTAGATCCAGAATATTGATATCAAGGGACCCACCTAAAGCTTATTGAAATCAATAGGAAGACTGATCATGGTGATAATGATACGTGCTACTAGTCACAATTTTGGAAAATTCTTAAGCAACAGCTTTATACAGCAATGGGATTTGAGTAAATGCCTAAGCGCTTTGCTGCACTGAGATTACATCCTGGAACTGGGTCTTATATACCTGCATTCATCAAACGTTGGATGTATATATGCTTGCAGGTGTGTGTATATGTGCCCAAATGAGCAATACATGTAGAACTGCTATGCCTTTATTATCCAGAACAGATATCCGAAAATCCAACAGCCAGATAATAGAGAACTGCAAAAACCCACTGGTTTCTCCAGCTGCATCCTCCCCTCTTTCTCAAGGAGACAGTTATTTTGTTACATTTGCCAGGCTGTCACTGGCTATTTCTCTAGTGTGGGGACATCCTGACACCAGCTATCAATATATCATATCTAAGTTATGTTGTGCTGAACACTCACATACCTTTTTTCAAGCTATATAGTTCTGTGTTCTGCATAAGAACCTTTAGATGAGAGTAGCGTCTGTAGCAGATTTACATCATGAGGTGAACTGAATTACAAGGATCAAATTATTTTTATGTCTGACTTGCTAATTTTAAAGTGTGCTTGTGTTTGCTTCAGACCCCTAAGTTTCATGGAGATATGAACTGATCTGCTCCCTTGCTATCCAAATGGGATATCCAAAAATTCCCCCACCCATAAGAATTAATTTGTGATCAAAAGTCTTTGCCATGCCATAGCAGCATGTAAGCCATAAAGTAAGGACTTTAAATACAAGGGAGAAATCATGCCAGTAGGTTTTGGCAATGAAAGAGTTCTGGTAAATGTTGAATGACAAAAGGCTGCCCATGCCTGTGGGTCTGAGACGCTCACACATGTCACTCTCAAGCAAAACTAGAACAAAAAGCTTGAGAAGCTGGGTCCAAAGATTGCTTTAGATCTTTTTCAAGTGATTTTGTTATGTTGTTTTGGAATCGCAAAACCCTCGACAGTGATAATAGGGATAAAAATGTTATGTTACTATGGAGAGTGTTTTGAGGTAGTGTTACTTCTGAGTTTATTTTGTGCTGCAGTTATGTACTGTATTCGTAGTGGGGGGTTTTTTTGTGGCTGCTTTGTGCTAAATTATTGCAGTAGAAAAGTTTCCTATCTCACTTCTCTCCACTTCCTCCCCGTCTTTCAAAAAATGCTACTTCAGTAACAAGCTGAAGATAACTTACTGGAGTCCTGTGCCTATTTCTCAATCATTTTGCACTAAACAGCTTTTGTTTTATGGTTCAAAATAAGCAAATCATTACTTGCTGGAACATAATGGTTTCCAGTGGCTGTGGCACCACATTAATCCTGAATTATTTTTCTGAAATATTATCTGTGCAAAAAACTACACTTAAATAAAATAGTATTTGCCTGGAAATTATGTGAAACTGTAAGAGGATAGGAGTTTATTTTAGAGATGGATAGGAACGATAGACAGACCCAAATAGTTATCTACGCATGTCCAGATGGTACAATTTAGTGATCTGTGCTTAGAAATGTATGAGAAAAAACTTGTGATTTCTAATCTTGGGTCTGACACCACTTCCCTCTGAGGCCTAAGGCAAACCACTTCTCCATGCCTCAGTTCACCATTTGCCTCTAACTTTGAGTCTGTAACAGCAGCTGGTTTCACTTTCTTCGGTAATTAGGCAAGCAATCTCTTGCTTGAGGCCTGGCGTTAAAAGCTGCTTCCCTGCTTAAAGAATGGAGGAGACTTTTGACATCGGTCGCACTCATTTTTCCTGGTTTCCAATACTTTTTAAAGGTTTCTTTTGACGTATCTTGCACATAATAAGGTAATCAAGATATTTAGGTTCCTGTAGATGTAATAGCTGAGCAGCACTCACTTACCGGTGCATGACATCTGCCACTCCTCCAGCCCCAAGCGGATTGAGGAAACACAGGGGAGGATTTCAGGTGATGGTGTTTCAGGATTTCCTGGTGACATCATCAGGACCTTGCTATCTATGATGCCAGCCGTTGGACACTCTGGTTGTATCTATACAACTGAATAAAACAGGCCAGGGACTATTTTCTGCTGCCAAGATCTAGCATATGCCTCACACTCATACAATATATATTTTTCACCCCCCAAATAGTGGTTATATCCAAGCTGCCTATGGAGATTGGTCCCTTTCGTATACTGTCCCTTCTACTACTGGGAGAGGGTTAATTGGCACTGGACAAAATCACATGAGGGAGAAGTCTGTAGGTTGCATGAGGATTGCAGGCCATTCTCAAGCCACAGACCTGTTTTATTTGCCTGGATGGATATGGACATGTCCCAGGTAAGTATGCTGACTGCTAGGTGAGGAATAAGTTTAAGAAATAAAGCCTTTTAAATGTTATAGTACATTCTCTATAGATAACTGAGATACTTGCAGTTCTGATAAAAGTAATAATACTGAAGAGGCTACTCTTTAGCAGTGAATCTCAAAATATACAGGTAATAAAGTATCATCATCTCCACTTTACAAATGGGAAACCATGACCAAAAGAGAAGAAATAACTTATCCAAAGTCATCCAGCACACCTAGAAGCGGGACGGGTCTCAGACTTGAGGCTCCGAAGACTTATTGGGTGTTCTGTGCTGTAGGAAACAGGGCTTCCCAAAACCAAACTGTGGTTAGATTTTATTTAGACACTTATATTGTGTAGTAAACTCTGCAACATTTTACAAGATTAACTCTGATTAAAATAGTTTTAGAAAGAACTAGCAAGTTCCAGGATGATTAGTGACTGGTCTCAGTTACTTAGGAAGCTTTCCCCAGACCTAAGTTTCCTCAGATGTCCACATTGCTCCTCTAATTAGGAAGTATATTTCTTCTTTGTGAGATATGAGAGCAGTGCCTCGTATCTCGGCAATGCCTCGTGCCCTGGTTTCAGTTAGGACAGTCAATTTTCTTCCTAGTAGCTGGTATAGTGCAGTGTTTGGGATTCAGTAGGAAAATAATGTTGATAACACACTGATGGTTTTAGTTGTTGCTCTAATTAGTTTTTATACTAAGCCAAGGATTTTTCAGCTTGTCATGGCCAGCTAGCAAGAAGGCTGGAGGGGCACAAGAAGTTGGGAGGGGACACAGCCAGGACAGCTGACCCAAACTGGCCAGAGGGGTATTCCATACCGTATGATGTCATGCCCAGTATATAAACTGGGGGGAGTTGGCTGGAAGGGGCAGATCGCTGCTCAGGAATTAACTGGGTATCAGTTGGCGAGTGGTGAGCAATTGCATTGTGCATTCACTTGTTTTGTGTAGTCTAATTCTTTTAGTATTATTATTGTCATATTATTATTATTATCATTATTTTTCCTTCCTTTCTGTCTTATTAAACTATCTTTATCTCAACCCACGAGGTTTTGGGTTTTTTTTTATTCTCTTCCCCCATCCCACTGGGTGGGGGGAGTGAGTGAGCGGCTGCGTGGTGCTTAGTTGCTGGCTGGGGTTAAACCATGACACCTTGTTCAATGGCATTACCTATCTAATAAATGTTTGAGTAGCATTTATTTTCATGACCGTATCAACTTACAACCTTGTCATCAACTAGTATGTCCAACAAAATTCTTCTTCTCCCTGGACATTTCCAACTGAACACTGCATTTATGGAAGTATTTTTGTTATCGGTCCCCAGATGCATGCACTTGCCCTCTGTACTATTGAATTTCATCCCATTTCTATTACTCCAGTTTTCAGACTCATCCAGTTGCTCCTTGAAGATGCTCTGAACCTCTCTATATCATCAGCAAGCTTTATTAATGTACTCTCACTTTCTATGCCAGGATTGCTAGTGAAAGTATTAAGTAGTATTGCTCCCAAGGCTCCTCTGTCAGCCTTCCTTCAGGCTGAAAACTTCCAGTCTCAGCAGTACCTGTTGCAGTCCATTGGCTAACTGGTCTGTTGACAACCCCACAGTTCTCTGTCCTCTTCACAGTTTAACATCTTCCTGGTTTATACTTCAGCTTTAACTTTTATATGGTTTTGCTGAAGTTCCTGCTCCTTTGCTGAGGAAATCAGTGTGGTTTGTTTTCTTTTATAAATGAAGAACAATCAGATTACTCCAGCAAGGTCTACCTTTGGCATCCCAAATTGTGTTTTACTTTGTATCCATTGTTCTGAATATTTTTAATTTTGCTTTTCCTTTGAGATTTGTTTCAAAGCTTTTATAGTGTTCAGGTAGGACTAACAAGTCTGTAGTGAGTTGGATCATTTTCCTTTCTACTTTCTGAAAATAATCCCTACAGCTTCAACTACCTATGCCTTAGAGACTTAGTGCTACTGGCTCTGCAACTTCCTATTTTGTAATTCAGGCACATCGGGTCACCCTGAATTCTCTTAAACCCTCCGAGTTTTGCTTCTTAATAATTTCCATTTCCATACCTTGGTGTGTATTAGTCATCCTGCCTTTGCTACTGTGTTCTGCATTGCTGTTCTTATCAGCCACTTCAGTACTAGTAAATAAAGCAGGACCTTGGCACAAGCTCAAAGACTGACAAATAATCATCCATGTCATTTAATTGTAGGGATATAATTGACAATTTTTGACCCATGCAAACTAGTGCTGACAGATGATTCCCATGTCCAACTCAGGGACAGATCCAAGTAAGAAATCTGGATGTGACCATCCTGCTTTGGGACGTGTAGAGAGTTTAATCATATCAATACTAGCACTTACTCTACCCACATGCAAGATTTTAGGTCCATTTTATTTATTAGTATAGCAGTATGCATTGAAACCAAGGCACAGTATTCATTTAGGTTAGTTTATTATCTTTCCTTCCTCCACTGCTAATTCTTACTTTGCAGTGAAAAAAAACGAAGACAGAGGTACTCAGTAACTCACTAAGCTCGCTACAGTCCTCAAAAGGGTGAAATGAAACAGGACTAGGAAATGCAGAGAGTGGATTTCTATATGCCTTTATAGACTTCTTTGTTTGTCAAGCCTCTGGCTTGTAAGCACCTCCCTGCTTGAGTCTTTTTTTATTCTCTCCATGTTGTGATTTTATCTGTTTTCTTTTCTCTTTTGGACAATAGGTTATTTAACTTCTTCCTACCCTTTCCCCTCCCCATTCTGTTGTCTCTGTTGTCTTTTTATAGCTTTGTTTGGCTGATTTGAGTTTGCATGATTTCTCACTCTAATAACCTCTTGCTGCAATGGTGACAGGGAAGGTGCCATGGAGGGTGGAAAACTCCTTCTTCTTTGTTGTTGTCTCCTGTGTGATCTGACAGGCTGGGAGAGGAACACAAAAGTGGGAGGGATGGAAATGGGAGGCACTGGAGCTGCCAGAATCCCCCCCTTTTAACATTTCTGCCAGGTTTTGTAGAAATGACAGGTTCTTCCACCCTTTTGTTCGAGCCTTTCAAGGGGAGAGGGTGGGACTGAGTGGCAGTAGCATGAAAGGGTGGCCAGATAGAGAAAATAGTTGTAGGCTCGATGTGATGATTTGGGTTTGCAAAGGCTTCACCTCAGGTGAGTTTCTTTTTGCACGATCCAAACTAGCTGTGGTTTGGCTGTGGGTGCCATTTAATTCAGAATGGCTTGTTCTAGGGGAGTGGGGCAAGAGGAGGGCTCAGATGGCTGTTCTGGTTTATGGTCTATTTAATCTTAGCAAGGGGGGAAAAGACTCCAAGGAAGAACAAAAAGGAATGAAAATAAGACTAATGTTCGGTCTTCTGCGGCTAAGAAGATTCTGAGCTATTACAACATCAAATAACACAGCCAAGCCCTGTCACTGTTTTTTTTTCTTTATTTTATGCCAAGCACAGAGCAGCTAGAGACCAATGGCCTGTTCAACTACTTTATAGTGGCTTTGTTTCACCTTCACACTGAAAAAAAAGCAGAGCATTGATTTCCTCCATTTTACTGCATATCTTTGCTCATTTACTGTCTCAGAGCTCCTCTCCCTCCCTCCACCTGCTCATATGTCACTTGCTTTAATATTCCAGTTTCTTCTCCCACTGTTAAAACTTTTCCCAGCACCCTCATGGTGCTGCTCTTAAGACGTTTTTGCCGTAGTTTTTCATCACATTTTTTTCCTTGGAAGGTGCCAAAAAATATTCTGGCTTGGGAGAGCTGCCCACTTGCCAAACTGGCTACCATGCGTTGTTTTCCAGGGGACTGAGATTATACACTTCTCCCAGTTAGAAAGTTTGTTTTCAAAATTACGTTAAACCCCAGTATTACTAGCAAGAAGCAACTTACATCACATTTAGGATTGAAAAAGGCCCATGTGGGGTCAAGGTTTCTTAAGATGAAGACTTTATGCTGGATTTATAACACCAAAGGGTTTTTTTTTCTATGTTACCATCTCACATCCATTCCCACAACTCAGCTCTGAGGGACAATGTCATTTTCACTACATTTCTCTCTTCTTTTGTTTTTGTTTTATAGCAGGTAATTATTCAGGATTCCAGTTTATTGCAGCACAGACCAAACAATTGTCAGTAAGTCTGTCAGGACTGGTTTGGGTTGGGCTCCTGAGAATCCCTTCTACCTCTCTCTCCGTCATTGCTCCTCCCTGATATTTAGTGGCTCTTCACAATCATGTTTCTAGTTTATTTTCGGGGGCGCTCTCTGCAGGTTCCTCCTTCATAACTTGGACTTGGCTCATTTCCTGGCACTGTCCTTCAGGGTCTGGAGAGGCACTGCTGATGGCTCAAGTAGTTCATGGTAGTAAGGAGAAATTGCCCTCCCAAAACCTTGGAGTACCACTCTGCATGCCAGCTGCACCCCATAGGCATCAAAGCTGGCAGTAATATGGCTTCAGTGTGCCCTTTTATCAGCAGTTTTGCATGCATCTAATAGACCTGCTCTGCCTTCTGCTGCAGGTGGAAAGAAACCAGGAAAAACTGTGCTTTTTTTGCAAAACAACCTTTTGCTGCAGTGTTTAAAGGCTGAGTTTGTATGAACAAATTATGGGTCTCTTTGAGAACTCAAAGACTTAACTAGAAACACTCTAAATAAAACTTTATTTTTTGCCAGACATTTTAGTAAGTATATTTGGGTGGCTCATTCCACTTTTGAATCCATAATTCCCTAATGCTTTGAAGTCTTTCTATGAAACTGCAGTCCATCCCAATTATAGACATTTCTGTAATACATTGTTTGTTAAATACAGCTTTAATTCTGCCTGTGACTTAATTTGATGTTAGACTCCTCCATAATACAACCTCATGTTAGTGGGAATAGTAATTCAGTATTTAAGTGTAGTTTGCCATCCCATAATAAGTCTTGCACAACCCCAAGATGCCCTTCCCCTGCATTGGACAGTGAGTTCCATGCCCTGAGGCAGTAAACCCCACCGGTCTGCAAGGTGATCCAGAAGCTATTCCCATTGACTCATGATGGATGTCATCTCCAGACCATGGGAGTGATGCTCTCTGGGGACAGCCCTGGGAGGAGCCAGGGCAGGGGTTCCTTTCTCTGAATGGAGTACTGGGGTTCACCCACCTGCCCTGGTGCCTCCAGACTCCGTGTTTGTGTGGATGAGCCTTCAATCACATAACCTAGCAATCCATGGCTCAACATACCATTTCGTCTTTTACACT
Organism: Gymnogyps californianus; assembly: GCF_018139145.2. Lineage (NCBI taxonomy): Eukaryota > Metazoa > Chordata > Aves > Accipitriformes > Cathartidae > Gymnogyps > Gymnogyps californianus. Next base: position 213,055,284 of record NC_059471.1, on the reverse strand, counting down.
TCTCCATAATCATGAATCATGTCAGGTTATCATAATTTGGAGCCTCTGATCCAGTACCTCTAAGTACTACATCACCAGCTACAGAAAATTCTCATTTAAATGAGAAAGATGCAGTGGATATATTTTGTAATTCCCATACCATCTTACACTGATAGCCTTGAAGATTTTCTGCAATGTCTCATCCTTTGCTGCAGTCCCTGCAAATTTATTCCACATTATTTCTGAGACTGGATAATTGTTTCTTATATTTACATTATTACATTTTCTAGGTTTCTTCAATCTGTACACTCTCTGAATCAAACCTAGGCTAAACATGTTTTTAAACCCAATATTGCCTTTTTATTCCTGTAACTATAACAGACTTGATCAGTTCCAGTTAAAGATAAACTTCACATCACGTAATTCTTGACTCAGAATTAGTTTCATGCTATGCATTCTCAATTATACTTGTCTTTCCTCTATGTATTTACATTTTCCATTCATTTTTTTTCCAAGTGATCTATGTTTAGTTTATAATTTATAAGCATTTCATTATTTTTTAATGAAAAAAAAATCATTCTTTGCTCCAGCATTTTTCAGACAACCCCCATCCAGAACTTCTCCATGTTGCTGTCTGCTCTGTCCCTTGGCAGGAGGCCTGGCGTGCACGAGAGCTTGTCTATTTTTCTGACTGTCTAAGTTGGCCCACTGAAAGGTACTACCTGTCCCTGCAAACCTTGTCACTCTCTGCTCTCCTGATCAGTGAGTCGCGAGATGTTCTTTTTTGTTCCTGCTATGGCAGGTTGAAAACTCTTGCAAAATGGTTGTATTTATTTCTAAATGCTGGATGTTGTCTGGGTCTGTACATGTTCCCACTTCTCAAGTACCTTTTTTTCTTTGACATTTTCTTGCTATTTATTCTACAGCATCTCTTCCAAATTCCTCACTTTGCTGTGACCTCCTGCTTCCCAGCTTCTTCTCCTGCTGGTCAGTCTGCTGAGAGTAGCTGCAATTTGTTTTCCTTTTAACATTTTCATTCTGCCTTGAGTATTTCTGCAGCTTGGCGCATCCTGATAGCATTTTCCCTAAGTCTGAGTCTACGACTTCCAGCAGTCCTTCCTCACAGCTCTGGAAGTTTGATGCCGGTCACTATCTGACCTCTTTTAATGCAGCCTGACAAAGTACTATAGTAGTTACACATTAGTTTAAGATCAGTCAACAAAAACTTCAAAAGGACTCTTCCTCTATTTTCAGTTTCCAATGAAATCTCTCTCTTTCCAAAGTTCCATTTTTCATGGGAAGGCAGTATTCCCCAAATTTATGAAGCTTACCCATTTGTTCTGGCTTAATTATGTACCACTAAATCCAACAACGGTAGGCAGAGGTACTGTAAGCTCTAGGTCAATGCCATGGATTTAGTTCAGCATGAACTCAGTATCTCTGACAGCAAAGTCTTAGCAACCGACACTGTTTAAAAAAAGGACCCTTCTGAGCTCTTTCAAAACTCATGTGAAAGCAATCAAACATTATGGCATTTTGGGAAAGCAGACCCCTCTGTATTCCTGCTTTCCAAAGCTGGGACAGAGAAAACTGCAATATTTGACCAGGTTCTGATTGGAAGAGCTCTGTCTTTTTAGGGTAATTTCTTTGAAACCAGTGCAGCTGGAATATTAAAAAAACAGGCAAAAATTAAAATAAAATAATGAAATGAAATAATGAAATGAAAAAAACGCAAACAAACAAACAAAACAAATCAAAGCTTCATCTCCCAAATTGTAAGTTAGAAACAGTCATTAAAAAAAAGAAAAAAAATGTGGGGGGAAAAAAAACAAACAGAGACTGCAGTTCTCATACTGTCTCTTGATTCCAACTGTTGTGCAGTTAAAAATACCTTGTATGACTCACGGTAAAACTGTGAGAGATGGTGATACTCCCTTTAAGGCCAGAACTGGGACCTGTGCTTTGCTTAAATATGAAGCCAATTAAACATGTGAAATACCGATTAGTTAAATAACTGTGATAAATCATTTCTACATTTGAATATTTATTTAGAGAAAGATTCCCAGTATATAACGTCTCATTCTTTGAAGATAATGCTGTGTGAAGTTATCAAACACAAAGTGCAGAACTGCCTGCTTCAGCCATGTTATGTTATGAACTGTACTGAGTATTACTTAGGACTCTGTAAAAATTGTGACATCAATTTAGGCTGGCTGACCTTCTTGTATCAAAATTGATAATTCCTGAGTCCAGCTTAGATCTGGACTCTCCTCAAGGATCTAAAAAAGCTACAAGAAATAGCTTTCCATGCTATTTCCATGCTTTCACTTTCTAATTCCAAAGAAGATGCTGTTGTGAAATGAAAGTACAAAGAAATAGCACAGGTAAGCAATTTTTGGAGGGTTTTAGGTTTGTGTAGTAATTTTCATGCTTTTTCTTTTTACAATGCTATCTAAGCAAAAGAGTAACTCTGAAATACAAAGCATCATTTTGATTATATTGAGATGTATAAAAGGTATTTAAAATATCATTTTAAAAACAGAGTATGATGCTAACAAAATCAAGCATTCTTTTATTGATTGAAAAATCTGTGCTTGTGATTAAAGTTAAAGGCAGGTTTTTAAAACAATTAAACTTTTCTAAAAAAACTGAATATGAGCTAAATTGTTTAGTTAACATTGAGACACCTTTCTGAAAAAAAAAAAAAACAAAACAAAAAAACACATTAAAATTAAATTTGTGTGTGATTACTTCAAACATATCCTTATTAGTAGCTACCTACATGATCGTGGTCCTTCATGCATTCATGTTCAGTTCCCAATTATTCACAGTTTGTTAATTGGTGTGATATGGGATGAATATTGATGGTACAGTCTGAAGATGATTTCCATACCAAAGGAGCAGATGTATTTACTGTCCATGTACACAGCAAAAAACAAAGTTCCCAACAGATCTGACTTTGAAATTTGGCAAACTTCTCTGTGTGCTATACGTTGGCTCATTACGCAGATAGTCTTGCAACATGCATGATGGAAAATACAATGCAATACAATAAAAACAAATAAATAATTAAAAAAAAAAAGAAACCAGAACAAAGTAAAATGGTTAAGTTCAGTTGTTTAATTTGTATAAACCTCTTGAGAAACTCTGGATCCCGTAGGTGATTATGATAGGTATAACAGTGGTGTGAGAATGTTTCTAATAGAGGAGGACCAGCGTGTGATGTTGGCTATCCAGATTTACATCTAGACTGAAACACTAGTGTTTTCTGTAAGGAAAAAAGTCTTAGGAATTCAGATCTGTGTCAGAGTTTTCCCTAAGTCAAGTGTTAACATCCCATTTTGAGCTTCTCTGTGCATCTGTGTTAAATCTGACATGACCATGAGTCAAAGTTATTCAGAGGGGAGGTGAAACATCCTTGAGAACCAGTGAAAAAAACCAACCTTCTCCTTTACTCATTTCAAAGCATTTTTGTTTGTTTGTTTGTTTTTGCCGTAAGGTAGAGCGTACTTGACCAGAGGGATGTGTTAGCGAGTAACAAAGCAACTCAAGCTGGAGAAGCTGGAGGTGGTGAGAGTCTAATCTATGAGAATATCATCTCTGAGGAGCTGGGAGAGAACATCCAAACATCTCAAGGGTAACCTGAGAGATTATCTCGGAGCCAACACCTTAGTGGAATGGTCCAAACTGACAAAATAGGGTTGCAACAGGAAAACATGCAAGTAAATGCAAGAGGTGAACAGGGTGGAGGATTTCAACAAGAGACAATACATCTAAAGAAGAACAAGACATAGCATGACACAAAGCCTCATATCCAATCTGCAAGAAAGGATTTTCTCCTAACCAGGGACAAAGTGGAGTTTCCAAAGGAATAAGTACATACTCTGCTATGGAAACTAGCCAGCAAAGTAAGGGCTCACAATGATTGTCCTCCATCTCTTCTTCACCCTGGCCGCAGTGTGCAGCATGTAAAATAAACCAATCTATACAAGCATGTGAAGTTCTTAATGGATTTTATTTTCTTTTGAAACGGCTCAACTTATCATTGAAATGTAAAGAAATATAGCTACTCTGTAAATGTTCGGAAAGCCGATGTACGAAAAGAAAAAACATTAACATTTAACTTGCATTTGAGATGCTCTTCACCTTTGATCAGATAGTATAACATAAAAAAAAAGTTATTGAAATAGTGACATTTCCAATTTTCAGGCAATATAATTTTGCACATAAGATAGAGAATAGTTTTGGCCCGAATTTTTTCACTAAAAAATTGCAGTTTTAGTGCAGTCCAGGTAGTCTATAAATTCAGCTCAGCTTGTCTTAATTCCAAAGAAATTTAAAGACATTACATAAAATAAAAAAATATTTTTTACTTGTTCAAAATGCTGTGGGTTTTTTTATAAAATACATTAATTCAAAACCTTACTTTTTCCTCAATCTGAAACAAAGCACATTTTAGGTTAGAGAAAATATTGTGTTCTAAATGAAGTGGGTTTTTTCACCTTTTAATTTGTTGCTTTTTTTTTTTTTTTTTTTCCCCCCAGTCAGTGGCAATGGCTGATGACCTGGAGAAAAAGACAGTTAAATTTCCAGTTCTTCACACTGTTGTAAGCAGTGCAAGGCAACAGAAGATGATTTCTTCCAGGTAATTCTATATGAGAGAGAGAGAGAGATGCTCTGGCTATATCTATACCAGTAAAGTGAACAGGGCAGTACGCAAGACAAAAGCACTCACATTTCAAACATCGCCCTTCCCGTTAAATTCTCGGCACAGTCTCTGGCACGATTTTGACCTGGTCCAAATCACGTTCTCCCAATCAATGCCCAAGCTTGGTACAGGGTTTAGCTTAGGCAGGAATAATTTTTAATAGGCAGCTTGCACATATCCACCCAGTTGTAGATAGAAAGAGTAAGTACAGCTAAATGCACCAGAATGGTCTCTGGAGCATTTAATTTTCTATTCAAGACATAGCCTCCAACACTATATTTAAGATCAGCTTTAGTCTCCATATAGAAGCCAGGTATGCAAGCCGGGCTCCAGGCACAGCTGAAGGCTGCCTTCCACAGCAGACAGGATCCCATCAGCAACTCAGAAGCGTTTAATGAAGAAGAATGTATTAAAAAAGTTAAGTGGTCAGTGGTGTAAGTGCACAGAGCATACACCTGCTCTTGCACGCAGACATTAAGTGGAAGTATCCCATCTCAAATGAGCTGCGTTAAGAAGTCTTTGCAACCTTTCCACATGGAGAGTAAGCCAAGTAAACCAGACTTCATGATGTTTTCATATAAGGCAGGTTGGTAATGCTAAAGGGGGAGAAAAATAAAGACATGAAGCAGGCAACAAGCCTAGGACAAGAACATGGCTTAAAAGCAAGGAACAAATCTATACCTTGCCGTAGCATCTTTAATTATATTAAAGGAGGGACTTATTCCACCAGCAAATTTGGGGTTACATCCTGCACTCACTGTAGTGAGTAGTAAGATGTCCACTGACTTCAAAAGGGGTTAGGTTGCACCCTTGGTCTCCTCTGTATTTTTCTTTCCTAATTGTCCCTTTTCACCATGCCCTTTTGCATCTGCCTCCACTTACTATGTGTTCAAGTATCAGAGCAGGCTGCTAACCCCTTATCTCTCTACCGTATTTTCCTTGTCACATTCACCAACAGAAGGAAGAGAGAGCATAAAATAGTTATTTGTGAAAGACTGAGAGCTTAGTTGCAGAGTCCACAGAGCCTCCTTTATAACAGCATGTTTCTGTTCGCGTTTATGGCAGAGGTGGAATTCTTTTCAGTCTTGCAGATCTCTGAAAAGACAAGTAGACTTGCCAAATGTATAAGCACACACACTTAGGCTTGCACATCTCAAAGCTATCAGATATGTCACATTTTATTTCTTTCACCTGCTTATGGACTGTGGACACCTGGGACTTATTGGCAGCACATACTGATTGCAATGGGGAAAGTTTCAGATACAGGAATTAGCTTCGTACTCCTCCGGCTTCATGAAACCATTTTGGATTCTCTCTCGAATATTTAGTATCTGTTTGAAGCAATTCTGTATGTTTAAAATAATAATACTTTTTTTAAAAAACAAAAACAAAGCCAAAACAATCTTTCTTTGAAATTCTACAAAAGCCTACATATAGGAAAACAAAGAAAACATAATGAAATCCAAAAGCATGCAATCATTTATTTTTCTTACTACGCAATAGCTTCATTTGTGGCAAGTGGATGAAGCAGTCTGCAAAACGAGCAACAGATGCTCTTAGGTAGTAAGAGTGGCTAAGCAGAAAGACCTTTAGTAGCAGTTGCTAGGTAGTGCAGCAACCATTTCTTGTAGCAGATGTTACCAGGTATTCAGGACATTTGCGCTTCTCTGATCATCTGTTACACGGGCTTCATTCTTTCCACTGACTTAGAGCTGAAAACATATGGAGTTTAGTGTATTTCTGTTAGTTTTATGTGAAGTTAATGGGTTTCAGAAGGGCAGTGATCGGTAGAAAAGCCACCTTACCTGAGAACCATGCAGGAACAGAGTTTTCACTCTTTTGAAAGAGCTTTTGGAAGCTTTGTCAATAAAACATTCATCAATATTGTGAGCATATACTTTTTTCCTATGAATGAATACAAAACTTATCCAGCGGTTTGAATGCTTGCTACTAAAAATATGGACTGAGTTTTTAAAAGTTAATGGAGACCCAATTTCTTTTGTCAGATTTTTAATTCCTTGTAAATTTTATCATCTAATTTGACAAAATACACTAGACTAGATTGACAAAGCTGATGACTGGTGTATGATGGTTCTGCTATCCAAAGGCAGAGTGGCCAAAGCTTTTGGCAGCTGTTGGAGGTATCAACTCCCGATTCTTCTTATGGGGTTTCACACCCGTATCTCCAGCCGCGTGTAACCTAGCCATTAACTCTGATGTACTGGGCATGTATCTGCTGAAGCTGTTTCATTTCACCTACGAAATTTAAACTTTTAATGGAATAAAAACTGAAATGCATGTCCCGACTTCTGGTTCAGTGCCCTAATCACCAAACTAGTATCTGATTTTTCATTGTTTAAGGAACTATTTAAAGTGTTTCATACAACACAAAATGGTTTGGACAAGGACAGCTGAGATGATAGCACCGCCAAAGAAATACAGATCTGGTGGTTCAGGCAACATTCTGAGTGGCAGGAAACATGTGAAAAATTTTAATCTGAATATTGTTTTCCCTCCTCCTGGATATTTATTCCAAGCACAGACAGATCTATTAGACAAAAAGAAAACTGACCACCCCTTCCTAGGACTGATTTGTGAACCCAGTTCAAACTGCTACATCCCAGCCAAACCCACATGGTAAATTCAGCATGAATTTGGAAGAAAGGTTTGTGAACATCAGCTGCATTTTTCACTCAGTGGTATTCATCAGCTCTTCTTTCAGGGTAACAGCGCAAGGATCCTAAGACACAGTATTTTTTTGCAGAAATGCAAGTCAGTGTTTTGAGATGAGATTTGATTTTTGGCTCAGATCCATCCATTGCTGATCATTAGCAAAACAGGTTAGAAGGTATGTAATCGCTTAAATAAGTGGCAGAGGGCTAGGAATCTTGGCTTGTAAATGTAATTACAGAGCCTGTCAATAGCCATTGATTTCCTTAGATGGATCACTTGAAAGCATTCAGAAAGCTGGGAATAAAATGGAGGAATGCTACAGAGCTCCAAAAGGAGCAAATAGCTTTTTTCCATCTCTTCCTCCAAGTCGGGTACTTACATGGTGGAGCATCTCACACTTCAGGAGCGTCTTTTGTACCTTTGGGAGAAAATGCTCAGCATTCCTCTTGTTCTCCTGTACATGCTCGTTTTAGTGCATTTCATTGAACTTTGACTGCAAAAACCTGACTAAATGCTCTAACATTAAATGATTACTATTCTTCAACATTTCTTTTCTTATAGTCCATCTGCCCTCTCTTGAGTGACTATTTTCTCATTAATATCTAAAGTTATTAATTCTTCATATTATCAGCTTTTAAATTTTCCTATTGTGAGCCAAACTATCCTATTGTTTACTTTGCTCTGGTGAGAGCCCTCCTGGAGTACTGTGTCCAGCTCTGGAGTCCTCTGTATGGACCTGTTGGAGTGGGTTCAGAGGAGGGCCACGAAAATGATCAGAGGGATGGAACACCTCTCCTGTGAGGAGAAGCTGAGAGAGTTGGTGTTGTTCAGCCTGGAGAACAGAAGGCCTCAGGGAGACGTTATTGTGACTTTTCAGTACTTAAAGCAGGCTTATAAGAAAGATGGGGACAGACTTTTTAGTAGGACCTGTAGCGACAGGACAAGGGGTAATGGTTTTAAACTAAAGGAGGGTAGATTCAGACTAGATATAAGGAAGAAATTTTTTACGATGAGGGTGGTGAGACACTGGTACAGGTTGCCAGAGAGGTGGTAGATGCCCCATCCCTGGAAACATTCAAGGTCAGGTTGGATGGGGCTCTGAGCAACCTGATCTAGTTGAAGATGTCCCTGCTCATTGCCGGGAGTTGGACTAGATGACCTTTAAAGGTTCCTTCCAACCCAAACCATTCGATGATTCTATGATTCTAAAAATTTATCTTGCAAAATTGCTCTGCCTCCTTGCTCCTTCTTTCCCTGAGGCTTGTGTCTGACCTTGTTGATAGGAGGGAAATATTTAAAGACTGAGTCCAGAAGTCTTTCTGCAGTTTGTTGGAATTTGCAGCAGAATGTATTAAATGGCACTGAAAATATCAAACAAAGCTGAACTGTAGTTGAGGAGAAGAGAAAGAAATGTAAACTCATTGTGGAAGTCACCTGTCAGGTAATAAAAATGCGAATGTCCGGGACTCCTATTCAAACAGTAGCCTGGAGGAAATTTATTATAATTAGTACCAGTAGATAACAACCTCTTTTCTGTGCAAGAAGTGATAGAGATCCAGCCAAATATTTAACAGCAGGAAACCAAAAATGGGTATCATAGACGACTGCCACTATTTATATCACATTACTCTTCCATCTTCTTATTTCTGAACATTTTCTTAATTTTCTTAACAATTGCCACTGTAAACCTTTCCCATGTTCTTATTTGTAGGCAAGAATATAAATTCTATTCCATCCACTTGGTACTATTGAAATATGACAACATGGCTGACTTTCAGCTGGAAATAACCAGGGGAAAATTACATTCCTGTTGAATCTTTTTTCTGGAGGGCAGGATGAAAGTGTAGACGGTTGTATTGGGTTTGCGTGGCAAGGTTTTGGTAGAGGGGGGGCTACAGGGGTGGCTTCTGTGAGAAGCTGCTAGAAGCTTCCCCTATGTCTGACAGAGTCGATGCCAACTGGACCTGCCGCTGGCCAAAGCTGAGCCCATCAGCGACTGGTAGTGCCTCTGTGATAACATATTTAAGAAGGGAAAAAAACTGCTGCACAGCAGCAGCCGGAAGAGAGGAGTTGAGAATATGTGAGAGAAACAGCCCTGCAGACACCAAGGTCAGTGAAGAAGGAGGGGCAGGAGGTGCTCCAGGCGCCGGAGCAGAGATTCCCCTGCAGCCCGTGGGGAAGACCATGGTGAGGCAGGCTGTCCCCCTGCACCCCATGGAGGTCCATGGTGGAGCAGATATCCACCTGCAGCCCGTGGAGGACCCCACGCCGGAGCAGGGGGATGCCCGAAGGAGGCTGTGACCCCGTGGGAAGCCCGCGCTGGAGCAGGCTCCTGGCAGGACCTGTGGCCCCGTGGAGAGAGGAGCCCACGCTGGAGCAGGTTTGCTGGCAGGACTTGTGACTCCATGGAAGGGACCCATGCTGGAGTAATTCATGAGGAACTGTAGCTCGTGGGAAGGACTCATGTTGGAGAAGTTCATGGAGAAGTTTGTCTCCCATGGGAGGGACCCCACGCTGGAGCAGGGGAAGGTGTGAGGAGGAAGGAGCAGCAGAAATGACGTGTGATGAACTGACCGCAACCCCCATTCCCTCTCTCCCTGTACCGCTCGTTGGGGAGGACGTAGAGAAAATTGAGAGTAAAGTTGAGTCTGGGAAGAAGGGAGGGGTGGGGGGAAGGTGTTTTAAAATTTGGTTTTATCTCTCATTATCCTACTCTGATTTGATTGGCAATAAATTAAATTAATTTTTCCAAGTCCAGTCTGTTTTGCCTGTGACAGTAATTGGTGAGTAATCTCTCCCTGTCCTTATCTCAACCCACGAGCCTTTCATTATATTTTCTCCCCCCTGTCCAGCTGAGGAGCAGAGTGATAGAACGACTTGGTGGGCACATGGCGTCCAGTCAAGTTCAACCCACCACAATGGTACAGCAGAGTCTTCCAGTGCTCCACTGCTTCTTTTCCCAGCGGATGAATTAAAGTAGACTTAGGACTGCAATAATCTCTGCTAGGTGAAGGTTTAGGGAGAGTTAATAATCCACTTACATGGCTCAGCCATTGTAGCCTGACCCAGTCCCACCCCTTCCTGAGGACTAATGGCCAATGCACCTACAATCAAGAACTCAAAAACTACCTAATCCTGAAAAATCAGTGGAATTCCTTTCTCAGTTAATTCAGTGATGGGTTCTGAGCTGGGTTTAGAGACCTCCAAGGCTATGGTCTCCTGTGTTTATCATGTCCCCCATGTTCCTCTGCTTTAAAGGAGTTTCTGCTAGCAGCCTAGGGCTAGAGGAAGAAAATGAGAGCAAACACTGAAATTTCAGCCTCTGCCGTCAAACAACATCCAACACAGGATTTTTATTCTTCAGATTTACAGAGAAAACATGAAGTTGCCTGGAATTCCTCACTGATCTGGGGCAAAATGGAGATTTCCACCATATGTTGGCTGGTATGCTAAATTTTCTTGAAACAATCTACAAAAGATCTTGACAGCACAAGTGCTGCAGAGTTGGATATAAGCCAAGTAACTATATGTGGTCAAAAGGAGTGTATGGACATTCTTTTCTTTCAATAACATCTGCAAGATAAAGAATTCACTGGCGTTTGTGGCTAGGAAATAGCCTACGAAATATCAAGACCCTCCCACTGCTTGCATAGATAAGAATGAATACTTCCAGGGTGTCAGATGGCCTGAGAGTCTGGCCCTTTGTGGGTAAGCTCTTTGGAACAGAAATCATGTCTTCTTTAAGGTTTGTGAAGTCCCTGTATCCTATGTAGCAGAAAACAGATGTGCAGAAAGCAATAGAAAACAGCAATCTGCTGAACATGCCACCCAGATTTGAGAACGAGACAGACAGCTAAGGAAAAAAAAAAGCGATAAAAATAGAAGTTAAGTCACTTTAAAAATCCCTTAAAAACTCTCCAGAGTATTGTAAATCCCTGTAGGCATGGAGACTACATGGCTGTGGATTTTTCTGTAGAATTCTGCAGACTTTGCAAAGACTTTAGGATGCTGCATGGAGCGGATGTTTTCTAGCTATCATTGCTGGAGTATAGCTAGCCAATTATGGTTTTGTTTCTCAGCACCTTTAATATTTTCCATTCACTTTATCATTTTCTCTTAACTTTTATTAAGCTAATCGTAGGCTTGCAGTTGCCAGACTGATGGACTTGGAGAAGCGGTTGTTAAGTAAAGCAAGCTTGTCCCTCAAGAGATTCTCTCACAGTCAGATAACAATTCTAATAATAACAGTGATATGGGGAGGGGAGGAAAACAATAATTCGGGCAATAGAATATAGTGTTCATTATGTTAATTTACTCCAAAGCATTTATGCAGTGTTACTTGGCACTAAGAAATGAAATTCAGCCAGTCCCGTTCATGTAAGGAATACAGTAACATCATGTGAAGTGTTCAGGGTTTCATTTAAGGCAGGCAGGGAAACAGGGCAAAGTTTTAATCCTTTATCATATAAAACCTACATTCAAAACCTTGCATGCCAGAAGTGAAAATAAAGCAGACCCATTTGGCTATTTACTGATTATACAAACTACTGGCAAATATTATTTGTTATGGCTAGCTGTATTCATTCAGGAGAGGCTCAGGGCTAGAAAAAAGTACAAGGAGGAAGATAAGGCAAGTTAAAACTGAGGTGATTTGACAAGGAGGTGTGGAAACACTTTAGCGGTAGTGGTTTGCCCTCTGACCATTAAGTACTTTGTGTATCTCTTATTTGACCCTCACTGGGTGAGATTCTGCTCTGTCAGTAACCACCAGCAGCCAAGTTCCCTGGACAATTTCTGGATAACTCAGATTTTCTTCTAGGACTATCTGAGAGAGCATAAGGAAGTGAGAGTCCACTGTTGTTTTAAACTTATTTGAAGCATCCACGTTTCTCTCCTATATACGTGCTGACATGCCATGTAAAGGCTCAACAGTACGAGGGTGTAAGTCATCCCTTGGAGTAAAGAGACTCTCCTCAAAGCAGAGGGTTTCCACAAGGATGGTTGCACCAGATATGCAGGTTAAATGTGGGAGTTACATGAGGGTCTCCTGGAGTGAAGAAACCTCATTGAAAGTTGAGTCTGCTGAGTTGGTGAGAGGGAACAAGTTTACTCCAGGTTTGACCTCACCTCCTTCCTCTTCTAATGGTCCCGATAGTAGGACCTTCCAGAATTTCAGGCTTCAAAGTGGAGTTCTGTTTGTAAGGGAAGCCAGGGCATGGTGGAGGTGGTGAACTTCTGCATCTCACTCTGACATGGTGCTGGATCCCATTCCGCACTGCTACACTAGTATTTTCAGCATGGGGGCTACCTTGAAAGAGCATCCATGACTGCTAACCCTGCCCTATAGTCCTACAGCTTTTCAGACAGCTGCACACTACTGGAGGAACAAGGGCTAGATAGTCCATCCAAATTCTAGGCAGGCTTTGAAAAGGAAAAAAAAAAAAAAAAAAAAAAAAAAAAAGCAGCTTTTGTCTTTTCTCCATCTCTCTGCTCCCCTCTATCTATTTCCAAGCAGGAACTGAGCAGAATCCTAATTCCATTGAAATCAGCAGGAATCAATTGTGCTCCCATTGACTGCAGTAGGAATAAGTCCTTGGTGCATAATACAAACAATAATTTTTTTTCCTATTCTCCTCAGAATTTGGAGATGAGGAATGAAAAAATCAAAATCTGGTATAATGCAGGGAAAAAGAGGAAACTGCCCACTTAACCAAATAAAACAAATCTTTGACTACCTAAAAAAAAACAACAAATAAGCCTGTCTGGACCTACATCTGATCGGTGTGTCCCTAGTAAGGAGAGGATGGGAGAAGAGAAATGCATGCAACTGCATGAGGCTGCTGAACTTCTTGAAAGTGAGGTGGATTTTAAAATGGAGATTGCTTACAGGCTGCTTGTACTGAAATACTGACTGTGGCCATACCAAGCGTGTGTCCAAGCAAACCCACGCTTACTTTAAACTGCCTTACTCATATGCCAGACCCCGGTAGCCTACAATTCAGAGTACACAATATCAACTTGGCCATGGTGTTGGGTACGTGCATGGACAGTTGGTTTGCTCTGAGCTCTGTAACAACACAGCTCCACTGTACCTGAGCTGACTAATCAAAAGCAAAGCCAAGGTTGTCTATAGGTGCTGCAGTCATGGCTGTTCCTTGTACCACACCATCCACTCAAAGAGGAAACGCATGAGGCTGAGCATGGGGAGCTGCACCCTGTGGACAGGCAGGCACTTGATGAAGCTCTCCATGGTGGTACTTGTTGGGTTGCACGGTGGGAGGTGCTGTGCACACCACGAGGCACAGTCTCAGCCCCAAAGTAGCTGCCACCCTTTAAAAAAGTTCAGCCACCCGCGGTTAGGGAAATGGCAATGCAGGAAACAAAGGCACAGAAACTATGTAATGGGGAAAAAGGATTTCTTAAATTAGTCTCTCCACCAAAACTTTGATGAAATCTTCAAAATGTTGAAGAAAATGTAAGCATGAGCAAATCTCAATTCTTATTTTCTTTATAAATTATTCTATATTGCACATATACTGCTAGTGTGAGAACATGTGTGTGCACGTGTGTGTGGACTTATATGTAATTAACATTCATAGACTTAAGCAATGATTCCTCTGATAGTTTCAGTTATATTTCCCCACTGATAGTCTTCCATTTAAAAAAAAAAAAAAATCTTTCCTACAACTCAAAGCAAAGAATGTTGGGGTATCTGATCTCTTTAATGCCATTTCAGTTCTTGAACTGGGTCTTTTGGGGTTTTTTTTGGTGGGTTTTTTTTTGTTGTTGTTTTTTTTTTTCGTAGAGCATTGCCACTGAAGTTATTTTCAGAACATCAGATGGATTTTTCATTGAAACATCTGTGTTAACTTTTATCATCCTTGCTCTGCTTTGTAATTTTGGAAACAGATATAAAGAATGAGCAACCCAGAGCACAGTAATATAGTGGGAAGCATCCTTCATAAGTCAATTGAGGAATTTAATAATCTCTTTAGAAATAAGCTCTGCAGCTATGAGAAAAATGTGTGGGTTAAAGGCCTTCCAATTAAGAAAGGTTTCTCTGTGGATTTATAGGCTGGTGGTTAGCTCTTCCTGTTCGTGTTTCCATGGCAACTGTCAGGTAGATTTTCTGCTACTTGCTAGGAAGTTGGAAATGTTGAGTCTGGTTGAGCCTTTCAATTCACTGAAGCTTAAATGAAATTCTTTGCAAGGAACTGGCATTTAGCCTGGGTCATTTATTCATATCTAGAAGAGAAATCAATTATAGTAATCAAATGTGCAAATTTTTTTTTTTATTTGAATTATTTTGGGTACACAATTTTTTATTATTATTGTGCCACAATCTATTTTTAATGCTAGGGTAGGAAAGGTTTGAAATGCTGCAGCTGGCCTCTTTGCTACCAATGGCTTATGGCTTTAATTACAGCCCAAAACACACAGAGGCACGTCTCTTTCTGGTCTGCTTTTACAAGCTATAATCACTCCCAGTGATATTCATGATACCAGCTCGAATCCTGTAGACTCATTAGAGTTGAGACACTTGTATTGCGAGAAACACAGCTTACCACCTTTTCTCCTTTCAATTTTCTTGTCTTGTTGATTTGTTTGAATTAGGCTTGAAGAAAGTAAATAATTTGTATGCTGTTATTCAGACTTTCTGAGTACATTGTGTTTTAATTCCACATCAGAATCTCTGTGTGTTTGCACACTTCTTTGTGCTCCTTTTATTTTCCATCCCACACTGACTGCTGCTTGACAGCTCCATGCAAGCTCCATTCTTTTAATTCTCTAACATCGGATACGTAGGCGTGCACGGTGTGTACCTATACTTTCAGCCTTTCTGTAATACATAATCTGTACCACCCAACGAGCTGTGTCCTGCAGGCTTTATGTGAATAATACCATGTACTTTTCTTGCAAGAATAAAGCCAGCATGGCTTGGCCCAAAGATCACAGATTATCTAAACAGAGGCAGGACGGTCTTCTGGTTAGAGCAGTAGTTAAGAGCTTGGAAAACCTGGGGGCTTGCTTCCCTGCTCTGCCTCTGGCTTCCAGGGAAAAGGGAGATTCATTTAGCAGCGGATCCTAAACTCCATTGAAGTCCTCTCATACCGGAGTTAATGGAGCTGTGACAATTTATGCTAGCTAAGAATCTGCTCCATTACCCAAGCCTCACTCCAGCTGTATAATAGAAACAATAGCAGTGCCCTACCTCAGAGAGGTGTTGTGAGGATAAATAGTTAGACAGGAAAGTGTTATGATACTATGATAATGAAGACCAGAAAAATACCTGCGATAGACAGAAATCAGCATAACTGATGTGACATTTACTTTTATTCTTTCAGTCCTTCTGCCACAGAGAGACAGTAATAGCTTGACAAAGAAAAAGTGATGCCCAGCCCCCATTCCTCCTGTTGCTTTTCTTTACTTGCTTCGCTTTCTTGCCTTCGTTCCTTCTTTCTTGGGATTTTTGCTTTGCTTTCTTGGCTCTGTTCTTTTTCTTAGGATTTCAACTAACTTTCCTTAAAAGCTTTTAAGAACCAGCTAACAAAAATTTCATTTCTTTTTCACCCTTACCTTGTCCTAGCATATTTAATTGTTCTTCTCTTTTGCGCTATTCTGCTTATCTTCATTTCCGTGGATTAAGCCCAAAAGCTGTGCACACAGAAATCCAAACAGACTTAGTTAACTTTAAACACAAAATTAGTTCCTCTGGCGTTGATAAAGCAGCCAGAACCATATCTCAGTGCTGTAAATTTTAGCAGTCACTTACAGGCCACCTCAGAGAAAGAGAACTATATTTGGGTCCAAGGAGACATAGCATCTTGTGCTAGAATACCCTATCCAAGATATTAAAGGTACGTTTAGACTGCAGATTTTGTTTATACAGCTCAGTTGGTTGCTCAAAGTTGTGTAGGAGGGGCAACATGCGGTTTTCATGATGGACCTTTTGTCTTAGGCAGATTTGGAACCGCAGGCTAATCTCCTAGGTCTGTCTTTGCTATATTATGTAGTATAAAGTGCCTTGAAGAATAACTCTCTCTAAGTTTTCAGTGTGGGTATCTTCTTCCTCTTTGGGTCTGCCAAAGAGCTGGCCTGAGCCTTTCTATTTGTTTCCAGAGAAGGTTACTTCACTCTGAGCATCAGTGTGAATTTATGGGTTGGTATCATCAGACATGCACCAAGGAGCTGAGTGACTGGATGGACTCACAGATGCAGAGGTGGGAGGAGGTGTCTCTATAACATCCACTGCACAAGGAAATGACTCAGTTGCTGAATGAGTGTCTGGTTCTTACAGCCAGGAGGATGTTTTGATAAACCACTCTGACCTTCTGCACTGGTTAGGGGTGTACACTTCACCAGGACATGGAGCTGAGCCTAGTTCATAAATCAGATTTTAAACCATCTCAGTCCTAAGAGGCTAAATGATTTTGCACCACAAGCAGATAAGAGAAAACCAAGGTACTGCCGGTGCCACCAGCACGTATTGACAGTTCTGCTCTGAGGTCTGTATTGACTGCCCTTGTTCTCTGGTTTATGATGTTAGTTTTAACCAGCAAAGGGAGAGGCAGCTGTGCCTGTTCAGAGGGCTGTTTCTATGACAATACAGCTCTCAGGGCCTCCAAGGCTCGGACCCTACTCCTTTCCTGCAACAAACACACCTGGAATAGGCAGGATTGATCTTTCATCGTCACTGTAGAAGATGATGGTGTTACCATGATTTTGGAAAGATTTGAAAATGTCCTCTTGTGATGCTATGCAAACAGAAGACAGAGTGCCTTTATTATGGCTTGGGAAATTTCAATACATTGTGGATGACAATTCCAAGAGGCTGAAGGCTTGGGTTATAACTTGGTTTTCCTCTATATGTCTTTTCTCTGGCTATTCAAACACTGGGATCAGGCACACACAATAAGAGAAGCCAAGTGCCTACTTAACCTTAGTCTAGCACAGCATATGGGCGAGAAGAGGCTGGGGAATAACTCTACTTCACTGCTCACTACGTAGCGCAGCTGACCCAGTAGTGATGAGCTGGCAAGCTAAGGGTGGTATTGCTGCGCTGGAAACTTCAGTCTACCTTGCTCCAGTGCAACTAAGCAAGAAAATGGGAGGAATTGAGACTGAGAAGTATAATGTGTCTAGGGTGGTTATCTTTATGCACCAGCCTTTGCTGACAGCTGTGTGTAAAGTAAATTTTTTTTAATCATCTCTATGAATACATGCTGAATATCTGACTCTAAAGCAGTACTGTGTATAAGCTGCAAGTGTCAAAATGGCAAAGGGCTGGAAAGCACCGATGCTTGTTACACAAAACCCGAAGCAGTACATTCCTTCACTGCTGTGTATAGCCACATCTGTTTTAAATGTAAAGGCTGCTGTTGCAGGTGACCTTATATATTTCCAAGCATTAGAGTATGTTAGTGAGTGTGTTTTGGAAAGGTTAAAAAAGATGTCGTTTCTTTTTTCAGAAGCTATTAGTTGGATACAAGCAGCCACACGGTGTTATTGTAGGAAAAATGAGGATCACTTCAGATTCAGTAATGGCTTGTTCTTCCTGGCACTAAAGAATTGTGGCATCTAATTAATGACTATACTTCTCCATCACAATCTCAATACAGAGATTCATATTTCCATTTATGCAGGCACTCACAGGATTATCTATATACAATTACTCTGTGACTGTTCTCAATAGTTCTGCTGCAAGGCAAGAAACAGTTTTACCAAGTCACTCTCTTTCCTTCTAAGCAAAACAGCAGAATGAAGAAATGAAAATGAGCTTTTCTTTAGGTACAATGCCAGAACTTCTTCTTTGAGGAATGAGGAGTGCTAGCAAAAGGCAGGACCTATTTGACTAGTGAGGTAAGAGCATCCCTGCCAAATGGCTTGCCAAAATGCTGGGGAGGGCCTTAAACTGGGTATGGGAGAGGATAGTGATAACAACTTTGATTTGGGCTGATAGGGAAATGGGGTACAAATCCAGTCAAAAGGGGCCTCCTTGAGTGCCTATACACAGATTAATGCAGACAGGGAAACAGGCAGGAGGAATCAGGCTGTAGATGTGGATACATACGCTGCTGGAGTAACTGGGGCATGGTAGGACTGGAGACCTCCCTGGGTCCCTTCCACTCTGAAAGAGTCTGTGATCTGTGACCTGAGCGGAGTTGCTCAGTATTTGCGTTCCTGTAGGAGGTATTGATCCATGCCTGGTTTCTTGATTCAGCTCATAGTCTTTCCTTTTTAAATTCTTTCTTAATTGATCAACATTTGTCTCTTTCCAGAACAATAACTTTTACTAAAATTACCTTTCAATTCATCTCCTACTTACAGTAGTATAAATCTGAAATAACTTCATGGAGACCAACGCAGTAATCCAAATTTACATTGTTGTCATTGATGTGTGGTTCAAGAGCTTTACAACATGAAGACTTTTAAAGATGGTTGTGGGGATAGATGAACTTTTAGATACACTCTCTACTCTTTATATGGATATACCCACCTTTCCAACCCAGAGAACAGCTCTTGAGTTTTTGAACCTCATTTAAATGCTCTAGAGTATTAACACTGAAGGGCTACTTTTTTTCTTATTTCTGTATATGGGATCAGCCTGCTCGCTTTCCAGCTCTCCTACATTACATCAGCAGAAACAGGCCAATGTCATGTAATCCCCCATCTGAGGGAGAACAAAAAGGTACAGATCATCCAAGTCACACAGGTGACTGTTCCTTATCTTACACCCTGTCAAATATTAGCAAGCACACATCATAAGGAAGATCTTTACATTGCATATTTTAAATCTGAGACACCAATTTATTAGAAAATATTTCAGATACTATGGATTGTTCTTATTATTTAAAAAAAAAAAAAGAGCTAGTCTTAATTGTTGCTATGGTAACTAATACATCTGCCAGGATATGTTGCAGTGGGAAAAGAGTGTGAATTCCGTGAACATTTCCTGTTGTCTTTCCATGGAAAGACTTAGAGCAGGGCTCCTTAGTGGCAACTTTACAAACTCAACTAGAAGGCACTGTGAAATTGAAAGGCAAGCAGTGTGAAATGAACGGAAAGAAGCACTCTGGTTTAAATAAACAAGCAGAAAGAGCATGATTGGCCAGTAGAACTCATTGACTTGTTAGAAACAAAGGAGTTTTTTGTAGTTTAAAACACTATCAGACACTTTATATAGATGACAACATACTCACTTGGTAAGAATTTAAATCATACCTATATTTTCAACAGACTCGAAAGAATTACCCTTTATTGTTCGGGCCAACTCATTAATATGGAAGGAGGGAAAAGAGCAAAGGAAGGAGGTCAGGTTCTTTAGAGTTCCCATCATCTGAATGTGGCCTTACACAGGGTGGGTGAGGAATGCTTGTTTGGACGTTTGCCCGTTCCACATTCTACAACATAAAAATAAACAGAATATTTCCCAACCTTTATCTCTCATTGTCAATAAGATGACCTGCACCTTCTCTTTCTCACCCTTCCCGCTACCCATATTTTTGTGTTTCATTCTGAAAGAATTTGATGCACTGCTCCTCTATTTATAGCTCAAACAATTCAACTGCAAGGCGGGTGGTTTCATTGAAAGATAAACAAACTTCTAACAAAACCCCACTGATTCGTAAATGACCAGCTCTGCTGACACTGCAGGCTGCAGGGGACTTAAACTACCCTGGGAAGTTAGCCATTTACTGTACTACAGAGTAAAAGCCCCTGTTGTTTCCTTGGCCAAGGAACAGCTGGTGGGCTTTTTTTTTTTCTTTTTCTTTTTTTCCTTACAGAAAAATCAATTTCTCTGTTGTTTTGTAAAAGGATTAAAATTTAAGATTTTGTTGCTGTTTTAATGTAATATATAAAACACCATAACTTCCATTGCATCCTTTGTCTGACACACTTATCGATTTCAAACTGTTTTGGGGGAGATTGTTAGCATCTTTTCTCTTTTTAAAATGTACTTCTGAATCTAATGGTTTATTCCCTCAAGTTCAGGACTTTCGACCTTTAGCATTGGAATTTCTTGTCTTGGTCTTGTTCTTGTTGATGCCTCTCTCTCGCTGAATTAAAGCAAGTTTCAATTCCATTGGCACTTTTATTCCATTCAAAAGAGATGGTAAGACATATGATTTTGCGCTCCATCTCCTTTCAAACTCAGTGGGCTTCTGGGTGACAAATAAATTTTTTTGTCTAATATTTCAAAGGTAAAATACACTTCTGTCAAACACCGCAGTTGCATTTTGTTTAGAGTCTTCTTTTATGGAAATGGCCTAATATCGATGAAATGTAGCCTCTGCATCCCTTAGAGAAACCAAGGAGAGGAGATGACTACATACATATGCGGCGTTTCTAAGCATCATGACTACTTCAAAGGCAAATATGTGCATTATCTGAACTCTTCCTCACTCCCAGAGTGGATTCCCTTTCTTTTTTAGACCCACGCATATTAATCACATATGTTTAAACTGAAGATATGATTGATTCGCCCAGCAAAGACTTTTTGCACCAGCTTCCTCCACTTGAGGTTCCTTCATTGTAGGGATGACTCAAGTTGCTGTATTGTCAAGAGAAAAGCATCCTTCCTGCATTCTTTGACAGAAGGAAAAAAAAGAAAAAATAAAAGGAAAGAATGAAGTTTGGGCAAGCAAAGATCAACCATTTTTAGGGTGGAGAATTACACCTGTCAGTGAGCTCAGTTAGATCAGCTACATAAACTGCCTCCTCCTCCCAAGCTATATCCACATGGCTAGTCATCTGCTCCTGGGAGCAACTTCTGGCCCTCATCCTAGTGTCACACAGCCACATGGACCAAGATGTCAAGCTTTCCCACATCCAGAACTTTCTTAGTCTGGGTGTTGTCTGGGGAAAGTGTGGCAGGTCTGTGGCCTTAAGAGTTATTATTGATTTGTTTGTGAGGGGTTCAGGATGGGTTTTTTTCAGTTCTGAATGCATAAAATAATGAAACAACCATGTAACAGTGCATCAGAGAGGTGTTTCTGTAAAATGACCCAAGGGGTATGTGTTGTATGCCTTGAATACGGCATGAGAGCCATAAGGGAGGTATAAGCCTGCTGAAGTAATGTTGAAGGACTGTGCAGGGAAAGGAAGCAAAATAAGGTGTGATTTCATCCATATTTCCTACAGGTCACGATCTCTGGAAAGACCTATCATCTGAATTATATCCTGGTGTCACCTGGGTGGGAGGTAGCTGGTTCCCTCCAAAGAGGAAACCCAGACATGAATGAATGGATGCAGAATGATTGGGGGACCAAGACCAGAGAGCAATATGGGTGTAAATTTGCCCTACCAACCTTTGCATCTTTTTTTGTTTTGTGATCTCCTGTTGAACAGTTTTGCAGGAAAAAATTATTTGAAAAAAAACAAGGTGAAGAGGAGGCCTGGCCTGAACATAGTATTTTTAGTGGATTTTTGGTGTACTACTTGTTAATGAAGACAAGTCTCAGAAAAAAAGTGTGATTTTTGCACCTTCTTTGACTGTGTGGGAGAACTGCTGAAATCCATCTCTGGACCTAGACATACTACAGTTGACTCCATTTAGCAGAATTCTTCTAAAAAGGAAGGGAACTGGTAAAAGTATATTTACTTGATTTTTTTTTCTTTTCCTTTTTTTTACAAACTCTGAAGTGTGTGTGTTTTGTTAAAAATAGTTAATATGAGTTAGATTTTTTAAATTAAAAAATTGATATTTAATTCAAAAGAACATAATTTTAGCATATTTTCCTTGTTATGAAAATAAAAATACAAAACCAACAACAGCAAAAGCCCAATTTTTAAAAATCTGTTGGATAAAACTGTCATTTACACTTGCTTAAATTTTTGGCCAATTTATCAGTTCTCCTAGTCTACATCTTTTCCTGAAGTTGACTCCAAATTATGTCAGCTGGTTTGTTTTACAGGCCTTTTAAACTATACATTTGTTTTAAAAAGCCAAAATAATAGGACAGACTGAAAGGAGGAAATTGTCTTTAAATTACTGGGTTTCATATTCAGCATCCCACTGTGTGCATGACAGAACCACAGAAACCAGCAATGTCAAAGATATTAGATCATCCAGTCTTTCTTTCTTAAAATGCAGAATTCTATTTGCTTTGATATCAAATCAAAAGAAACTGAAATGGAACTGCATGTAAAAAATTAAGGCAAATGGTCCTGGCCTTAGAATACAAGTTACTTTACTATTTTATATTTCATGTCTCTAAGGGAGGATTTTCTGAAAATACAAATGGGAGTTGGGTGCCTGAATCGATGGAAATCGGACACCTGACTCCCATTTCTGCCTTTGAAAATCTTCCTTTTATAAATCATTGTGGAATTCCTATACTATGATAGAATGTAGAAAGGGAGTGAGGGCTTAGAAGTGATGCTTGAAGTTCTCCAAGGACTATAAGGATACCCTTTCTACTTTCTTGCCTTTGAAACCAATATTCTTGGTTAAGTCACTGTATTTAAATATAGCTGTTCTTTTGCAAAGAATTATGGTTTGCAAATTATGATAACCAGCTTTCCTGCTGCTGGTCATTCAAAATTCTGCTGTATGATCTTTTAAAAAAAAAACCTGCACTATCGTTTGCACCCGTCTTTTACTAATAGTCTGAAGTAGTGAATCTCTGAAAAACACGGGGAGATGAAAGTGTTCTGTAGCTCATTGGGCCACTGATTGCTGTAATTATTGCAACACTTTTAAGTTACTTTTGTTGCTTTCTTTTTTTTTTTCTGTTTTGAGGCTTTCTGACCAGCTATTATGCTATCCTAACAAGAATGTACAGAAAATCAATGACCTGAAAAGTTCAACACACTGTAATATGACTTAACTTGGAAATATTGTGCAATATGGTATTACTCATGGTCTAATCCTACCGCAGTTTTTTCCTTGTTGTAACAATCTTCTTAATGCTTTATAGGCCTGCTACACTGTAACTCTTCCTTCAAAGTAAAACCATTTCTGTAAGGTACAGGATAATAACAAGAGATATTCTGATTTCCCATCACTATTTTTTTCATCACACGGAAACCCAAGAGAAATGCCATTCCCTCTTAGTTGTGAGAATGTTTTGAAGGTTTGTTCGTATTCTCCCCCAGGATAAAGTTTTTAAGGTCTTAAAACCAGACTGGAATTCATTCAGAAGAACAGGCAGTTGTTTAGGGAAATGAAAGATTTTATGATGGAATAAGAAATTCAGTTTGAGGAAGATGAAATATTTTTTAATTCATTAATAATTGAAGAGTACATAAAATAACACCTAACATATACTACTTTTTATATCAACAGGCTTGGACAACTTACACATTACAGTTGTTTAAGAGTTATTCAATGAAATATGACTCAGTTACTAAGATATTCTTAATAGATCCTGGAATACCAGAAAAAATCCTGAAGACTGAAAAAATTACTAATGTGATAATATTCAGAAAGGATGTGTGGAATCATCTGGTAAGCTTCAGGGTTGTCAGAGTGACATGAAGTTATGGAAAATATGTAAAAAAGAAATAGGAATTAAGTTGATGGAAATTCAGAGAAAGAAATATCAGCCAGTACTAAGTAATGCAAAAAATATCTTTTACAAATTTGAATGTCATCTTTGATGAGATTATGAGTTTGGTAGGAATAATTAAGAGATGAAACATATTACTTTGTGTATGCAAATTAGGTATTACAATGCCTAAAATGACCTCACATGGAGATTTACAACACCTGCCTAATATAACACTTCAGATGGGCTTAGGCATTGTGTAAATACTCGGTCCAAGAGAGTTGTATAAGTGTGCTATCGAAGGCTGCAGGCAGACGGTTCCTTTAAGTCAGTCTAACAGCTTTCTGTTGCCTAAAGAGGCAGTATTGACCCCCCCCCCCCCCCCCCTCTTCTCCTCCTCTTTCCCACCTTCTTCTGTTTCAAGCCATTCCCTTCTGTTGCCTGTGGGGCTTATCTGACCCTTTGGTGAGCTAATTCAGCTTGCAAACTCTACTTGAATTTATTCACTCTTTTGCTGGGCTAATTTTCTTCTGCTTTAATGGGTGGAATTGACTCATCAAGAACTCAGACAAATGTCGGAGCCTGCATATGGAAAACAGCTGGAGCATGTGGCCAGGAGCCAGCTAGGGGAGGCGGAAAGATGAGAAAAGTCAGGATGCCTTCTCTTGGCAAGAGAGCGCTGCTGAGTCAGCCCTAGCCCTCCATTTGGAGCACAAAGTTCATTTGGTGCATAAACTGAAGCATCTCCAAAGAAGCACCTTAGCTGAAGTAGATTTGGTGCATCAAATGAAATGTCTCCAAAACGGTACTTCAGTTTAAGCAGATCAGTTTTCCATCATGATTGTGAAAGACAAGAGGGGTCTAAAATCTACACTGTGTTTTAGAAAAGAAAAAAAATTTCCCAAAGGAGAGAAAGGAAGGTGCTGGTTTTGTGATCCCACAGTCTTGAATAACAGGCTGAGTTGCTCGTTTGCACCCAGGTGCCTAAACTCTGACAAAGTCCATAAAGGATATTCAAATGGGCGTATACTCATACACTTATTCTTTTGAAAAGTATCAAGTAACACTGTAATAAAAGAATAGCTTCACAGAAAATAAGTTAAACAATGAAGATTAAACTGGACATCAGAAAAAATACTTACAGGAAACATTTCACTCTATGAAAGTATTTCCAGTAGGATTCTGCAGGAATCTATATTAGGGCTGAGAAAATTCAGTGTTTCCATAGTGATGTAGAAGTAAACATGATATGGCTGCCAAAAAATGGGTAATTATTGGCAGAATGGTAGATAACGATAGTGACAAGGAAATCCTGCAGAACAATCTGACAAGCAGGGTCTGTTCAAAGAAAAATGCCTACAGATATTTGCATCCGTATAGCTAGTTGCACACATAAAAGTGAGGAACATTACAGAGTTGGGGATTGCACCCTGGTGAACCACTAATCCTAAAATTATATAACATTGTAGTGTAACAGGAACTCGATATGAAGTCCTAATAAGTTATTGGGCCAGAAGGACAATTGTAACTCTATGAGGAGAAGCAAAAGATTAATACTAATTGGTTATGTGGCATTAATAGCCAAATAATCTTGCTTGGTCTTGTTGACTTTTTTTTTTTTTTTTTAAAGAAAAAAGTTGATAACAATTGGACAGGGTACAAGTAAAGCTACAAAAATTATTTAAATGCTAGAAAAAAACAGCTTTCATTTTCCTATTTAAAGTGCTTAGAGTGTTTCTTTTGTCCAAGTCCACCCATATATGTGACTGCAGGACACAACTCCTCCAACTACAGGAAATCCCCTCTCACCAAGAAAATATTACTTTGTTTCCAATTGAAGGTAATTTCTTCCAGAGGTAAGATAGCTTTTTTCCTAGGACAGCTTCCCAGGTTAATTTGTGCACGGCTGTCCTATCTCGATTAACTCCATGCTCTTCCCTTGGAGCAACTCCACATGCACAGCCACGGCTTGAAGGAAGGTTGAGAGGTGACTTGATAAGTACCTCCAGGAGCAGAAAATCAGAGGTTTTAAATGGCTCTTTAATCTAACAGAGAGCGCTGTAACAGCGCGATGCCAAACCAAGCTAAATTCAAACTGGAAAGTAGGTACCTGTTGTAAACAGTGAAAGGGATTAATCACTGGAACAAATTACCAATGTGTCGTGGTTTAACCCCAGCTGGCAACTAAGCACCGCACAGCCGCTCGCTCACTTCCCCCCAGTGGGATGGGGGAGGGAATCAGAAAAGTAAAAGTGAGAAAACTCGTGGGTTGAGATAAAGACAGTTTAATAAGTAAAGCAAAAGCTGCACACGCAAGCAAAGCAAAATAAGGAATTCATTCACCGCTTCCCATCGGCAGGCAGGTGTTCAGCCATCTCCAGGAAAGCAGGGCTCCATCACGCCTAACGGTGACTTAGGAAGACAAATGCCATCACTCCGAACGTCCCCCGCTTCCTTCTTCTTCCCCCAGCTTTATATCCTGAGCATGACATCATATGGTATGGAATATCCCTTTGGTCAGTTGGGGTCAGCTGTCCCGGCTGTGTCCCCTCCCAACTTCTTGTGCACCCCCAGCCTGCTCGCTGGTGGGGTGGGGTGAGAAGCAGAAAAGACCTTGACTCTGGGTAAGCACTGCTCAGCAATAACGAAAACATCCCTGTGTGATCAACACTGTTTTCAGCACAAATCCAAAACATAGCCCCATACTAGCTACTACGAAGAGTATTAACTCTATCTCAGCCAAAACCAGCACACAATGGAAGTGTTGATTCCTCTGTCTCTTGATATCTTCACGTCAAGCATAGATGTCTTTGTGGTAGTCAAACAACTGCAATTTGGTTCAATTCAGGCAAAATTAAATGGCTTCTGATGTACAGAGGATCGGAGTGCACGAGCTGAAGGTTTTATCTGCCTCCGTCTGCATGGCTGTCTGAGCAAAAGAACAACATTAAGGAATTATTACATGGGTAATTTTAATATTATTTTTTTAGTATCAATTATTCCAGAGCTGATTAAATATGAATGTAAAATCCAGGGTTTTTTACTTGAAGGTCCACTCAGTGAGATTTGTTTTCTCCAGCGAAGCTAATGAAGATACGGGGATCTCAGCATTTTACAGGAGTAAAAGAGTTTTTCTGCTCTTTATGATGCACATGATACATAAGTAAATGCCAACTTCAATCATTTTTGTAATATAAACAAAATATTAGCACCTGCTCTCATAAAATCTGTAACAAAACTAATATTTGCATCCTCTGAGATTATAATCCAATTTAAGAAGAGAGTGAATGGTTTAAAGAAAATCCAGATGTGTGGCTGGTCACCTAATTCCTATGAGAATTTCCTAAAACTTTTTTGCAAAGGGGGTGAATGAATAGTAAATAATAAATTAGAGAAGAGCAAATATATATCCATTCAAACACTTATGCTTGATACTTTCAGGATTCATAAGCATCTTTGCAAAACATCTGGATCACTGAATACTCAAATAACATGACCCCTCTAGAAGCTGTGTGTTGATTAACTGTGTTTATTCATGAAAATGTTCTTGACTAAGTTTTTTCTTTTTTTTTTTTAACTCAAGCAGCTCTAATGGCAAGAATGTAAAGCAAGATCTTAATTAAAACATGATGGTAAGATCAAATGATTTTAATTAGAGCAGGGTAATATTCCATGTGTAATGGAAGTGATTTACAATGTGGTTAGTTTGACCTAGATGTCTCTTAACTTGAACCTTGTGACTTTTTCCTCAAATGTTACACAAATCCTGATGAAATTTTGTAGGATATGAGAGTCATGACATTATCTGAAAAATGTTAGTCGGAGTCCTTTAAGGTTGCAGTAGTGCATGTGAGTGCATCTGTGCTTAACAAAGTGCTTAAATGTGATTTTCAGAAGAAATTTCTTTAGGGTTAGTCAAATAAATGTCCCTTTTTCAGATGCCTAGTAAAGCAACAGTTTTTGTGCAAACACCTTTTTGCTGCTTCAATTAAGCTGTAGATTTGGTATTCAAGAACACAGAGAATCATTACCTATACAGACATTTCCAAGAACTCATGGAGAGGTTTTCGGGGGTTTTTTTGTACTTGCCTGAGCCATTTTAAAAAGATGTAAAATTTGATCCTGAAACTTTTTAATTATAATGTGTAATTGAAACACTTACATTTCAATTAAGACAAAGCAGCCTAAAACCATAGGGTGTTAGAAGCTTATAAGCAGGGTATAATTTATTGCCATTTTGATGATCTGTAAGACTTCAACTTAAATCAATTATAAATAACTCATTTGAAAATGGATACAAGTGAAATTAACTAAATTGATACCAGTTTCTTTTTGTGATCTGAAAATATACGCATAAATGGCAAGAAAATGTTAATTGACCTTAACCTTTTCTGTGATGTCTCTTCAGTAATGTAGTAATACTTGGCACTTATATAGTATAGTACCTCTTATCTAAAGATCTCAAAGAGCTTTACAAAAATTAATTAAATCTCACAGCACTTCTTTGACGTACACATATGAAATATTAAATAGGTGATTAAACAGAAAATAAGAGGCTAAAGCCAACATTTTCAAAACAGGATGCCTAATGTTAGGAATGAGACCCTAAATCTGCTTATTGTGGTATCTTATTTTCATTAAAACCACACTTCCCATTGATCCTAGGGCTCTAATGACTCATAAGCACAGAGCTTTTGACTCACAAGGTCTTTGATGCAAGAACTTGATTGCTTTGGCCTTTAAAATGCCAAGCAAATCACAGGTCAGACAGTGCAGAAACTCATGCATGGTGGAAGGAAAGACACATCCTCTCATCTTTAACACCTCCTGATTCTGCTAGCTCTTAACATGGAGAATTTAGCTTAGATACGTGCCACAGCTTTGAAACATATCACCATCCAAGACACTGGGATGAACTGTCTCCTGGAGGTACCTCTCTCCATCAACAGTACGGAAAACCGAGAAACTAGCTAACAAAGATGTCTAATTTTTAGACAGCCAATATCATGTAAGATGAATTTCACCCTAATTAGGGGAAATTCTACTTCTGTGGACCTGATTAGCATAGTAATGCTATAATTCCAGTATTAAGAAAGCACAACAAATAGGTAACACTAACAGATATCTTTTAAATAGAGCACTTTGAATCACATATTTCTTTGTCACTTTGAAACTAAAGACATAAAGGCAGAATAAACTTTATAATTATTACCCTATATTCTTGTTAACATATGTTGCAATCTGGATAACCATAAAAACATCCTGCCTGAACAAGGTTTACACTCACAAAGCTTGGAAATGCAAGGTGTTGTCAAGCAAGGTGTAACTACATATTTGCAAGGATGAATGTGATGGTGCGTGCATATATTGCACCTTACTTCCAAGATTTTCTGCCTGAGGAAGCAGTTCAGTGTCAATTCAAATAGAGGTACCTGTACAGGATGGGCACTCTCTCTTGCATGTAATTCATCCATGATGAATTTGAGGAGGAAGACTTATTCTCACCAACAACCAAGCATTCCCCCTTGGAATTAATTAGGAATATAAGTAGGAGTGACAATTTGTGTTAGCACAGAGCTCAGAAGTCCGCCAAAAATCTCCTAACAGAGACCAGGCACCCATCAGTACTCCCACAACCAAGAGGAGACAGGCAGTAATTTATTTTCAGCGTCTCAGTCCCCAGTTCCCAGGTGTCTTCTCAGGTGATGTAAGAAAATTTTTGAATTCTGGGTTCTAAGTGCCCTGTGTTGGGTGTCTCCAAAACTGAGAACACAGATCCTTAGAAGAAAAAAAATAAAATAATAAAAAAAAAAGGACAGAAGTTTTTAAAGATGCATTGATACCCTGTTTTCACAGGAGTCACTATCTATAGATTCATGGTGTTACAGTCCATGGAAGATCTCAAGCTTATATACGTTTATCTCCTATATCTCCACTACCTGTCTCTCTTGTTGTTTTTGTTTGGTTTTTTTCCTCTCTACTTTAATCTTGAACACAAGTCACCCAGGCTAAAGCAAAAGTGGAAAATTCATATTTGGAAACCACCAACCAAAAATATAATCAGTTGACATTCAGTCAGCACTTTGCAGACTTTTTTTCCTTTATTTGTGACACATAGTGCATTAGCAAGAAGCAGCAATTGATAAGAACATGACCCAGCTTCCCTTGCGAGCAATGGAACTATCTCAGTTTATTTTGTTTGGTGGGGCTCTAGAATTACTGTGTGACCTTGTTGTATCCAATAAAAAATGAAACTATCGAATTTTAAAAAGTTTCATGTGTTTGTGGGTGAAGATCACTGAAGTGAAAATCTTTTCAAAGAATCAAATGTATTTCTGGGTATTTTATTAAAATAACAAAAGGCAAGTTCAGAAAACACATGTTGTGTTCCTGTCACTGTGAAATCCTTGAACTGGAGTATTCATGGCAGAATAGAACCAACTGGAGCTATTGAGCATAATTCTGGTGGTAGCTTACATTTTTATAGCTCCAGGGGCCAGTGGCATACAATGCGTATTTGGCACCACAAAAGACAATATTAAGTTTTGATGCCAATCTTTGGGTTTTTTTTTAAAAATGTATTTCTGTTCAGCATGTAGGGAGCAGATGTTTTTTCTAGGTGTCTCCAGGTACACAGGCATGATGAATACATTCCACTTTATTCAATTACACAGCTGACATATTTTCTAAAATGGCGTGTTGAGTATTTCCTTACAAGCTTGGAGCCTGTCCCTGAAATAGCTTTAAAAAAATACATATATATTCAGAGCCAAATCAGGTATAGTCTTCTTTCCTTAGATTAATTTGCCTTTTCTTGTTCTAGTAGCAATAGAGTTTGGCTGGATCAGCAAATTGTGGAATTAAACCATTGCATTATCTATCAGTCCTCCTTGAAGAGTGCTTTTAAAGTTAGCCAGCTCCTCAAACGGATTAAAGCTACCTTATACACCATGAAAGAACACCCTAAGTGCACCCAAAAGATCATTCTCAATTGAACTTTGCATTCTCTTTGAAAAAAAGATCATATGCAATACCATCAGCTGTACGGATGCCAATTAATAATTGGGAAGACAGCTGCTGGTTCAGTTATTTATAAAGGTTTATTTACCAGCATGACCACTGAGAAAGTCAAAACCCTAGGTGTAAATTATGTTTTCAGCTCGATTTTGCATTGTCCATCCTGTTATTTTACAAATAATTCCTATATCATTATCTGTGCTGAAACAACGTAACATCCATTTCTGAGTATTTAAAATTCAGAAAATGCTGCCGATTGAAGCTGAACTTTGCCCTCCTGCAAACGAGTGCTGTGATTCCGGGATAAACTCTCTTCTAGAGGCTGTTGGCAAACTACACAAAGTCTCCTTGTTCAGCACCCGTCTGCATCAGCAGCCGCCTTCGCTCGGCGAGGGGCTCTATTTCAGGTTGACTCCGAAGACCCGCGCCACTCATCTATTTGTCCTACTTGTGTGGGCCTGATTAGCATAGCAGCAGAGCGGCTTGGAAACCACATCTGTTACCTAATGATACTGCCTGCTGACACATTCATATATCTTTCAGGGAGTCTTTTCTACCTCTGCTCACAGCTGCTTCCAGTTCCTTTCTGGTCCCATTCAACTTGAGTTTTGCATAGCTGTGTGAGTCTCGCTACGGCTTGGATCCTAATTCTCATTTCACTGCCTCTCTGTGTGCATCGTACTTGCTGGAGATTTACTTTGCCTGAGCTAACTGCCTCTAGATTTCAATGGGGAGGAGCTAACTGTAGGCGATTTTTAGCACTACTCAAGTAAGGAACTTTTTCTTCCTCCTGCCCAGCAAAGCAGTTTGCTGCTCATATGGGACCAATGCTCAGCTGACACAAATAACCCTATTGACATCCGTGCAGCTCGGCAGACTTATATCAGCTAAGGAACTGGCTTTCCAGGGTATGCTGAAGGCCTATCTTCTCACACCGGCTTTTGCTTCTCAGATTGTCCGAAAGACACTGGAATTAACCTTCGTTGTTGACTTGACCTTTAAAGCCTAGTCCCAAGTGCCACTCTTCCCCACCTGAAATGAAGAGTCTGCTCAAGCTCCTTCAGCCTGAGAAGGGTTGGCAGGACACCTCCCTTGGCGCCTGAGCTCTGGCATGCACCCCAGGCCGGGGATAACTGAGGCAGCTGCAGAGCTCATCTATGTCCAAAGGCAGCCAGGGAGGGGGATTTGGCTTGAAACGCAGTTTGTAAGGTTGGATTTTTTTTTTTCTCTCTTCTTGTTGCCATTAAGAGTTTGTTGCGGCTAGTTTTATTTGCAGGACTGGATGTGTCTCTTAAGTAATTGTAAGGACACCTGCAGCTCTGGGGAAGACTACAAATATGAACATTCATTTTTGATTGCTCGATCTTAATTGTCCAGCCCTGGAGGGGTTTTGTGATAACAAATATTTTCACTTAGTAAATCAAGCTAGACACACAAAACTGAGACACACCTCACAGTAATCAACAACACTAATCATTTTTAAATAGCTTGCCTGGTACCATTTTTTAAATCTACTTTATATATCATAATTGATGACCTCATATCTTGTAACTTGTTTAATGTGTCCCTTCTGATTGTTCTACTGCTCAGACATTGAGTGATGTTTGAAACCAAATGAATAGGAGCCTTATTCTGTGCACTGCTTGCTAGGCTGTCCTTGCAGTAATAGAAAGAGAACAGTAAACTGGATCATTGAAAACAATCCCTTTTGGTTTTAGGTGACCCTGTCAAATAATCCCATTCATAAATCTATTAAACTCCATCTTCAAACCAGTTAAGTTTCTTAGTCCACCTCTTGTTGTTTATATACTGAGCCAGGCTGCTCTCATAGTTACAACTTTGCATCTCTTTCTAGTTTAAATGTTTTTGTTCTTAAGTTATGTTCACACATAGTTTGTAAAGTCCAACATTACCAAGTAATAGCAACAAGCATCTTTTGACCTGCATCACAAAGTTCATAATTAAAGGTAAAAGATGCAAATCACATTCTGTAGCAAGGTGGCCTTGCTATGTGCCTTTAGAGCATGCAAGGAAACATCTAATTGTTTAGGCAGCACGATGGATGAAGAGAGTCTAAATTCATATCAATTACAGAGAGAAATTTGCTAAAGTATATGGCACTGAACACAATTACAGAATGCAAGAAGATTTTGTGTAATTTCTGTTTCTAAATAGTGTGGTCTGACTATTTTCCATATTGCCAGCTCAAACATCAGTGAAGAAGCATGAACAGGTTCCTAAATTCTAGCAAAGACTTACACCTAAAGCCTCTGGTTGGGCTTTCTGAAGCATGTCTAAAACTGTAGTCAGGTAAAATTTCGTACTGATCCATGAAATGCTAAAGTTTCAACAGTACCATTTAGCTGCAACCACCTGTTTCAATTAGTTCTCTTACATGTTTCATGCTTTGAAAGCTTTCGTCTTTCTCTTTAAGTCACTCTGTCAAAGACCACAGACATTTTATTTTTGCTGAAGCCATATTATGCTTTCAGTAATGACAAGAGGTGCATTAAATAAATCTACAAAACACAGCATACATGGGCATCCATCATCACTTGCAAAATATGTAGGCATAGTTGTCAGATAAGAGAAACAATCCTAAAGGACTTGGCAAGACAACAACCAGCCTTGTGCTGTACTTGCTGGATACCACATTCAGTTACAAGCTTAGGGAAGGAAATACAGTCTCATAAGTGGGGCACTGGACAGGGAATTGAACTGTTGGTTATAAACCTTGCTCTCCCGCTGGCCTGGCAGGCAGTATTTTACTTTCCACTCCATCTTGTGAATTTACGCTGAGATCTCTCTTTGCTTAATGTGTGGGGCATCACCTTTGGCAAGGGCCTTTCAGTATAATACTGATATGGACAGTAATCTAACACCAAAAAGTCATACACGGTTTTTCACCTTCTTGATAAAACTAGAGGCACTATATTGAGCACTGTGTGGCTAGCAACAGACAGCATAAAAGTAAGATGATAGCTAGCTGCAATGCAATGAAGGATTGTCTCAAATATTTTCAAAATCCTCAGTTAGCCTTTATTTCCCAACTATGGCTGTCATATGATGTGGAGGCATCCAGCTCCTGCCACCTAACCACCATCCTCCCTGCGCTGTAGGTTCTGCCACACATAACCTGTGCTTCTCTAAGGATATCTGCAGTTCCTTGAATCCTTCTCTCCACAATACAGACCCTTACATTTCTAAGCAAGCACATTTATCCAGGAGAGCTTTTCCATGGAGCATCCTGAATCTATTGGTACATACCTTATAATGCTGCAAAATATCGTCTGTGCCACTGTGGCCTTCTATCATAACACCTGCACCACCACAACCATCTGACCTCTCCCAGAATTTCAGCTGGTATCAGTTGTACATCCTGCCTTCACCTTTACAATAATTTATCTTCAAAATGCCTATCCTTTTGCTCCAGCAGGAAGAAGCCAGAAAGAAGTCTCCTGCATCTCTCCTTGTATAAGCAGCATGCACGAAATCCTAATTCCACCATCATCATGTAAAACTAGCACCTGTGAGAGATCTTTGTCTGGTTTTGCCTGCTTGAGGATATGTGACTGCTAACTAGTGCCAGTTCACATCAAGGAGGTAGGAAGGAGCTCCATTGCAGGTTGACCACCACGGCCAATATGCTGCAGAGAGGATAGGGAGAAGGACTAAAGCAAGAGGCATGAAGAAAGAGGATGCCAGCGTCTGGGACCAGCTATGAGCAAGTTCATGTGTTCTGAGAAGTGGAAGGAGAGTTTGCATCACTGCACTGATGCATCTGCAGATGTCATTGTGCATGGCTTTCACCTCCAGCAGGCGACCTTGGCTCCCTGCTCTTCTGGGGTGCCCTGTCCCATTCTGGACTTGCCAACGGACAGTCAGAACAGCGAGTTTGATGTATTATGGTGTCTGAAAGGGAAGGTAATAAAAATCAGGAAATAAGTTTTCAATTTCAAGTAAAACAGTGGTTTTCTTTAGTCTAATCAAATTCAAAGTAGTTCCATTGGTTGTAAAATATTTCATAACACTGCATTTAAACTGCTGTAGAAAAGAAAAATTTAGCTCTGTGACATTCAGAGAGAAAAGTGTCTGCAGAACAGTTTTTCAAAATGGTTCCAACTGGAACAGGTTTTCCCCATCCACAGTGAAAAAGTATATAAGGGAGATCTTAGTTAAGACTTTGATGTGTGTGTGTGCTTGTTTGGATTTTTCTTTATGCTGAGAGTTTTTGTGGGACACTTCAAAACAAATATTTTGTGATTGAATGTCTTATTCAATTCCAATAGCAGTCCTTTTTTTTAAATGCCTACCTGTGAGTAGCAAAATGATAGCTTTGCTCAATTTTGGGAATACATATATTAAGTATTACAAATTAATCTTTTGTCGGTAGTTTCACCTTTAAATTACCCTTTTTGTTGTGGAAAAAAAAAAACCTGTCAAGACTTCTAAATCTGTTTCCGCCATGTTGACCGCTATATAAACACATGGCTTTTATGTCAGGCCTTGGAGAGAAAGACCTTCTTTGTTAGGATGTTGCTTGCTCTATGGGCAGAGTTGGAGGCTTAAGTGAAAGTACTGCAAAAAATTGAGAATTATTTCAAAATATGGACAGGACAATATTTAAAACATGTAAAATGTTCTTTTTCAAAAATGACAGGGATGAATCAAGTGTGGCAAACCCTGAGACACTGATATTCTCCAACCAAATTTTTGGATTTAAGACCTTTGTGTGCAGAAAACATTTACCGGAACTGCTCATTGACAGACCAAGGCTTTCATTATTCTTCGTGTCATTCTGTATCAAGGTGCTGGAATTATACTGTATATATTTCTACATTTTTAATTCGGCATGAGATTTTTTCAGAATTCTTGGCCAAACTCAGCTCAAGTTCAAATATTAGGAAGCTTTAGTGTTGATTTTGCTAGGAACAGATAGACCAATGCCTCTTAACATCTTGCTCCAAATGGGCAATTATGGGATAAATCACTGAGTCTGAAAGCCTCTTGGCTTTAGCATGAAACTGGATTGAAGCCGAGCATTAGATCTACGTGAGCATTATTAACCTTTCCCTCTGCTGTTAAAATCTGGGGGCTGTGGGAGAAGGTTTCAGCCTTGTTTGAAATTGCAAAGCTCTAGGAAAACACTTTGCACATGCCAAAAAATACTTCCTTTAAAATATGCTCAGACCCCACTGAAGTAATGAGATTTGCCTAGAAAACATTAATGGTGCATCCAAAGATTTAGATCAAGACTTAGCTCTTTGTATTGAAAGTAGGCTGAAGATGCTGATTTAATGGCTCTTAATATGACTGCAGAAGTTAGCAAGTAAAGAAGATCAAGGAAATAAACCTTTTTTTCCTTTTTTTTCCTCCTCCATTTCAGGGAAATAGGTCATGCAGCTCAAGGAGGAAATATTACAATGCTACTGGGACTGCCACTGATATCACGAGACCAATTAGTACTACTTTCTTTTCAACAAGAATATACACAGCTGTGAAGTTCAAGGCATACAACAAAACTGAAAGTCAGATTACTTCTTGGAATGCTTAGATATAGATTTCAGTTACTCACTTTAAGCACTGGTCTTTATTTTTTACTTTTACACTTATTTTTCCATACACTTCTGGCTTCAGCCAACCATAACAGCAGCTGTCCTTGTAGAAATAGGTATATGGAACTTAATACAGGGAGAAACCAACAGGTATCCAAGGAAATAATTCTAACTGTCTTTTGATGTACGAGTTTCTATCTACTTTGCAATCTGGAGGTGGGTGGCTATCCTGTGTAGATATACCCAAATTAACATCATTCTAGCTGTGTCTCCATGGTAGCGAGGACTTCCTGTGAGATGTACAATCCTGCAGGACGTGAGGTGTGTATGCTGGGAAAGCTGTGCCCCCTGAGTGCCACAGCTGTCAGATTAAAGCTCACTTGGTGATGTCCATGTAAGATGCCATCACACAAGAGTTTGGGGTGTATTTTTTTGTTGTTGAACATTATTGAAAGAGGGCTAGGTCACTTTTGAGATGATGATTCAAATCCTTACAGCTTGAAGAGGGGATGAAATCTGAGGTGCTTACCCATCTGCGGAAAAAACAGAAGAGCTTTTATCAGTTCTGACTTTCAAACATGGTCCCTGTGGAGAGACAGACACATATCTGTAGCCCTGATTAAGATACTTAATTTCTAAAGAGATCATTCTAGTGTTCAATGTTTTCCTGTACATTGGTCTGCTCAATGTTAAGCATTGCTCTTCTAAGTTGTTTATCTCATCAAATTCGTTGCATGGCAAGCCTATGTATCTAACTAGAAATTTGGGGGTTTACTTTGCAAACTCTTTACATCAAAACATAGATGCTGCAGCACTTAGAAACACAGGCACCAAGATTATATTCTACTTAGCCCTCAGACCCTAAAATGTCCCCATGCTGCTCATCCTCAAAGACAAATAGATGTATTTCATTGTATTCCATGGGATTTCTCTCCTCTATTTTGAACTCGGACAGCATTAATTCATATCCTGGCCTGTAACTGGCTGCAATCTGACTAGAAAGAGTGAGATTAGCTCTCGGAAAACTTTCCAGGCTGAGGATAATATAGATATTTCATGTGTCACTCTCTTATCCTTATCACAGACATCTATATAAATGAGTTTCTGGCATTTCCCTACTTATCTGTTACACAGCATTACAGATTTGTAAGATTACGCTTTCTGTGGGCTCCGAGATTCCCTCTTGAATCCAGACATTCAGCATTGTTTTCATCACACTTGGACTTTGTTCCACTTTCAGTAGCAGCATGAAGTCAGTCACATTTAAATCAGATGAAAACCTGAATTTTTCATATTAATTAAAGTTCAATAGATTCCTTATAAAGAATAGATGAAAGGAGCAGCAGTGACATGGGAGTCATGTAGGCCGGATTTTCTGCAGATTAGCTAAAGCTGGTATGAACTTCCTCCCTGGCTTTCTTGAATGTTTCCTGATTTTTTTGAAGAGATTGACAAATAAGGTTTTGCATAATAGCACAGGAGCAATTTCCTCATCGTTTCCACAATGTAAAGAAGAGACAGGAATAAAAAAAATGAAAAAACCTAGGGCCGTCTCTCCAAAGCGTCGTTTCTTGAAATGCTGTTAAATGCACAGGAGCCAAATTAATCTCCAGTGTAATTCTCCCAGTCACACTGGGTTACACCAATGATGAATTTGGCTTTGGTGTGTTTAGGTGTAGCATCCTGGAAAAAGCACTAGTAGAGTCTCAAAACTGTTGATTTTTGGAGACTGATCATAATTGTTATTTACTAAGGAAAACCCCCACATTACATTAAGATCCACGCTTTTGATATAATGGGCTATATTATCATAGAATCATAGACTCGTAGAATACTTCAGGTTGGAAGGGACCTTTAAAGGTCATCTAGTCCAACTCCCCTGCAATGAGCAGGGACATCTTCAACTAGATCAGGTTGCTCAGAGCCCCATCCAGTCTGATCTTGAATGTTTCCAGGGAACATTCCAGCCAGTGAGTCAGCTTCATCGGGGGCCCAACTTAAATGCCTCTAGGTGAATGCACGTAGCACAGGGAATAAACAAGAGGAGTTAGAGACGTGCACATGCCTGCAGGGCTATGATTTCATTGGCATCACGGAGACATGGTGGAATGGCTCCTATGACTGGAGTGTTGGAATGGAAGGACACAGGCTCTTTAGGAAGCATAGGCAGGGGAGACGAGGAGGGGTTGTCGCCCTCTGTGTCAATGACCAGCTGGAGTGCATGGAGCTCCACCTGGGGATGGATGAGGAGCTGATCGAGAGCTTATGGGTCAGGATTAAAGGGAAGGCAGGAACAGGTGACATTATAGTGGGGGTCTCCTACAGGCCACCCGACCAGGAAGACCGAGCAGATGACCTGCACAGATAGGAGTAACCTCACATTCACAAGCCCTGGTCCTCATGGGGGGCTTCAACCACCCTGATACCTGTTGGAGGGACAACACAGCAGGGCATAAGCAACCCAGGAGGTTCCTGGAATGTATTGATGACAAATTCCTTCTCCAAGTGATAGAGGAGCCAACGAGGAGAGGTGCTATGCTGGACCTTGTTCTCACCAACAAGGAGGGGCTGGTGGGAAATGTGAAGCTCAAGGGCAGCCTTGGCTGCAGTGACCATGAAATGGTGGAGTTCAAGATCCTTAGGGCAGTGAGGAGGGCACACAGCAAGCTCACTGCCGTGTCCTTCAGCAGAGCAGACTTTGGCCTCTTCAGGGATCTGCTTGGTAGAGTACCACAGGACAAAGCCCTGGAGGGAAGAGGGGCCCAAGAAAGCTGGTTAAGATTCAAGGATCGCCTCCTCCAAGCTCAGGAGCGATGCATCCCAACAAAGAGGAAGTCAGGCAAAAACACCATGAGGCCTGCGTGGATGAACAAGGAACTCCTGGTCAAACTCAAACACAAAAAGGAAACTTACAGAAGGTGGAAGCATGGACAAGTAGCCTGGGAGGACTACAGAGAAATTGTCTGAACAGCCATGGATTAAGTTAGGAAAGCTAAAGCCCTGATATAGAACTAAATCTGGCCAGGGACATCAAGGGCAACAATAAAAGCTTCTATAGGTATGTCGGTGATAAAGGGAAGACTAGGGAAAAGGTGGGCACTCTCCAGAAGGAAACAGGAGACCTGGTTACCCAGGACATGGAGAAGGCTGAGGTATTCAATTACTTTTTTGCTTCAGTCTTCACTGGCAAGTGCTCCAGCCACACCGCCAGAGTCGCAGAAGGCAAAGGCAGGGACTGGGAGAATGAAGAACTGCCCACTGTAAGAAAAGATCAGGTTTGAGACCACCTAAGGAACCTGAAGGTGCACAAGTCCATTGGACCTGATGAGATGCATCAAAAGAAGTGTGGCCAGCAGGTCAAGGGAGGTGATTCTCCCCCTCTACTCCACTTTCATGAGACCCCACCTGGAGTACTGCATTCAGCTCTGAGACCCCCAACATAAGAAGGACATGGACCTGTTGGAGCGAGTCCAGAGGAGGGCCATGAAGATGATCAGAGCGCTGGAGCACCTCTCCTATGAAGACAGGCTGAGAGAGTTGGGGTTGTTTAGCCTGGAGAAGAGAAGGCTCTGGGGAGACCTTATAGCAGCCTTCCAGTACCTAAAGGGTGCCTACAGGAAAGCTGGAGAGGGACTTTTTACAAGGGCATGTAGTGATAGGACAAGGGGTAATGGCTTTAAACTGAAAGAGGGTAGATTTAGATAATGTGTGAGGCAGTTGTTCTTTATTGTGAGGGTGTAAGGCACTGGCACAGGTTGTCCAGAGAGGCTGTGGATGCCCCATCCCTGGAAGTGTTCAAGGCCAGGCTGGATGGGGCTTTGAGCAACCTGGTGTAGTGGAAGGTGTCCCTGCCCATGGCAGGGGGGTTGGAACTAGATGATCTTTAAGGTCCCTTCTAACATGAACCATTTTATGATTCGATGAATCTTTGATTCTATAGGGCATCTACCACCTCTTGCTGAGGGTGCACTCAATCCCACTGTCTAGTCATTGATGAAGATATTAAACAGTACTGGTCCCAATACGGACCCCTGGGGGACACCACTCATCACTGATCTCCATCTGGACATTGAGCTACTGACCACTAACTACCCTCTGGATGCGACCATCCAACCAATTCCTCATCCACCGAACAGTCTACCCATCAAATCCATATCTCTCCAATCTAGAGAGAACAATGTTGTGGGGAACCGTGTCAAAGGCCTTACAGAAGTCCAGATAGATGACATCCGTAGCTCTTCCCTTGTCCACTGATGTAGTCACTCCATCATAGAAGGCCACTAGGTTGGTCAGGCAGGACTTGCCCTTGGTGAAGCCATGCTGGCTGTCTCGAATCACCTCCCTGCCCTCCATGTGCCTTAGCATAGCTTCTAGGAGGATCTGTTCCATGATCTTCCCAGGCACAGAGGTGAGGTTGACAGATCGGTAGTTCCCAGGGTCCTTCTTTCCACCCTTTTTAAAAATGGGTGCAATGACTTTTCAAATATCACGGAGAGTGGCTTGGCGACTACCTCAGCCAGTTCCCTCAGAACTCTGGGTTGCATCTCTTCAGGTCCCATAGGGTTATCTATGTTCAGGTTCCTCAGGTGGTCATGAACCTGATCTTCTCTTACAGTGGGAGGGACTTTGCTCCCCCAGCCCTGTCTTGCTGTCCATCCACTTGAGAGGTATGGGAAGAGAGGCTGCCAGCGAAGATTGAGGCAAAAAAATTGTTGAGTACCTCAGCCTTCTCCTCGTCCATTGTTACCAGTTTGCCAGTCTTGTTCTTCAGGGGGGTATGCTTTCTTTGACCTTCTTTTTCTGGCTGACATACCTGTAGAAGCCCTTCTTACTATTTTTTGTGTCTCTTGCCAAGTTCAGCTCCAACTGCACCTTGGCCTTCCTGATCCCATCCCTACACAACCAGGCAGCGTCCCTGTACTCTTCCCAGGATACCTGTCCCTGCTTCCACTGCCTGTGCATTTCCTTCTTGCCCTTTAGTCTGACCAGCAGGTTTCAACTCAGCCATGCTGGTCTCTTGCCTTCCTTTCCTGATTTCTTACGCCTGGGGATCGAGAGCTCTTGCGCTCTATGGAAAACATCTTTAAAGATCTATATTAACAGTGTCTTATGCTGGTAGATACCCGCATGATCTTACCTTCCCTTTAGGACAGTGCATTCAAAGCCACCTCTGAGGAAGCTGTACAGCCACATAAACACAGTGAAGCAACCAAACCAGAAAGCCCTGCTAAAAGGTGTATAACCTCTCCCATACGCCATTTTATTAATGAGGTTGGAGGGCTTCTGGTCCTATGAGCACAGCGGGACTACACAAGCACTTGCTCCCAATAACCTTCCCATGCACACATTTACACATTATATTCTTCCTGGCATGGGGAATAGAGAACACAGAGAGCCATCAGTGAAACACAGCCCTAATGTGATCTACATAAACCCTCTTCAAACCATACATACTTCAAATTATACATACCATGTCTGAAGCTTGTGTCACCACAGATTCCCATCCATCCTATGTACCTATACAAATATCACTTAGTATATTACACACAGATTTTTCTTAGAGTAAACCAGCTAAAGACAGCAAGGGTATAACTGGAGGGTGTACCTCAGAACTCCTGATCTACTGGTGTAGTCAACAGGATGGCAGATTCAATTACTGACTATTTACAGAGGCACGGAATTAGCCCTTCTCCAAGATTTTCTGAGGACTGGGCACGCAAAAATTGGGATGATTGGAGTAAGATAGAGGAACAGTTAAACCTCGTGAGAGGGAAACTGAAAAATTGTGAAGAAAAGGGAATAATATGCAAGATGTTGGGAACCTGTTTGGAAGCAGCATGTCAGTGTAAGAAAAGCAAAGAAAAGGAAACTAGAGTGTTGCAAGATGAAGTTGAACAAAAAAAGCAACAAGAAATGCTGTTATCTCTGCGAATAGAACAATTGCAGAAACAACTGGGGGAGGAAAAGGAAAAGCAAAAAAGAGTAGAGGACAAACTAGAACTCATGATAACTCAGGCCCCCCAATCCCCCAGACCCTGTAAAGATCCGTGAGTTAATTGTGTCCCCGGAAGATTGGGACAGAGATATATGGGGGGACCCTGACCAGGAATTTAGCGAAGAGAGTAGTGAAGAGAGTAAGTTAGATGGATTGGAGTTTAAGGTGGGCCCTATTATTAAAACTGAAGTGTCTGTAGGGCCCTAGGGGGGTAACCAAAGAAATACCACAAGAACCATTCCATGGGACCCCCTTCAACTGGCAAATTTGCAAGAAAAATATGGGTGGAAGCCTGGCAAGAGCGAAACTGAGTATCTGCGGCACATCTCCTTAACCAGAGGAGATCGAATTATGTTAAACCAAGATGAAGTGGACAGCTTTTGGGGACCAGGGGAATTTTTAACACAGGGACCAGACTCTAACAATGAACCACATTCTATCAATCACGCTCTGAATAGCTTATTGGGCAGGTGGCATAGACCCTCAGGAATGAGGAGAACCCACTGCTGTCCCTGTATGATCATTAAGCAAACTTTCTACTGCTGTTATAAAGGCAGCCTGCATTCAAGCTATGAATGACAGGGCTGAACATGGCAACTACCCTGTCTCAGCTCCCACAGACCCCCAGGCCGTGAAGCCGCTAATACGGGGAGCCCCTGCTGTTTTAAAACCATATCTCACTGCAAGAAGAAAAGAAAAAAAAAGACAGCAGTAGAGCTAAACATCGTATTAATGTAGATACACCCTAGCCACTCATTAGAAGGGGTAACCTGTCCAGAGTCTCCTCACTGAGACTTATGTTATTTCCGTTTCCAGGAACAGTACCAGCCACCATACCAAAACACCTCTCCTGGAGATTGGGTCAACCACTGGAAGAATACTTAACCTTCTTGCAGAAGTAATCGTCTCCAGTGTGAACCAGATCCA
Source organism: Gymnogyps californianus (assembly GCF_018139145.2). Classification (NCBI taxonomy): domain Eukaryota; kingdom Metazoa; phylum Chordata; class Aves; order Accipitriformes; family Cathartidae; genus Gymnogyps; species Gymnogyps californianus. The sequence goes on along the minus strand of NC_059471.1, from coordinate 213,011,940 downwards.
GGTTATATGTTGACCGGCCCGACACATGGGTTGGAGACCCTCGCTTCTTTTATTTTTACTAATGGTAACAGCCGTAATCGCACTTAAGCCTGAGTGCATTACAATGACAATCACTAACAAAGCAAGCTATAATTATAGAAATTTAGGAATCCCACCCATTAACATGAATTTGGCAGAGGGAAATATAAGCATAATATGTGAAACACAAGCCCCAAACAATGAAGGGGAAATGTACTTAGTTTTCAATATAGCTCCCTCGAAAAGTGGCATAGATGTAACAAGGCTAGTAGCTGTTCAATGAGTGTTACATTAAAAGAAAATATGGAAAGAGAAATAGTATGCACATGGAGATATAATTTATCCACAACTGAAACTGGGATAATTTGTATCAGCTCAGCAAAAACTACCTTAGCCCCCACAATGCATCCTACTACCTCTAAGACCCCCAATAAGACTGTTGAAACCTTATCCCCACAGATTTCTGAAATTGGACCCTATGCTATTAAATATACAGGTGTCGTGGTTTAACCCCAGTCAGCAACTCAGCACCATGCAGCCGTTTCCCCCTCCCCCTCCCAGTGGGGTGAGGAGGAGGAAAGCAAAGGAAAAAAAAAGTAAAACTCGTGGGTTGAGATAAGAACAGTTTAATAACTAAACTAAAATATAATACTAACAATAGTAATAATGAAATATAATAATAATAGTAATGAAAAGGAATGCAACAAAAAGAAGGGGGGGGGGGGAAGGAAAAAAAACAGTGATGCACAATGCAATTGCTCACCACCCGCTGACCGATGCTCAGTTAGTTCCCAAACCACGATCCGCGCCGCCCGGCCAGCTCCCCCCTGTTTATATACTGGGCATGACGTTCCATGGTATGGAATAACCCTTTGGCTAGTTCGGGTCAGCTGCCCTGGCTGTGCTCCCTCCCAGCTTCTTGCACACCTGCTTGCTGGCAGAGCATGGGAAACTGAAAAGTCCTTGGCTTAAGATAAGCGCTACTTAGCAACAACTAAAACATCAGCGTGTTATCAACATCATTCTCACACTAAATCCAAAACACAGCACTGTACCAGCTACTAAAAAGAAAGTTAACTCTGTCCCAGCCGAAACCAGGACAACAGGCCAGCAACAAGTGCTGTTTAATCCATCACGGTCCCTCAAGTGAGTGGAACTATCAATGCAGTTTAGTATCTCTGCAATTAAACCTACATGCTCACCATTCCTAAATACGTCCTATACGGGATGGTTAGCATGGTTGCACGGGCAAACCCTCACCTCTCCAAAACAAGCAAGGAAAGATGTGACTGGCATCCTGGGAACCGGATTAGTAGTATTAAACAGTACAGATGCTGAAGTTTTGGCAAACAAATTAAGCTCAGCAACAAGTGATTTATATAAACTAGAACATCCATTAAGATCTTCTTTGTTGGCACTAGGAACTAGTCAATGGCTCTTAGCTGATATGTTGCCTAAATGGTAAAGAATTAATGAAAAGGACCACCAAGTAATTGTGGATGCACATGGCGTCACCCAGAATAACGTTTCTCTAGCTCTTAGCTGTAACCAAGCTCACTTATGGGTGCAATCCATTATAGCGGCAATATAAGGGAAGGCGATGAGGGCACCTTGCCCAATGAGATTCGAAAGGTAATTTGGGAAAATGCAACTCAATTCAAAAAAGATTTCCAATCTTGGTGGTATCTAGTCAACTTCACTTATGACCCCACCAGCAGTAAAGCCATAGCTTTTGTTTTAACAACACGCAATACTTCAGTATCCATCATATACCCAGTCATTGTGCTGGGATTAAATCACCATGGAACTGTACTCTATCCCTTAGAACATAAGAGTATGGGCCCAACAAAATGGGAACAAATGGCAAACTGTCGATGTTGGCGTATGCGTTGTACGGAAACAACAAGGATTTATTTGGGAAAGTAATACCATTAAGGCCCAAGATATTTGTCTTGACACTGAAAAAAATGTTTGTCATTTTGAAATACATCCCGATGAAACCCCTGAAACTGTACTGGTATGTGTTGGAAATAGATGTGTTTGCATGAGAACTCTTTGTGATTCTATATTTATAGACAACACCACTGTAGATATACACAATCACTCAAATACCTGTATTTGTAATTTCACTAAAATTATGGGATGCGACTAACTATTCAGCTCCTGACACAACCATCAATTGCTACAATCTAACTACACATTGTGTCAACATTTATTGCCTACCCCCACTGGGATGAATCTCACATTGGTAAGAAAACTGTTGCAACATGATGACCTGTGTCAATTGCTAAAACAAGTTCAAAACAAAGGACAAAGAACTCTAATTACCATCCATCACGATGCAGATGAGGTACACTGCATCCTAGAAAAAGTGAAGAAAGATGCAGAATATCACTGGTGGGAAACTGCCCTTGGACAGTCACCAACAGCAACTGAAGCTTTGAATTTGACGTTACATCCGATTGTAGTCTTGTTAATCTTTGTAGTTTTGTGTTTATTATTAACCTTTCATTTATATACCAAATTATGGTGCTTATCTCAATGTATAATAGCTATGAGTGAACATGTCAATGTTAAAGAATCAGCAAACCTGATATATTAACTTAAATACCAGCCTATGAAAAAGATGATGTCTTTACCACGCCGTGTTTATGGCACAGAGGCAAGAGGTGACCATACCACCACTCTGTGAAGTAAAGTGGATTGACTGTAGTCACGAGGTGGAGAGTGTGAGGGATGCACTCCTGTTTGAACTAACTGAACTTTGGTGCAGGTAGATGCTCAGCAAGTAGGCCTAATCAAATTTAATCCTATTGTGTGAGTCTGTCAGTGACAACACAGCAGCAAACTCAAAAAAAGGGTGTGGCTGGAGACTGGGCTGATAAGCAGCTGAAACTGCATTAACACAACTGAAAATCTGACTACAAATCAACCACTTCACACTACAAATATCTGCAGCCATCAGGGTCCGTTGAGCTCTCCTTCCACAGCAACTGGCTGCACGGCAGTGATCTCCCCTTGAGTAGGGATGCCTCTCAAGGTTACCCCTCGAGGCTGAGAGATCCCTTACCTGACACCAGACATCGATGCATTGGTAAGTGACATTTTTTGCATGCATGTAATATTTAAGATACGTATAGTAAGCTTAAGTGATAATCTTTGTATCCAATACTAACTTTAAGTGTAGTAAATAGTAGAGTATTGACCACCAATCCATCTGTACTTATTAAATATTTTACATACCTAAATTTACTGATTAAAACTCATTAAACTAGCTACTACATCAGATCTGTCTGAGTGATCTCTGACTCTTCTCCTGTGACACCTATTGACCAATACCAAGCTCTGGCAGTGGGGCGAAAGAAGAGGACACATGACCATTTTTGCCAGCACCATCCAAGCTACTCTCACCACAAGTGCTGCAGGTCCATCTATTGCTTCTTGCTACACGGTGAAGAATTGTTGCTAAAATATTTTGTCGCATTTGTCCTCAGTTTCATTAAGTCTTCAGAAGAGACAGTTATACAGAAACAGGGCAAAGAAAAAGTGGGTGTTTACAAGATGGTAGTTTAAAAATGGAAAAATGTACAAGTGTTTTAATTTAGTTTAGGAAATAGGTAAATTAATAAACAGGCAAACAGTTGTATTAGTGACAGATTGCCCAGAGGAGCCTTTATTTTAATAAATTCTATTTTAATCAAACCACTCACTGTTATTACTTAAGGAGATTCTACTTGTACATTTCACTACCATTTTTAATGAATATTTGTAAAACTATATGTAAAATAGTGATTCTATATTTTTCACAGACAGATCAATCAATGCTATTGTTAGTTAACACTGCAGAAGACTTTTTTGGTTGTTTTTTTTTTTCCCTTGGTACAAAGTCTCTAAGGTATCAGGGTAAGGCTTGGCTTGACTTCATTTTGGATGACGGTCTCAAAAAGGGGCAAAAACAGACAAGCATACCGTAGAAGCCTTTGACTCGGAGTTCACTTGCAGCCAGGGAGACTGCAAGAGTGCCTAGTATGAGAGATGCACTAAGGAAATTCCTCCTGGCTTTCTCCTTTGAGAAAGCGGAGAAGTGGGATTTAGAATGTAAGTCTGTTCCCAGCAGAAGAAAAGATATGCATCGTTATGTATCACATACAGTATTTCTGACACATATAGGAAAACATTTCCATTTTCTAGGAGGAGAACCATTGCTCCCGTCGCTAACAGAGGCTCTGAATAGTGAACTTGCTCTCTCTTCAGCTAGCCCCTCAGAGGACAGCAACTCAGCACTTATGGCCTTGGGTCACCTAGAAGCCTCCCAGGGCTCCTTTAGCAGCAAGGACAGTTTCCTCAACTATCCAGGATGACTCTGAAGCTAGCAACCATGGAGACCCAAGTTTGGGCTATCAGGGCACTGAACTACTCCAGGTAGCTTAATGGGCAGCTGCCTCACAGGTCCATCAAGTCAAGCCACGGAGCACTGGTGTACCTGTATGAGACTGGAGAAGCAGCCTCTCCTACGACAGCCTCTGCAGTCATGTAGAGACTCTACCCTATTTCTTTAGTCTGTACAGCTACCAGATATACATCCCAACATGACAATTTTTAGCATATTAAAAAGCAATCCGGACTATTATCCAAGCAGCCAGTAAGGCAGGGATGTTTCTAAGCAGATTAACTGCTTTCTCCATCTCTGCCAAAGCCACCTGCATTCTGACTTTTTACAAATAGCAAGGCTGGACTGAAGCTGCTGCTACAGTGGTTCTTAACTGGTATTCTTGTAAAGGAACCAGTGAGATAACATCCATTAGACAGTGGTTTTAGTATTTAATATCACCTTTCCACTAAAGCTGTTCCTGAGAGAGTCAGCAGCAAGGTCCAACTGGTCTAGTATTATGGGGAGCATGAGGAGAAATTCTCAGCAGGAGGCTAATGCTATGCTCTATTAACCCTCTCTTGTTCCCAACTAGATCCCCCAAAATTGTCTTTTAGATCAAAGCTCTGTTTTGAGAAGGCAACTTCTTGTTTCACACAGACTTAAACATATAAAATGGTTAAGCTAGACTAGGCTGTGGTAAAGACTGAAGATGGCTTAGGGGTTTATCATCCTTTCCATGCCAGAAACTTGACCATTTCAGCCCAAGATAATACAGAGGGCTTTGTACTGTTTCTGAAGTATGTTTCTACATGGCACAAGAAAGCACAGATTAAAAGTATCCCTAAGCCATTTCATCTTACTGCAGTATCGTGACAGTGCAATACGAGGGTGCGCTGAGAAGAAAGAGATCTCTGGAAGGCTGGAAGGTAACCTTCAGCAGCAGCAACAAGCCTCCAGAACATGCTGGTCTGATCTAGATCTGTACGTAATCCACCCTGCCTGGGATTTGTCTCTGGCATAAGGGAAAGGTATATACACTCTTGGTCCTGGTGCGTGGGCACCTCCACGCTTCCCAAAATGGAAGAATTGGGCCTCCTGCTAATTTTTCGGGATACACAGATCTACAGGGCACAGGACCACTCTACAGACTTGTAGAAAATGTTGGGAATTCATAGCAGATCCAAGCAATAACTGTCTCAAATATGTGATGTTCAAAATTGCCTGAAAGTATACATTACAGTGCACCATAAGTCAGGTGATCCCTACACACCTCAATCATTCTTCTGTCAGGGCAATCAAGATATTGCCGTATGCAGCTGAAGGGCAATGTAACATGGACCATTGGGAATTTACTTACCCAGCATCCTGGAGGAAGGCCCAGATCCTCACGAAGCGTTCAGCAACTCCCTTCTAATTTAAGTTCTTCCAAAGATGGAGGTCCAGCACTCCCAGAACTCATTGTACAACAGAAAAATGCAAATGAGCCTTTAACTAAGGGAAAACACCAGCTTTCCGTATTGTTATCCACTAAAATTGTACTTACAGATACTGTAAATAAGCAGGAGTATAACACATTTCAGAACAATTTGATAAGAACTTAGATAATATTCATTTTCCGGCCAGAAAGAGGATTACTACTTAGAATTTTTTTAAAGAGCCAAAGCAACAGATATGCTAGCAAGCCATGCAAAGAGAAACAAAAAGTCTACTGACTATTTTATTAGAGTTTGGGGGGTTTTAGTTTTACTTACCATTGTTTATAATAGATATTCTAAGGTTGAAGAAACTTCTTTTTATTGTCACTCGCATTGAAAGCTGTCTAGAGGATTCTAAATGATAGGTAATGAAAAATAAAGTTGAAAGTTGCTGGGAGGTATCTAGCAGGTACTGCAGGAGTCAGGTCAGGCCTTAATGTCTTCATTTTGGTCCAGGGGAAAAGAGTAAACGGAATACTAATGAAAGTTGCAGATGTTACTAAAATCAGTAAAGGTTATCAACCTCAGTGAAATAATGCAAGAGGACCTGACTAGGTTAGGAATGTGGGCTTAAAGTAAAATTATGTTTAGCCTGGAAAATTGCAAGCTAATCCCACTAGAGAAAAAAAATAATTAATGTTAAGTAGCAAAGGGAGGAAGGCAAAAAAAGCCTGAAATGCAGGGTTATTGAAAGCAATCTGGGGTGAAAGAAAACTTAAAGGTAGAGATAAATTTGCAGTGTGAAGCAGAAAGAAAAAATATTGTGGAGTTAGACAGGCAAAATTCACATGTCATAAAACCAGATGAAACATTGTAGCTTTGTGTGTGGCAATATCTGGCAGAACATCTCTAAATGAAAGCATCTCAACACCAGAGAGCAAAGTACAAGGAGTGAAGACATTTTCTTCTTCCCTTCAGGGATAATTGTTTTCTAAGGACACGATAAAGTTCTTGAATAAGTCATGTAAAAGTGGGCTTGAATAAGTGATGTGAAAGTGGGCATGTCCTTCCAGAAATAAATATTTTCCTCTTCTACTAATACTTTCATTATAGTTGGCCAAAGAGAATGAGATTAATTTAAAGAGATCAAAATCAAGATCTAGTAGCCAGTGTAGCAGCCGTACATAGAGAAGACATAAGCTTTAACACTTCAGGCATTTGAAGGAAGGAGTACGCAATTTTAGAGCTGTGCAATAATAAGCTTTGGTAAAATTGGAAAGTAAACTAGATAGCACAGCAGATCTTCCACACTTGTAACTTGTGCTACTTCCTACTGACAAGCTTTCCCATCGGATAGAACTTGATTTCTAGGAAAGCATGTTTCACACTCATCCAGTCTCCTGAATGAGATTGCTTCAGTGTTTTCGTGTAGGATAGGGCTTTTTTTTGGTCAGGTCATATTAGTCTAATTAATATGATAGATCACTAGATATTACTGAAGATCAGCCCTAGTACTTAGTTATTTATAGCTTCATCTAGACGGCTTTGGAAATAAAACAGTAGTAGTGTGTTCCAAGGGAATGTGCTCTGTGTTCAGAGATCTGTCCTTTTTCCTGTCCCTGACTTTCTTTGTCTCTGTAGGGAAGTTATTTAATATCTTTTAGACTTTCCTTACATATTGATAAGATGGAGGTAGTAGTACACATTTTCAAAAACGGCTGACAATGAATGGAATTTTCTGTATCAGAGAGAGATTTTATATCATGAAATATATATATATACTGATATTGCATTCTAATTAACTATATTATTTTGTTCAGTTAAACTACTGACATTTGTTTCCGAAAGCTCTTAATTCTGAATTGATAGATTTTTTATTAAATATTTTATAGTCCAGAAGATTTTCCTCAGTAAATAGCAATTTTCAGATGGATCAAATTTTAAGCTTAATTTATGTGTTGGGTTTTTTTTTTTCCCCTCTGACAAATCCAGTTTCTATCATTTCAGAGAGAGGTTCCTATTTTATGTACAATACTTAAGAATGATTAATGAGTTTCATTGTTAAGGCCAAAACTTTAATAAAATCTATCCTAAGTGCTGTAATAACTAGTTCCACTGAATTATCTAAAGTCAATTGAATTGAAACAAATATAGTTACAAAAAATCACTTGCTGCTTCATTACTTATGCTGAGTGCAACATACAAATTCCTAATTTTGCAAAGGCAACATAAACGATTCGCCATAGAGCAGTAGTGCAGTTATACCTGGAAATGCCTGTGCTTCAGGTCATTGCTTTTTCTACTTCATGGCAAATGGTCATTTAACGTCGCGTAAAAGGAGTAGAGATTTCTGACGATACAGGCATGAGGCAGACCGATTGCTGTTTCTCACACTTGTCCTCAGGAAAATCCAGTTCTGTTCCTGCCTCATTAGCCAGCAAAGAGATCTGGGAAGGGAGTTGGGCTGAAATCTTGTGAGGATTAAAAAGAAACGTTGTTCAGACAGGCAGTAGGGTTTTGGCGAATATTTTGACCCATGTGTATCTCTCGAGCTCTGTACAGGAGACCATCGCAACACTATTGGAAGGCAATTCTTCCACTGAGCCACGCACGTAAGCTCTGGCGTGGGGAACGTGCCTGCGGCATACGATACGACAGCAAAGCAGAGATGCACTGCAGCCTGTAAAGTGACAGCTAGGGTGCACTGATACATAAGTGCCTGGCAACTGCTCTAATTTATTGCAGTAGCTGTTATGGCTCTCTGTGAAGCCTAAAATAATCTATGAGCATTTCACATTTTAATAGTATTCATGTTGAGGGCCTCTGTGTGACTGAAGCTATATGATAACATATGCCCCAATCGGATCTGCCCTTTGTGTACAAGATGACACAATTTGTGCATAGTTAGCCATGAGGGAGAAGGAGATTACCCATTTCCAGTGCAGGCAACGCCGGGTCTTCCAGCCTCTTGTATACACCAGAGAAAAATATTTTCCTTTTTAAGAGCATTTACACCCTCAGAGCTCAACAGATGGGACGTTCTTGCCCTTCAAGGCAAAGCTCTGCTGTCAGAAGAGACACACAGAGGAGTAAGTAAGTAGCAGGCACAGAAACTAGTTAAGAGTTTAATGGGATTTGGCTGATTTTTACGTTTTCTTTCATTATTATTAACTCATATGCTCAGTAACACCAAGGACCTCAAGCAAGGGACACCATTAGGAGTCTGTACAGTTCCTAGCAAAGAAAAATGCTGTCCAAGAATATTACTGTTTATAGAAGCTGAGCACTTCAAAAAACTACAATTAAGATCACTAGCAGTATTCATTCCCTCTTCCAAAGCCCATGTTGTACAATGCTACATAATCATGTGTTCTTCATATTACACAATTTCTCTTTACCCATCCAGCCTATTTCCAACACCACATGTCCAGTCTCCATGTCTGAACCAATCCCTCTGACTGTCTGCTCCCACCTTACTTCCAGGCAAGAAGTCCTGCATAACCAACGTATTCTCCTCTGCAGCAGCATGTCAGTTTTAGTTCTCTTTTTCCAGGCATTTCCAGTGTCCTTTCTTTCTCCATCCTCCTGAATACATGTCCAGATTTGCTCTCCTAACATATTGCCTCCAGTCCACTCTTGCATCTCTTGTCTTTAGTTTCAGAGCATTTCTACCAACACTTCAAGTGCTCAGTGCTTACTGTAATGGCCATATCTACCCTAGTAAGTGAAGTGGGTTACAACCTTGAGAGCAAGTGGCACTGCCTAAGCCTTCCTCCCTGAACTTTCTCCCCCAAAATTAGGATGGTGTCATCCTGCCATCCCAGTCATGCTGCACCGTCCCCTAAACCATGCGGGCTGTAACTTGTGCATCCTGTGTTTTTTACCAGCTTCTCCAGAAGTGCCCTCATTTGTATAATTTTCTCTATGGATGTATTTTTTTGCTGTCCCTGACACAAATGCCACCCTTGCAGACAAATTTCAAGTCCCTGCTTGAATCCTGGCAGAAACACAATAGTTGCAGACCCCCTGAAAGAAAAGACTACTGCCATCTTAAGATGCTTTTCCCCCAGCCTGGCTCTCAGCAAAGACTGGGTTGATTTGGCTGAAGTTTTCCGACAATCAAAGGCAGACCCCTAGCAGAGAAAATTTAATCCCAAAATGTAGTGTGATAAAAAGCCATAAGCAAATGAAAACAGGGACTTTGACAAGCACTTTCCCACCCCTGCTAATAATACCTTTTTGACTGGTCTGATATTCCTTGATCCGTTTGTAAAGATTGCAAAAGACAAAGAAGATTTTACAGGCAGGCTCAATAAATACCAAATCATGTCTTTGTCTGTGTATTTGCATACTTCTCACCTGTTAAGTTTTAAGCTCGAAGGCAAAAAAGGTGTTGGTTCAGGAGCTGCCAACCTGCACTTTCTGAATTCATGTTGGATTCCTCCCAGATCTACACAATAAGGTGCGAACACAAAAGTCAAATGTCAGGGTCAGTGTTGCCTACACGGATGCCTTTTTGCCGAGGAGCCCGCAGAGCACACTCCTATGGTACATGTCAGGATTTGCTGAGCACATTTAGGGAAGCTGCCAAAGTGTTTGGAGTGCTTTGGCAGCAGAAGAAACAGCTGGTCCCATCAAAGTGATCACATTCTTGGGCATTAATTTAGAGTCTGAGAGGACGGAGTGATGCTTGCCAGGGGATAAGCTTCATAATCCTAAAGGGTTAGAGACTCAGAAATTGCAAGCTAGTAAAGGAGTGGTTAAAGCAGTTGCAACTGCTTTGTTAACTGGTCACTTGAACCTTGGAGAAAAGTGTATTTAGGCAAAATGTAGTCTCCAACCTGACCAGTTCTTTCAATGGCAGGAACTATAGATGGACTAGCATTGTAAGGCATCAGATGCTGAGCATTGGGAGCCATTTTATGGAGTGTCAGTAAATAACAATAAGTCAGTGCTAGTGCAAGAATTCATTGTTCATGAGTGAATTATTCATCAGTGTGTATTGTGAAAATACACTTGAATGTGTCTAGAAGGTTGGTTTCTGAGGAACACATGCTGGAGGTATGTAGAGATATGTGTCAGAAAAAAATAAAATATGTGTTTGTGATGACCTCCATTAAAATATATAAGGCTTATTGCTGTCTGATTTATTGTGGCATTTCCTAAACACAAGGTAAGTAGCTCCTATAAAGTTTTGGTGTTGACCTTCTCATAATGGCCATAGTAGAAGTCTTTTTTATTTTTTTACCCGTTCAATCTATAGCAATGAGAAATGTCCAAATACTTCCTGAGTCAATTAATAAGTCTCTTTTTGCTCTGAGGCTGTTAAGAAGAAAATTTCATAGGAGTCTGTTATGAACACCTGAACTTGATGTTGGTAAGGAAAGTCTGGTTATCTTCTCTCCTTCTCCTATTTACACCAGCATGGAAAACATCCCCTTTCACCTCAGAGCCAAGGCTGCTATTGCAACATTACAAAATTGCTGAGTAATTTTCTTTCTCTGCTTAACTACATCCAGTTTTAGCACCTGGAAGTTTCCATCGAATCATCAGTTAATATCCCATTGAATGCAACCAAATATCAAAACAAACCCCAAAACACATTATGAACAGAGGTGGCACTCTTATCTTCCATGTTATTTTTCCTGTGAAAAGAGCAGGAACTTCTACACAGCATCTGTCTCTCTTGTGTTAGGGCTTTACTTCCAACCCACAGACTATTCTTAAGACACGAGCATTTGGAAGGCTAACACACAAGGATGGACTAATTTATCAAAGCACCAAATTCTGTAGAGATTTGTTTTTTACGTTAGCCCCCTTTGATTGCAAGACAGCAGGATGTACCGAGGAGACAGCAACTTAGGTATGAAAAATGAATTCAACCACAGGCAAGGCAATAGGGAAGAACTAAGATGTGTAACTGTCATTTATTAAATCACATAAGCTACAGAATTTTTTCTTCCTCAATATGAAATTTTGGTAAGCAAAGCTACACATTATAAAATTATGAACTTTTAATGGAAACTGTAACAAGCCATATTTTTCATCTGGAAAGAAAACAAAATTAAGTGATTGTTACCCACAAGGCAATTAGAAGTTTACAACCTTACTTTTCACTTTACCGAACCATTTTGATGGGCTGGATTTTGCTGGGGGAAGGCGAGGTCTCCTGGTGGGGTTTTTTTTCAGCATAGGGTAATTAACATATATAGGTCACCACATCAGATGTAGAAATCCTCCAACAACACGCTACTTCTGAAATAATGCACTGGATTCAAAGACTACACAGAACTGTACACAAAGTACTCCATTAACAGCAGGTGCTGCACAAAAAAGCTCTCTTTAAAAGAGCTTTTAATTACTGTATATCTTTGTTTAGAAGCCACCTTCAACTACCTTTTCCTTGCGAGCTGCAGGGGAAAGCAATTAAATGTATGAGAAAGCCACTCTCACTTTAAAGCTGCAGGAGGAAGCGATTAGCATAACAGAAGTCTTACCTTGTACACAAAGAAATACGGTACATGAAGTCACCAGAGGCTGGGTATTACTTTGGCATAATTAATACTTATCATAAATCTTAAAACGTGTGACTACTGAAAGTTGAAAGTCATAGCTGGCTGTATTGCCCATGTTTATCCTCAAGTCTCCCTATAACAATGGAGTTGGCTGTTTACACAAAATTACATTTATATCTCTCGGCTGTATAATTCACACCTTCTCTAAATTCCCTTTACACAGGCGAAGGGTCTCAATATAGCTAAGTGAGCCCCTTTGCTTCTAAGGGGTAGGAAGGCACAGGGTTTTATTTATTTGAAGTAAGGCCATTTAGATAGATCTGGCTACAAAGAAAGACTTTACAAGAGGAGGAAAGAGATCTTTCTGGTCTTGTTTGTTATTTGCCAAATTTATAAGTCTTGATTTTAACACTGAGACTAATCTCATACTAGGCTAAAACCTCTTCTTCAACCCTTTTCCCACCACAGTATAGCAGAGTCTATTTAGACGTAGTGCAAAAAGTGATTTTGAAGGTTTGGTGTAGTGTTGGGTTTTTTTTAAAAGGAATGGAAATTTACAAAATGGTTTCTGTGTTTTTAGGAGCTAATCCTTGATGGTCAATGACATGAAAACTTGTGAAAAAAAAAAACAAAACAAAAGCACAAAACAGTCAGTATGAACTCCACTGCAGTTAAAGGCAAAAATGTTCCTGACTAAAACAAGACCTGAAAACGCTTCACTCGATGGTGTTTTGTAAAGGATACAAAGGTTAATTAGACACTTTCTGTTGCATTATATAGTAGGAAACCTCCATTAATTACTGCTTCTTTAACTGATTCATTAAAAACTGACTATAGAACCACAAAAAAAGTTTTATCTTTCCCATAGTACCTAACTTACTTCTACAGTCCAAAGCCTATGACCTTTAATCAAAATTAGATTTTAACAGAGACATTGAATGGTTAATAGTAACGTACAGCGTCACTAAAACCCTAAAATGAATGAAGCTTCCACTGACTTCAATCAGACTCTGCTCTTCTAAACACCTCAATGTTTGTTCTTGTGTTTTCTAGTGTCCTACATTACAGGAGAAAAGGTTGATATTAACAGCTTACTTTACCACTATTTTTATTTCAAGTTAATAGCACAAGTAAGGTGTTTCTATAAATGTTTGATTTTATGAGTGCATTTTCTCAACCAATTAGTCAAATTGCCTTCTTGACTATATCTCCTTGTTAAATCTAGCTTTTTTAGTTTTTGTTGTTTATTTAGTGCACTCCTGTATTCCATTAAAGGCAAAGTTCAATTATTTGTCTTTTGAAGGTCTGAGTGCCTTGCTTAAAATGCCAAGTGCATTAAAAACAAGCCACCCTTGGCTTTTGCAAGGATGTATAGAAGGATAATAAGTTAGTTGGATTTAACGGAATTTTGAAAATGAGCATGTGTGTGTATGTGTTCATGTGTGTGTATGTGTGCACGAAGATACGAGAATGAGGATTAAATACTGTCAAATCATCAAGAATACTTTTTTTTTTTTACCATTCACCATTTTTTATTCTTAACAAGGAACAAAAAGAAGGAAAGTCTTGCGGTTAAAGCAAAGGACAGGGAGCCAGGAGACAGTGAACTTGGATAAAAACATATACTGAAACATTTTACTAGCACAAAAATAGGGCTTTAAAGCCACACAAGTGTAAATGAGAGCAAATTCTAGTGGAAAAATACTGCATTTTTGCTGTGACTACTTGGGGAATTTACTGTTGCACCTCTTCTGAATTATGTTCACTGTCCTTATGTATTTGTATTTCCATTTTGAAGACAACTCTTTATGCTGTCTTTTCCCTCTATACAGAGACTGAACCCACAGGGGATAGCAAAAATTCTTGTAGACAGCATAAGTCTGCTAAGAGATTTTGGTGAACTTTGCAAAGAGGTGGTTCTCAGCCATACCAATTTAAACCTCGTATCTGGAATGGTGGGAGATTTCTACCATCGGTAGAAATGGCTTCAGGTGGTCACCTGTTAAAAGGGTCTGGAGGCTTTAAAAGAGCAGAAAAGCAATTTAAAAGTTGACTGTGGTACCAATTTGACATGGCTGCCTGTTCAGGAGTAGGAGCCTTACGAGGGCTGTAGGGCAGACCCTACACCTTGAGCCCTGTTGTGCAACTCCTGGTGGTAGGAGTCACCCTATCAGATCTACTTCGATGAGTAAAGGCTGCAGAAGAGATGCAGGCATAGCAGCAATTAGTTTCTGCAGAGTTTTTAAAAATCTATTTAGAAGCCAATTGTCTATGGCAGGCATGTTCAGCATGCATGTGTCTCTTCCTGTGTAAATGGCAAACTTCGAGTAAAACAGAGATTAATTTAATTAAGTTTAAACATTTCAGCTTTTTATTTTATGGTTACACACATAAGTAGAGCAATAACTGAATACAAATGTTGCATATTTACTGTGGCATGATCCAAGCAATTACTACTAAAGTATTAAGGAAAAGCATCATTTCACTCTTTTAATTTTATTTTATAATTAGGTGGGAACCATATTTTGGTGAATACATTTATAGTTAGAAGTTATAGAATATGCTTCTCTTTGTTTTGGAAGGATGATTTTAGCCCTGTTGCTAAAAGCCTGTTAGCAACAATTAAAATAGCTATAAAAAGGCGTTTATAGCTTTTGTACTTGTTTTTCTTGTTAGTTTTCATCAAATATTTCACACTCATATGATGTATGCAGTCTGCTAATAGTCACTAACACAGACTTCCAAAAATGCTTTTAAACATCTGGTTAAAAACATAGCTTTTTATGTACTGTGATTGTTAGTTCATCCTTTTTATATGAGTGTTGTGCCAGTTGTTCGTTATGCCTCTGACTTCTGTTACTTTTTGTTCTCAAAAATATTTGAAAAAGTTGAGAAGGAAAACTTAAAAGCAGAGCAAAAACAATACTGGCAACTTTTTTGAGTGCCAGAGTTTTAACTGTTTTCTGTTGAAACACTTTCCTGATTTTCCATTCAAACAAACATTTTAGTGCACAGTGTTACAGGAAGGGCTGAATGCATGCCTGCAAAGTGCAACATGGCAAACGTCTGTGTATATTCTACATATACCATACAGTTAAAATCAATCTGTTCAGGTTAGCTTCCATTCTGAGCAGAGCTGAGAAACACAACCACCAGTTTCTGTCACGTGCTGCGTCGTATCAATTAAAAATAAATTAAATTTCATGCAAAGAACCCAACTTAAAAATCCCAGCAAACAACAACAGAACCTTTCCACTAATGATTTTCAGTCATCAGAAGTGGAGAGAGACTCAGACAGCAGACAGCATGGTCCCAGCATGCTTTTTGCCTTTTTTTTTGTTTGCACAGTAGCTGTCAGTTGCAGCCCTGCAGGTAGTAGAACCCAGTGGGAAGAGGGGCGGGACAGAGCGATGCTGCCTGAACTGACAGCAAATTTAAATTACTGAGCTTTCTTTTTCTTTTTTTTTCTTTCTTTCTTTTCATGCCTTTTCTTTTTTTTTTTGGTATTTTTCTACTCTGCGACAAACTGAAAAGATTCTAGCACACGCTAATTTAACAACCCTGCTTCGTCGTCTTCTTTTTTTTTCCCCCTTCTGCTTCCAGGATAATTAAAAGAGAAACCTGTAAA
Organism: Gymnogyps californianus; assembly: GCF_018139145.2. NCBI lineage: Eukaryota > Metazoa > Chordata > Aves > Accipitriformes > Cathartidae > Gymnogyps > Gymnogyps californianus. The sequence continues at coordinate 212,995,992 of NC_059471.1, read as the reverse complement.
GGCAACATTCCTTCAAGCAAGTTGGCGCTGCAACGTGCTGGTAAGACAAATTTAATTTTTTTTTTTCCCTTCCCCATCTTTTCTTTTCCTTTTTTGGAGCTGAAAGCTTTTGTATATCTAACGCAGTCATAAGTGTGGTTCCCCTGCTGTGGAGGGTTAGGATGTAATGAAAAGGTGTAACTGCTTGATATGTGACCTTCTCCTATTACTTAAAATGGATAATAACAGCTTTCGTGTCTGTCCTCATGATGCTTTTCTTTCTGTGAATTGACTATTTGCTCAACAGAAGCGGTGCTGTGATTGTCGCACTATGACAATGAGGACTTCGTTGTTTTTTGGTGACTGTTCCACGCTCCTGTCAGAAAAGATACTTGAGTTGGGGGTTTTGTGTGTGTGATTTTTTTTCTCTGAACGTTGCCTGAAGCACTGATACGACGGGGGTGGAGATGGGGGTGGAGGAGATGGTCTTGGATATCATTCTGCCTGTTCAGCTGTTTACTAGGTAGGGAAGTGAGACACTGAAACTTTTTAAAAAAATAAATAAATGTTTTTCAGCTTGCATCGAGTGTGTTCAGTGTATCCAGGATTTATTGTTGTCCAGTGCTGGGTAAAGTTCTTGCTGTCCCTTGCATTGTTCTTCTGGAGAAGGGGGGAAGGGATGTTCCACTTCATATCTTGTCATACCATTGTAGTAGCTAATTGCAAGAAGCTGACAAACTTTGAGATGAAATACCAAGCGTTGCTTTTGTAAAGAATGAGTTTGATGCGGTGCATAGTTTCCTATGAACACAAGCTGCCAGATACAATCAGATCTGTATTATACATGTTGCAGTTCCTGCCTTGCAAGTCCCCTGATTTCCAAGGTCTGCTTTCTAGTCTTTTTCTGACACTAATACATTACGGGTTTATTTTTTTTAGAAAATGAGATGTGTTTTGCTTTTGCTTTGTGTTTACCCTTATAAAACTTATAAGGTGACGTTTTTTTCTCAGGCTTTCTGGATGTAATTCTGCCAAGTGTTAAATGCTACAACACCTACTGAAATCAACAGGAAGGCTGAGCTTGTCCTGTGTTTAAGAGGAAATTGCTGAGTGCTAGCAGAACTGGATCTTATGATTGCTGAACTCTCTCTCTTTTCCTAACTGCAATTAGTTGTTGTTACACTTAAGACTGGATCCTGTAGGCTTTTACTGAAGTATTTAGAATAAACACTACTCTTACAGTTAGTTGTTTACAGGTTTGTGGCCACGCTGAGGAAAACTTTTTGAACATAGGATAGGATTTTTCAGAGAAATCTAATGGAGTTAGAAAGCCAGTGTGATTCAGTCCTCTAACTCCTTGAAAGCTGTTTTCCTTAATATTAAAAAAAAAAAAAGTGTCTTGAAATTAATCATTTGAAGATTGATATGTCAGATTTTCCAGGCTCAAAGGTCTGTTTTGCCAAATGCATAATGTGACCACAGGAGCAAAGCTGTGCAAGGAGAGGGGAGATGAGGAGCAGTCAGGGATTAAACACAGACTCCCTTTCGTGTCCCTGGAGAGAAGGAGAGGACGTGCCAATGCCATATGGAAAATCACATTCTTTCACAGCAACTTTGTAAGGGCACAGGGTTAAGGGTGCTGCACTTGCAGAAGTTCATCACTCCTATTTCAGCCTCAATTTCAAGCACTGCAATACTTTTCTGAAGGTTTGCTTCACTTGTGGAGAAAATGCTGATGTCTTGTGAAATTAGGTCGTTGTAGCTCCCACATCTTGCTTTTGACCTGACAACTTGCCTGCCCCCACCCCAACACCAAGGTCTGCAAGGCCCAGAAAATTAGGCTTTGTCCCTTGTAATCCTAAACTCCCATCCATTTATAACCAGAAAAGAAAAGAATTGAATTCAGTGTTCTTGTTATGGAAATAAGTTTTTATTCACTCAGTATCAACTGACAGTTAGAAGCGTATCTGATGTAATATGAATAAACTGTAGGCTGTTGACAGTAAATTATGCAGCTATAGTCTCACGTTCTCCTAGAAACAGTGCTTTTACAATGCTCAAGTGGCCTAATGGGGTGAAACAACTACCGATACTCTCATTTGAGCTTCCTAATCACCCAAAGCCATGAGAAGTCCATGGTGGTTGATTCCCACTGCCCATGGTGGGCATCTCAGCAAAGGGCAAGGCTACATGGATTTGAGCCTGAATGCAGCCCGGGGTATTCAGTCACAGAGGTGATGTCAAAGTTACTGTTATGAGGCAACACGAAAACATAGTACAGCCAAGTTTAAATGCTGAGTTTGGTGACAAGAATTTGTTCCTAAAGTCATAAAGTATAAAAAGCCAGGTATCTGTACCTTTAAAAAAAAAACCACCACCCTAACCCAATCTACCAGTCTACTTTCTCTTTGAATTTAGTCTTTAAATATATATATTTTTAATTAATCTGTGCACTTTAAATTGCTGTTAGCTTCTAGCAATACTGTCTTCTACCCAGTGCTTGGAAATTTCTAGTTGAATGGAATTGCTTTCATTGTAACAAAAAAAAGCAAGCCAGAAAACTTGCTGTAATTTCCTGTCAGTAACACAGAAATAAGAAAACACTAGGCTAATAAAAATGATAATCTGAGTTTACAACTGTTAACAAGATTCCTGAATAGAAATGGTGCTATTATGTACAAAGAACTTCTATCATCACTAGAGGAATGTAGTATAAAATTATGAGGTTTATTATTAGGGCCCTGTCATCCAATCAGAAATCAACCCATAATCTTACTTGTGAAATGCCATAAGTTTTGGCATCTTCCCTCCCCTCCTATTAATAAAATATTAAAGAAATTTTATAATTAGAAACTTTGATAACATAGCTATGAATTTTCTTTACAGGAAAAAGCTGGCATAATTCTGTATTTCTTCCACATCTCCAACTCTCCACATAAAGTCACTGCAAGTCTGAGTTGCACACAGCAGGTAGAATTGGGGTAAATCACAGACTTGCCATGGACAATAATGATGGGATTTCATCAGCTTCTTTCTCCTGAGAGAAACCAGATTCTCAGACATTTCTCAGGACTCTGAAGAAGCATTTAAGAATATGCCATAGCACCTCTTTCCCTGAATGGGATTATTTATTAGCATTACATTTCTGGTCAGCTGAGTTGAAGTATCATAGAGTCATGACAAAATGCTTCGATTTGAACCTCTGAGGATTATTTTTTTTCATTCTAGTAATAAAAAACTTTTACATTTCTCTTCTAACTGCAAATGATTTATGGCATTTTAAGGGACTTGCTGTTTTTCCATTTGATTTAACAAATTAGCTATGGTCTTCTTTCAGCAAGAATCACTCTTGAAGCTCTACATCACTAAATGAAGCAAGACTGCTGTACCTGGCTCAGAGTGACCCCAAGTCTCTGGTCCTCCCCCACTAGCTGATTGATAACATATTGGGCCAACACTTGCCAAGACACACTCCTTCCACAAGCCTCGCAGCCAGTCACATGTCCTTCATCTCCTGGAGATAAGTGCATGGTTCGCTGTAGACTCCTTGGGACACCTAACCCTGTGTAAGGTATAGGAAACCCTAAAAATAATCTAATATCTCCTAATCACTTTCATCAGTCCCAAGACAACAGAGCACACAGTATTTATCCGGTCACTAGAGATGACTTAAGAATATAAATAAATATTTTATTCTATTAAGGTAAAAAGTAAAATGTTAGCAAGAATGAAACAAAGCAAAAAGAGAAGTAGAGCCCTAGAGAGCTCAGTTCTAGACTATAATTATCACACAAAGTCTTCCTTGGTTGCTTTGCATGTCCCGTGGCCTGTGGAGGTTGATAACTTAGCTCCCGTCCTAAGGCTGATGTGCTCCGAGATCTCTTGGAGCCACATCTTTCCTACTCCCATTGTTAAAGACACTTATTGTCATCTTCCTTGGGGATGGTAACAAAGGGGGAGCAAACCAAAAGCTCTGCGTATGTATGTTTTTTAACTTGCTTTCTCAAACTGGAATCTCCAACTGCCTGTATATCGCCCATGTAAGTGTTTGCTCTCTGTTCATGGCATTTGGGCACCAGAGGTAGGATTCATCTCATCCAAATTTAGATACCTATACTGTAGACACCTACATCTGAGCTAACCACCTTGGAGTCCCATTACAGTCAGAGGAAACAAGCAGGCATTTTCAGGGAGTGATTTATCATCTGACCTATTTTAAACGTCTATTTCCTTTGAATCCCACTGAAGGACATCACTTTCAAGACTCAGATCATTTAACCGCCTCTCCTCCTCAAATTTTCTTAATTAACCTTACTGTTGCATTGCTTAATTTAGACATCATTTCCTCATCTGCTTGGCTTCTCTTGTAACTACTTCATGAAGACAGAGGGCTTAAATCTCTGTAAATTACATGCCTTGAAAAACAGTCATAGTACTATTGACTTACTGAGCCTCATATACCTGGCAGTGGGCTTAAAACAAGGCTAATCGTAGTGAAATTAGGACTGGATTGCATAGACAGGGTAATGTCACTCACATATATCATTAGTCCTTAAGGGCTGCTGAGGGGATGCTGTCACAAGTGCATTCCAGGCAGTGTGTTTAATGTACAATTAATCTTGTTCCTCATGGTTACTTTTATTAGGCTGAACTGATCTAGTGAAAGGAGGTGCTGCGATTGGTTTATTTGTTCTACTTTGCAGAGCAGTGGCATTTAAAAGTTACGCCGCAATCCTTTAAAAAATCTAAGTCAGGAAACTCCATGAGTATGATGAAGTCTACCTAATTTAGGCACCAGCATTTTAATGAGCTGATGCTCCTGAGGTAAGTTCCCTTACCCAGAGGAAGCTATGTGTATTTGAAAGCTTCCAGACAGACAATTTGGCTTCCTAAATTTGTACAGCTAAGGCTGCATTTACAGTGCTAAAAGTATCTGCTGCAGAGAGATCCCTGGCTCCCAAAAGTTACGGTGTATCTCACCCCGATGTCTCACCTCGCCATCTGTGAGCCCCCCGCTCGTTGTGTCCTCTGGGCCCTGTGTTTGGCCCCAGGCATTTGCTTTCGTGCCCGAGTACAAGGCATGAAGGGTTGTGGGTGATGCTGGTGGGCTCACAGACCACTTGAACAGAGAGTTGAAAGGAGCAGAGGGAGCCAGCGTTGGAGCAGCCTTGTTTGTAAGGTCCAGAGGAAGTGATACCTAAGGATGACCATAACCAACAGCACAGTCAAATTTGTCTTCAAGGAAAATCTGATTAATTTCAAAAGTAAATGTGTCAGCACATAAATATATATTAATATATATATATAAATACACAGTATGGCTGCTGGACACATAAGACCACAATAGATAGCAAAGACATTCAGCAATATGGACACACTATACATCAGACAAATATGATCTCCCTTAGGATTCATTTCTCTCTTCACTTAGGTAACCTTCAGCATCCTAAAGGTTAAGTGTAGGTTTGGTTTAAGTTAGAGAAACTGGATTCTACCATTCATTTAAATATAAAATGGTTGATCATCAGGCATGATTGAGGTAGCTCTATTTTGAACCTGAGTCCTGCAGTGTTTTGCAGAAATAGTCTTTATTCAGACAAGGACAGTGGCTGGATTTTGAAGCATGCAGAAAATGTGATAATACGGAATAGAACTGCTCACATAACAAAAGAGCTCTGAACACAGGATTTGATCTCTCATACCTTTGCTATTTTCAGTGATTAATGTATAAGAACTGTACAAGCCACTGACATAGTGAGCAATCCAGAAGGCCTGTTGCCTGCGTTTTGGATAACAAGAGACAGAAGTATAGATTAATAGTGGCTCTTAATCAATCTGATGCAGTCAATGTTTTCCATAGGCACTCCATTAATAAGCAGTTCTACTAACGTCTTTCTTTTGCTGTATCCTAAGTCACTGACAATTATGAAGGACATATGCATACTGAATGAAGCTTTCGCGCTTGAGTGAAGAGCAATAGCAGCCTACCCAGTGTCACGCAGTAAGAGAGACCACATTCACAGGACATTAAAGGCTGGGTACTCTTGCTGAACAGGTTTACACATTTAAGCCTTGATCCTGCAAGGACTTACACACATGCTTAACCTTACACACTGTGAATGAAATCCTGGGCCTCTCAAAATCAATGACAAAACTCCACTGACTTCAAAGGGCCACTCCGTGAATAGCCTTTTTGGCTTCAGTGCAGCCACACAGAGTGTAGAAGCGTGTGAGCTGATCTCCCCAACCTTGCTTGCTTGCGTGAAGCCTTAAGAGATTGAGGGAGCTGCTAAGTGTAACTTTCAAAACACTTCTGTCTCACAACAAACCATAAGCATTCAAAGATGTTTTCTTGTTTGATCTGCTTTCTTTAGGGGTTTTGCCCAAACCCCATGGTAAAACCTGCAGGAGTGGTTTATGTTGGAGAAGTCTGCGAGCAATCCATAATGCAATCCTTTCCCTGGCTAGTGTTGCACTCTGAGCAGGTTGTTTTCTTTTCTTTCCAGAAGATCCAGTCCCTCGAGTGAGGTGATTATGCTGGAATCACATCTTTCTTTTTTAAAGAAAGAAAAAATCTATAGCTCATATGATTTTATAGGAAATCTGGGAAATTTCTACTGAAATGACTTACAGGTCAGAAGAACAATAATATACAAATTTGTGCAGGATCTGAATTCTGGTTTTCATCTGTTTGCTGCTGGTAACTGAGATACCCTGTTGCGAAATCTGGCAGCTGCCTTGGGACCTGTTGGAGGCCAGAGACCCAATCCTGGCTCTACCTCTGTATGTAAAACTGTCCCTTGGCAGTGGTACCCCTGAGACCCACTGTGGAGTCCTGAAGGAAGATTTAATGGTTTGGTGAAGAGCTGGGGAGGAGGGAAAGTGGTGTTGGTCCCGTTTTCAGCATCGATCCTTTTCCAAAACAGGTCAAATCAATGATCCTTCCCCCTGCACTGACCCTTTGTCTCTACACGTGATGCAACATGCTCCCAGCACTCATGCTGATGCTGAAGCTGAGGGGTCTTTGTTAGCCCTGAGTAACACCAGGGTGTCTCAGTTCCAACAGCAAAGCTCATGCTGGTAAATGCAGATCTCCCAGGCCTGAGTGAAACAGCTAACGACTGGTGTGCAGATACACCATTGCGACTTGTGCACACTAGGAACTAGGAAAGTTTTGGCTATCATTTCCCTAAGCCGGCAAAAAGATTTGTGAGGACAATTATCCCAGTGTAAGTGTACTGTAACTGGGAGTAAGGGTTTGGAAAAGAGTTTTATAAAGTTTTGCACCCCAGTTATGCTTTAGGATAAGCCTATGTTAACATTGTGTAAGCCAAATTATTACTTCTCACCTAAATTGGCGGCAGTCATTTGAAAAGAAGAGTAGGCTGGGTGAGCCCAGTGAAGCTTTTTTTTTCTATTTCAGCATTTTCCTCTGACACGTTTCATTGCCCCAGCAGTGAAAAAAATCTCCAGACTTTACTCTTTTTTTTGGCTTTTACTGTAAAGCTATTTTAATTTTATCTTCATTGTGCTCCTGTACTAATGGGCTTTACATATTCCCAGCAAAGTCCTGTGTGAAATTCTTAACCATAGAGATTACAGAAATTTACTGCTTCACTGGCACGGTCAAGTTGCCACAAAATTGCATTTGTTAATGTGGCTGTGAAAACACATGGCACCTGCCATCTCTTAGCATAAGGATTTTAAATATGGCTGGGAAGAATTTAAGAATGCCTATAAAATGGAGCTTGGCCATGTCAGTTTAGCTTTAGGAAGGAGACTGTGCTATAAAATCCTCACCCATAATTGGACACAAGTGACAGCTTTACTTAACTAGTGTTCACAAATGAATGAGCAATGAAAATGTTCTGCCTTTCTCACCCCAGAAGAATGACCATGGCAGATGTTAACACTGTTGAGAACAGCTTTATTGTAACTACAGGTGAGACAAATGGGAGATTTATTAGTCTAGGCATTAAGGGAAGGGGAGGGAGGGTAGAAGTCCTATCCAGTGCTGTTCCAAAGAAATGCAATGTACATTATCAAACACATTGCATGGCACACACAGTGCTCTAAAACAGGGGCTGTTCTGTGGCCACGAATTCATGAGCATGCCTGCTTTCTTGTTTGCTTTTTAAGTACCCAACACCCAGAATCACAAATTGTACATGATTCTGCTGTTTGTTTCCTCATGCCCTATCTTGTACCCATTTAAGTCGATGGCAAATCTCTAACCTCATTGATAATACGATGTAATCAATGACTTAAAATCTGGGAACTCAGTGACCTGTGAAAGAGTAAACAAGAGACGATGTTGTTTCTCTGATGAAAGTCCTGAGACGAGGCTTGATCCAACGTCTGCTGGATCCTTTCTGTTCATTTTAATGAGCTTACAATTGGTCCCTAACATAATGTTCATTCAATAGAAATCAGCACTGGTTGTTCAGGCACTGATCCAGTAAAGCCCTTAATTATGTACTTAAGATTATGGTATGGGAATAGTCCCATAGAAGCCACTGCAACCACAGAAATGCTTTGAGTTCAGCAAGTAAGTAAATGTTTTGTTGCTGGAGTATCATCATATTTTTTTCAGTCAATCCCCTCCACCAAGCAAACTAACAAGTACAGTTTCTGGAAATCCAGTGCCTTGAGATGCCATAAATGTGGTGATATTCAGATTTGTACCCAAATTTTTTAGCTGCTTTATACTTCTTTATGCCCAGATATAGCAAAACACTTTACTGCAATTGTGAACATGAATAGGAATACTTGCAGCTTGAAATTCAAAGCTCCCTCCCCTTTTAGATTCAGGGTACACTTGCATGTGGTGTTGCTGCGTGCTCTTCTGTCCCATTTCTGAGTAGAATAACATTTTTAAATTTTAAAAAAGTAAACCTGTTGGCAGTATAAGCAGGAAAATATTCTTCTCTGTAGTTAAAGTAAATTCTGTCGGTTTGCCCCAAACTCTTTAACCAGGTGCTTTCTTAGAAGAGCTGCTTAAAGGCAGTTTGAGCTTTTGTGCCATGTGGAGCACATATTGTTTAACTGCTTCGCTTCAGCTCGTCCCACTTAACTAGAGGGTACCATATTTCTGTATTATCTTGCTTTCACGAAACTTGTGATATTCACCAGGTTTTTCAAGTAATGCTGTTTACAGCAAACACTGCCTATGGTGTTTCCAAAAGTTGCCTGCTGTCAGAAGCATGAGGGCCAAATTGAAAATATTGGTTTGGGAGAATGTAATCTTTTCAGTACAGACTTTGGTCAGCATGATTATGTTCAGTGTAAGTGCCCAATAGTAATGATGTCCAGGCATAGGGCCAAATGCTAAAACTGCCCCCAGAGTGAATATACTCATACTCTGCAAGAGAAGCAGTAAAGTATGCTCATATTCTGGCCAGCAACATCTGAAAGCACAGCTCCCCATGAGGATAATTCTTGCCAGCAGTATGAATAAGCTGCATTGAGGCTATGCATTATGGCAACTGCTGCATCGGGGACTGCTAAGTAACTCATAAATAAGCAGTCTCTGCTGCCCCCCAATACCTGTATCGAGCTTCAGAAGGTACTTATGTAGGTCCAAGTATGAAAGGCTTGCATAGTGGCCTCAGTGGAATTTGAGAAGCGCCAAAACAGAGGTGGCTACTTGCCATCTCCTACTCCTTCGACTGGCCATAATTTTTCTGGCGAGCACAAATATACAGCGCCTAGAAGGATTTGGCTTCTGTTCTTCAGCTCATATTCATCATTTGGGTTGCTCCAGTGAAGTTATGAAGCCAGGAGCTCCTGTTATGGTAGGATAAAGACTCTACCACAGCTGAAATCTTTATTAATAAATGAATTATGAATAAACCCAGAAAAAATAGACACACTTTACTAAACCCACCAACTATCTTGTTTTGGGCACACAAGTGTATTTATATCCACATCAGAACTACATTAAAACGCAGGTTTTTTACATTAGTGCTCATTTCAGTTTTGTTTCCTTGAGAATGACTTAAGTTCCACTCACATAACCAAAGCCTGCCAGACCTTCTGCTGATATAAATCAGTGACCCCTTGAAGTCTGCTGAGTATCTGCCCTAGAATGGCAAATGATAGTCTCTAGAGCCTCACTAATCTTTAAGGATGATAGAAGTTACTGATCCAACATGTACAACTTTTTGCATAACACAAAAAAAATAATTTTAGCCAGGAATTCCTACACTAGGGACAACCATATTCCGTAAAGTTGTAGTATAGGTTAACTGTATTCTTGCAGGAAAGCACCCTGTCTTGTTTTAGAGGTTTCAAATTTGCTTATATGGATGCAGTAGTTCAAAGTCTTGTGCAGACAGGTAGTAGTCAATATAATAAAGAATATGAGCATTAGACCTCTATGTTGTTCTATACTGTACCTTTGGATTAGAAATTCTCACAGTTCTAACTGCTGACGTGCAAAGATCCAGATGCTGCTTCTTTGCAGCAGAATCGCAAATTCTGAGTTCAAATAAGCCAATAAAGTGATTTTCTGGAAGGCAATACTCTGTCCATGCACTCCTTTTCTTCAGACACAATTTTCTTGCCTTTCAGGACATTTCATCATCTACTACACAGATATCACCTTTTGGAAAAACATGGAAATATCATCAGTGGATATGTTTATCTAAACAAAAAGCTGTATGATTTAGAGCAAGGATAATAAACCCCCTCTGTATGTGAAGACAAGCTAACCAACATAAAACAGAAAAACATTGTCATAGTTTAATTTTCTTTCTGTCCTCTTTCAACAGTAAAAGAATATACTTTTGTGCTGTAGCTTCTTATCTTTGGTTGAATACAAGAGTGAACATACAGAAGCAGTTCTTTTTTCTGTTATTTCCGATATACCTTCATACCTCAAACTATTGTAAACCTCATGCAAGTGTTCCTCATGAGGTGTGATTCACAAATTTGTATGAGTTAGTCTTCAAAGTTTTTACTAGAACAAAAATGGTAATCCATGAGCCCTACTATTGGTTTGCCTTATACAAATTTGTATCTCTGCATGAGTTTCACAAAATATGTTAGGAAAAATTAAATGACATTGAAGAAGGACAGGAAACACTTCAAAAGGAACTAATTTTCACATGTTGCAAAACTAGTCTGGGGACCTTCTTAACCCAAAACATCATCCATGCCTCCAAGTTCCTTTATGCAGCTTCATTCATTGCCTTAAAGTTAGTTTTCCTGGGATGGAAAACTTGTTCTCAGGACTGACAAGTGAAACAGAAGGTAATAAAATGGGTTTTGATAGCGTTGGTGATAGTGGTTCATGTTACTGCGTTGTCCATATCTTACTTGTGGGCACGCCTCTGTGATTATGTCAGTAAGATGGAACAAAACAGTCAAGGACCACCCTATAGCCCCAAGGCTTGTTGGCATGGCACAGCTCATATCTGTCTGCATACGCTCCCCGCAACCCCAGACAGACTGGCAGCATCCAACCTTGCTGTTTCTACCTGCTGTCCCTCAACCCAAGCTTGAACGTTTTGAAGGAGAGTGTTAGTTGGTACAACCCAAAGCTCTGCAGGGGAGCACACTATCAGCTAAACATCTATGAGTGATCAGGCAATAGCGCTTAAGCCACAACCTTGGCCTTGATTCTTTTTTATTAGTATAGATGTAACTAATAGAAATACAGAACAAGAGGACACTCTTCTCCAGAGTACTCACCCACTCTGATTTGAACTTCAGATGGGTGCGGTTTCATACCTTGCCAATGCTGTTAGAGGGGACCTGAAAAGAGGAGATGGGAATAATTGCTAGCAGGTGACTGTACAGATTAAGTAGGATGTTTTCAAATACAAAAGTATATCCCTAACCTGTGTAATAAAAATTCAATGTGGATATATCTACAGGACATCCCTGAACCATAAAGTTTTGGAAGATGGGAAAGAATTATAAGCTTGCTTTACCCTTACAGCCTGCTCTAGGCATCCACTATTGACCACTGACAGAGACAGGACAGTGGGTTGGACAGACATCTGATCTAACCTGGTGCAACCCTGGTGCAGAATCCTCCTGTTACCTGAAGGGGTGTGCGCAGAGGCAAGGAAACTCTGCTTTCATTAGAGGAAAGAAGGCTGGCTGTTGGTACTGAGCTAATGAGACCTGATGAGGGCTGCTGGAGTGGAGCTGTCTTTCAGACCAAGCATGTCTGTATCCATCCAAATAAACACACCAGGTACTCATCAATACGCCCTTGTCCAGGAGCAAATTAGATTCTGAACAAGCATCCAAAGATATGAAAGCGTAAATATACTGATGCTGTCCCTTTGGAAAAGTCAGCTGCATACATTGAATAGAGCGGGAGGGGGTGAAGGAGTGGGAGTTGTGTTATTCTACTCACTTGAAATGTCAGTTTAGATAATTTTTCTAATTGAGTCTTGATATTTCACTGCTTCCCATATTTCCCAAAATGATTATTAACAAATAAACAGATCTTTCTTAGTTGTCTCTGAAATAATAATGGCAAAGGCTTCATTGCATATGCAGGAGCTCCAATTTAGGTGAAAATTATTCCTGGCAATGCAGCAGGTGGCATCATGCAGACACATTTACTAATAATGCTACTTCTTTTGGTGCGTGTTGTGCAAGCAACTATGACAGGACATGTTCCAATCCTGGTTTTATTAAATGAACAATACAGACCACCAATAAGTGTTGTGTCAGTGGAAAATAAAAATATGCAATATGCATATAATATGATGATGTGAAAATGCACATAGAGGACCAGATCACTGTGTTTTCCTTCCGCAGGGTTTTGGCAGGCTTCCTATGTAGCTGGCCAGTTTAGACTTAGCAGGGTCAGAAGAGATGTCTCAAAATTTAATATAATTTGGATTTATCAATACCAGACTCCTCCGAGGAAAAATAAGTCGTCTTTCCACAGGATAGATAAGTCTTCCCAGAATATTTCCCCAGACAGATTCTCTTCTGCACATCCCTTTGCCAACTGGAACCTTTTGATCTCAACATCCTTAGTGCCAAATTCTTTAATGGTGTAAATGAGTGAAACTCCACCTAAGGCAGTGGAGCAGATCCCATTTACACCTGCAGAGAACTTGGCTTTGATTCTGTAGCCAAGGAGAGATTAAAACCATTGGTTCTAGTAGATTTGTTAGCCCGTAAAAATGCTCTTCATCTCCTGTTGCAGATAGCTCTGTTATCCAGTCCAAATGTGAGAAGGAAAAGCAGCAGAAAATGCTCTTGAGGGGGTGAATCCTGGACAGGGAGGGTGATACACTGGAGGATTTAACAGGATTTTGTGATGTTTATCATATGATCGAGTATACATTATCATCATTTTGATTCTGATCTCTTCACTTGCTCTCTGTGCAGCTTCTTTCCAGATACCCTAATATGAATCACTTATTTCAGATTGCTCTTTGAAGAAGGCATCCACTGATACATCAGAGATTAAATGAGTCACTCATGATGGATTGTGTTTCATAGCTTTATATACCACAGAAAATTATGCGTTTTACACTACCTTGTAAAATAACCATTTATCTAAGTAAATATATTGACTCCTTTTGGGTTCATATGAAAACTATCCTGGGTTGTGAATCTTAATTTAGCAAGCTCTTGACAGGCAGGAAAAAAGACAGCTAACAATGGTGGAGAAGAATCAGTTACTTAAATGTCAATAGAGGGAGTTTAAAAAATGAGCTCAAAGTAACAGATCAATTTGTTCTCTAGTGTCCGGTCAGAGATACAGACTTGGCCACTTCTACCACCTTTTCTCCTCTCAACAAAAAAAGTTTTAGAATCTGTGGCAAGTGGTGCAGTTATAGGCTGCTATGGTGTCAATTCAAACATGACAACAGCACGTGCTAGAGAAAGAAATGAGGCCAAGTGGTTAGAAGAAAGAGATACAGTTGAATATCATTTTCCAAGGTTTCTACCCCTTATCTTTCCACACTTACTCTAGGTACCAAAGCAAGGTATCCTTTTTCCAAGCATCTCAGTCTACACATCTGTAATACAGAAATTATACTTCTGAGCCAGATTCTCTCTGGGGTCATTCCATGTGGGTCACCGTAACATTTAGACATCTGACATCGGTAAAATTGGATCAGCATAAATGCACCCCAATTCCTCTTCTGAGTTGAAAGTGTCAGAAGGCGTAAGTATTGTGCAAGAATGCGGTTCAAGAATGGGGGTATAATGGCCTCATCCCAAGCCCTTTGGAAGGCCCTATATTGGTCTGTCTAGGGAGCAGGAGTGCAAGTTAGCACTAATTGAGTCTCGCTCAGCTTTCAAAAAATAGCAGGTTAGATTTTCTTGCACCTGACCATTTCTACTTGTATACCCCAGATTACACTTAATTGGTGTACCTGCCTGATTTTTGTCCTCTTCGCATCCTTTTCCTGCTAAGCATTTACACCCCTCTCACTCAAGATAAGGTCTAAGATGCTGAGCTCGGCATTGACTTCAGCAAGCTTCGGATCAGACCTGTAATCACTTCAAGCCTCTGACTAGCTGGCTTTAAGTATTTAGGATGAATCATCTTAGAGACAAAGGAGAATATCAGAGCAAAGTATTATCTTATATATTTCTGCTTCCCCAAAGATTTACTCTTCAAAAAAATCCATTGTCCTATATGTAATGTAAAATAATTCACCGTGGAGCAAAACATTGTATCATGATACAGATCTGGGCAGTGATTGAAATAATAACAGACTGTTTAATTGCTAAATTACAGTGGTGATATTATGAAATAACATATTATATCCGCATTTATAATAAATTAATCCATCATGATTAAAGGTCTCTCAATGAATACCAAATGAATTAATACATGATTGGCCTTTATAAGTATAAGCCTTTAAAATTATGCAGTATTCTGCAAGTAGCTAACAGCCTGCAGAATAAAGTTGCAATGAGAAAATGTGTCACAGAAAAACTTTTCTACATTTCGTGTGGAACACCTTTTCTTTCGGAACATTTTTGCATTGAATTCGTTAGAAAGTATGACAGATATCTTTTTAACAAGCGAAAATATGTCCATAATCACACAATGTTTGGGGGACAGGGGAAAATTACCACAATACGACTAATTTTATGAAAGACATCTGTCATTTTCTATTGTTGTAATACAAGCTGTTTAGTAAGTAAATTTAATTAACCAGATTTCTCATTTTAAAAAGAGGGAAAAAAGGCTTTTACAACGTGCCAGGAGCATATCCCTTGAATATAGTTTGTTTAATGTGCCCAATTAGACTGAATCATCAAATTTTCTGAACCTTAAATATCTCAAATTAATTTGTTTCCACATTGTTTTTCTACATACCACCTTGCAGCCATTTGTACTGTGTAGTAGATGTTGTTTATTGTTAATATTACTGTTCTAGAGTCTCTGCTTAAAACTGAGGCTTTTTGGTGCTCGGTGTTGTACATCATAAAGAAAGAAGTCTCTACCAAAAAGTTTCCCATTGAAAAAGAAAGACATACAAAGAGTGAGAAGTGAGAAAGGCAGGGAGAGCAGGTGTATCTGCCCCAGGTCATAAATAATTCAGTGAAACATCTGAGTCTTGGTCTAGTGTTGTATCAAATGCTAGACCACACTATACTTTTGGCTTATAAAAGGATACAATTGTACGTCAAAGGTAAGCTCCTGCTTAGGAATGTGAAATTCCCTCTGTTGCTCATAATAGTTTCACACCTGATAGGCTGATCCTTTTTTTAATGAGGATAATATGGTTCATTTTCACAAAATACTGATTGCCCCTACTTCATGGAGCTTATAGCATAAATAAGGATGTTCTATAAAGGCCTTTTATTAGTAATATGCAGAAGCTTATGCTACAACATGGTTCCCCAAAAAACCTGCCAGTATTTATGCAGTGTTTTTCCAATGATAGGAAACCAAAACAAACAAACAAACAAACAAACAAAATTTATTTTATTGATGTCAGTGTAAATCTAGGGTAGTTTCACTGACTATTTTAATCTAGCTAAGATCAAAATCTGACTAGAAATCTCAATTCAACTTCAATTAAAACAAATAATTTTAGTGTTATTTATTAAATAATATTAAAATAGTTGATTGTAACTTAATATAGCATGTTTTCCACTTGCTTAAGTTATTCTTAAGAATACTTAAGTTAGTAGAAGCTACTCACTTCCTAAATAAAACCTCTTGGTGAATCTCTGATGTTAATGCACCTTCTGAATTCTGCTCCTAAATACAAGCACCATCCAAAATGTAATATCTGCTGCTTTTGTACACAGGGGAAGACTTCCTCCCTATTCAGAAAAAAAAGCAATCACTGCAAAAAATACCCATGCCCATTGCCTAGGAGTGTGCTGAACTGTACAGAATTTCACTGAAGAATGAAAGCTTTTTTTTTTTTAATTTGCTTTCGTTTAGAAACATTTACATAGGTTATGTATAGAGAGCACAGCATTAATTCTGGCAAGTTCTTATTACCCTACTGTTAGATTTAGGAAGTCTAATTGTACATAATATGTGTCTACTATTTACAGAGGATCGTTCACTTAATGGTGTGAATAGCGTTACTAAATGTGGGGAGTAAGTCAGTCCAGAAGAGAATAGATTGCTTACTGGGGTGGAATAATCATGAAGAGAAGTGGATGGGGAAAACTGAAGGGCTTCGATTATTCTCAAGTACATGCACACGTTGTAAATCTGCTAGAATATCTGCAAGCTTAAACATTGTATCTAGTCCTTTAGATCGGGGTTTTCCCCCATGCAGTTGCGGGAGGACAGACTTTGATAACTCCAGTAAATGCTCCCTATCTCCTGCACAGGGCCGTTAGATGAGTTGCAGTGGAGAAGGGTCAGAAAGTTGGCAGAAAAGTACCAGGCTAAGAGTTGATATGTGGATTTAAGCATCTTTTTTGTCACAGACTCGCTGTATCCCCTTTATCAAGACTCTCAGGGCTATATTCAGGCAGCATGAAGTGCCCACCTCGGGTGAGGGGAAAGAGTTGGCTGCTTCTGAGGAACAACTGATGCTTTAGTAAGGCACCATGTAGAGGGCTGCTTAGAGCAGCCAGGAGAAAATATTAGATCCAAAGCCCTGTTTACAATCCAGGCCATTTGAATATGGCTTTTAGATTCTCTTTGCTTTAATTCCCCATCTATAAAACAGCACTTTCTAAATGTCCAGGACAGATAAATGCAATGGAGCTTAGTATTAGAGGACATATGATTATCTATATTCATATCCGTGTTATACAGACAGAAGAAATATGTGGTTCAGCATGTGATGCATGCAGACATGAAACAAACCCACCCCTGAGGGGTCAGCAGCAGAAAAGGTGTTAGAAGCTCGAGGGAATTTTATCTGAGCAAAGGCAATAGGATCAAGCTCTGAGACAGAACAGCTTTTAAGTGAGCACAGACAATCCTGCAATTAATGGAGACATATCTACTCAGTATTACAGTACAGCCGACCGGCATCCTTGGCTTATTAATTTCTCCCACTAGTACAAGTAGGTTGACGTCTTCTAAATTAAAAACAGTTCCGCCTTAGGAAGAATTGCCAAAGAATTTGTACATTAGAAGTCTCAGGAGATGCAACTCTTGCATGCCGCCTTCGCTGGGGAAGAGTACAAGCTTATCCTTCAGGAAGTGTCATCTGCCAGTTATGACAGCTACACATTTGTATTCATTTAAGAATTCACCATTTACAACTGTGGCTATTTAACACAACAATTCCCTGGAAAATCTTTGGACTCTGAGTTTGCATAATAAGAAAAAACTTTCAAGAACAGCTCTTCTCCTTCCTCCTTTTCTGCTATTACTCTTTTGTACCCAACTAATTTTACACAAGAATAATTTAAGACAGCATTTGGCAGGGTTGTTCTGGCCTCTGTGCACGTAGGAAGCTCGTGAATCTCTCGCAATCTTGCTATAGGGGACAACATTTCTAACAGGGTGTATTCAGGAGAGTTGATTTTGTTATTCTGTAGAGTGAAAGTGTAGTCTGTCACCTGGGCAGATAGGACTGTTAACTGGAGCAGGGCTCCAGGTACTGAAGCTCTGTTTCTGATTCAACTAGAGATGTCCTGAGTGACTCTAAATAAATCACTTAATCTAGCTGGTTCTTCATCTTTGTATAGCATCAGAATACAGCTAAGATTTCTTCTTTTCTCAGGCACGCTGTGGGAAAGCAAGCTGTCCATAACGATGAGGTGTTTAGATAGCTCAGTGTCCACTCTCCTGTGTATTTGGTCTAGAATATGCATTGCTTCCTGGAGTTGAGCCATAGCATGTATGAGTCCACCTAGGATGTTAGTTCTACTTCTTCTGGGTGCATTGCCTTTGACAGCTGAGGTGGTGGTGGCCATCTGTGATGTTAGCTCATTGACTTTCTTTACACCAAGAGATCGAGAATGAAAGAAAAGGGTGTCTAGCTCTCCCAAGACAAAAAAGAGACAACTATGTATAAAACTTACCTGTGATGGAGAAGCAAAAATCAAAATCTTACCTTATTAACTTTGCACTATTTCAGTTGATTTCAACAACTGTATTTAAATATCTGTACGCTCAGATCAAAAGATGATCCAAAGAGAATATTTCCATGAGTCTGATTTTTTTTTTCCTTCTTGGTTTGTTTGTTCATTAGTGGTGGTGAGGGGTTGATGGAGGGGAAGATGATGTCGGTTTGGAGGGGACTAGGAATTATTTTAGCAGAATATTGGCCTCTGAGAAGTACAGGGAAGCAAATGAAAGAGAGCTGTTGGTGGACTTGTGCCTCAGAGAAGGTGAAGCAACATGCTGCGTAGTGCATATGTAACAATGGGAGATTTATGAGGAGGAGAGCAGGTTATAAGAATAGACCACATTAATCTTCTGCTTCAAACTCTTCTCATTAATCTCCCAGTAATAAACTGCAATGGTCAAAAAAATAGAATATTCCTTTAGGCCGGTTTTGCCATGATTTTACAAAGTCCTTAAAGAGCTTTCCAGAAAAGAAATTCTCTGCTTCTGTTTCTCTCAGCTTCCTGTGCTATCCTATACGGCATGCAGAAAATTCCTAGCCAAGCTGTAGGTTTGCAATAACATGCCTGAACACCATAACTTCTTTTCACTTCTAGCTGGAAGTCAGTGTCCACTCCTCATGGCTCCCACCTTCCTTTCTTCTCTCCCTTCTCCATAGCTAATAAGATATAACAGAGCTGTAACTTGTGATTGTTATCTGCTGATTAGCCTGAACCTGAACTCCGTGTATAGGTAAATTTGCATTTGTAACATTGAAATAAAGCCAGATACCTGAATAAACATAAACATCAAAAATAAAAACAAACAAACAAACAAAAACCACTGACAAGATAAGAGTTTCCTTTAACAATCCCTAGGAAAGGAAATTCAGCAAAAAGCTTTAATCCATCTTGAACTCTGTCTGTTACATGTAAGGATTGCAGAAGTGCTGCATGCTGCTGAAACCATCCAGATAACTTGGCAGTATCTCCGTAAAATAGATTGGGCTAATCACTAGCCATTGAATTTTATTCTACGTCTGAATTTCTTGGCTTTTGTGTACTGCAAATGTTCAGTAGGTCTGTTTTTTATGATCTTCAGTTATCTTTAAAAATATCTTTCGAAGAGTGGAGGCTCTGACCAGATTGGGATCATGGACTCCGTGGAGTCATTTTTCTTCACAGAGTAGTAGAAGTAGCACTGTCACAATAGCAAAATTGTATTCTACCCAGAGAGTAAATATATTGATCGCTTACTTAGTGGAACTAGTGAACAACGCACATTACACCTATTCTCTGCAGCTTGCACTGACTTCCAATTTGCTTTTGGATGTTGGACTTGATGTATAAAGCCATGGGGTTTGTTCCTGTGACTGTTTTTCTTCTTCTTCGCTCCTTCCTGTGTCCTGCCACTAGAGATCAGTTGGAATCCATCTGCTAACAGTCTCTGTTAACTCAGAGGGACCCAAGCTTCTGCCATACAAAGTATTTCTGCTGCCCCAGTAGTTTTAACCCATTTAGTGCCTGGTACAGAGACTACTTACTGAGATGGTTGCCTAGGGAATGAATGTAGGCTGAGTTGAGACCATCTATAGGAGTTCATTATTTGACATTTTTCAGTTTGTTTTGCAATCATCGTTGTTGTCAGTCCTCTGCCTATGGCCAGAGGTTTGTACCGTGGTAGATTTTTGTTTTGTTTCCCAATATAAAATGAATATGACAGGGCTTTAAGTCTTCAGATCAACCTGAACTCAGTTTAGCAGAGACCACATACTGTCTAGACACATGGTTCCTCAGTTGCTGTGATGAAAAGATTGAAGTTCTCAACCTAAAACCAACATCTATGAAGGCTGCTCTGTCTAGTGGTCTGAGCAAGGAGCTCCCAGATCTGGATTCAAGAGAAAACCCTCATTTAAACAGTCTTTGCACCGAGGTATTGCCCAGTCACTTTGGGGAGCCTTGCAGCTCTTCTGCTAATATTGCTTGTGCTCTTTGGGGGAATGTAGAGCTTCAGGTGTTCCGTGCTATTAGCTGCACATCTCCCCAATATGCACGGTTTTAAATGCAGTCGAGTGGATCAGCAAATTAATGTTTGACTAAGCAACACATACTTGATGTTTCATCAGTTTTGCTCTGCCTTTGAGAGTTTTGTTTGCTCTAACCATGGTTTCCCTCATAAACCTATATGTATATGACATGGAACCGCTAATATGTGTCTTGCTTGGATTTAACATACATGGATAGAGAAATCCTACTTGACTACAATGTGAGGTACAGGATTTCTGGTAATACACTGATCGCACTGGCTAGCAGATGCTGGGCTGCACCTGCATAGCACCCACCCAGCTCTACCCATTTGTTTATGTCTGACCAGTTCACATCCACACTACACTGAAGCACGCGCAGACTTCACGCCGTTAGCTTCAAAGCAGCTTTTGAAGTCAACATTTCAGATGCTTTATTTGCCTAATGTGTAGCTTGTTCCTAGATGCACCCAGCTTGTGCGTCCGTGGCTTCTCCATAAGTTACAGTAAAGCCACTGTGCATGTGCCTGCACAGGCTGTACCCACTCAGACCAGCTGCTGTGTGAACCTACCTTCAGCCCGCGAGACTGATAAAAATTTCTCAACAGTGTGACTTTACATTAGGAGATACTGCATTGCCAAAGAAGTCTTTTTTTATTGATTTCAACAAAAAATTTACTGTAAATATCTCATTCGGGTAAAAAGCAGTCACCCCAAAATAAAAAACGTGGCTGGTTGTTATGGTACTCTAGTAGGTTATGGGAAATATGGGAGTTTCAGCACGGGAAATGAATTCGTATCTCCCTAGGCATGAAAAGCTTGGACTGGTCATGGTTTCATCCTAAGGTAAATTATTTTAATCCCCCACATTTTCTGAAATGGGCAAGCTGTTTCCTATCCAGGTACTCCACTGATTGCAACTGTTTGCGTCAACTCAAAAAAACAGCTAAAAGACTTTACTACTGAGCCCAATTCCTCAAGAAAAAGTTTGTATTTTTGTCTTGCAGACAGAGATAACCTTTATCTTGGTCTTCTTAGAAAACAAGGCTTATATGATAACAGTGCTTCTCCTCCAGGCCACCATAACTAATAACTGCTGAGTCCATGAGCAGACTTCAGCCCAGTTTGACAGCCACTCTATATTTTACACCAGCAATTGGTTCTGCATGCACAAAAGCCCAGACTAGTCACAATGTCTCTTACCTGCCAAGATTTCACGGGGAGGACCAGCCCATACGTTAGTTGGGACAAGCCCAGGGCACAACACAGATGCAAATCTGCAGGACGTTTGGCTTCGTTAATCCTGCAGCTCACGCAGCAGTTTGTGGGGCGGGAGGGGCACATGGGTTGGCGCGAAGGGATTAAATATTTTGTATTTGGAGAACCCCTCGAAATGGCATGTAAAGCAAATCCTCTGCTCTGCAGAGTTCCCTGGGAAATGACTGTCCCAATCTTTATCGCGGCTTATCTCTCGCGCAGTGTCCTTTTAGCGCGTGCACATCACTGCCCAATCAGACCACCGAGCCGCTGCGTTATCGCGGCTGTAAGCCCTCTCCTCCTCACTCTGCAAGAGCAGATAAATGGGAGGCAGGTATGTTGTATCTGGCATGTTAACTGAGTGCTCCCCAAATCTGCTTCTTCAGCTCTCCCTTTTATCTTGTCTTTAACACCAAGCAGCCACCGCAGATAACAAGCAGATTAAAAACACTATCAGATTAACATTTTTATGTAATAAATGGTCAAGACCCTCACATTAAAAGAGTATCTTTCCTGGCATTAAGCATCCTTCACTCACCCAGGAAGCCTTTATCAGCTTGAACCTGCTCTGCTCGTTGCATAATAAATCTCCGAACCCTGATTTCATCGTAAGGAAATTCTTCATGAGGACAGCAGGGAGCTAAATGGATGACTGTGTTTGAAAGGAAAATCAAGCAAAAAGATTAAAGTGCTGGTCTTCTTTAGTTTAAAACTAACTCTCTGTGCTAAATCTTTTTAGCTGGGGGATTGCTTAGTTCGGATGTTCCATAGTGTGACACAGTTTTTTCTTTCTCCAGGGCAGTTCAAATTTAGCTCAGGTCAGATTTACTCCAGGTAGACTATTTTTTAATGAAAGGTCTCTTTTGTTTTCTTCAACAACAAAGCTCTGATCCACTCGCCCTTTCCAAAATGCTAATATTACTATTAGCACTTTTGGGTTTTGTGCTCATGTTACTCATTTTATCTTTGGCAGTTTCTGGCATCTTTTGTTTAATAACAAAGTACTTCTCAGGTCAAACACTGGACTTCTAAAAAAAGTGGAAAATCTGAAAAAATTACTTTGATAAACATGGCTATGGTAAATGTTCCACGGAAAATCCTGTGGAAAATGAGCAAAGGTCATTCTGAACCCTGTTAAATGGAAACACACTTGCAATTTAGCTTGGGCAGCAGTAGTCTTACAAGTAAAATGTACTGAGAACATTAATCCATTTTTTTCAGGCTAAACCCTGAAAAAACTGTCACGGCAGTTGCCACTAACTTGCATTATTCTGGTTGTAAGGGGAGCAAGACTGGGGGTGAAGAGAAGCATAAGATAAAGACCCCGTTTATCTATAAGCACAGCCCCACAGAATGAGGGCAAGGAGTGATGTTCAAGGACTGACGTTTGCACCGCAACTGCTGCACCTCTTGTAGACAAATAAAGCTTCTGAAGCTCTGGCATCTTTAGATGAGCACTAAAGCCACTCAATGAAAAGTAAAAAAAAATATCTTTCCGGTAAAATATCTTTCTGGTAGACTGAATAAATGTAAAATTGTCTTGCAAGAAAACACTGCTTTTTTGCGTAGCGTATCCGTGTTAAAATGTGATGATTTAAGGAGGTTTTCAACAACAACTGTCCCAGAAAGAGTTTTCTCTTCATTCAGTGCTCTGGTGCTCTTCAAGATCTTCCTTGAAGATAATCTTCAGTTTACTTTAGCTATACTTTAAAGTAGGCTGGCTGGCACAGTCCCAAGTTGCTTGACTAGTGTTGCCTGATAGATTTGATTTTCAATCCTGAGATTATTTTTTAAAAACATATAGTGCCTGAAGGAATCTGAATTGTGTTTTCTCTTCAGGATACTGGACAGCCTCTGTCCTTTATTACAGAGGTGTACAATACTCAGACTCAATCATTAATAACTGTCCTATATAGTGTTCTTAAAACTATGTGTAAACTCTAGTACATTGCCATTGAATAAAATCTTTTTTTCAAACTCAGATGTTCACAGCCACCTCTGGGAGAAGAATAAATCTTAATCTGTTAAGATGTCTCTCTTTGGTCGAAAACTACTCCAGTAATCCCTGGAGGAAGCACTATTTTCAATCGCATCCCAGATGTAATCTGGGCTGGTGCCCTAACCTTTACAGTAAAAAATAATTAGGATTTTTTGTTGTTGTTTTAAAGAGGCCATCCTTCAGATACATGTACAAATTAGCAAATTGTCCAAATGCAGATCAATATAAAATGTATAGGGAACCAAAAGAAAAGTTGTTTTGGTGTTTTTAACAAAATATATACTGCTTTCAGTTATTGACAAGTAAATCCTACAGCAATGCTCCTAGGGTTGGATTTTGCAGCCCATATTCACACTGGTTAAAACGTGTCTGGAGATAACATGTGCATTTCTCATATCAATTGAAACGTTGCCCTTGATTTCAGTGGAATAACATCATTTTGGGGGAGCAAGAAATTATCAAGTAATAATTGATAACACCTGCTAGAAGCTCATTTTTCGTAAAGCAATGACATCAGACTCACTTGACAGTATTTTAACCCCTAGCATTTCAGAATAAAATGGTAAGGAGCCAAGCTTTTGTTTGCAAAGCACCTTTCGTCTAACCAGATCCTAAAGTATTGTGCAAACGTAACTGATTGCATGAACAATGCAATGATTCACTGCAGCCAACAGCAAAGTTCAGCAACAGCTGAGGCTGAACAAAGCGGCTGCATACAGAAAATCCAAACAAAAGGGCATGAGGCAATAATGATTCTACAGAGGAGGCTCTTTTATTTTTAGTGTGAAAGGATATTGGGGAAGGAATAGAAAGGTTAGGCATGGAGATTCCAGCAAGTAGCAGCATAAGAGGCTACATGACCAGGCAGAAAGCGATGATTGGGCAGGAAGACCAAACAATAGAAGTGCTCTCAGCACCAGATGCCAATTTCCAATAAATTCAAGCACCGCATAGGGTTTTAGCCACATGACTCCTATTGACTTTAATAGGAGTCACGCAGCTAAAAAACCCTCATTGCTTGGAAAGTTGCTTATTAAAAAGTGAATACAAAAAATTAATTCAAGACAGACGGGCTATTCTGAAAGATCTGGCTTGGAAATACTATGAGTTATGCCAGCAGAGAATTTGGCCTGATAGTTGCAGTATTAGCCCAGACATCTTTTTCCACTTGATACTGTACATGTGCCTTCTCCAGCATTAGTTACTGGATAAAGAGGAATGTGAGCTCAGTTCACACTTTGGTCAACTGCCAAATAGAACTTAATAGAGTTAATAGACACTAATCCTGATTTAGAATTTTTCAGGGTTTGCTCCATAAATTACCGTGGCCACTGTATATTTAAATACTGGTTTTAAAGAGGAAAACTGTATATGAAAGTGTAGTACAGACAGCTGAGTGCACCCAGGCTTAAGCTGTTCTCTGTAAATTGCATTTCTGAAATCTGTTTAAGATGTTGTTATGCAAAGAGATGTTCTGTATTTTTTTGAGCTGTTGTAACAGCAGCTGTCATTGACCAACAAGTGTTGCCCCATAGAAAAGAAACTCTGAAAAAAAATTTGCAGGTTTTTTTAATCTCCATTTGCATTCCCACCTTCCTTACCAGGCCAGGCAAGAGGAAAATGGAGAGGTTTGAGCACAGGATCAGTAAAATGTTTTCAACTGGAATGTTAGGTGACAAGAAGCATAAAAAACAGTTAGAGTAACAGCAACAGTTTAAAGATGCAATAAAGAATATATAGATTTCCATCAAGCCATCCTCAAAGTGCCTGGTTTGGAAGATCCTCATGAGGAAAGTGAGCTAAGTTCATTCTTGAACATATGATTGTCATACGTGAAACCACCATTTCCAAAATTTGTTGTTGATAAGCTGAGAAGAGGAAAATACCCAGACTCTGATATCTTTTGTTTCACGGGCTGGACTCTTTTTTGGAGGAAGAAAAACTCCCAAGTTTAGTGCATGAGCTCATTCTACCAGCAAGCAACTCTCCACAGATACAGTGGCCCAATGCAACCTCAGCTGTTTAACATGCAGATCTCTTACCTGAACTACTGCTTAATCATTTTCTTGAGGAAGGTATTATACATCAGGTGCAAAACTATGATTGCAAAAAGCAGCTGCAATACTGAGTATTCCCATACTAATATGCCCATGTCGCGGCAGCCAGAGCAGTTTTTTACAGTATGAACCTTCTGCAAAATGTTGCCCTGTATAAACACAGATCAGACACCATATAGGAATACTGAATTCTAACATCTCTAGCTCAACAGAGCTATGGAGTCTATCCCTTATTCAACTTTCATGCATCCTGCAACAGAACAGGTTTCTGTATTTAAACAACAAGTTTTTAAGTTTTGCTCTTCTTAAATATATTCACCTACTTACCTCCTTGGAAATAACAGGTAAAGATCAAGGCAAATTTTGCACCTTAGAAACTTCAGCTCTTAAATCAACTTCCAACTACAAGGGGTTAGGAAAAGACTGCAGTGTTTCAGGAAGGGGTAGCTTGCTTCATCAAGTTTCAGTTTCTCAATTTTTTTTTTATGAAGCTTCTAGGACTCTACTGGATAAGGACATGACTTGAGAGTGAAAACAGTAGGACAGTTCCTACAATTCCTTTCCTTGGTCATACCATAACCCAGCTCTTCAGATACTCTGAAAACAAATGTGCAGATTTTTTTAATCTCTGCACTCCCACCTTCCTTATCAAGCCAGACAAGAGGAAAATGGAGTCAGCAAAGGGGTAAAAGAATAAAAGGACATAAACATATACAAGAGAGCATGTAATACAGTCCCATATTTATAGACGAAGCTGATATTAAAAATCTGAGATGGGGAGCTTCAAAAGGAAGCCATGTGAAGTACATAGAAATGAGCCTTACTGATATTATCATGTCCAAGAAATGGATGATGCATGCATCTACCAGGTTGTACTGACATTTCTACCAGCATAAACAGTATAGGATGAAGGAAGTCTGTGAGATAACAGTGAATCCTGAAAAAATGTCTTCACTCACCCATGGCACATCCATATCTCTCTGTTTCCATGGTTTTTTGGTTAGCACATTGGCTCCTGTTGATGTTAATCTGGGAAACTATCTTCCCCTCTCTCCCCAGGATTTTAGATGACTAACTGTCCCCGCTCCGAGTAGGAGCACTAGCTTCTCAACATGGAAATGTTAAGCATGACAACTACCTCCTTTCAAATACCACCACAAGTCTTGCCAATGTGCAAACAACCTCTCTCATCCGGATTTCTGGCCAGCTTGAGGACAGAAATAATGACCGGTGGCAACTCTATCCAGACATCAGCTATTGACACCACTCACTCTCCTGAAGAAAAGAAATTGGAGTCCACTACAGAAGGTGGTTTTAAGCTGCTTTTGTCTGGTTTCTAACCTTGCAAGTCAAGGCAGGAGCCCCACTACATTAACATTACTCACTCCTTTGCAGTGACACAGCAGAGGTAACTGAGAGAGAAGGAGGCAACAGAAGGCAGGAGGCAAGAGGGAGGAGGTGCAGTCAGAGGATTTTCTCAAACTTTGCCATACTGGATTGTCTTGGGACGGTTGCAGTAGTTCAGCCCCATGCAATGCACCTTGTTACTTACGGTACAAATACAAAAACTTGGTGCATTTTGTCATTAAATACAGGCTGCAGAAAGTCCCTCAGTTAGGTGAGTGAATGTGGTGTGCAAGTGCTTATTTTTCAATTCGCAGTTGTGATGAGAAGCCTGAAATGTTTTGATTCCTCATTTAAGATGGTCCTCCCAAGAGATTTCAAGGTCCTCAGCATAAAGGTAAGGGTGTGCTTTAAAAAAAATAGGGAGAGAAGCAAATATCCTAATATGCCATCCCTTGGCAGTCGAATGCAGCAGAATACTTTGCTGCCCTCGGACATCTTTCTCTGTGGCAGTAAAAATGTAACCCTTAAAAAGCAAAACAAAGGAAGAAAGAAATCAAACCACATAAACAAATTGCTGATACCCCAGGGACAATAGACAAAATATGCCTGAGGTCCAGAAATATGTTAAATGCAAATCAAAGAAGAAAGCACAATCCAATGAAGCAAGTGATCCTCTGCAGGTTTCAGCGGACACCTGCATTTGGCTTCCTTGTTTTTTTCCACCTTAATGAACATATGGAGACTGCTCTATAAAGGGAGCAACATGTCATACTCTCTGTAAGTAGTTTTGCACAGTCACTGAAACGAAACAGAATAAGCAGCTGTATAAACACCTTCCATTAATCACCCAAATACTGCTACGACACTTAAGTTAGCAGTTTGATTATTAAAAGCCCATGTTCCTGGATTTCATGTTCATGCAAATGTTATGCTATTCCAATAAAACATTAGGAAAATAATGTGTCAAAAGGAAATGAATCGGTCACCAGTAGCTGGATTAGTTTTTCATTTCCCTTTTCCTTTTTTTTGCATTATTTTAAGGAGAAATATCTTTAAAAACTAAAGGCAGAATCTCTACATATGTGCCTAAAAGCAAACAATGGAATAGAAATAAGGATGTCCAGGCCTCCTATGCACAACAGTATGGAGAATCTGAGGGATTCTGTGAGGCTGAGATGCCCCAGAGCTGTGGACCTTGAAGCTCATCTTGGTATTTCCAGGACTCCAGAAAAGCTGAAAGCTACCACTTGGTGTAATAAATAAAAGAATAGGGAAACTTCAGGGCTTTCCAGCTTAAGATGTGACAAGTTTGTGAGTTCTGTCTTATCCAGGTCAGAGAAACTCTCTGAACCTTCCTTCATTCTTGAGTACCTTCCTTCTTCATATCCCCTATCCCACTCAGTTCTTAGGCTGTTTGGGGTGCATTTCTCAGTTGTCAGACTGCTGGCATTTCCTGGGAAGTGCAGAACCTTTTAAAACCTTAGGTTGCTCTAGATTCCCTGCTCCTAAAGCAGCCCACGTGCCTGGGCTGTGCTGAAGCTGAGGATGCCGAAAGCCTGAACACCTTTGCTTTGAAGGCAGTTGATGCACTGAGGCTTCCCAGAGCCACAGAAGATCTGGGCTTCTATCAAACAATCTGGCAGGAGGCCAAGCTCATTTCTGATAGAAACCTGCATTAGTATAATTTCAAGGAAAAGAAAGAGAAAAAAAGGACATATTTTCTCAGAGCACCATATTTAAGAAGATTTGGCATTTTTCCACAGAACCCTGCTTTGCCAGAAAATTCACAGCTGCAACAAACTATTTGAAAAAGTGGATGAGACCAAAATGTCAGAACAAAATTAGCAGTCTAGCAGTCAAAAGAGAAATCTCCATTTAATGGTATAGCAAAAAAATAGTCACAGAAACTCGTAGATATTTTGTTTATATTAAATTATTAGTTTATAATAAATTGTCTCTATTGAAAATGAGAGATCTAATAAACAGATTACAGAATATCCCTGAAAAAATAATTGCAAAATTTCTTGTTACGGTTGTGTCTATTTGTGTTCCTCAGGAAAAGTCCAGACTGGATAAGCTCAGAGTACTTCATATTACTACAGTTATCTCAAAATTGTTCTTGGTTTTCTTGCATCTATGGCTTTTGCTCACTTTTCATGTATTTAAAACAACAAAAAAATCACAGTCTGCTGTGTTATCTAGGCAGTTAAGAGAGCTGATGGCAATAGTTCAAAACTAGATTACTGCCTCTTGAGCTTTCTCTAAAGAAAATGGAATCTTCGGTGTGGCAATAATAGCAAAGGGAAACACCTGATTCTGGCAAAGCTGTGTAGTTAGCAAGGAACTGTACCTTTTCTTGCTGAACAAATGTCAAAAGGCAAAAGGTTGTTCTAGATCAGCGCCTTGGAGCAGTTTTAATGTACCCGTCACTGTAAGAGCTGGTCGTGTGCAGAGGTCTGGGATTTGCCTTAGAAGCCAAGGTGGGTTGTGTCCATGAGTCTGACTGCTGGTAGGTGGATCTGTACCTGCTGCATGTAAGCAGCTGGGGAATATTCCCTGTAGCCTACCAGAAAAGCTGACCATCTTACCACACAACAAAGAATCTGCTCACTTATGCTCGCACAAAGTCTCTGATGTTATTTGCTTATGCAAAAGACTAACACATGCAGAGTTTCGCAGACAATCTGTGTGCTTTCCCTTGTTCCTAAAGTTCAGGTTTTGGGGTTTTTTTAATGATGTATGTATTTGATATCATATCCAAATGAGCCCACCATTAGAGAATGCGGCTTCACAATACATCCCTGGATTACTAGACACACTGGGGACTTCCTCGCTTACTTACACAGCACAGTGGCATACCAGTCCTTCTGGGGCACCCTGGAGATGACATCCTGGCAAGCCTCATGAATGACAGTATTTATGTATCATTGCTCCAAAATGTCTAAGTCTAAGACAAAGGTTTTGAAGGCAAGGTACAGCAAATATGTCTCACTGGTCTTCCTCAGTGCCAATGAGATCCAGAGAAGATAAAGAATTTGTCCTTACCCCCAGTTATAGTTTTTGCCTTTCAGATCAAGCTGTAATTGTATTTTTGTGTTTAGCTCTGCTGGTTTAAGCGTTTTTTGGCAGCTAAGTTAGGACACGAGGGCGTTTTTGTTACCTCTGTTTGTGAACCTCACAGGAGTCAAGCAACTTTGACTTTCAGAAATGGTTTTCACTCTAACTCCAGGTCAAATAATGTGTAGACTGAAGTGCTTAGCATGGCAACCAATTAAACCTTAGGTGTTTCAATAACAGACCTTGTGGACTTTTTTGATGCTGTTCACCTAAATGTACAGAAGATCACACACAGAATCTTAGGGAGAGCCAGGCACATCACATTCAAAGCTAAGACTGACAATACAAGACTATCCTTCCTTACCTTAGGGACTGAAAGATATTTTGGCCATAGTCTACATAATTCAGTCTGAAAGTTCAGACTTCTAAGACAAGATAAGTGATTTACTTTCCTGTGACTTGTACTAATAGTCCGTATTCCCATTAAGAAGACCAGCACATATACATTTGAGATAATATATACCTAAATCCAGTGCTTTAAAGCACTGCCTCCTATCTACCGATATGATTTGTCTTTAATTCATAGGGAAAAAAATAAATACTATGATACAGTTGCAAGTCATTTTATAAGTTCAAACAGAGGCAGTACTGATCTATGCCACCTAGGCTGCTTGCAATAAAATAGGAGAAAATGCCTATAACATTCAGCAGACGCTGCTTGGCACTCTATCTTTCCTTGTTAATACAATTAACTTGTATATACAACTTAGTTCATTTGTAGTTGTGGTGCTTAGGGACATGGTTTAGTGGTGGACTTGGCAGTACTAGGTTAACATTTGGACTTGATGATCTTAAAGGTCTTTTCCAACCTAAACGATTCTGTGATTCTATGATTCTATAACTCCCACACAATCCCTGGTAACACTCCCATTAACCCTATCCAAACAAGAAGAATAGTATAAGCTTATCATGCCCATCCTCTGTCTCTAGCAAAACCCTGAGATATTCTGGCACCCATTTAAAATCAACCCTAAAGCTATCCGTTCCTAATGATTCAAAACTGACAGATTTATTCATATACTTCACCATACACACTTAGCCTCAGAGGGCCTTGGAACATTTTCTTCCTAGATCCTCAGGGAATTTATGCAAATGCTAAGTTGTCTACTTAAGAGAGTTTCAGGAGTGGAATAACAAGGATGGTGTAGCTCAGGAATGAGGAACCGTGGTGCAGGGGAAGATTGCATTACACCTGCCAATATTAAAACTGGGTCTTGCCAGTATAATGAGCACCCATTTCTATGACAGTAAATTTGCATTGGAGAGCTTTTGGGGTTGGGTTATGTCAGTCCTCTTCAGACTCACTGCTGAAGGCAGGAGAGCATGACACCAGAGCTGGGCACATCATATTCTGAAAAATATTTTATTCGTTATAACATTTCACCCTGATTTTTTTCTAAAAGCCTAAATATTTCATGTTGATGTTTTGCAGGTGTTTTATTCCAAACTTACCTGATTAAAATCAGAATTTTGTGAAAGATTAAAGGGAATCAAGTTGCATCTACTAAAGTGGGTAGTAAATTTGTACTCCAGTTCAGTACAGAATACTCTGATTCTTTTTTCTTCCTAAGAGCACTTTCTTTAGTTGTGAATTGGATGTTCCTCTAAAAGCAGTGTTTTGAGAAGCTGTTCCCAAGAAAAAGCTCGGTTGGAAATGGTAACTTAAGAACATGCAGGGCATCCAGAATGATGGAGAGCCAAGAAGAAGAATGAAAAACTTCTAATGCACTTGGTGATTTCATTTTGGAAATAAGCGTCTAAAATGTCCCCGGATGTCAAGCAAGACAGAATAAGGTCAACCAATTGGCAGTATCTGTTGTGATCTAGAGAAAAAATGCGGAAAAATCTTACAATTAGAAATAGATCTGCAAAATGCAATGGTCAGGAAGTAGTGAGGAAGAAAGGAAAGACAGTGCATAGAAAAATGGAGGGTATACAAGTCATGGCAGAGTAGATAACATAGAAGACTTCTGAAAGATTTAGAGGAAGGTCTTGTGAAATATTTTAAGTCAGCCCTTCACATTATTTTTACAGTTGGAACAAATACATCAGTTATCACAGATAAAGCAGAATCTGAGACAGCCAGAAAGTTTTCTGATTTCTGTCAAGGAGGGCGTAAGTTGTAAGTATTTCAAGACGAACCACATACAGCTTTAAAGAAAAGACAGGAATTAAAACCTCTGCTAAAGCAGGAAATGTTAAAAACAGATGGGCTTTCCCTTTTACATTTATCTTGTAGATCATGAATGACAGAACACCATAAAACCAGGCAAAGATTGGATTTAAATCCCCAAGTGTCTGAACTTACTAGGAAACACAGGCACCCACAGTAAGGTTCATCTCATCCAAATTTATAGAACTACGATGTAGAGGTCTCCATTCCAGCTAGTCAGACAAAGTTCCCCTTTATTGTAAACAGAGAAAATCAGGCAATTTTAGGGTATGATCTATTTCAAGTATCTACTGCAGGATGATATTAATTATTTCCGTGAAACACCTATTTCCTCCTTTGACTAAACCGAGAGTCTAGACTGCTTGTTCACGTTAGATGCCTGTGTTGTAGATACCTACATTTGTTTGAATGAATCTCATGCAAAAAGGCAGCACTTCACCCTAGAAAACCACACTGTTCAAGCCAAACAGAGGTTTTGCTTTAAAGGTTTTTGAGTCTAACGGTTAGTGGCCTCTGTCTTTACTGTTTCTTCATAGCTGTTTATGTGGGCCCAGTAGTTTCATTCCCTTGTTCTGTCATGAGGAGGGAGAGAGATAATTGCTATAAAAATGCTGATCTTTAAACTACTTCCATGGAGCTTTGCCAAAGAGCAATCCATTTGAATCCATTCGAGAGCTAGACTGAATTCCTACACTCAGGAAAGCCAAGGGGGTGCAACACTAAAAGTTGCTTGAGGAAAAGGAGCTTCTTCAGATGGATTATGCTGAGCAGAGCAAGGCCTGACCACAGCAGCAGGGCAAGTGCTCTGGGTGCATAATGTCACCTTACTGCTCACCCCTCGGTCACCACACATCAGCAGAGTCCTCTGACTGTAAAGAGTAAAGGGTGAACAAGAGCGAAAATATGATGCTGTTCTTCATGCAGATGACGTGTAGCTTTTTGAACAAGATCCACTTTACTCCTTGGAACGAAGTAGCATGGAAAAGGTAGGTTGGGCTTAATTGTCTGATATAAAATTAGTTACGGTAAACCAGAGGTGTTAGGCATCTGCTTTCCCAAGACTGTAGAATTCTTCCTAAATATAACTGATTTAAATGTATTTGTGTTAACCTCGCAGAAAACCAAGATGAACTTTTAAAAGTTAATTGTATATCACTCTGGACTAAAATAACATAAGCCTTTTAGAATGGGAAGAAAGGGAATCTCTTGGAAAAGTAAAACAGCTGTCACTAAAATGAATCAATTCCCAAGATATACCATCTACATGTATGAGTATGAGACAGTATTTTATGGATTTGGCTAATTGTTTTAATGAACAAGTGCTATATGAGTTTTCTAAAAGGGGATGTCTCAAAGCTGCCAACATATTGATATGCTGTCAGCTCATTCAAGTGTGTTATTAACTGGCAAGAGTGAAGCCTTACTCAATGGTATTGATTCATGTAGAACTAAAATGGTGGAAGAAATGGATTTCTCAGGTGGATCACTTTCCTTAAGGTACCTTGAAATCCCCAGCTAAATATGAGAAGATTTATCCTCTTGCCTCTCCCATCAACTAACTTTGAAAAATAAGAAATCTGTGACTTCTGCCCATGAAACATGTAGCTCTGTTTCTGTCACTATAGGTACAAGTTGCCAACCAGCACAATTCTTTTCAGAGGAGGATCTGAAATTTTTATTACAAATTTGAGGTTATCATGATGTCATAAAGCTCACTCTTCCCAAATATTCACAAACTAGACATTTTATAATAAATATTAATCAGAAAATTTCTTATTGGTCTTTTTATCCCTTCTAAGTAATTGACATACAGAACTCAAGAGAAGAAGATAAATTTCTAAAACACTTACAATTTAAAAGAAAAAGGAGAAATAAGACAAGTAAGCAGATGAAGATTTGAGAAAGGCTGAAGAAAAGAAGATGATCCAAAGCATATATTTTATATGGATTTTTTTTAATAAAATGCTCCACAAATGGGTCCTGACTTCAGCTGACATCCATTGCTATCTTAGTAGTGATGTGTTATGCTAGAGAGATTGTAAAAAATGGGCTCCCCAATAACCTTTTAGATTCTTCTAATGCTTGAATTGTTTGCCCATTAAACAGTCTGTACAGGGTGGTTCACTTTGTGCAGGCTCAGTGATGTTCATCTTTATTGTTCTGAATCAAAATTCAATCAAATGAACCATGTCTTCTTGTTAAGAAGGGAGTTCAAAGGTAGTGGGCTAAAGTGGCCCATCCTCAAATCGCCTCTGCAGTAGAGGCTCAATTTATCACTTCCATGAAAATCACACATCTCTGGCAGATGAGGAAATTAGTACTACCATAGCAAGTCACCTAATCAGACTTGTGTGCTTGAACGTCTTTATGTCCCTGCATTTCTTTACCCATCCTTCCCTCAGATTGACTAGGAGGCTAAGATAATAAATAAAAATCAGTTCCCACCTCCAAAAGGAAAATTGCCACCCTTGCTCCTCAGTTCCAGTTCCCCTGGAACCAAAAATGTATGAAAAAATTCAAAATATGCAAAACATTTTTACTAAATGGGCTTTTCAGACAGGTTCACTTGTTTGATTTTCTTGCCAGACCCCTCTAATTGATTAGAAAAGTTTGAAATTAAAAAGAAAAATACAAATCAAAACCAGGGACTTGTCCCCAGATACTTTCCTGTTTGTCCAAAATCTCTCTCCAATGCTGCCTCTATTCAAAATACACAAATACCTTTCCTTGAAGCATAAAAGGTATGCACTATTAAATAGAAGATATCTGTGATTCTTGTTCTTTAATTCATGTTCAAATTGGAGCTAATGTTTAACTTTGAGTTCAACAAGTTTTATTGCATGGAATCTACCCACATGCAAAATGCTTTTCTTCACCATCACCCTGATTCTACAAAGATTTACATTTATGCTTCACCTTAACCACAAGAATTTTCCCACTGAATCAATGAAATTGGTCTTATGCTTAAATTTACGTAAATATATGTGAAGTTTGGGTCTTAAAGAAAAAGAAGGATTATAGCAATAGTACCAGGCATTTATTACCATGTCCTTATGACAAGAAGCTGAATTGGAGATGAAAGTTTGGTAGACTTTTTTTTTTTTAAATGCTGTTGTCTTTTTCTTTAACAGTTCTTGTCCTTAGAACTTAGCTCAGCTTTTTTCCTGTTGCACTCACTCAGGGCAGCTATCACATCATAGCCAAGAAAGATAATTGAATGAAGAATTGATTTTTATTGCCTGTAATAAAAAGCAGTTCTTATTACTTTTACAAATTACTCATAATTACAATTGTCTAGAGAATGCCTTATCACCCTGAGTGGAGCTGAAATAAGCTGGATGCACAATAGTACTTCTGTGTCTGTGATTTAAAACTTGTGTTCTCATTAATGGCAATGTAAATGAGCACTATGGCAAATTTAGTTCGTATCATTTTACTGGACAGATTCTAATACTGCTAGGGAAGAATCTTAAGCAGACATGCCATTTATTTCTGAGTGGCATCATTCCTGCTGGAGCATGTGCACTGAGTCTGAGAGGTTTCTTTAATTATTAAGGAAGTAGAGTTGTGCAAGTTACACTTCATGAAACATTTTGATTGTGTCTTCTAGAGCCCAAGTGCTAGAAACTCAGGAGTGTTATAAGCAGGTATCAGATTTATTACATTACAGACATGCAAAGCTAGTTTCAGCATTAAGATTACTCTGATTAGGTTTAGCAGATATATATTGACTGGCCTTTCCTAAAGTCTTGTCTTTAAATTTCGCAGAAAAGCAGCAGTAAGTTTGCACCTGCCACATCTGAATTCTTTTTTTCTTGTTTATCATGCAGTAAGGCTAATAGAGAATGTATCTGGCTTTTTTCTGCGTTTTTTTTTTAAGTAGAACAGGTAACTCTGGGTCACTTTCATACACTTGATCTGCTACAAGACAGAGAAGGAAAAGTTAGAATTAATCACAACCTCTCTCACCTCCCTAAAGAAAAATGAATTGTTAAAAATCCCCTGGGCACTCAGTTTTCATTAACTTCTATCACAGAATTTTGTGCCTTGTTTAAATGTATTATTCTGATAAATCAAGGTATTGATCTCACCTAATTATAAAGAAAGTGTCTTTCAAGAAGAATGAGAACCAGTTTGGGGATGAGAGGTTGATATTTCTTCTTATGACCTGTTGTATGACTGAGAAACATCTGGCTTCCCCTTGTTAAAGAGTGTGAGCATAAATGAGGGTTAATTTTCTGAGAAGTGTTTTAATGCTAAATTAGATTTGCTAATTTTGTTCATGTTATAATTTATATTTTATGTGTTTTAACTCACTCATTTAAAGCTTACTACCTTTAAGGCAAATATTTATGTTAGACAGTACTGTGCAAACTTGGATTCATGATTATTTTTTACCAATCAACAAGTCCTATTAATTCACTAAAACCTGCCTAAGGATATAATCAGTAATTTAAAGAACAGTTCATACATTAAGCTTGCATACCAGATCTCTAGACATATCCCAACCACACCGTGCAACACAAACAGGCAGTTTATATAGGCTTCTGCAGTTATTCAATACTACAACTAAATTATCAAACTCTTTATTAATGTATATGGTATTTCTAATGCTCTGTGCCTCAGGCATTCTTATGAATAAGAATCTTTCATTTCCTGTGTTTGCCAGTAAAAGCCCCAGTTTAAAGCATCAAAAATATTTAAAAAACAAAACAAAACAAAAAACCAAACCAAACCTTCCTAAGGTTTCTCTTAGACATCCTACTTGAAATTTCAGTGAAGAAATGCATACTTAGACCTACTTAATACAATCTTGAAATGTCATTCTACACTCAACAGGAGAGTTTTTGGCTGGTAATATTAAAAGAAACAAAGCAAACTATAACCTTGGAGAGGAGAGCTCTTCTAGTCCACTTAGTCCTGGGAACCTCGGAGGAGGGAAACTGCTCCCTTGCTGGATTCAGCAGACTGCTGTGGACTCTGCAGCTTCTTCTAAGGTTTCCCATGGCAGCCTCCTGCTCTGCATCCCTGATGAATGGAATATCTGAGGAGACAACCCTTTTTTGTTCCTCATGGACACATGCCACTAGGCTGTCAAGTAACATAAATCATGTGTATGCCATCATACACGTTTGGGTTTCAGTTTGCACTGAAGTCCAGACTCCCCAGTTGCTTGCTTTCCAGCTTGAGCCCACAGTGGCCTAGGTAGGCAAGTTGGGAGGAAAAGTTCTTCATGGTGGGGTCGTTATGCTCAAGTCTTGTCTTTATATGTCCTGTAGATGTAACAGTATCGTCATGACTTCTCTTGCCCTGTCAGTCCATCCATCCCAAGACTATCTACTTTCAGCCAGCCTCTACAAAAGAACTGTAATTGTGAAGGAACTCTCCACCCACTGTTCTTGCTACAGCAGGTCACGTGGAAGGACCGAGGCTGGCCCTTAGATGGAACCATGGTGTAGGTTTCTGTCTGAGAAGACCTATGAAAAAACTCTCTGGAAAACTAAACACTACTTTGAGAAGCCAGGCTGAGACTGAGGCTTATATCAACAGAACAACGCTCAGTTCAAAACCAAAAGGTGAAGAAAGATTTTCCCTTAGAGAAAGGACTGAGCCGATTAGGGCTGTGAGATGTACTTTTCCTTTTTAAGATGATTTTCACAAGATACTTGGATGGCAGGTCACCAGGGAATGCTTAAGTCTTTACAGACTCTTGTCAGCAGGGCAGAGCTGAGTGTCCAACAGAAGTCCCAGGGCCACCTCAGCAAAGGGTCCTCAACACACCTCAGGCTCAGCCCACTTCCAAACTCAGACCGGGTGGCATCGTCCAAGACATGATCTTCTCAGATCTCTCCAGGCACAGCCAGACCCCTTCCACAGCCCAAGAGCTGGCCTCTGGTGAGTACATTTCTGGTGGAGGGGACATGGAGAGGGGGCATATGAGTGGGGGGCACGTGGATCCTGCCAAGGAACCAGATGATGTATGTGGCACCCTGGGCACGACAACTGCAACAACAGCATGTTAGAGTTCCCTTTTGTCTCAAAACTTCCCACCATCACTTCAGGAACTGATGCCCTCCCCAACTTGCTCTGGACCTCTAACTACATAAAACCAGAAACTTCCTTTGATTAGGCAGCAGAGGCGCATAAACATAGCCAGATGGAAGTTCTCCAAGTAAGCAATTGTGTCATGACCAGAAATGTTATTGCCCAACTTTGCCAGCCACACACACTTCAGT
Source organism: Gymnogyps californianus (assembly GCF_018139145.2). Taxonomy (NCBI): domain Eukaryota; kingdom Metazoa; phylum Chordata; class Aves; order Accipitriformes; family Cathartidae; genus Gymnogyps; species Gymnogyps californianus. The sequence goes on along the minus strand of NC_059471.1, from coordinate 212,957,329 downwards.
GCTTGCATCTGGAAAAAGTCTGGTCCTTTCTGACCTGAGTAGAAGACCCCAGCCTTCAGTGTCCTCCTGTCTCTCCCTCTCCCAACACCAAATGTATGTCTGAACTGGGCCACCCGGTTCTGTCCACCAGAGCTCCTAAGAGGTGGAAATGTAGGTTCCAAAAGACCATACAGTCAATTAACTGTAGACTTAGATCATTGCCCAGGGATACATAGCAGCAGCAGCCCTTTCTCACCCCTCCATCTAGACTCTACTTATGTACCTCACCTAGCACATCAAATTCCATCTTCTGCTGACATTCACAGGCCTGATAGTGAATGATAGTAGGAAGGCCATCCTATTTCAGATCACTATCCTGCATTTTTCCTGTCCCTGCACGTATCATCTCCATGCCAGGATCCAGATTAGTTCTGAAGTCTGGGGCTACTTCTGCATAAACCACTCACTGGGTAGTGGTTTTACTAAGCAACTGAACAGTGAGATGGTAACAGTACAGCATTGCTGGGGGGGGGGGGGGGGGGGGGGGGGGGCACAGTTCCACCCATCTCTCTTATGGATTCTTCCTGAAATAGTATATTTATACCACAAAAATGGATCAGCTCCATCACTCTCTGCTCCATCCCCAATAGCATAACCTATAGATTACCAAAATGCAAAAGGTTCCTGGCCTTTTCTACTAGACTCTCGGACATTTACTTGTAGTTTTCTGATGTCCTGTTCTTTGTATGATCTCCAAGATAACACAATCAGATTTGGGCTCCAGATGCAAAGTTACAAAATTTGACCTGTGGGTAGATGTCTCAGCAGTCCATGTCTGGTTATTGATGTGGTGTATTATCTTCTGTCTTCCTGATCATGCAAAGGAATTACACGGTTGTTTTTTTTCTTTTTCTCATAGATATATATGTAGGAGAGACATTGATCCAGGATGCTTTCACCATGCAAGTTCCAAACAAATTTGGCCTATTCAAGTGGAACAAGAGCAGATCATATGGCAGAGAAACTGCAAGACAACTAGAGGACTGAAGAGAGAGCCTGCGTCCAGAAGGACTATGAGGATCAACCTAAAGTCAGCTGACAACAGGTTGAGTCTACCAGAAGTTCTTGGCCTATGAATGCAAGACAAAAAAGCCAGAAAAGGAATTTTTAAGTGCTGGACAGTGCCAGAGCTGCTACAAGCACCCATTGTGGTAGGGGACAAAGCCCCATGACTCTGCAGGAGTTTTGTCCACTGAAGCTTTTTTCAATATTTTGGGCTATACCTTCATTCACTAGAAAAGATGGGGTAGTCTGGCTCCTCTTCCAATTACTGTGATGGGTAGGGACTGCATGTATGTTCTCTGAAACAGGCCATGCGACTGTTGTTATTTTTTCCCTCAATGATGTAATACCTCTGCAAGCATAATCATTCCTTGTTCTTAATGTTCTCATACTAGGTCAATTGACAAACATTTACCGTTTATGAAAAAATAAATGTGTTTCAGCTGTTGAAGTTGTCTGCAGTGCCTTAACTCTCTCTGTTTTTCTGGCCCCTACTGAATTTTCATTCCATTTGGACCTCTTTGCTAACTAGAAAACAGATTAGAAGCTGACCTGCTTCAGTGGACAAGAGGAATTACAGTTGTTAACAATCTATTCAAGTCATATCCATATGTAACTTTACATATTTTTACATCCTATGTGTCTTTTCTATTTTTATGTCTTGAGGAAAGCGTTTAATCACTGCAAAATTTGAGTAATGAAAGTAGAAATGGTTTTCAGACTTTTGGGTTCTTGTCCTCTGTAAGCAGTACTCAGTCTTCCACAGATGAATTTTCATCTTCTTTCCCTTTGCTTCTGTTCCAGTCCTTCATTTTTTCCCCTAACATGACTGACTTCCCCTTGGGTGTTACCCTGACTGCTATTACTGCCTTCTCAAAGGACTGCTTCCTCCACAGTGTCAGCTCTGACTGTGCTGGCTAATTCACCCGTGCTCTGGTTCTCTCATAGTTAACCCATAATATGGCAAATTTAGCTGATTGAGACCTGAAGTCTACAGTTTTTCAGGTTTTATGTCATGTAGGGTAGGCAGCACTATACTACCCCACAAGTTTTTCACTTGCACCAGTGATGGCAGTGTGTTGCACACAGGGGAACTCCACAGAATTCAAGGGAATGAGAAATCCCTATCTTGTTTCTAAATTTCTTTCTTTAAAAAGGAATATAATAGAATAGGCTGATACCTTATTGCTTGCTGCCATGAAAAGTCAGTCTTGCAAAAATTGTCATCTGCTTTCCCTCTTTACAAAATTTCTTCTCCTCCCCCCCAGCAAGCAAGGTGAGAGCGATACTGTACTTCCTTTTAAACGTAAATTGTTTATTCTTGGACAATCATCAGGTAGGAGGTTGCAAGTAGATATTATTTTTAAAAATAGGCTGAACCAGCTGACAGCAGAAATCAAAATTCAATCATAAGAATTATTCTGTCAATTTATTCATATTGTTTATTCTTTCCTTTGTCCTCACTGGCCCCTTGAAGAAAAAGTTCTTCATAAAAAGGCTTACCTAATACCTATCCAATTATTTCTTAAATAGTGTTCTGGAATGTATTTCATGATCAGTTGTGGTTAGCATTTTAATTAAACTTTTGCAGTGTATCTGCATGAAAATATAGCCAGTGAGACAGACATACTTGTTCTATGGGAGTTGATTGACAGAAGGGAACAGATTGACTTGGCATGTTAGTAAGACTCATTAATCTTCTTCAAGTACATACTGGGAAAACATGGAGTTCTCTCAACAAGCTGTTACCAAAACAGAGTTTCTGTTTGAACAGTTGGAAAACTAACAGTACAAGTGGAAGTGGCAAGCAGAGTGAGATGCTCTTGCACGATGAAGCATTGTAGTTTGGGGGGTTTGTCACTGTGTGTAATGTACTTTAATATTTAGAACAGGGTGATGCTTGTTAGAAAATAATCCATTATCACTTAAGTCTGAAGTTCTGTGCTCTGAGTACAAACCTGGAACCCAGCCATTGAAATCATGCTACAAGTCTTGAGCTATAGATTATTTTATTCATTTTATATTGGACAAATATGCAGTTTCTTTAAAAGTAAAGTATTTATAATGTGCTTTCATACCTATCTAATGTGACAAAAGTATGGAAACGTAGATACCCTATCTAATGTGACAAAAGTATGGAAACATAGATACCTTAGATGAAGTACAACAGAAGGGTTTAAAGGAAGCTGAAGGTACCAGGACATCTTGCTGGAGAATCAAATGAATTAGAAGTACAAGAAATTACAGTTTCACTTAGTACTTCTGATCAGCTTCTCAGTAGACAGACTGAGAACATCTCTCATATGTGACTTGTATTAGACAATTTTTCATGTTTCTTATACTGAACACTTAGCAGGAAGGGCTGAAATTTCTTTTTTTTTTTTTTTTCTGGATTCTTAAATTAGTTAATAGCTAATATTTTAACCACAGGCTACATCCAACAATTCTCTACAATCTACTCTTATAATTTTTATTGCATCTACTAACAATGAATATGTCATCTGAAAAAATGTCTTTTTAACACAGAATGCGGAAAGTCATTCCAGCTGAGGTATACTGAGGGGAGAGGTATAATGAAGTATTTTGGGGGAGATACATACACATGGACAATTATATTTATGACATGCCCATGAAATCTATCTCAGATCCAGATGCAACCAACGTAAAGAACCTAATTTTTCAGGGGGCTATGAATGTCCTTTTTACTCCCCCAAAACTCAACAGGATGTTTAGTACGGGACAGAATTCCCTCAAGACAAAAAAATGCTCAAGAGCCCAGACAGGAGTGGCCATAAGGAGGAAACGAGACTAAAGCTCTTTCCAAAAGTTTCCTTCCCACATTATAAATTAAATTTATGTACATCACAGGCCAAAAAGCTAAAATGATCTCAAAAGGTGATTACAAGGAGTCTGTGGACCTGATTTTTTTTTTCTTAATTTTTTTTTCCATTGCATTTCCCTGAAAGTATGAAGGAGACTGAACTTATAGAATTCCTTGCTATCTCAAACATCCAACTTAGTTCTCTGACACTTTTCCATTTGTAAAATGAAGAACATTTTTTACTGATGCTGTAAATAGTACAGGCAAATTAGATGCTATCAAAAACCTCATGAAACATTCAAAGCAGCATCAGCATCTGCTTTGCATACAATATATTGTAAAAAGAAGTTTCCTCTGCTTTCTTACAGGAGAGATTTTTATGTACATTCATTGTATTTGCAGAGCTTTCTTTTCCAATGCAGTGTCAATTGAATGGTTATACACTATAAATCTTAGCAGGCGTACAAACACACACAGAAATAATACAGACTGCAATACACATAAGCATGGGATATGTATATTGGAGCAAAATTGGACATCGTTAATAGAGGTTTCCTGGTAACAGAACTGCTGTAATATGAATTTTTATTCACATTTGGTTTAGCAGGCATGCTCAGGGTGTCATGCTCAGTTCTGAAATGTAAAGCTGACAGCAAGATACAATGCACAATAACACCGCATGTTTCCAAGGGAGAACTCTGCTGTGTCTTCCTTGGTCCTCTTTTAGCATAGCTGTCTGCAGTTCTTTACATTTTCAAATTTAGGCTCATGAATACACATTCCCCCAAGACGGGTAAATGTCATTGGTATGAATTTTAGAAATCAGGAGCAAAACAAAGACATTTTCAGTGAGGTTCATCAATGTTAGCTGCCTCCTTTTGGGATGTTCAGTGGGTTATTACATCCTGCACTTTCAAAGACCATCAAAGGTCTTCAGCCATCTGGAAGCAGCAGGCCCGTGTAGGTACTCATTACTTTTGAAAATTAAATCAATGGTTTCAGCTGAGCATCCAAACAGCAAAACTCATATATATTTGAAAAGTTCTTCAGGCTTGCTTGCCAGTGAGAAATGGATGATACCAAAGGAGCTCCTAAATAAATTTGGTTAGAACTTTTTGGACAATATTTGGCAAAATGCACAGTCTAGTTGATCTTAAATCTTCACAGAGATGTACCCACTAAGTTTTCCTTAAATTTGCAATAGTTAGGAGGAGAAAAGAGAAAGCACGCAACAAGGAGCAAAGGCTTTCAGTTTACAGACAATGGAAGAGCAAATTACAGTTCACAGCTGCTCAGGAGTGTCTATGTGGACACTTTTGGTTTATGGCACCTTAGTAGACAGATAGCAACTGATCCCTGTTTTGTTGACGTCACCTCTTGGATAAAGGATTGGGAAGAGGAAAAGTCAGGTTTCAATCCCCATTCTGCCTGATTTGGAAGGGTTTTTTTCCACGTCTCATACCAATGCCTAATCCTCTGTGCTACGCTAGACATCAAAATCAGAGAAGCTGTTAAGAAACTGTCTTTTGCCATTGAGGCAGCTTTACCACAGTTAGACGGTAAAACCCTATCATATGTACCTTCTCTGTCGCATGCCAGTGTCCAGCCATAAGTCCAGTGTTCAGCTGTCTGGGTTTTGCCCTGCTACCTCTCACTCATTTTTATGCTGCACATTGGATCATTCCCTTCCTGCCTTCCCCTTTCTCCCACGTGCTCCTTTAACTCAGATTTCTTCATTTGACACGTCAAGGCTAGTGTCTAGACCTCTCCACCATAAAGCAGAGAGCTTTAAATGCATTGTGGGACATTGATCCATCACCTCCAAACCACATATCATACCAGATAAGGCTCCTTTGAAACACAAGATCAAGAGTTAGGCATTGGTGTGTTTCCACAGATCTGAGATTTAGAAACTTGCAAATTCTCCCTGAGGCCCCTGATGCACCCAAATAACAAAGAATTTTGGTGGTATTGAGACAAACAGCTTCAGTCAAGTTCGGTGAAGCCTGAGCTGGAGTACAAAAGAAGGAGAGATGGAAAAACAATATCTGGAAATTTCTGTATTCAAAATCCAGTGACATTTCAGGAATTGGCAAAGCTCTGTGCTTCTGGAATTAGAAGCTTTATTTGAACATGTTTAAGACAGAATTTGGCTTGGATCTTAGTTCAGCTTTTGCCACTTGTTATTTCTTGAGAAATTTCTGTCCAAGGTTTCAGACCAGTACTCTGTCCTTACCCTTCATTCACCTCCATGACCTTCTGTACGCCCTGGGAAGCGTAGACGGGAGCAAAGGAAACAAGCCGAATGTTTGTGTTAACACCTTAACCCACATCCACACTGAATGAAGGTGGAAGAAAAGAACAAACAGTACCTCTAATGGGGTAACACAATGAAAGCCACATAAACCCAAGGGTGAAGGCCGTCAGAGAAAGAAGCTCTTAAATAATGAGTATTTCATACTGAGACCATTTCAGAACCTGACATAAATGGGGATGAGACAGCAAAAGAGATGCACTATTTTGGCAACACTCCAAGAAAGGTAACGGAAGCTTTAAGCACCAGTATTGTAGTTCAAACCCTTCAGGACAGAGGTTGACACTGATACCAATCAGTGAAAGAAATATTAAAACCAATTAAAAATAATATTCATATCTACGGCACCTGGTGCTGTTAATGCAGCCAAAATAGTTTCAGAAGCACCAAAGCTGCTTATGCAAAAGCAGTTATCTGAGAAACTGTTGTTGAGTTCTTATACCATTTTCATAGATTGACAGTAAAGGCTGTTATGTTAATTCAGAAAGTGCACAGTAATGGTTTAGTTATTACCAAATAATTCCTGTATTGCTAATTACATGGACCATTTTGAATAAATTATTCATACACAGTTTAACCTTTTTAAAACAAATGTTTTTAATCTGTTTTTTATCTGTTGTATGCAGCCCCTGTTTTATTCAAGTGCATGCTCCCAGAGTAAATAATACTGATGCTAGTAACTAACATGGGCTATTCTGGGGGAAAGATTTCTTCCCTATGTGTGGGCGCCTGGCTACGCTAAATTGTAGCACAGAGCATGAGTAAGTAGATTCAGCAATAAAACCCACTGTAAATTAATCGAATGTTGTCTTTGTCACAATGATGGATGATGTACAGTCAAAGATCTGACATGTTACGGGTTAGAAGGGACTATTCCTCCACCTTACTTGCTCTATTTTTCAAAATTCATATGGCAATTCACCTAGAAAATCTCTAAACTGTTGGTTGGTAGACTTGGCAAGTCTGTTTTCTCTTGACATTTGAATTGTAGTTGAGGTATTATGAAAAGCTGCCTAACTGTCTAGGTGCTGAGCACTTTTGCAATGCAGTATAAATTATTTTACAGGATTACCAATGATTTATATGTGTTTTTCCTAGTCTTCTGAGTTTTGCTAAGATTAGACTTTCAGTTATTATTTATTTCCACGTCTCTGCAAAGATAAAAAGTGAATTATTCATTTCTGTGTCATAGACTCATATGGTTGGGAGGGATTTCAGAGGCTATCTCATCTATCCCCCTGCCCTAAGAGGCATCAACAGCAGATGTGTTAGTCCTGACAGATGCTTGTTTAAGGTCTTCTCATAGATTTCCAATGATGGAGTCATCACAACTTCCCAGACAGTCTGCTCTATGTTTCCCTATCCACACTGTTCAAAAGAGGGTTTGTTTGGGGTTTTTCTTTCCTAATGTCTTTGCTTTGATTGAAACCCATTATTTCTAATCCTTTCCAGCACTGGCCTGAGGAATAGATCGCCCCCCTTCACACTGCAGCAGTCATTTCTGTATCTGAAGACCGCTACCATTCCCACATCAGGTTATTAATTTCTTTCACTCATTTCTCATAGACCATATTTCCTTGTTCTTCTGAAGGTTCTCTAGCTTGACCCAAGCCCTATGAGCAAAACGTGGACACTGGGTTGGATTTCATCTTCATTGGAACTTCATTCCAGTTTCTATGATGTAGATGTCTACAGCTGAGCAAGTCACTGTAGGCTCCTTTTATACTCACCAGAGAGCTCGTCACCTCCTTAAAATCAGCAGTGTTCAGGGCACAAATAGTTTCATTACAAAGTGGATGCTTGCTTTTGGCCAGATGAATTGCATCCTAAACTCCAATGTCTGTATTGGGGAAGACTCATTTGTGTACAGTGGGTGTGCAGACAGTTCATCTTGTAAATGCCAGAATAAGGTGATACGAATTCTGGAACAGCGATTCCAGAGATAATTGCTTTTAGTTGTGTGCTGCTCCCATGTAGCCATCTAATACCCATACAGATAGTGTAGGCTTGTCCCATCTGGTCTCCATCTTCCTCTTCAGAAAAGGATGAGTCTCATACAGCTCCTCTGTGTCATCTATCTGTCCCATACAGAGGTCTCAGGTATCCCAGGGTGTTGGGTTGTCCCAGGGTCTCTCTTCCTTATATTTCCCAGTATAGCACTGGCTCATTTTGAGACACTGTCAAACCCAGTTCCTTTTCCACGGAAACGCTACACAGCCAATTGTTCTTCATGCTATACGTATATGTACATGATGTTAATTATTCCTGCTGAGGTGTTGCATATTGTATGTGTCCTATGTCGATCTAAATGTATGTGGGAGTCTAAATAAAAGTACTTATGTTACATCTGCCTTTGAATGCATGTACATTTTAGTATATCTTTCCTGAACTCTGTGTAAATTTATTCTCCAGAACTCCAGACCTTGCTCCAGTGTCTCTGCTTCAGTTTGGTGGCACAAAACACTTCTGCAAAAAAAGTGGTGGATTGCAGAAAGTCCACAGGGATCAGGACACCGAGGGTCTCATCCAAGCTCATTTACTGATTTCAGTATTAGACAAATGTCTGTCTTTGTTTCCCTTTTTGTCTCCATCCTGTCAGATCTCTGGGACAAAGAATATCTCTTCCTTCGCATTTCAGTCTCTGCTGGGACTTCTAAGTGCTATTGGAAACCAATTAATAATAATATAGTATGCTTATAATAAACTTGACATTTACAGAGGGAAAAGCTACTCATTTTTATTTCTGAGCATGCTAGATATAAGGCCAACTGTATCCTACACCAGGAGTACTGTTGTACCGGAGGGAGAATTTCCGGCCCGTTGAAAGAAAAGTGAGTTTTGCAGCCATAATTTTAACTGCAATCTATTATTAAAGCCAAAAAGAGCAAGTTGTGATGGCAGGGCACAATGTACCGGGTTTTTTTATCAGATAACTGTAGAATTAGACATGGAGGGGACTCTTAGGTTTTAGAGGGTTTTCTTATGGATTGTTCTTCTGGCTGGTTTGCCAATAGAGTATCCATTTCTCATAAGTTCAGAGTTCATGTTGTGTCATTGCTTGTGTCTACCTATGCTAGATCTAACAGCTAGGAAGCATTTTCTGATATTCAGTTTACAGTTTCCTTTATTCATAGAAATGCCCCTTTAGAGCTTCATTTTAAAGGCTTATCTATTTCATAGAAACTAATGCACTTTTCATTTTCTAGTATTTGGTACTAAATGCAGATAGCAATCTTTGCATTTTTTTGTGAAAAAGGTTATTATTTTTCTTTTTATCACATGGATGTCTGTAAGTAACATGTAAAATTATCTCTACTCTTCTCTTGTAGAGTTGCAGACACATAGTGCTTGACTGCAAAACTCTGTAATTTTCACGTTTTTTTTTTTTTAATACCCTGCATTTAAAGTTCTACATCTGCAGATCTGAAGAGGAGGATGTAAAATAAAAAGCACACAATGTTCTCAGGAAAACAAAAGAGGAGTGGGTGGCTTTAGATAAAACGATTGCCTTGTACCTCTGACACCGATTATTTTGTTTACTGGTGCATAAGACTGTAAAGGAGAGAGTCCATTTGGGAGAGACAGCCGCACTCTGAATGGGATACAGGTTAGTCTTTGGCTGAAGAAAGAACTCAGATAAATTCAGACAGAAATGAATGTTCAATGTTAAGCAAAGAATACTGCATTCCTGAATGGATGTTAAACGATGTGTCAGGCAGCTCTAAAGCATACTCTTTAAAATGAAAAGATAGTATTGCCTCCATGTCCTACTTGCTTATTTGCACTGAAGCATCAGTGACAAAATATGAATTGTTTCTCTGATTCTATCCAAAACAAGGCTTTGATTATCCTCAGCTTCCAGGCAAACTAAACCCCAGGTATTATCACAAGACAGACATCATACTTTCAACTTGAGACATAATTTATACTGAACTCATGGTAAAAACATTTATAGCTGACCTGGGCATAGGCCGAATCATAACTAGAACCCAAGATACTTTTCAAGGAAGAATATTTTTTTTATTTCTTGTATATTTCAATCCAGACTTTGAAAGGCACATTTTTCTACGTAAATTACAAGGATTTCTCAGGGAAGACGTGGGTATTTGTGTGTAGAAATGAGGAATTATGAGATTTCACTACAGTAAACCTGAAGGGAATGCATTTTTTCTTACAGGTCAGTGAAAACAAGGTTAGTAGAACTTCTTGTTGAATAATCAAAAAGCAATATCCTATACATCCATGCAAATCTTGTCTGATTCAATATTTGCTTTAATTAGGCTTGCTGCAGTGCTTACAAGGGCTAGTGATCCCTTTAGAGAACCAGCATTTCGGATTAGGATTCCACTGAAAGACTTGCTGTACTTGTCAATTAAAAAAAATCCCTCCCCCACCTTCTTCTCCCTTCCTTGCAAGGAAAAAAAAAAAAAAAGAAATAGTAAATTTTAAGCATTAAAATAATACTTTCATCATTAAGTACTAATGAAAAAGAATTCAAAGCATGGTATTCCATACTTTTTCAGAAGGCTAATCTAAGGGACAGAGAGGTTACACAATTTAATCTAGGTAATGTGACATATTAAAGGGAGGGTCAGGACTGGAATGTAAGAGGTTTGCTTTTTTTGTATCCTTGGAATATACATAATTATCATCTCATACTTAAGATTAGCATGAGAACAATCTGCTGCTGCTATTTTTTTTTTATATATATAATTCCAAATGGGTGGTGTTAAGCATAATTTAGACAACAGGCAATGCTTCCAATTTGTGGAAAAATCCTTGTTCTTTTGAAAAAGACTGAATTGGTCTGAAAATGTTTTATGCCAGAATTTTCTGCAGAGCAGAAGCTCTCAAGAGGCATTGAAATTGGCAGTCTGGCTACGTGTATTTCTACAAGGGTATCAGGTTTACAAGGCTGCAGCAGGGATTTCATAAGCTCCCTGGCAAAAATTTTTAGGGCAAATCACCCAGGAAGACTACCCCAGAAGTGAGGACCTCATATCTCCACGGTGTCTGGCTTTAAATGCTATTCTGCCTCACAGCTAAATCAGTGGTGGAGGTGTCTCACAGAGGGCTGCGTCTGGACTGAGACATCTACTTTCTTTTTGTTAACTTTGTTTAAAAATTTCCAATCACTACTAGCATAAAGCACAGTAAAAAACCTCTTCCATTTCTTGGTTTTAAGAGGACTACCGAATAAGCATTGAAAACATCTATTAAGCTACCTTACAAAGGTTCTTGTTCCCTCAGAGCCTAACAAAATAGCCTTCAGAAGTTAGAGCTTTAAATGAGACAATAAACTTCACCATGTTGATTTTTTTTTTAGGCTCTTTTCAGGTCATTGCTAGGATAAGACTTTTAACATTCATAGTTTCAATACCAGGCAGCAAAGAGTAAAATCAATGGATGTGGGTTTCTAATGTTTCTAAAGCATTCCCCAGGAAATATACATACCGCTAGGTAATTATCTGTGCTTCTTTTTGGGTGAGTAAAGATTCTGCTTCGGAATTAAAATCCTTACTCCTCTAGATATGCAGATGTTTACAGGTCTGACATTGAAAAGTATCCTTTGGGTAGGTTGCTCTTTGCATTCCACTTTCTAAGCACACCGTGTCAGAATTACTGAGGGACTGGAGTTTCTCCTTCTGGTCTTAGGCAAAGAAGATACCCTAGACATTGTTTGTCCATTCTTTGTCACTGTTGATGCATAGCAGAAATCAGGCAAAGCAATGGAGCTATAAACAAAATGGGAAAGATATGAAAAAGAGAAAGTAAAAGAAAGCCTGAATGAAAGTCAAAGATGTAGAAAATCACTAACTATTAAAAAAAAAAAAAAGTTAAATAAGTCAATAGAAACAAACAGAGATAACAACTCCAAATGAGAAAAGAAAGAAGGTTGCTGCTTATTTTCAGTGTATTAAAGGAAAGGTAAACCTAAAGTGGAAAAGTTCAGGAAAAAATCATGAAAGCAGAAAAAGAAACCATAAAATGATGAAGGAAAATAAAACCAACAAATGCTGTAATAATTCCAAACATCTTATTTACAGCAAAGTGCTTGTAGATATGCCTTCCATATGCTTATAAATATTAATGTTACATATTGAACATACAATAAAAAGGCAAGCAAAGAAAAGAATCTAGCTTTAATGTGATTGTGATTTTCTAAGCTGTGACACTTTTTAACATTGACATAATACATCAGGAATCTAACTGAGCATGAAACTTAAGCATATGCTGAAATTTAAGCATTTCAAGAATCCCATTCACTGCCATAGCTGATTAAAGCAAGTATATGCTTAAATGTATTGCTGGATTAGGGCTTCTGGGGACAGGTTAACTTGCAATGCCTACAAAAGAAGATAATGTTTTAAACAACATCAATTTCTCTCATTCAAAGCCTTTCTATGACAGCATAGGTTTCTATGCAAATATTTGGGATCTCTGTTCAGTCGAATCTCTTCCCATATTAGTTGATTTTAACTGAAAATGAAAGCCAGCTTTTCAGGATAGACAGTTTTTTAACTGGGATGCATCCTATGGTCCCATTGCCATCCTGTCTGCAAAATTCTTAATTAAGAAAATAGATTTACAAGACAAAGCTGCTGTAGGAAGGGAACATTTTCAGCACCACACACTGAAAATTAATGAGGATGGGAGGTTGAATTGAAGGGATGGGGCTTGGAAAATGTAGAGCAAAATTGCACATGCACAGGATTATTACTCCAGTACCTCCACTAATTAATCATAAAAAACAAGGTGATGGCAAACATCAGATTTCCTAGCCTGTGTTCTTGTTTGCTAGCAGATAACTTCTTAAATCCTGCTTGTATTATGACTTCTTTGACACAGTACTCAGATAGGGATATATCAGCTGAATCAGTGCCAAATTGCACAATTAATCTAAGGTGACCTGAGTAATTCAGCTAAATGAGGCATGATCCGAATATGACAAGGTAGAAGGCATGCAGAAAAAGGGAACAGAGCACAAAAGGAGAGGGTCTTAGCTCAAAACAAGACACAAAGACTCTGGTTCACTATTTCCCTGCACTTTTTATATTTATTTGCATCTCTGTACAAAGTGGATGTTACACGATGCAAAAGAACAAGCATATGAAAATGCTTCCCAGTGGTACTGTTCAATGGTAAAGTAGGACAGGGCTGTAATTTAACGCATGGGACAAGGCTATGCTAAAAAGCAGCCAAAAAACCCTGCACTTTAGCAGTACTATCTCTGCTCTCTCAGACCTCTTCACTGTAACTTCAAGCCTGACTCACACAGATTTGTATAAAGATGACAGTCAATTGAATTTCCCTTTCAACAGCCCTAATAGCTCATCATCTTTTTTTCTATCCGATTCATTTGTGTCATTCCATGGTACATTTTCTCCAGCTGAAAAACCTGTATAAGATTTTTCTTACCCCATCTTGCCCCAGGCACCTCCAGCCCATGTCTCACCAGAATAATTCAATACCTCTGTTCTACCAGTGCTGCTTTTGCGGAGTTGCACCATAACTCAGATTTCTGAAATGAGCTGAGTTTAAAAAAAAAAACAAAACAACCAACAAACCCCCCCACACACAACAGTTCCACAGTTGTGCGGAGAGAAATGCGACACATGGGAAGGAATAAGGAACTTGGAGCACAGAATTTGGTGGAAACTGGGGAAAAAAGAAGAAAATCTTCAAGCTCTTGTGAAACCACAACCAAAGAGGGTAATGTACAAGCCAAATAGCAAAAGAAAAAGCAGTGTTGAATGACAACTAACTTTACTCGATTATAGGCAGAGTTTAGTGAGCTGTCTAAAATCTGTAAAAAAAGAAGTGGAAGAGTCCGAGTGCCCTAATAAATCACAGTACCCTAATAAAAAGATCATCACTTCTCCATCTACTGATGCAGTGTTCAGAGGAATGAATAATTCCTCGGGGTTTTGTGCAACAGGAGCGGGCATGGGCTAAAGCAGCAACAGGATATGCCTTTGATGATGCTGGGACATCTTTTAGACAATTGTCTCTTTATACCGTTGCTATTAAGATCACAGTTTAGTTCAGAGTAATTTTAAATGTATCCTTATCTCTTTCTTACATGTCTCCAATAAATCTTATCTGCTGGCTTTGTGGAGGAGGGGGCAGTATAGAAGACTATTGTAAGAGCTGTTTGCTTTACGAACCAAGGTAAAATTTACTAGTTACAGTCCATCCAGCTGCTGGAAACGTGCCTTTTTTCACATGCAATTCAGTAAGTCTTTTTTACAATTTTTTTTTTTATTTTATTATTTTATGAAGAGAGCTCTTGCAGTCCATTATAAGCTACTACCAGAATCAATCAAACATGGCACAGTAAAACTGCAGAACAAAGGAGAGAAGCTTTGCAGGATACAGTATGTTCAATTAATTATTCCATTGTGAATTAGAGGCAATTAAGATTGAAATCTTTTTCATTGATTTGTGCTAGTTTTTCTGTGATTGAGCCAGTAGATGAATTGCATAAAACGACAGAAAGAAGAAGGAGGAGTGAAACAACTTCTAAGAAACATTTAGCTTATTTGGATTTGTTTAAGGTCAGAAACCATACCAGACATTTCTCAGCCTTGAGAATTGAAGCAGAGGTTAGGAATGGCTGGGGTTAAGAAGACGACTAGCTCTTAATTGCAGAAATCTGGTGTATAGGATAGGAACGGGCCTGGCCAAATACCCTGTGGTTCTGGTGGAGGTTTGCACTGTGTTCTGGAGACCATGAGGGTCATAACCATCTCCTGCAAATACTCAGGGGGAACATCTGGGCTTTTAAAGTGCACTTTTCTATGTGGTATTTAAATGCCTTCAAGACAGCTGTGATGGAAGCAGCTTATCTGCAATTTGAATCTAGGGATTTTTGTTTTCAAAGTGAAAATCAGATGCCTAAATCGCTGAGCTGGAAGGAAGGAGACCATAAAACCTGCCTTAGAAGAAGTTTATAATAGTCCAGAAGTGTAGCTAATACTCTCCATCTTGTTTTCCTGCCAGAAACACACTGTTTCGGAGCCTAATTATCTCTGACCAGTTCACAGATTTCCCAGTTACACAGTTCCTGAAGAGACAGTATTTTCACCATATACTTTCCTTTTGGTGGACTGTAGTTTATTCAACTATTCCGATCCAGCTCCTGAGCTGGAACTAGAAAGCGAGGTCACGATGCTGCACTTGACAAAAATACATGTACAAAGGCAGTCCTCAAGGCATTTATTGTACAATGGGTAAAGTACCCATAATAAAATGCCATCGTGGTATATTAGGCTTTTTGTGGACTGTGAAACGCTTTCAATGTGAAGGGAATTGCTACATTTCCAAACCCTGGAATACCCTCAGTTCTGTTGTCTCTGAAAAGACACTAATGCCAGAGAAAGAAAAAAAAATTTAAAATATATTTAAGGTATTTTTAGTCACTTATAAGAAAGTATATTTATGAATGCATGAGGAACCAGGCTACTCAATAAATTGATACTTGGACCTCAACAGCTATGAATCAGTCAGAAGTTGTTACTGTCTGGTGGCCATTTAAGAAAGTAAGTGAAATAGTCCACATCCCTCTAGGCAGAACAACATCCTAGTAACCATGGTATACTCTGTGCTGTTATTCCTGTTGCCATTCTCAACACTCAAAGATGGAAATGACCTTAATTTTCTCCCGTTGTGGCCATGTCTTCTATCAAGGCTGAGCTGCCTTGACATGCCAGGGTGGGTAACTGTGCACTTGCGATATACATGGCTTGCAGAGCACAGCAAGGATTTGAGACTCCAAAGGTTAGCAGCGTGCCCACTTCTATCATCAATAACGTCAGACACAAACGCACAACAGAATCTCATATTTCTGGATGTAAAGTGCATTTATGTACAGCTATAGCTTCACAAAAGAGATTCCACACAGAAGTAGGTTAATTAATCTCTTCAACAGGTTTTTCACAAACTTGATTTTTCTTCCTCTCTGTTTTCTGATATGTTGGCTCCACCTCTCTGAAAGTAACGGGTGTGGGTATAACATAGGCACAACAGTAGGAAAACAGAGACAGATCCATTAGAGCTTGAATGCACAGAGCCACCCAGAGCTGTTGTGTTATGTAACTACTTCTCTGCACACACGTTTTTGGACCACAGCTATAGTAAAAACACCATTCTCTCGTTAACATTTTAAGTGCAAAGAGCTGTGCTGTCTTGCTGAAAAACCAAAGTGCGAGCATAATGAATTACGCTAAGCTGATTTATTACTGCTCCATTATGCTTCTGTAGAGATGCTTTTTTGACGTTAGCTTTTCACAACTCATAGCAATTCTTACATATAGTTATACCTACTACATATGCACCTACCTCTCTCTTTTGAAATACATCGTCATACCTCTGATTATTCATATATATGTGTACATAGAGATATGTACAAGAAATAAGTAGTATGGCACCCTAGGTGACAATAAATTCTTGTACATTCAATAAGGAACACTTGTTTTAATATACTTACTTTATATATTTATGTATTTGTTAGTACATAACACTGCAATTGCAGAATACATTTTAGCATTAGTAATATGTCATTTCATAGATAGACTTTAATGCTCCAACTCAGAGTAACAGGCAGGATTTAGGACATTTTCAGCATAGAGCTTTCAATGCATTGTATGTTGGTGCCTGCTCCTGGGCTTACAACTCCCACCAGGTAAATGCCAGGCTCCTACCAGAGCTGCCATAGCCACACAGATGTGCCTGAACTCTTCCTCCAAAAAAACTGTTTAAAAGATGCAGGGAAGCATCTCAGTTCATTCGGGATTCCAGAGCTCAGATCCTTCACAACTCTAAGAAGACAAGTAGGATTCAGCTCAGATCAAGGCACCTAAATGCAGAGATGTACAAGTATCTATGTGTAAGCTAGGTACCTAAGCTTCCACTATAGTCATCGGAGATGTGGGAGTCAATTTAAGTGCCCACAAATAGGCATCTAGTGCTATTTGGGATGGAGTCAGGCATCTGGCCTGTCCTCCAGACACTCCTCCAGAAAGCTCTGGGGATCATATATTTTGTGTTATATGAGCCAGTCTCCTGGTGCACCTCAGATCCTCAACGGTGCATCAGGTGGCACTAGAAACCTATGTTTAAAAAACTTAATCTTTATATACTTTCAGATGAGCTGAATTGCTCCCCAGATTCTTTCAACTGTATTGACCAGGGGATCAATAAATTGTAAAAACGTTGTAAAAGAACCTCAACAATTTAAAAAAATATATCTACATAGAGTAATGTTTTTTGTGAGGAGTAACATCATGTCGTACGTGGGTCAAATACATTCTTCATGGACCTACTAACCTGGGCAACTGAAGGAGCTAAGACATTGTCCCATTAGTTTCCATGGAATTTAGACAGCAGATAGCTGTTCAGACCACAGCAAGTAACTGTGCATGGTATTTCTGGTCTAGTTCAAAAGGAGAATAACAAGCTATTGAGAAATCACCTCAGCAAAATAACTTTCTGCAAATAGTGGCTTTAGGCACCTTTAGAAGTAGACAGTCACTGAATTACAACATCTCGGGACCTAAATTTTACCCAGAACCCAATTTAGTTGCCTACCGCCTTCTTTGAATCTTACCCTACATGCCCATATAATCCCCATGTTTGGGGTGTGTATAATTAAATACCAGAAGATTCGCATCATCTCCACAGGTTCCCTATTAGCTGACTGCATAAATTAACCCAAATACATACAGTGTGTGAAAGTACAACACTTATCATTTTGTGTCATTTTCATTAAAAAATGACTGGAAAGCAATTATTTCCCTAAATTTTGCTTTTAGAATTTTGTGGCAAAGTAGTTCCAGAAAAATAATGTGTTTCTTAAATTTGCTCCAGTACAATGGCTACAGATCTCTGGCATCTCAATGACAGCCCTGTGTCTTCAGTTAATCCTTTGCTTAAACAGGGCACATTTGGATCTTGTTTCGCTTCTCTGGAGGGAGCTAATCATTCTGCAGCGGGAAAAGCAGCCTACCATTTTTAAGTGCTCTCACTATAAATCTCAGAAATCTTATTCTGAAGCATCTTAGGGTCGTTTTAATTGCGGTCACTCATTCCCTAGCAAAACAGCCCCACAGAGTGTATGTGTTTTATTAGATCATTCCTTCAAGCTCTGACTGGAGCTCCCAAAAAGTGCTTGTAGTCTGAAAAGTGACAGTAAAAATGACATTGTAGGTTCCTATATGTCTTGTCCCAATAGATTCCAGATCCAATTTTCTCACTTCATGAGTGAAAAGATGCTTATTTTCTCTTCTCTCACTTGCAAACACAGCCTGTGATCTGAAAACCAAGCGGGGTTCTTCTTACCTCTTGCCTCATTACCAGTAATAAAAGTTCTGCAAGCAGAGTTTTACCTTTCTAATGATGAGAATACATTCTAATTTGGGCTTTATTTTTGACTTTATTCCTCTAATCATATCAAGTCTTTTTCCTGTCAACAAGATAGATAAACATTGTAAGTAAGGGCCAGTGTCTGAATAAGAAGAGGTCACTTTTACAAAGTCATGTGTCATAGTATAACAGCATTTCACAGAGATTTGTTAATGTGTCAAGAGAAAATTGATATGTGGAAGATATCAAAGTTTGTTTCTGAATTTCTTGGCTTGAAAGATCAATTTGAAATAGCATCAGAACTGGACTCTAATGCCAGCAGGGAATCCCACTACTTCGTAAGATTATAAGTAAAGAAAAATCTAGAAGAAAAAAAATTCCTTTTTTTTTTTAAGAACACAGGAGAGTACAATGTTTGGCTTTAGACCCTTGACAGCATCATTTTTTTTGAACCAGTCATTATTTTTTCCCCCTATTTTTCGATGAACTACTGTGGAGACCAAGTGCTTCCTTTAGGGCAGTGTGGGGTAGCCAACCAGGATCCCTCTAACGGGATTACAAGTGACATTTCACTGGCCCTCATTCAAGGTAGATGTTTCTGCATCAGCAGGCTCTTTTCAATCCCTCTCTCCTCTCTCAGAAAGCCAAGAAGTTGTTTCCAACAATTACCTTGACCATATCTGAGCAGGCCAAACTGTAGTCAGTTCGTATTACTCTGTCATCTTGAAACTAGAGGTGGGTGAAAGCTGGATTTGAGAGCAATAGAGGAGAGAGTGTAAAAATTAATATATCATATTATTATTAACAATAAAACATCATCCAAATATACTGATCATAAAATAGTCACGAACTAAAATCAAGGGGTGTGAAACAAATCCTTTAATCTTCTTGCTTCACATCACACTTGTATTTTATGGTAGATTGCGCAAAATGCTCTTTGTGCTGCTGCAGCTGCAGGACTTTTTTATTTTTAATGTGTATATTGCTGTTAACCTCACTGTCTCTACAAAACCTCATAGTTCATTGCAAGATGTAGTGTAATGCACTTCACCATTCAGATTAGATATGGGTGATTATAACACAATAATCGTGTGCATGTGCTATACATCCATACGATCAAGCCATTCTTTTTTAAATATTAAATGGCCTCTTGGGGCAAAAAGTAGGTTAATCAAAATAATGCTGTCAAGTAGAGAGTACAGACCTTTTTATAAAAGAAAATTAAGTAGAACTGGTAATTATAACTAGTGTACAACCTTTCAATGTAGTCAATAAGAAAGTCAATTTGCTTAAAATAATGAGGTATTCTGGCATGAACAATCTGTTCATACTTTGTTCCCAAGAGCCTCCAGAGGGAATCAGAGCCCTAGCTGACATTTGATACTTTCTGTCAATTTATCAGCTCCGTGTCAGTCTGAGTTTGTAAGATGGTGGTAGGAGGATGCTTGGGGACTGACAGGAAAAGTGGGAAAACAGAGTTGGTTTCTAGCGTCTGAGCTTATCCTTATTAAAAATAAATAAACCCCTCACATTTCCATCCACTCTCCCTCCAAAATTGATTTGCGGTGTTTAGATATGGTATTAAACTAACAAGAATAACTGGGGTAATAATAATAATAAATGCTAGCAATATTTGGGAGAGATGAGGAGATCTTAAGCTTCAGGCTTCACTGATGGAGATCTGTTTGCAAACTAATGAGTATGGGAGAAAGCAGAGTACCTCCCACTTGCCATTTCACTCTGAGGTTGTTCCTGTGCTGCCAGGGGAGCTGTCAAGTGCCAGTCTTGGTAAGGCAAGATATTGGATGAGGTCAACTTGGTGGCCGGTTCAGAACAAAATTTTCTGCATCCAGCAAATTATACAGATTTAAGCCCAAACCATGGAGGCTTGTGTTCCCTTCTGCTGCCTTGCCTTCAAACACATTTGCTTTAGAAAGCTTTTCTTGGAGAATAGAAACAAACAGCTAAGTAACTGGGGAAGGTTCAGGGTCACAAAAAGCTGTCGTTATGACAAATTATCCTTCTGGTTTTGATACACTGTTCACACCCAATGTAGAGAGATTTGGACACCCCCACAAATCAGTGCTGCTCTGTCGGAAAGCAGTATTATTAGGAGAGTGGTCTGGAAAACAGATATCTGTACGTATGCCACACAGAGGTCACAGCTAATTAACGGTTTGTGGTTAATGAGAATTCATAATGATTCATGGTAATACTTACTGTTTCATTAAGATGTTGTGTTGCCTGCTTGACCGGTTTGCGGAATCATCGACGTCTGAATGGAGATGGTCTTCAGATCACCAAAATCAGTCTTCCAGCTGACAAGAGGCAACTCCAGGTTTTGCAGAGACTGCTAAAACAGCCTTCCAGGATAATTGACATTACTGCTCAGCATCACAGCTAGCCAAAGGAAGGGCAGTAACTGGTCCATAATCTCAAATCCTGCTCAATTATGGCCAGGTGAGAATGGTCAATTATCCTGTGCTGAGGGAACTCACAGTGGAGATGAGACAAGTCATTGCCACCATCATCTTTCAAAAATAACCCCTGAAGACATGCCTGTGAGACCAAACAAGTAACTGCATTTCTTCGGTAATGGCAAAGTTACAAAAAAAAGGGGGCTTCACTACTGGTGATCCTTTTGACTTTGACACAGCGTAGCAAAAAGCAGACAGATCTCACTGAGGGCAAAAAGGGGCTGAAGGAAGAGAGGAGCAGAAAACCTCAAAAACTGAGCGGATAGCAAGGTCATCTATTCATTTCAAAGTCTGTCTAGTTAACTAAGGAATTGAAGTGTCCTTTAAAGAAAGGCTTGTGCACTTTTGTAAACAGTTCAGGGAAAAGCCACCGATGGTAGGTACTCAGAAGCAAGCAATATAGTTTTTGGGCTTCTTGTGCACAGCCTTGCACAGGCATCCCCAGCGTTGCCAGCTTGTACAGAGCCCAGTGCAGGACCTGGGATCTGGAGAACTAGCAAAATCCTTGCCCTCACTAGTGCTCTGCCATAATTGTAACAAAAAGCTGGCCAATTTCCTTTGGCCTCCGATGAGCTCCATGTAGTAGGTTTGTTTATCCTGGAAGGGGAGAAGGTAAAAGAATTTGTTTTCCCAGGCCTCCCCACAGACAAAGAGGGACATGCCAAATATTCCTGGGAATTTGCAGAGCCATGCAAAGCCTCGCTGCTTTTGACTTTCTTTGCATGGGTGCAGAAATCCTCTATGAGATATCCCTTCATGAGATCACAGCCTTCCCCAGAGACATTTCTATGTGTCCCCTGGGCATAAATGTAGATGCAATGTGTTCATTGAAATGGAAGTGCTCTGCAAAGTCACGGCACCCAAAAAATTCCCCTCAGGGAAGCTTTAAAAACACCTGATCCCTAGTACTGTGTAGCCTATTTTGAAGGTAAATGTTTGCTCTTCAGAAGGGTTTTTAATGTCTCCCAGGGGTGAGTGTCATCCCTAGCAAGGCCACTGGTACTGCCTTTGGTTTGGCTAAAAAGTAGATATATTACAAGTCCTTTCCAAGAACATTGATCAGCACATTGCAGCTGGTCTAGTGAGTGGCAATAGCTATGGGACAAACAGCTTGCTTTAAAGGAAGGGGCCAAAAAGTTAAAGAATAGTTAAAGGATAGAAAACTTTATTACTCTCTAATGTAAAGCAAGAGACAACTTCCCTACCATGAGATTTTCCTAGAAAAAAATTGACTCCTAAGGAACACTTAGGTAGTCTGTGTACTTTTCCAAAATAAAGTAAGAGAAAAAATACTCACTTTAAAGTGTTACATTTCATCCTGTCAGCATCCTCACATTTTTTCTGGAGTGACCAAACACAGAAGGGATCAATCAGCAACTTCTTACTTTTCTACAAATACGAAAATGTGAAAAAACCTGATTTCAGTCTGATGTTCCTTTTAAAACTCTCCACATGAAAGAAATGGCTAACATTAAAATGTGAAGCAAGTTACAATGGCAAACACAAATTCCTGATGCTGAAAACAGTGCACATTGCTTCCACTGAACTACAGCGGTCCAGATACCTGCCTGTGTCACATTGTCCCATCAACAACAGATGTCTGACCATCTCCTCTGAAAACATGCTATCAAGCTACAGCAAATTATACACCCTTTCCTAATTAATTCCAGGGAGAGGCTGAAGTCTGACGGGAATTGAGGTGATAGCAGGAAATATTTCCTACATTCACTACCATGGGGGGATTAAGAGAAAAAAGGTTAAACTTCTTCACTATACTTACACATCAAACAGACCTTGAGTCCTTAAAAATGCATAGCAAGTGATGGAATTATTTTCTATGAAAACTTGTTCAGTCGTTTTTAAGATTAAACCAATCTCTTGCTCTGAAAGTTCAAACAGAAAGAAGTTTTTTTGGTTATGTGAAACTGAAATTACAGGGGAAGTTTTCATACAGTACGTAGCTGCCCAAAGCCAGTAGCAGTTTCAGACTCCAGCAACTCATTTGATGGTGTATTTATGCTCTTAACTGGGTTTATGTGCAAACCTACAAGGCACTTGAAGAATTCTGGAGAGTTTGCATCTATATTGTCCAACTGACTGCTGATTTGGGGTTCTTTGATTTTGGAAAACTTCCTGAAACTGCCTTAAATGGGCTTGTTTTTCAACGGACAATGGGTGTCCACCCATTGATGACTGGGGCCCAGTGAAGTGTCTCAGGTTGAGTATAGTAAATACTAACTGAAAAGTACAAGCTGCTCTTGAAAATGTTTGCAGGGTTATCTATAGGACAAAAGAAATGCAAAGCTTTTTTTTTTTTTTTTACTGTGTGTGTACTGCACAGGGTGGAATTCTTCTGACCACATATGGGTTTCTGGATGTACACAGACACACGTAAAACATTGGTTTCAGCATTTCACCAAGTAACTCCAGACTCCCTTTGTAGAGAGATAGTCAATACATCCAAAAGTCTCATCCTATTTTAGACAGCTACATTTCACTACATAAGTCTTCCTCCTAATCTCCACTGACTCTCCTGGAGCCTAGATTCTCATAGCTCCAAAACGTGAGCTCAGGCATGCACTCACCTTTCGTCAGATGAATCCCAGTTTGTGTTTCTGACTCTCCGATTTAACTTTTTTCTAAGCTTTAAGATAAAAAAGTATTCTTTTTTTCCTCTTGCGGAAGTCAGAATTGATGGTGTCTCCCCAGGGTTAGGGTTCTGCAGCCCTGAGGAAAAACCCAGTTCAACCTGTCCACTTTACCAGGGAATTCCTCATGTTGCCAGATGCAGCTGGTTATGGATATACCAGTCCTCCTGTGTTCTCAGGTCTCATCCACCCAGTGCGCCTGCATTTCATCCACACAGCAAAATTGCCCCTATCCCTTGGTATCAAGTAGGCTGATTTCAGCCTTCTTTCCTCTCCCCACTTTTTCTAGTCCCGATATGTAGATTTATATGTAATTCCCTGTATTAAATTGTGACACTGACTTACAAAACTTCAATGGCTGTTCATACAGGTTTGTTGTTACTAACAGGTTAAGTGATTTCACCTGTTCACTTAGTAAGTCAGTACCAGAAAGCCCACGTATCTCCGTTCTCCATCCTGTGCTTCCGACAGCCAGTGAACTCTGCCTCTTCATGGCGTGATGAACACAGGCAGTGAACACTAAGAATCGTTGACTGCATCCACAATCCACTCCACGAACGTCTTTCACTCTGCTAGATCTCATTGCTCAATTATAACCTGGTCACTTATATTTTGCTGCTCATCATCAAAGGCTTCTTGTTACATGTGGCGTTTGCTCATTAAGGCTGAGATGTTATTCCCAGGATTCAGGCAAGGGTTAACATCAGTAGGAGTTGCATTCTCATTCTGTAAAAATGTTGTTCTGAAGCATGACTAAAATGATCATCTTCTGTTAGAAATTTGCTTCTTGAAGAAATGAAAGGCATTGTCAAATAAAAATGAAAACTTCGTAAGTTCTCAGTTAAATTAACATGCCAGGCATGCATTAAATCAATTGGCTATAAAGCCAACTAAATCAAACTATCTTGCTTCTATCTTTTCTAAATAAAGCACAAAGACTCACCTTTGCATTTGCTATGCTGCCTGAACATTTAGTGTACTCAAAATGCTGAAATATCCAGTGACCTATTTCTGAAACTGAAGACAACATGCAAAAAACATGAGCATGTTTTTTGTATGTTGTCTTGAAATGTCTTTTATAGATTTGTCAGTCGTCATTGCTTCAAAAACACATTCACATTTGCCATATTTCTTGTGGGACTTAATATCGTGCTGCGTGGAGGAACTTTGACTTGTGTTGGACCACTGTAAAAATCAATATCAAAGCACTGAATGTACTGCAATAAGGAACGCTTATTAATGTGTAGTTGAGGGGAGTAGTGAAAATGACCCATCTTAATGCTGTTGACAGCACATTTGTCTTAGTGTCTTATTGGTTTTAATTTGTCATCTGATAAATGTCCATTTATGTAATGGAGAGTTAAGTGCTCATTAGTTTACATATAGCTTTGTGTCTAGAGTCAGGTCAGGCTGCTGAAACTGATGTTACATGAAAGCTATTAATAGTCACAAAAGGTTATTTCAATAAAAACAACTGAAAGGAAAAATTATATTTGTACCTGTTCAAATAAATTCATCATTTGGCTGCTTGATTGACTCTAATGTCAACACAATAGTTTTTCTTGGTGTTTTTGGAAGATGTGAGATTTCATACCCCTTAATGTCCAAGAACTTTTCCATAAAATGTTTATCAAATCAATTTTTAGAAATATGAAAATACATCTAGAACCTTTATTACTGGTGAGTGAAGCAGGTGCTACAGAACACACACGTAAATTTATTAATTTATGTAGTGTCATAAGGCCTGTAGTGCAAAGCCACCTATCTTTTGTCTCTCTCAGTTTTTATTTGTGTTTGCTCAGTCTTACAGTGGAGTTATCTACGCTACTTGTAAAGAAGATGTTACAACAGAAATCATTACTGCTAGGGCTTTCATCTGAGACCTGCCATATCTGATGAACAGCAAGGAAGGCATAAATGATGGCATAATCCAAATTCGTTCTGTAGAGCTGAGCAGGATTTTCCCTCTGAAATTTGTGTAATAGTAAATATTTTACCGTCTTTCCCTGAATATCTTAATGAAAAACACTCAGTTGTTCTGGTCATGTTTTGGCATGGGGTGAGGATGTGCATAAGGTCAAGTTATATACTGAACTGTAGCCTGGACTACAGAGTAGAAACAGAGTCCAAATCGAGGTGCTCTTTAAACCAGCCCTGCCAAGCATGTCTGCTCTGTGCTCACCTATTAAAGCCACTGAATCTGTTAAGATCCAGTCAAATCTCTTTGCCAGTGTGTCCCTGTAAATTTTGGCTTCTTTCAGCTTGCAACAAGTTACTACTTCATCGTACATGTGAACTCTGACTTCTGCAGCTGAAGTTAAAATATCTTTAGCTTCAAATCCTTTTAAACACAGGAAGATAGGGGAGAGCTTAGTGTGTGATGCACAACATTATTGACACCTTAAAACAATACATGTTATGCTTTAAAAGCAATCTTAGGCCAAGCTACCCACTGACTTCGAATCCATTCTGCAGCTGTGTTAATCATATTGAAAAAGCCAAGATGCTTTTGTACAGCTTTGAAACATGACAAATGAACAGAGGACAATGAACTGCAGGGAGAATTAATTTCCATGTATTTTTGAAAATCTAAGCAAAGGGTTTCATCCAAATGACCACTGCAGTTAGTGCCATTCGGCTGAAGTCTTAACCTCAGCTTTCCCATCGATTGAATATGGTTGACCTCCTTCATAAAGTACCTTGGTTTTCACTGATGAAAAACACAGTGTAATAGCTGCCTTGTGGTGTCTTATACCTCACAGGTCAGTGAGTGCAAATTATGTCTTGTGCGACTAAGCCACACTTAATGAGTAGCTGTATTAGCTTTCAAATCTGGCCCTTTGACTTAATTTCTCTACTTGGGAGGCTTTCCAGTCCAGTTCCAAGCAAAGGCGGATGTCGTGCTTCCAATGTCTCAAGATGCCAAGTTTTCCGAAGTGCCACAAGTACCTTTTCTCAGATGACTCCTGTATTTTCCAGGCAAATATAGTACCTGAGCAGCAGAACTGAGCGATGGAGAGCTGAGAAGCCTGGACTAGCAGAGTCAGAGTAAGAGAGGACTCTTCCCTGAAAGAGTCCATTTCCTTCCAGAGATCAGAGGAGCACAAGAACACCTGAGTTCAGATACAGGCTGGCTTTGGAATAGTTTTGTGTCATCAACCTCACTTGTTCCAAACAATTTCTGGACACAGTTGTACTGAGATAGTCTGAGGTGCAGCCATGATGTTTTGGGAAGGTAATACAGTTCAGCTGTATGGACATGAGCCATGCAGTGCTATCTGGTTTCAGGCCATCTTGAGTTACCAGTAGAGAAGTCATCAGAGAGGCCTTAGGGACAGGGGGAAATATGAATCAATATTGATCACGTAATCAATAACCATTCCTAATGTTCCAGTGCTATGCAGAATTACTGTGATCTGGATTCCAAGGCTGAAATACGGGATGATGTTTTATCTTTCACAAGGTATTTCTCATGTTTTTCTTTCAGCTCTGCAGTCTCATGGACCCCAATGGCCCTACTACATTTCACAAGCTTAATTTTGTTTTTTTTTAAATTGTGCTTATCAGTTTTCAAACACTTCAATACATTTTTAATCACTTCTCCTAAAACTGAAAAGGGTGCAATTGAAAAGAGTTTTAATTTTTATTACAGCCTTAACCATCAATGTTTAGCTGGTTCCTGCAGCCTATTCATATCTGTTTGAAAAAAGAAATATTCTTACTACTGCTTTTGAGACAGGAATGGAGAAAATAAAAGTTCACAAATTTTCCGAAGTCCAAAGAGTTGAGATTTGAAGACAAAACTTCTGGCTGTTTTTTAGAGCAATCCTCATCTCACACACACCCTGAGCTGAATCTCTAAGTACACAATATTCCTCAGACAAACAATCCATGCCCCCACCCCCACACCTTATCAAGTTTCAATCCTTCGATAATGCTCACAATTTTGTGAGAAGTCAGGACTTCTTCAGCGAAAGTGGAGGGATCAGGTGAGGTTATTTTGTTTGCTGAAATCAAAATGTGAAGGCAAACCTTTCCATGAACTAAATCCCTTTCTACTTCTTCTTTATAGCCAAAGTATTTAGGATCAATTCTTTGTTATAAATTTCCCTCTGATAGGTATACGATATCATAAATTTAGCACATAGGAGATGAGATTTTTATAATTTTAAGCTTGTATGGTTTACAATGCAGTACTGTCATATTTCTTTCTTAGTGTCCTCAGTCATTTAATGTATCCTCATCACTCTTAAAGATTATAAAAATTTCATCTGGGTAATCTTTACCTGCCCATAATTATATGGAAAACTAGTAAACAAAAAGTAAATTTTACTATTTGGAAGCATCTTAATTTTTTTTTCCATTTCAGAGATCTAGTGATTAACAAACCTCACCCATTCCATTAATTGTATGTTGGCAAAATAAATTTATCTCTGCCTCTCAAATTCTTCTGACAAATACCAAAAAGCAACCAAACACTTGTTACACAACCTGCAACATCAAATAATGATTCTCTATAGCATAATTTCCTGTATTATATAACATATGAACTGGGCAATTAGCTGGAAGTAAGTAATCATTATCATTTTCCATGAACTTGCTAACAGGGTGGTATCTCTTAAAACAAAACATCAAGTATTTTTAAGGAGTAGTTTATAACAAAGAAAGTGTCTCTAATAGGAAAAATGTTCTTAGAAAAGAGTTGCTCTCAGGCTAAAAAAATCTCTGCATCAGGGCTAACAACAAAATCCAGATTATATATAAATTTCACAGGATTTAATTAAGATAATCAAATAAAACATTTGAGAGAAAGTGATATTCAGTATCTATAGAGCAGAAATTGATAGTAAACTGTGAAGACTGTTAAAGTAACAACACATCGACTGCTACAACATGGAAAATAGTCGTATGGAAAATAGTCATACGTAAAACAGAGAGCTTGTAGCACAAAGGCAAGGCTAGACAAAGAAAGCAATTATGTTCTTATCTACTGACAATTGCAAAAGGAGAAGTCAAGTGTAATATCATGTGTTAAGAGGCAAAGTACCAAATATGAGGCCACAGCCATAATTTTTATTTCAGATGTGTAATTACATGAAGCCGTAAGACAACACAAAAAAAAAGAAACCTTTTCATTTTCCAGCGCTGTGATTAGTTCTTGTTCAATCATTAGCTTTCTTTGGGTTCAATTCTAAATGGAAATAAAATTTAATCAACAGCTATGTTGCTTAGTTTTGCTCTGTAAAGTTTTGACAGATTGATTCAGCTTTCCCCTTATCCATGCAACAAATCAAAGAAATATGGAGAGCAATTCAAGTAAGAAAGATTCAGTCACTCTGAGTGGGATATAAGTTGCTTCATTTGGAATGAGAATTCCAGTGATCTTTTGAGTACTTTGGCTAAACAAGTTGCATACTTAGTTATTATGAATTTAGTGAAGGCTTGTTACGGATTTTCATGTTCCTTATTCTATTCTCTTTGTTGAATAAGAAAGCTCCAACCATCACAAAATCATCTGAGACCTGTTTACCTTAAACTGGACTGATATAATGTCAAATCAGTCCCTTATTGGCTAGCTGGCAACAATTAACATTTTGGTAATTGTGATAGTTATTATTGGCCGATATATATTTTATTAAAAAACATTAAGTTTTTACCTTTATGTTAGTAATAGCAGATCAGGGTAAACATTTGAACCAAACAGCATGGAAAAAATTGAAAGACAGGGTTTTGTAGGGAGCTGGCATAGGGTGGTGACTGTAGATACTTAACATCACCAAGAAATAACAGAATAATTGCACCAGTTCAGAAAAAAATGGAATTCAGGGTCCCATGTGTGGGTGCAAGTAGCACCAGTAAGGAGGACAGTTTCTTAATGGCACAGGATCTTACTCTCAGTCACTGCTGAACATACTGGCAACATACAATGCCACTGCACAAAAAAAAAATAACTCCAAGGCCTTCAATTCTATAAAACAGAAAGGAAGTCATTTTTATTTGTGTTACTGTATTACACAAGAGGCCAGTGACAAGGATGGGACCCCATACTACTAGTCTCAGTACAAACACAGAACAAAGAGACTGCCCGGGTCAGGAGTTTACAATCTAAATATAGCTCTTGGTTTGTAGAGGGCAGGGTAAAAATTGTCTGTTCAGTCTGGCCAGCACTGGTTTAGCATGTGCATCACATTCTTTTTTTCCATTCTGCTTTCCAAGACCGATCAGGAGGGATCAACTAAGAAGCATAGTTCAGGCAGAATAGACTTACTATTTTCATTTTCTTCTACATAAATAATGCAAAGTTATTATGGAAAGGAATAGAAAAAGATTATCCTCTTTTTAGTTCCAGTCCCTGGATGAAGGTTGAAAAATATATTATTGTAGTTCGCAACGTTACACTTGCAGAAAGAATTTGAATATCAATAAGCAGAGAGATTTTTAAATGGATATTTACATATAATATCACTGTATGTTTACATTTAATATCATATTGGATTTAATTTTATTATGTTCAAGAAAGCAATTGGGTGAAGAATAAACACTGTGGGATGTTATCTCATTGATATGCAGAATCAATATGATAATCAAGTTGCTGATATAAACTCATAAGAAAAAGCTTCTGACATTTCATCTAGGATCCCTAATTTCATATTTACAATGTGGTGTGAAACTATATACTGCAGTCTTACTGTTTAATTAGGAAGATTACTCTTGTATCATTTTTTATTTTTTTTCTAATTACTTTTAGTCTCCTTTCAAAGGATGGAAGACTAATACTGGCTTCTACCAAAAAGTCATGAAGACTTTTTTCTTTTTAAAAAAAGTTTAATTAACAAATATAACATGAGTATATAAAACAA
Source organism: Gymnogyps californianus (assembly GCF_018139145.2). NCBI lineage: Eukaryota > Metazoa > Chordata > Aves > Accipitriformes > Cathartidae > Gymnogyps > Gymnogyps californianus. The sequence goes on along the minus strand of NC_059471.1, from coordinate 212,926,805 downwards.
AAGATTATCCTTGCTATAAACCTTGTGAGAAGCATGTTTGTCTATGAGTTAGAGTGGTTAGCACGTATTTCCAATATTCTAAACAAATGCGAGCTTGTGAAGGAAATTGGACTGGGTATACCTTGTATTCTTAGCAAAAATATAGTCAGGCATGATGACTAGTAGGTATGTGCTTGATGCGCTATTTTAGGGAAGTAATTTCTTTTCCTATTTTCAATATTCATTTGATTCATGTGTTTAACAAGTGCAATTATTCTTTTCCTTGCATTTGGCCAGATAAGCCTCCAGCACCTTTGATGGGTGGCACGTTACATGTTCACTAACAGGTTGGCTGCAATACCTACCTAGCTGCTCCTCAGAAAAAGCAAGCCAAAAGGCAATGCACTTTCCTAAAGTTCACAGCCAGCACCCGTAGGGTGGATTTATTGCATGACTTCTCTAAGGGTGTAAGTATCACCCTTGGACATCCAGAGCCCAACGGCAGTAGTGCCTGGTGCAGGGAACATACCAGAGCTGGGGACTTGCTGTGGTTTTGCGGCAGGGCACTGGCATGCTGCGAGGCTGGAGAATAGTCTACTTTGGCTGGAGATGGTTTATATCCTTAAAGGTCTGGGTGTTGGAAGGACTGTGAACCAAATGTTCTCATGTATTTAGACCCACCTTTAAATGTTATTAACAAATAATTGACTCTCCCCCTGGATCATCCCTGAGGGCGTTATCACACATAGGGCAGATGTGTTACCCCGGCAATGGACTAAGCAAAGATGACAGTGACAAACTGTCCTTCAGCATGTCTTCAGTGATGTGAGAACACCTCATGAAATATGTTGCTCTGTCTGAATTAAATAAGCTTATCCTTTTGCAAACTGTTCTATAAAAAGTTATGAGAGCCAAATGTCTCTAAAACTGATATACCATTAAAGCTTCTACAACATTCCAGCCATTGCCACTAGTAATTTTGTGAGTTAGGATTGATTGGGTCTCTATTCAAGAATAAAAAATGAGTGGTGTGCCAAGAATGTTGACAAGGAGCGATATGAATCCAGTCTTATCTCAGTGTTATTGCTTTTGCCAGTCACTATGTTACTATTAAGATAAAGCAAGTTACCCCGGCGTGTAAGCTACTGATTGAAGGCTGGATAATGATTTCTGGATTTCTCACTGCAGCTGCAATATTGGAGAGAGTCTGGAGGAAGATGGATTGGCAAATTGCAAATTTACTTTTTAGGATGTGCACATAAAAAGCAATTTAATGAATTTATATACCTGTTCATATATGTATTTCTCCCTGTCTTTCATTGGCATAAACAAATGGCATCTACTCTTCATAAATAGGTGTACATAAACATGCCATCTCTGCTTGTTGGTATGGCATTTTAGGTGTGCAGAGATATTTAAACATAAAAAAGACATTACTTTTATTCTGAATCATTCCATTAGAGTGATATATATCTCAATATTTGGGAAACATCGGTGTACCTTACATATTGTATATCTATAAGCACTGTATGCATATATGTGAAATTTATATGTGGACAGTCCAATCCAGTAAAATGTTTCATGTTTTTAAGTGGCTTTTGGATCAGTCACAGTGTATATTTCTTGTCTAGATGCAGCAGAATTTAATACTTCTTTCTTTTTTTTTCTTGTTGGCTGTCTGATAAGTTATGGTTGCAACAAGCAGGAGCTGTGCTAGGGGAAAAGAGGTTATGAGATTCCAGAAATTTATGTGTTCCAAACAAGAATTAAACTAAGACTGTAAAGATTTTTCAAAGAGATACAGACCTCATAGGACAGTAATAGGGCATTCCAGTAGGGTGCTAAAATCAAATTCCTCTTATACATAATTCAGGTCAGGAATCTGAACCTCAGTTTCCACATCTCAGGTTCTTTCCTTAACCACTAAGTTATTAACAGTTTTGGAGTGACATTTGCTTTTGCTTCTTTTGTGAGAGCTTATTTCCTATCAAAAGTGCCATGTGTTTCAAGAATTCCGTGTTTTTTCAGGAAAACTTATTTTATTGGAAGAATCTCGACCAACTCTACAAGACAGCTTTCAGTTTCAAAGTTGGATGTCTCCCAAGTTGCTCTGGCTTCATCAACCAAGCTATCTGGCGAAGCAAGGATGTGCTCAGTGTCCTATATGTCTTTATAAAACATCCAACACAACAGATCACGGGCCAAGTTAGGCTTTCAGGTGTTAATATAATATTTTAAAACTTACAGAGCTTGCTACTGCAAGGCTCCCTTTGTATTCAATGGACAGCAATAAGCACCCCAACAAAATAACTCATTTAAACTCTTACAGTGAGATGGGATTAATTTTCTTCTAGAGATATCTTTTTGGGAAGACAGGACCATAGGAGCAGTCTTCCCTAACACTATCCTACAATTCTTGCAGGATTCTTAACCCATCATAGGTATTTCTCCTGGTTTTTCTCATAGTCCTAACCATTTATATTTGGGGATATTTTTTAAACTTTACCAACAATACAATTATGATGTATTCACTTGGAGAAAAAGCCTACATATAAACATCTTCAACATTAAGTGTATACTGAGTTAAAGAGCTAACAACAAATGTGCATGATTTGTATCTTTATTAGATATTTGCATCACACCACTCTCTGTACAACTGACAAAAAAACCAAAACCACAGATGTTTTTCCTCCTACTGTACTATTTCAGGTAGAAACTGTTGCTCTTATTTTATGGTAAACAGACTAGTTGCTATGATTTCTTTCTTCATTTTTTTGTTTTCATGAGCTCAAAGCCCTGAGTTCCATAAAAATTGAGGGGCTGGAGGTTTTTTTAAAGTTAGCTTATAGCTATGAAATCAACACTGTTCTACTTTTTAGTCTTGGGCTAGGCAGTTGACAGGATTGTCCTTCAGAATTTGTCCAGCCTGCCCGCAATAACCTTTAATGTCTGTGTCCACTTCTTAAAACAGATAAAAAACAAATATACTGTATGGTATGAAATCAGAAATAGCTAATGGATTGCTGCCAACCTTGATCATTATGACAGCTTTTGGATTTATTTTATTAATTGATTGCATTAAAGGATTGTCCGATCTAAGTCTTTTCCAGTTTTTAATTAGTGTTTAATGGATTTCAGGAAAACAATATTTTAATCTGCACTGGCACAAATTATACAGTTTGGTGTGAAATTCAGAAAAGGAAATTAAGACGTTGTCTACCTACTCTGTGTAGGTCTAAGTGTTTCATAAAGTCTTATGTAGGCTCTGTTTACGTTACATATATCATACTTATATAAGCTGGCATCCTCTACAGACCTCAAAATCCCTCGTAGACTATAAGCAAGCAGTATTATCTCCATTTTTTACACTTGGAAATTTAGGCATAGAGGCTAATGTGAAGTTCTGTTTAGCATAAAAGCTTTTCATCCAGGGTTTTATATTAGCTGCTTCTCTCTAGTGTGTTGGTATTTCTAAAGAATAATACATATATTATACACACAACATTTGCAAAAATGAAATTTTTCCTTCGGTCTATACATAGAAGCTGAGGAATAAGAAAGAAACGTGACTCTCCTAAAGCTGGGCAGACGATGTGTGGCAGAATACACATGCAGTATCTTATAAGTCTCCTTCTCATCTAGCGTGGAATCCTGGATTTATTCTTACCCTCCTGTTTTAACCAAGAGCTTCCTATTTACTTGTTAAACGCTGACAGATGTCTTCAGATCTGAAGATCACTCTTGTTGTGAGGAGCTTATTGTCTAAGTAGACAGTGTGAAATGGAATGCCTAAATGCCCATTCCGCCTAAATTGGGACTCAGGCTTCAAAAACCTAAATCCCACTCCATGATCCAGTCTGCCTCATTTCCAGAGGAGACTACCAGTAAAGATACCCATGTTTTTTAGGCATCTTCTTACACAGTACCTAACTTTAACTGCCCAAAGATGCTCAGAAATGCTTGCCGTGCCGAGTTGGAAAACATCTCTTGCTGCAGCTTCTGGTTTAGTCAATCATGCACACTGTGCCGATGTGCCCAGAGAAGCCCCAAGGCTGGAAATGGACAGGACCACAATAGCGTGAGCCCTGCACAGCTTTGCATAATATTAGGACATGAATCTTTTTGGATAAGAATGCCTTCCATTCCTCCATTTACATTACTGTAAGAACAAAAGACAAGAACAAAAACTCCCAAGGTAAGGTGGAAATCCCTTGGCTACCCACTTTCAGCAGGCTTTCCTCATAAACTCTGATTTCTGGCCTGTGATTTGCACTTATGGGCATACAGCGCTTCATCTTCAAGGTATTCTCACTCAGAACACTCCAAAACCTCAAAATTGGGCATTCAAAGTTGGATTGAATTCTGCATTTTAAGAGGCAGCGATTTCTCTCCATTAACCATATACATCGGGTACAAACTAAGGTGGACTTATTTTTTCCTCTTCTCCACTTCCTTTTCTACTCAGGTTTACATTGTCAAAAGTTTAGTAAGACAATACTAATATTTGACATTGAAATCCTCCCAGTAAATATTCATCATGAGTGTCTCATGTTCCATCATCTGCTATTTTTTGGTTTTGTCTGCTGACATTCCTTAATTTAATGATTTGGAATAGCTATTTTTAAAGATCAGTCTTGGGTAGAAATTTTGAAGGTGAGAATGTGGATAAACATCCTCAGCCTGAGGGAGTTCAAACCTACACCACAGAATGCCCTAATTATTCTGATTTGGAGTATTCTAAGGAACGAAATATCAGAATGGGAAGTGATGAGAAAGCAAGGTCTTTTGGGCAGAGCAAGGAAATGTTAATAAGAAAGGACAACAGAGATGCAAACAGCTCAGAATTTGAAAGGGAAGAACCCAAATTTGAAGCCAGGAGAGACTCTGAAAGGACGAAGCTCCCTGTTATCCAAATTAGATCTCAATGATGTTTTCTCATTTTTTTTCTGCTGAAGTCAGAAGGAGCATAATATACCAATATTTCACAGTGCTGCTAATTTTCTGCTCAAGCTGCAGCCTTCTCTTTACAAATGTGCCATAACTTAACATGTAAACTACTGATTATGAAACTATGCTAAATACCACGTTAATGCAAAATTTTATTGGTCTGTACCAATTTTTATTAATCTGGCATACACATGTGCCTATGTCAAATTATAAAATATGTCAGTTCTTTCATTGATTTACAGTATGAATTACAGACTGTCACAACTTAAATTATGTCAGGGTGTGCAACAGTGCTTGGACTCAGAGTTTCATCATTCCGGATTAGTCATTAAGATACTGAGATGCTAAAATTTCAATCCCCCATATGTGGCGAGCAACTTCTATAGGGCAATGTGTGGTGTAAATGAGGTAAAACCAGAGTAAAGCTGTACATCTTCAGGAATTTAGTATGCAGTTAGCAGCATGTAGATCTCTGAATGTGATTAACAGTCTCATGCAAGTAAGGCAGCTCCTCTAGCTGTCAAGATCTTCACAAAGCAAAACCCAATTACACATAAACAGATCTTGAATTCTCCCTCTGGGCTTGTGTTTCTCTTAGCTATAGATTTTCATTCTTACTTTTTTTTTTCCAAATGTAATATTTAATACATCTAAAGGTTGCCATTTTATTGAGGAATTCAGACAGCGTAATCCCCTGGGTGGCTTTCTTTGATCGTATGTGGTACATTTTAAATTGAATATATTGACAGCCTATTATAACATGCTTTGTCTTGTAAATTAATTTTCAGTTAGATTTTAATGTATGTCAAATATGAACTGTAATCAGTTCTTCTGTTTATGTTTTAATATCATGACCACCTCTTTCATGAAAGGACAAAAACCTTCTATAAACGGCTTATGGCTACTTTCAAGTAAAGCATGTCATTTCATCTCAAAGGGCACAAGTGAAGGTCGCTTGGGACAGGGTTCATGTGCCTTAACTTACGCATCTAAAAATTGTTTCTCTAAATCTGAACTACACATGTTCCCTGCATAGTCTACAGAAAGAAATGATTACTTCTTAAGAGTTATTAATTTTCTCCAAAATAGTCAATTTTGCTAGGTCTAATGAATTATCCTCTGAAGGTGCTTATTTCTTTCTAGTAACTCCAGAGAGAGCTTATATTGTCTAGCTCAGATCTCAACAACTCACTTTTTAGATAAATAAGGTAGGATTCAGCTGCTTAAAATAGATGCCCAGGGTCATTTGAGATGCCCTCTGGTACCCAAGACACGCACATGGGGTAGCAGATATGATGCAGGGCCTACAGCAAGCCTAAGATCTTGTAAACTAGCAACTAGAGACCAGGCAGGATAATCCACAACACATAATGAACACTAAATGTATATTTGAGGCAGCTGAATTCTATCCCTAATTTTAGGTGACACATATTCCACCCCGAGTGACGCCAGCAAATGGATGAGGGGGTAAAGGATTACGTTTGCTCCCTAGAGTGCTGTTTAAGGTTAGGCAACTCACATTCAGTAGGTTTGAGGTTAAGATGCTGAAATTTAGATGTCAACAGATATCTGCGAGCTGGGTAGCCGAGCTTTCATGACTACCAGTTGCCCATACATATATATCTTCTACAACCTGTGCTGCTCAAGTGTATCTTAGGCATTCACACATATTGGTGGCTATGATACAGGACTTATGAGAGACCAACGCCCATCTGGACTGGTAGCTGAAGAGCAGATGAAGCACCTATGGCATCTCCAGTAACCTCAATGTCAACATGTGAGCAGATGGATCAAGCCCCTCTTGATACAGTTATTGGAGTCTAGACAAGCATAGAGTAAATTCCACAAGAAATACTTACGTGTCACCAGATGAATCACACCTTAGATGATAACTGATTTTGTTAGTTAGATCTCCATTAACTGTCATGAAGGATCTGGTAACTAGTGCACGTGTAAGTGTCTCAGTCTGCAACTGAATCAATCCAATATCAAAACCTGACTGAATTTTGGTTTGTGTGACAAGAGCTACTTTTCATCTAATCTTCTCTAGACAAGGTCTACATTTCTAAATGTATTTTCCTCTTATTCATCATTAGTGTTAGAAGGAGGATAAGACAATCCAGGGATTCCTCTTTTGGTTGGCTGTGACTGTGACACTTCTGTTGAAAGCTGTAGGACTAATCTGACTGTCTGAAAAGTCTGATGAATGGGGCAGTATCCTGACCCCTAAAACAGTATTTTGTCTGCAAAATGCCTCAGAAAAATCACTTATCTCCACAGCACCAAAGAAACCAGCGCAGTCCTGGCAGCAACTTTAAAGGAGTCCTCTGTTTAGTTGCTTAAATGAATAGATTTAAAAGTAACTTAAATCACAGTCTCTATTTGCACAAGTACTTATGCTGAGTCTGGAGGAGCCTTTAATCTAGCAGACAGAGGCAGGATAAGGTCTAATAATTGCATACTGAAATGAAAAAAGTTCAAACTAGAATTAAAAGGAAACTCATTTATTTTTTAACTGTAAAATGAGCTAACTTACTGGGGTAAATTACTAAGTGTCATTGTAGTCTTTACATCAAGATCAGATATGCTTATAAAACATACATCTTAGTTTAACAACGTATAGCTGGGCTTGAGGCAGAAATCCCTGCATGAAGTATGGCCTGTGTTATACAGGAACTCAGACTAGACAGAGGTCGAACTAGTTAATCATAATGGTTCTGTACGGCTTTAAAATCCACGAGCCTATTAATTTCAAGCAATAGGCAAGATATGTTCATTTAAAACTTAATTTCCTTAGGGTCTTTAACCCCACCTTCTCCTTGTATGCTAGTTTCTGCCCCTATGTGGGACTCAAGTCTGCCGCTACTTTGTGACAAACTGTGGTGCTTCGACAAATAAAAAATAGGGTTTGACTTATCTCTCACTTAAGTGCCAGGATTTACATTTAGCTGAAATAGTAGCTAAGTGGAAGAGTAGACACTTTTACATTTGCTTTCCCTAATATTTCATGGCCCAAATCTGAGTTGCCATATTTAGTGAGACATCTTCTGTTTAAGTCTAGTGATACCACAGCAACATCTTAGAAAGGAACCCTCTTTCAGATCATCGATAGGGTCCTGCTTCTGAAGGTTTAGGTGACAACACAATGTTTACTTAGACAGCCTGGAGATGTATAACTCCCCCTCCCTCTCCTTACAGGGAAGTATTATATTTAAGGGGCAAAAAGTGTACCAAAGACTCAACTAACCATAGAAGAATTACATGTTAAATGATATGTCCTTTAAAATGCAAGTGGCTAGGCATTTTCTTAGCAGTTCCTGCCTCGCTAGTTGCTTTTCTGTCCAAAAGAGTGAATTAGCCTTTCAACAGGAGCATCCCAGTGCCAGTGATCTAATGGACACCTGGAAAATCATATTAAAAAGCATCTAGAAAACAATGAGCTTTGCTAGTCCTTCGGTTCTAAAGTCCATCAGCAACCAGCTTCAACACTGACTCATGAAAGACAACAGTGACTTGTGCTGTATATGATGGAGAAAAATCACATGAAAAGAACAGTAAACCTGTATAGTAGCCTATATGTGTATTTTAATGTGAACTCTACCCTGGGAAAGAGAGAATTATGCAGAAAATACAGAGACATTGCCATTACCAATGTAAAAAGCTCTTAACAATGTATCAGCTGGGATAAGTTGTGCTCAGAAAGACCAAAATCATCAAATGTTGCTGCTATCAGGCACCCTACAGTCTGGTCCATTTCTATATGTGTAGTATTTTCTGTCAGCATCAGTAGACTGCATTTTGGAGTGTGGATGCACTGTGAAATCACTATGCATTATATTCATGATTTTGGATACAGTACTTTTGAATTTTGTGACTCTTATGCTGCAGAATAGTCAAAAATGGCACTTTTCTGTAATGGAAATGGGAAAGGAAAAAGAGATCTTTTTCACTGCATGCCTTTGATCTTAAAAACATGTATGTGCAGGAGTAGGAGAGTGCATTTGTCACTGTAACCACTTCTTATTTTCTGGTGAGAACTGGGATGCAAAGACAGCACTTCATTTCCTGTTAACATCAGTGGTCATTCCAACTATGTAAGAACATGGCACTTCACTTTTCACTGTGAACATGACTACACTTGGAAGACAGCAATTATAATAACTTCATTTTTAATGTTTGGTTTCTTACAAACCACAAAGCCTCCAAAAATAAAACGCTTAACCCCAACATCTTTACTTTTTTTTTGCAACTTCTGCCAGAAATGTTTATTTTTGTGTCTCACTGGATTTGATCCATAGATTTCCTACTGAGTTCAGGACAATTGGTAACAAGCTTATACAAGTAGAAATAGGCAGCATATAGGACTTTTGGGGCCAGTAATAAGCTGAATCTTTCTTTGTACATCTCAACTTCCTTCTGCTAAGTAACTCCTTAGTTCTGTTTGACCGGCTGAGAATTTTTATGGGTTTTGTTCATCACAGGCACTACACAATCACCACTTTGTCACTTTGCTAATTTCCCAAACCCAGTTCTGGTCACCCAGATGTCTGCATGGCGGATGTTCATGCAGAGACGAATTTGTTCATGCGCAGTAGGTCTAAAATGAGATGAGTCAGATTGATTTGCTTCAGACCCATCTTTGCTGACTGACCTCTTTATGTGCTGCTGTTCACTGGATTCTTTCACATTATGAGGGCCCATTGTTAATAAACTACAAGCAGATCACAGGCAAGTGGCATTTAGCATATAGTATTTTCACATTAATTCCTTTGGTTTCATTGAAATATATACAAGAATATCATGGAAGAACAGGTAGGTACATTTAACCATTCTTTTTGCAATTATATCCATGCATAATTTAACACCTTATGGCAAGGATTTCAGGGAAGAGCTGGTAACTTAATTCTCAGCCTCCCTTAAGGGTCAGTGGGAATTAGACTCCAAAATCCCCGAAGCACAGATGAAAATTTCAGTTCTAACCAACACATTTGTAATCTCAGATCTAGCAAAGTGTTCAAGCCAGGGTCCATACAGGTCTTTGGAGTCATAAGTTCCATGGAAATCAATGGGAACTAGCTGTCTAAATGCCTCGTGTTTGGGCTGTATGAAAGTACAGCTTTCAGCTTGTTGGGTTTTCATTGACCCTGATAGACTTTATTTTTGTCCTTATAACTGGGCAAATGGTTACATTCTTTGCCCTAGACGAGTATTTTTTCTGTCCATTGCTTTCAATTGCTTTTGAATTGTTCCCTGCTAGTTCTCACTATCCCTAATTCAAATATGGGTTGAAAAACATTTGTAAAGAACTCCATCCATCATCAGAAAGACAGTTTCTAAAGGTAAGTCCACATGCTTTGCTGCGATACAGACCTAATAACTGGCTTTTCAACCTGCAATAAATATTCTTTTTCCTGTCCTCTTCTGATTGCTCCATAATTAACACTAAGGAGACACAGATTTAACTATCTGACAGATATTTATTTAAAATACCTTCTGCTGCATATATTAACATTTCTGTATCTACTTTTTTAAAGCAGCTTTGAGTTCTGCAATAAAATCAGATCCAGAGTTTGGTTACGTTAATAGCCTTGCATGGCAGTGGTATAGATCAATTTGGAAAAAGAGATGAATCAGTCATCTGCAATGTAATTGTATGTGTTTACACTGTAGAAATGTTTTTAGCATAAAAACACAATAGAAACATATGACTCACATCAATATCACTTAAGCTGGATAAATTGTGAAAGGAAATTTGGTGGAAAGGAGGATTTAATGCTCTCCACATACGTGTATTGATAACATATATTTATGCATTAACAAAGTCTTTATCCTGAACCTCTACCAAAAGGTAGAACTGCAAATAACTGCTACCTATTCAACCCCCTGGCTAGTGAATGTGGTTGTGACACTGAAAAAGAAGGCCTAAGTGCCCATCCATGAGGTCAGTTTTATCACTAGCTCTGGCTATCTAATGCATCTGTCCACTAAAAACCCAGAAACCAGCTGATAGAATAGAATTTCCAGTCTCCTCTTCCTCTCCCTTCCCTTCCCTTCCCTTCCCTTCCCTTCCCTTCCCTTCCCTTCCCTTCCCTTCCCTTCCCTTCCCTTCCCTTCCCTTCCCTTCCCTTCCCTTCCCTCCCCTTCCCTCCCCTCCCCTTCCCTTCCCTTCCCTCCCCTCCCCTCCCCTCCCCTCCCCTCCCCTTCCCTTCCCTTTCCCTTTCCCTTTCCCTTTCCCTTTCCCTTCCCTTCACTTCCCTTCCCTCCCCTCCCCTCCCCTTCCCTCCCCTCCCCTTCCCTTCCCTTCCCTTCCCTTCCCTTCCCTTCCCTTCCCTTCCCTTCCCTTCCCTTCCCTTCCCTTCCCTGACTGACACTGCACCTTACAACTGTAACGTTAAGGATACCTGGCAAAGGTACTGGATGCAAATGGAGCATGAACGTCATCACTGAGATTTTGGAAGCCAGCTAGGGGACATCACCACAACACTACTATTAATGTCAAGGTTTTTGCAGTAATATTCCCCAGGCAGCTCTGACCATTTCAAGCTGTGGCTAGCTGAGCAATATCTCGGGTGTAGAAACCCCGCAGGGACAGCCACTGAGATTGGCACCCATTGCATGCTCAGAGCTCAGGAAATAAAGGAAATGTGTAAGTATTTGCCCTGTTAGTGCATGCTAAAGGGTACGGTGCTGACAGGCCCAAGGCAACGTAAACCCAGCTCATATGTGACTACGTGAGTCACTACAGGCTAATGTACCCAAAAACTGTTGCTCTTGGGCAGTGAATGGTATCAGCACAATGTCCCTATTCTTTATTTCATGTCTGCCATGTGGTGAATCTGTTAGTGTGGCTGTAGGAGCCAAAATCACTTTGGAACATAGACGAAACAGATAGAGGTAAAACAGGTTACTGATCTGTCAGGATGCACAAAACCCAATCCTGCTGATACCAGACATTTTGCTACTATCTGTAGTGTGGTTCACTGGAAACTTAGCAATGGGTTTTACCTGTCCCTCACAACAAAATCTTCCTGAGCAAATGAGCCAGAAAGATGTTATGGATTAAATACTTCTTTTGCCAGAAAGTCTTTGTGTATATTCTTTGTGCACATATACATGAAGATCCATCTAGAATAGAAGAATCTATTATAGACGTGTTCTAACGCTATTGTCATCACAACAATATCTGGGCACTTTCATATCAAGCCTTAAGGTCCGTGATTAAGATCTACAATATATAGCTCAATTTCTCCCAGGGAAGAATCGAGCGTGAAATACAGTGCACTGTTTTGAGAGGATTTTATTTTGTTTGGGGTTTATTTTCAACATACATGCTGAGGTCTGACAAGATGAACACTGTTTTCAAAAATAGCAAAGTTGCAGATGGAGGAAATGATTTGTTTATGGTATTCTCTATCAAAGAAGTGTCACAGATAGATGGGTTTTACTCAAATATTAGAGTTTGCAACCAGTTCTCTGATTTAGCTGGGCAATAAGTATATACTCAGGCAGCAAGACAGCTTGCTGTTGGCTACATATATCATGCTCGAAAGTACAGAGGAATCCCAACAAAGCCACTTGTAATTTGCACTCACTAAATTGGATACAGATCCACCTTTTTTTCCAACAGTAGCCTAGAAATAACAAAGGTTTTGGGAAAAATGCCTGGTTTTGGTTGAACATTTCTTCTTGCTGGCTATCTGCCACCACAAACACAGAGGGGATATAATAACAGTCATTTGGAGTTCTGTAAACCTTGTCATCTGAGGACCTCAGAATGCTTTCCAAGTGTTAATTAAATCCTCACAACATCCATGTACCCATGCATAGCAGATTTCAGGTTGTTAGGCTCTCCCTGTGACCACAGCGGCTCACTAACTCCACTGCTCTTGGGAGACTTCAGACCCTTTCACACCAGAGACGCGAGTTGCATCTCAGCCGCTGCACTGCCAACCCAAACACCGGCACCGTGGTTTCCACCTAACTCTTTCAAAACAAAATTAGGTGAATTTTTCAGAGAAACTGAACCCCAGGACTTTAATTACAATGGGGCTTTAAAACATGTTAACTTGTTTTTTGGGGATAATGCTTTATTAGCAGCTTCAGAGACAGCAGCTTAAAAAACCACTCAGGTCAGTATAGAAAGAAATCGCTCCTTAGTTCTGAAAAAGCACACAATACCTCCCCGTGTTACTGACTCCAAGCAATAAAAAAACATGAGTTCACTTCAAAAAGTTCTTTTAATAGTCTTTTTGTCTGCAGGCTTTTTGCTCCCTGCCCAGTTCTTGAGACACTACAGTTTTAAAGTTTTTTGGGGTGGGAAAAGATTTTTCCCACAACAATAAAGAAATGAAAACAGATATTCTTTTCAAGTCACATGAGTCATTAAGCTAGAAACAAATCGAAGATTGCAAGACCTGATATAAAACCATGTGAGTTAGCAGTGTCGTTTGTTTACCTCTTTAACATGGCATTACTTTCTCTTAACAGTCAGTTCTGAAAAGACACTCTGTCTCAAACTCTGTACAGAAAGAGCTCTTTCTTATTGCACTCTAACAGGCATCTTGCAATACATCTCTGAATATATCTGCTCTGATGATCTCAAACAAAATTCCATCTGAATGTTGTTTTCTTTTTTTCCCCTCCTATGCATATTTGTTTAATCTACTGAGTGCATGTAAATAAATCCTACACTAAGCTCTACAGAGAGGCAAGAGTGAGGATGTGCTACAGCACACACAGAGCTTTGCCTTATTGGTGACTGCCTGTCGGTGCAGTTCGCTTTCTCAGTTCTGATTATCCTAAGTTCAAATCCCAGTAAGTCTGCTACAGAGACAAGTATCACATGCAGATAAGAGTAAATGTTCTCCAGACAGCCTTCTAGAAGTGTTTCTTTACCTTGAAATATCAATGTACGGTACTTTGTGTCACCAACGGTGCACTCTGGAAGGCCATTAACGCCTGTCTACCTTGTGATGACAGAGGAAACCACACAGTGCTCTTAGTGTCTACCGTATAGTATAGATACATAAGAGGTAGCTTTAAAATGGATCGTTTGGATGCCATAACAGCCCCACTGCGGTAGCCTGGAGCTCATTTGTCCTGCCAAGAGACCTCTTCAGGCCATATTGCACATGCAAATTGCAATGATATTTCTTCTGTGTTCAGCAGAAGTCTGTGGAAACTGAAGGTGGTCTGAAATGGTTAGCTAGTCCACTTTACAACTCAAGGCATACCAAATAACTAACTAGATTTCCAGAAATTGCTTCCTCTGACATCGTTATGATGAATATACTTCAACAGCGCTACATACAGCACCTTTCTTTGTTTATAATTAGTCATAAACCACTAAAAAATGTATTGTCTAGAAGCATATATTACTTTCTTTGTATTGTTTCTTGGTGATTGGCATGAAAGTTATGAAAGTCTCACTGGGTTACAGAATATAGTACCTAAATGTCTTGATTTGTTTTTAATGGCTAATATAATTTTCAATTCATGACATGCTGTATTTTTAATTATGGCAAGGCCTTCCAAACTGTCTTAGATAAAGTTGCAAAAAATTTTAGTTGTGAATTTTTTCCCAGGGAAGTTTTATTTGGAAATGAGATGTAAACAGCGCTCCTGTTCCACACATCTGTTACACCACATCTAATACAATATTTGAGAGCCTTCCAGCCCCATATGCAGTAATATTACTAACTTTTTCTGCATTTTTTGTGTTCAGCCTTCCCTCTGAATTAAAGGTATATGCAGTAGAATGCTTTGCAGTGTGCATGTACAGAAAATATGATTTATGTGATATATTTGTTAGAGGAGGCAAGTTCAAAGACACATACACTGCACATGGAATGGTTCTTGCTCCTGTGGGATTGTGATTCAGATATCAGACAGTAACTGAAGCTCCATCTACTTCATGTAACCACCAGCTCTATCTTTTCAGACTTACATCATTGGTAATCACAGTCTTTCTTTTAGCATATTCTTTGTTGGTCACTATCTTTCAAATAAAGTTCTTCAGAAAAACTAAGCAGCTCCTAATTTCTTCTCCTAAAGCAGCCCCAGATGTGCTTTCTATCATCCTTTTCCCTACCCAGCTTATGGCAGGCCAAATGGTAAATCCTATTTTTCCCTGTCACTCTACAGTGCTCTGACCTCACCCTTCCTATTTCTGTTTCTCCTCCTGAACAGTCTTAAAGAGCTCCAAGACCCAGCTGCTGAAGACAACACCCACAATATTTCACACATCGTTATTCTCTAGGAACTATTTAATGCAAACACACTCATCTAGGTACTTACAAATGTCAGCGCAAATTCACAAAGCAGAAATTGTGTCAAAACAATCTAGATGCCACCCACTGGAATGGGAAGGTTTGAGGACAGAGGGGAAGCAGCTGAAAGCAGATCATTTGACTTTTTAGTACAGTTTTTGACATTGCCTTATGTGATGTTCTCACAAGGAAAATTGGGAGAGGGAAGGTGCAAAATCATTTGAGTAATTCATCAACAGTATATTGTTATCAAATTAGAGGGAGATATCAGCAGAGTTTCCAGGGAGTTCAGCTCTGCTTTAGATTGTATTGAGTGTCTCCATTAAAACCTCAACAAGGGAGTAAAGACTGTTCTCTAAAACTGCAGATGACACAAATCCCAGAGGGACAGAAACCGCTCTGAAGGACAATAGAATACCCATAAAAATCTCAGTTGCCGTTCTTTGGCCGGTTTTAGATCTTCTGGAAAGATCCCAAAGGATAGTGATGGTAATGGCTAAATTTATTAGGGTTTATTTAACCTAAAGCCAAGAATTCTAAAGGGGATATGATAAGCGTTAAGGATATGAAAGGCTAGTAGAAGTAGAAGCAGATGCAAAGGACAGGCCAAGGTATCGCAAGCTTACACTATGACAAAAAGAAAGATTCGCATTAGACATTAGAAGCAGTTTCTAACAATGAAAACAGTAAAGCTCTGGAATAAATTGAGAAGGAAAGGGGTACAGTCCCCATCAGATTACACAAGTATCTACCAGAAATTATGTAAGGTGAAGCTGGTGCCAACTCAGAGAAAAGACATTTCCCACCCACTTTTACATTTCTTTGTCTCCAGTACCATAGAATTTGAGTGCCCACAAAACCACTGCTGCATTTGTCCTCACAGCAAGCCCATTAGGTAGGGAAATAAATATTATTGTTTAATTTTTGAAATGAAATGAATGAAAAGAAATGAAATGTGCCTTTAGCAAAGGCACAACAAGGCTGCTAAGGCCCAGATCCAAAAGGTACTCAGGAATCTCACACCCATTGATGTGCTGATGATCCCCTGTAAGTCTAGATCAGTACTAGGAACTTACTTAAGTCTCTTCTGTTCATTATAGCATCTGAACTGCATCATTGTCCTTTGTTCCATTTCATGTCCCAAGAGAAAAAAGAGACAATTCCTCTTCTCCTAATCTATCACACGAGCACGCAGGCTAGAAACACCATGTATGAAATAATAGATCTAGTAAGTACAGTCTATAAACCAATATATAGGTCTCTTGGTAACTTTACAGCGCATTTCAACTTTGATCATAATTTAAAAGGTGCCACTTATCTGTATCGTGACTGCTCTCCTTTCAAAGTCTTGTTTCTCATGAAAAGTGGGATAAGATGTCTTTGAAGCTAACAGCCATCAGGATATTACATTAATGCTATATTGACTCAGCCCTTCATCCTTCTAAGGTGTATAAATTGAGTTGCATCCAGGCAGATATGTGATGAGACCTTTCAAAGGAGATATCTGTGTGCTCATTATCATCACTATTACTCCATGTGTCCCAGAAAGGCATCACTGTGGGACGTAGTAAGTAAAGCACAGAAATGTGGGACTTGGGAGATCAGACTGATGTTCCTGTCATGACCTTGGACATGTAATTTTCCCTTCCTGTGCCTCAGTTTCTGCTTGTATAAGTTGAAATAATGATACTTTGCAGACTACATTAATATCTGCAGACGAAAAGCATTGCCTGAGAGACAGCTGTTGCTATTATCTTTATCGGCGTTTTATTTGGGCAGAAAATTTTCCACCCTTAACTGCCAAGAGCTTGCAGCTTAAAACAGGAAACGGAAAGCTTTATCCTCATTCTAGAGAAACAGAGACACACAAATCAAGTGCATTTCCTTTGGTCACAATGGAAATTTGTAGCTAAATCAGGGATCCAATTTGCAAGTCAGTGCCTTAAGCATAGGCTTTTTCAGGTGTTCTCCCTGGACATTAAAGATTTAGTGGGAGTTTTCATGAGAGAGTGGATTTGTGCCAATACCCATGGCTAGAATTTTTCCCTTCCTATCAAGTTATGCAGAAAACTGTTTGCTGATAGTTTGCTGGCCTGCCTGACATGCCAGAGGTGACCATATAGCAGTAAAGCTGCACAGATTGTAAATTATACAGATCCTTTCATCCTATGCAACAACAATCAAAATCTTACACAGTTTTTCCAGCCATTTATTTGAATGGAAGGTGCAGCAGAAGGAAACTCAGTACTTGCTGCAAGGTGCCAGGGGTTTGGAAAAGTCCCAGGGACAAAGCATGCCCATTCAGAGGAGAAGGATGAATCAAGTTCTGAAACTGGGTCAATGGACTGGGGCATAAATCCTCCCTGTTCTGCACAGCAGCTTCCTTTAATTGTCACTCTCTGCACAGAGACCAAGGGGCAAACCTGGCATAATGTGGTAATTGTACATTTAACTGCTATTACCACATTACACACCAGGCAATTCCTTTCCTCTTGGTTACTCTTTCTTCTTACCATTGCTTTCTCTCTGCCTCCCTTGTTTCTGAATTTCTTTTCCTCAACATTTCATTCCCCAGTCCTACTCTCCCTTTGCAACTTAGTGGGTTTCATTGTTACTGCCAAGCCCCATTCTATTCACCGAAATGATCAAGAACTAAATAATATCATTGATACTGATGTATCAATATAGCTCCTTCACGTCCACAGATTAAGCAAAGATTGTGGTGCTCAGGCTTCTGATTCACTATTTCAGGCTGTTGATGTATCTAAAGTGCAACAGACTAAATATCATATACTTGTTTTGCATGGAAGGCTACCTTTTTATTTGAATGCTTATGTCTTGGAGGCCATATAAACATAAGATGAGACTGGATCTAGGCCAGGAACTTCAGGTGAGATCACCTGCGCTCACAAAACATTTTATGAATGTTCTTACTAGAAGAATTAAATTTTGGATAACATTTCCTGTGCACCTAATGCATTTAATCCATCAAAAGTTTTCTGTCCCAGCTCCCATAGTAGTTAAAGTCCAGATACTCAGCGTGATCTGTTTCTACTATCCAAGAATCAATGTCAAGAAACAACACCAGTGGCTTCCTGGGCTGCATTAGGCACTGCCCAGCTCTGGGCTCCCCAGTACAAGACAGAGGCGAACATACTGGAGTGAATCCAACAGTGGGCTGTGAAGATGATTAAGGGACTGGAACATCTCTCATACGAGGAGAGGCTGAGAGAGCTGGGACTGTTCAGCCTGGAGAAGAGAAGGCTCAAGGAGATCTTATCAGTGTGTATAAATACCTGCTGGTGGGCAGTAAAGGTGGCCAGATTCTTCTCAGTGGTGCCCAGTGACAGGACAAAAGGCAATGGATGTGAACTGAAATACAGGAAATTCTGTTTAAACATAAGAAAAAAGCTTTTTTATTGTGAGGGTGTCTGAGTACTGGAACAGGCTGCCCAGAGAGGTTTTGGTGTCTCCATCCTCGGAGATATTCAAAACCCAACTGACCATGGCCCTGGGCAACCAACCTGCTGTAGGTGATCCTGCTTCGAATGGGAAGGTTGGACTAGACAACCTCCAGAGGTCCTTTTCAACCTTGGCCATCCTTTGATCCTATGTTTCTGTGAAATAAAATATTTTACTGTGGGGAAAAATCAAATTTAATTTAACTGTCTCCCTTGGGAACCACAGTACATTACCATATCATACAGGAGTAGGGGGGAAATAAAGGCTTGCAAGTTCTAAACACCACGGGAACAGTGGTCTGAAGGGCACATCCAGAGCAACTGAGTTCAGTTCCCTGCTTTTGCAGGTCATCATAACAGATAATCCCTATTCCAAACCTCTTTATTATAAGTTAGGTCCAGGCACACCTGAGAAGACCAGGTATTTCCAAACTGAAAAAGGAAACCCAATGGGGACACTTGCAGAGAGATCAGCCACACTCCCCACACTCCAAAATGTCCCTGAAGGAGCATGACCTGCCTTGTAGAGTGTGGCTGGAACATGGGGGAAAGGTGAAAGCCGTGTGTGGTGGGTTGACCCTGGCTGGATGCCGGGTGCCCACCAAAGCCGCTCTATCACTCCCCTCCTCAGCTGGGCAGGAGAGAGAAAGATATAACAAAAGGCTCATGGGTCGAGATAAGGACAAGGAGATCACTCAGCAATTAGTGTCACGGGCAAAACAGACTCGACTTGGGAAAAAAATTAATTTAATTTATTACCAGTCAAATCAGAGTAGGATAATGAGAAATAAAACCAAATCTTAAAAACACCTTAACCACACCCCTCCCTTCTTCTTGGGCTCAGCTTTACTCCCGGTTCCTCTACCTGCTCCCCCCGAGTGGTGCAGGTGGACGGGGAATGGGGGTTGCGGTCAGTTCATCACACGTTGTTTCTGCCGCTCCTTCCTCCTCAGGGGGAGGACTCCTCACACTCTTCCCCTGCTCCAGTGTGGGGTCCCTCCCACGGGAGACAGCCCTCCTTGAACTTCTCCAATGTGAGTCCCTTCCACAGGGTGCAGTCCTTCAGGAACAGACTGCTCCAGCGTGGGTCCCTTCCATGGGGTCACAAGCCCTGCCAGCAAACCTGCTCCAGCCTGGGCTCCTCTCTCCACGGGGCCACAGGTCCTGCCAGGAGCCTGCTCCAGCGCGGGCTTCCCACGGGGTCACAGCCTCCTTTGGGCATCCCCCTGCTCCGGCGTGGGGTCCTCCACGGGCTGCAGGTGGAGATCTGCTCCACTGTGGACCTCCGTGGGCTGCAGGGGGACAGCCTGCCTCACCATGGTCTTCCCCACGGGCTGCAGGGGAATCTCTGCTCCGGTGCCTGGAGCACCTCCTCCCCCTCCTTCCTCACTGACCTTGGTGTCTGCAGAGTTGTTTCTCTCACATATTCTCACTCCTCTCTCCGGCTGCAATTGCTGTTGCACAGTAACTTTTCCCCCTTCTTAAATACACTATCCAGAGGCGCTACCACCATCGCTGATGGGCTCAGCCTTGCCCAGCGGCGGGTCCGTCTTGGAGCCGGCTGGCACTGGCTCCATCGGACATAGAGGAAGATTCTAGCAGCTTCTCACAGAAGCCACCCCTGTAGCCCCCTCGCTACCAAAACCTTGCAACGCAAACCCAATACACTGTGTCAGGGTTTGAGACTTTGTATTAACAATATTGTGTAAAATAAAGGAAGCTGAAGAGCTGAGTAAAGGAGATCTAGGTGCAATACTTTTCTTCTCGGGGTGAGTGGGATTAGTTTTCAGGTTAGCTGACTGAAACATGTATTGTCATTTTACTGTTAAATGCTGTGTGGAAGTATAAATATAAGTAATGATGTTCTTCAGGTCCATTAAAAAAACCCCAGAACATAAAACCCCTTGTTTTTGCACAGTTACAAAAAGAACAGGAAGGAGTAAAGAGTGTTTATGGGCTGTTAATAACACAATGTTGCAATTTAGGCTTCCTTTACAAAATAGTGCCCAGTATCTACTATCTCATGATAAATAGAATCTGTATCGCATGACACTTGTGAACAATGGGTGAAATGGATATTAGAAAAATCTCATTTATCTTCTGCTTTATTTCTTGATAGAGGTCCTTGTCACCACGGCTATTATGTGACTAGCCCTAGAAAGGCCACCTCATTAGTTTTCTTTATCAAGACAGCAAGGTCTCCTTTAAAGGGACAGCGCCTAGATTTTAGATTCAAATAGAAAACAGACTTCATTGTGTGAATGTGTTTCTACCTCTGTTTTCACTGCTTAAATGCATAGGTTATTTCCATAGCTGTCAACCAGATGAAGTTAAGACTCTCATGATGAGGAAGGTGTCCCTGGAACAGAAATACAAAAATGGAATTTTATAAGCAGATTGCTTGTATATTTGCCTCATGCATTTCTTTAATGCATGTGGAATTTCTTTAATAAAAAAACCACACGCCAAGGGGAAAAAAAAATGAGAGCAACTTTCTGTAAATTCTGTAAATCTATTTTCCCCTTTGTCTCCTCCACTCACAAATACATCTTCCTCTTGTCTGACAACCACTTTGAAAATTTTCCTCTATTGCCACCAAAGCAACCATGTGAGTGTCAACAAATCAGTAATGATTTAGAATATGTCAGAGGAAATTCAACATTTTTGTCTCTTTTCAAAAATCTTAATGACAGGTAGATAAAGTTGGACAACACCATTTCTATTGGCTTTCTCTGAGTTTTGATGGGCATTTTTCATAGAAAGGAAGAGCTTGCTTCCCTTCTGCAGCAAGCAAAGCGGGGGAAGAATAGCTGCAAAATCTGATAATGCCAAATAGTTGTATTAGCCATGTCTAGCTTTCTGCATAATTAAGATTGTTTTGGATTTGGTGATATAGAAGATCAATGATTACAAAATATTATTGGTTTTTTCTTTGTTCTGAATTATAATAGTAATTAACTCTCAGAATACACTGCTAGCTTTAAATAGGTGATTAAAAGTACCCTCTCATTTGATAACTCACTAGAGAAGAGCCTTAGAGGTAAGAGGACACTGAATGGATCTGACAATACTATTAGCATACTGTATAAATCACAGTGACTTATTTCACTGCATTTTAAATTAAGATAAAATATTAAAATGCAAAAAAAATTGCATTAATACAACATTAAGGTTAGGAATTTTAAGGCACAAGATCAGGAAATGAAAAAGCTAAGGCTCTTTTAGTAGTAATGCGTACCAGGTGTGTGTTTTCAATGAGTAACCTGAGTGATAAATGTTGTAGCTGAATACATTGAAAATATCCTAAAAATAATGGGACAACTACATTTGCTAGGAATAGATTTAGTACATGGAGTCTGAAATTCCTATTTGTCTTGTATTTACAGTTTTGAATATGAAAGAATAGAAATGACAGTGTGGATTTTTCCTTGCAGTTATTGCATGCCCTACTGCAAAGCTTCTGGGAGTAGTTTCTCCACATATATCCACTAAAGTAACGGAGCAGTCATGTTCCTGAAGCTCCCTGTGAAAGTACCATCAAGAAAGTACAGGAACAGCTTGCACTTCAAAGAATTTGCAAGTTCAGTGCTAGAGTTAACAGATGCAGAAAGAGTTCAGAGAAAGAAGATAAAATAGATCACCGTGGTGGACGGATAGTTATTGACACTATGAGTCTGTCCTGCTTTGAATGAAACGTCCCTTAGGCAAGGGAGCTGCAGAGTCATTGATTAAACCACCAGTGCAGAGTTCCTTGTTGAGTTGCTTATGTCTGAAGTAAACCTGTGCTTCTTTAATGCCAGTTTTGTTACTCCCCTGCTATTGGTGATTTTCTTTTTGGAATTTCCTCAGTGCTTAGGAAATAAAGAAGACTGAGATAGGAATGGAAAATGAAGATTCCCTAGCACTTCCTTTCTTAGTTTGTTCCTACGTTTCTAATAATGCAGATGTTTTCTCTAGGAGCTCCTTTTATTTTGGGGTCCTTGAAAGTCACATTCCTGTTCCATTGGAGCACAACCGTTCCACTCTTGAATAAGTTTGGCGCCAGAAAAAGCTCCGTCACATCACTAATACATATCACATTGGTTACTACATTGTGTAGGTCGGCATGTCATTTGTAATCGATGCATATGAGCTGAAGAAATCAAAGAAGCACCTGCACTTATAATCATTTTTTCTTCCTAATGGAAATGGCCTGTCAGGGCTCTGAACACTAGTACTCAGGCCAAAGCGACAACAGCCGAAAAAGATGAGAGCTAGTGCAAGCCTGTACGAGATTAGTGTAAATCGACAAAGCAAAGTGGGGACAAAAGCTGGGGAAATGGAATACAGATGTGGAAAGATGAGGGGAATAGCCTGACGAGCACAGAGTGCAGCTAGATGATGATAAAGCTGGGAACAGAAACAGCTCCACAGACTCCCAGTTCAGGGTATAATCTAGCGGGTTTGGTGGGTGGTCATACTGGGAACCTATTCAATTTGTTGATCTTTCACAAGCCAGTCTAGAATGAAAAAAAAAGAATTTCTGGGTTTAAAAGCCACTTGTTTGAAATAATATGTCCTTGGCGGTGGGGAGGATATTTTAAATGTCATTGCTACTCGCTATTGCGTATATTGATCATCCCCATGGTCTGGACGACCACCACACAGAGATAGACCAGCTGGTATAAATACCATAGGCACTTGTTACATAACAAGTCTTTATCTGTTTACCTTTCAGAACATCAGATCGATCTGCTCTGAACTTTGGTCTGTTCACAATCATAAGGATTACTCTTTCCCATTCATAGCAACTGCAGAAATAGCAGGGGTACTGCTGATGGAAAGACCATGACCTTACTTACTACACCACCTGTGTACCCTTGAGAACCCTATAATTGAAACATTACATGTTGACTCACCTTTTTCTTATGATGTATTGTAACTTCTCAGGGCTAGAGTTTTCAATCATGGATTTTCAGAGTTATATCAGTGAAACAGATTTTAAATCTATTCTACTCTGAAAGAAGCTGGCCGTCCTCAAGAAACTCTCTGTCTTTCCCAGTTATTTTATTTCATTAAAAAGAATGTTCTAAACAATTCCTTTTTCTCTTGTAGTCCAGTTTATTCTTGAATAACATTTTACTATAAGGTTTTCTATTAACCAGGAAGGACTCAAAAGTGTAGTTGGGCCATTCAGGACTCCAGCATATCAACACTGCAAACCCTGTTCCCCCCTCAAAGACCCCTATACCTTTCTTATACCACATCTAGATATAAAAATATGCTCCCACTGCTACTGCATCTTGCAAATGTTATCCCCTCTTTTCCACTTGTCTCCTGCAAAATCTCTCATGTTGATGTTACCTTCAGCTCCTCTCTGCTACTATTCCCCAAAACAGGGAACCAGGAAAGTGTCTAAGATGTGCTCATCTGTCAGCGAACATACTACACTTGTAGAGGCAGCCTGTGCCATTTGTCTTCCCAGGAGATACCTCCTGATGGGAAGAAGTCAGACCATCTGCAGATCATCCTCCAGGACATTCACCCGAGGATTTATTATGAATGGTGCATTGGCCTAATAAAACCTATTAGTACTGTGGGGCAAAACTACTATGGAGAGCAAATATGTTTCTAGCTTGACTAATATGCTTGCCTAAATATCTTTTGAGGTTTGACCCTTGTTCTGTCAGATGTGTGAAGGATGCCAAGAAGCCAGAAGACGTTTCTCCCAATGAACTCCATGAATGTTGCTCATCTACTGGGGCTTGCTGCAGCCTCGTGCACACAGTTGAGAGATCAAGGAGCATGGAGAAAGGCTCATCTATCTATGGCATCTTTCCACTCACATGGGGAAAATCAGCTCTCTTTGCCAGCAGAAAGCTCAGTGATTAACGCATTTTAGCCCATAGTCCCTACAACACTAGCCAAAAAGTGGGAGGGACTTTTAAGGACAAATCTTTCCCTAGCTGTGGGAAATGTATTCCCTCTAAAATGATACATAAAATAATCCTAATGATAACCAAGCAATGCTTTGGAGCTTCTGATCACTCTGGCTATTTTGTTTTCCATATTTCATCACTTTATGCTAGTTAATTACTAGTTAAAAACCCTGCTGAAAAGCATGTCACCTCCGGTAGGAATAGTTGGGGAGAATATGTTACAAGAAGTTATAGAGGAAGCTACTTACAGGTGAGAAAACACATCTGAAATATTCTCAGATTTTGGAAAGCTTGCTTGCTGGATAACTGGAGATCTGATTACAAAATAAGACTGAATCATTGATAACTGACTGGAAGCAGCGATGTTTCTAGGCTGATATTATTTATGTCCTGTCCACCCTTACACACAATCTCCCCATTGCAAGTAGTAGTACCTTCTGGATACTTTAAGGTTCAGTATTGTGGAAGGTTTCCAGAGACTTTCCAAAGAATTTTCAAGAGGACACTAGTTAATATAAAGTCCTATGGAAGAACTGAACCCAATTCTTGGCTCTGACAATTGCCTGATGGGAAAATGGGCACAAGTTCTACTCCCTCAACTATAGTTAGGTACTCAGAATCTAACAGTTCTAACAGTGAGTTAGATGCTTGAATTAATTCAAGGATCCCAGTCTAGATCTCCTTATGACAGATGGGATACTGTTAAGGATCTCAAACACTTTGAAATCTACTAAGGTAGTAGTAACGAATTATTACTGACAACAGTTTTAAGTGAAAATATTTAATTCTCTTAATTCTTTTTAAAAATCTCTTAATTTTGACAAAGGGCATGTCATTTCTCAGCTGAAGTTCCTGGCATTGTTTCCAACTTCTTTCCTCTTAATAAAAAGATGTTCCAGAACACTGATTCTATATTTTACATATTTGAAATAATGAATGTCTTCTGAAAGAATGCATGAAAATTATGCTTGGCTTTGGTTACTAGAGAAGTTAACATAAGCTACTTAGATTACTATTATAAAAATATTATTCAAATGTTTTTACTAATGTAAGTCTGTATTGAGGGATTGATCATGAATGGCTTTTGTTCTTCAAGTTCTTCTTGACCTGCATAATCCTTTGGTTTAAATTCTTGAGGGAAAATAAAAGCGCATTAAAGAAATCATGCTTTGTATACAAATGATTTTTCATTATTTGCTTAACGAAGGAGTAGTCTTCCTATTATGCATAGCTTTCTTCTTTCACGGAAATATTTCTTCACATCCAAAAAATATATAGCCTCGAATCACAAAGGTCTAAAGTTTGACAATGTGTTAAAATGCTTTCACTGCAATAATTTAAAATAGGCTGTACCAATTGTTACTTTTTCTGTCAACCAGAAGATTACAAAAGTTTGCAAAGGGAAAAAAACACACCTTGCCCTTTTTGCTGGCCTGTGTACAATTTCCTAACTGCTTTCTACTTTAAAAAAAAGAAGAAAGGAAGGGAAAAAAAAAAAAAACAGAGTAAGGATAAGGGAAGTCTCAGAAGGTATCAGAGAAATCCACGTTCTGCTGAAGAGACAACAAGGAATTTCAAATTTTGAAGAACACTCTGCTACCAAAGTAGCAAAACCGGACTGAGGAAAGGGAGGAGACATTTAGCATGTTCATAGGGCCATGAAAATGCAAATGTAACGCATCCTGCCACACCGTGGCTTCCTTTACGCCTCTAGAGTTTAACCCGCATAATGCTCTTGGTGAATATGCTGCTCTTATTGATGAAGTTAATGGTTCTGGTATTATTAATCAGTAAAGATTCCCATTTTCAAATATCCTAGTATTCATGCTCATAGATGACTATCCTCAGTAGTCCTCAGCTGATGGTAATTATGGAAGAAAAGTATTCCAGATGAAAGAGAGATGGAGATTGAGTGGATTGAGCAAGGTCACTGAAGTGATTTGGGAATTACTTTACCAGTCCAATTCCCATCTCACCCCCAAAACATATTCATCTGCATGGTTTATTCTTCCCTTGAAGACAGAAGCCACAAATATTGCTGTACAACTTTTCCTTTACTATGGGAGTGTGGTAGTGTACTGCCACCCTCTGCTGGAATATACATGAACCAGGCAATTTCTCCACCTCCCCATGTCTATTTAGAAAGAACAGTATGGATTGCATCATATTTTCTTGTCAGATATAGGAAGAAGTTAAGGAATGTGGAAGGTTAATTTGACATCATGCTTTAAAAAAAAAGACAATGGGAGGTTTTGAATCTATTTGTAATAAATTTTATTACAAGACTAATGTGCACTAAGTACATAAAACTCAGTTCCTACACCTCTTCCAAAGGAAGTAACGGCAAGGAGAATTTTCGTGGAGTTTGGTCAGGGAGCTTTGGTGTTACCGCTTGCAGAGTTGTGGACCTCTAGGAATTCCTTGATTGCTTCAAACTTTACAAGCATTATGAAAGGACTTAAACAAGCTTCCATTTATGACTTTTTACAACACTTCTAAACCCCACTAGAGAACAACTAAAAGCAGAAAGAGACACAAGTTCAGCTACTGTTCTTTCCTTATATGAGCCAAGGTCTACTTGGTATTACTCAGGTTATAAGCCAGAATTTCCTGCTTTGTTACAGTGGAATCAAAGTCTTTTGAGTTACAAAAGCAAATAAAGGGTGTAATGAGTCGGGCAGGGATAAATTTTTTAAACAAGATCAAGAGATGAACAACTTTGCTTATATGCTTGTTCTAAAGAGGTACAATAAGGCCCATGTTTGTAAATGTAAGTGATGAAACGGGCACCTCCATTTCTGCTTGTCCAGGTTGGTGGTTTAAATGCAGGTAAATGATGCTCAGTCCTCTCTGAGTACCGGACTTCTCCAAAATATTTAAACCCAATACCAACGGGCTGAAAACCACTAATCCCCTCTGAAAGCTTAGGTTTATTTTTCTATCATCACTAATGCACAGGATGAGTTCAGTTTCTAAAAAAAAAATTTGAGCTATTAAGATCAAATTCTGACCATATGGGAGTTACAAGAACGTCTCAGCGCAGGAATATGCCATCATGTTAATTGATTACTGCAATATGTTGCACATGAGGAGAAGGAAGGAAAAAGAATGTTATGAAGATGTTCCAGCAGGTCCCATCTTTGAGTAATGCAGATCACTGAGGATTTATTGCCCAAGAATTTACTGGTTTTATTCACATTTGGCTCTGATTTAAGGATCTGATCCAGATTTTCGAAACAAAAGAGAGACAAAACCTTGACTGTACTTGAGCTAGGTTCTTGACAAAAGGAAGTTAACTGTTAAAAACAATACTTGGCTTATCTAGGACAATCAGATCTTTGCACCTAGCAGTCCATAGCTGTTGTACAACACTGACTTAAATGGTCATCTGACATGCACTATGAAAGTTTCATTATCATAGTCTATGTATGACCACCTAAGATTTTCACTGATAATATTTGATAACTTGGATTTATATTAGGTAAGCAAAAATAGAAGACATTAGTTTGGGTAATCACCTACTCGTGAAGTGTTGTTCATATTTATTTCTAATGCAGGCTGCATTCCTTAGTATTTCTGTCCAAAAATGCCTTCATTCTCTGTTTGAACCTTAGTTACATGCAGCAAAAAAACAAAATGAAGGCAACTCTGGTGTAAGCAAGGGAAAAACCATGACAGTTTGGGAGGGAAAGTGTAGCATAAGGGGAAAGTTGGGTTAACATTAAAGCTCAGTATTTCATCGTCTTCACTAATAATTTGGAATTTAAAATCAATTCAAAGTACTAACTCGAGAGAGGTTTCGATAAAATCATGGTGACTGGACTGATGAGCCATCTGTGCCCTATGCTGAGCTTAACCGCATTGCTGTCGTCAAAGTACTGAATTAAAGGGAGTCAGGAGGGGGACAAGGGAGGAGAGACAAGAGGCATAGCTTCTAAAACCTCTATAAATCTAACCTCCCTCCTTCCTACTGCCATCATTAGATTCCTACTTTGCCACTGAATAGTCTCAGGTAAGGCTTTAGCATTTGACAAATGAAGGCAATTTGAGGATTTTATACTTGTGGATACATTGTAGGACTTACTGTGTGACTTAAAAGCATTTTTCTTGTAAATCAAATATTACCTTGGAAAATAACAATACTGGCAAATGAAACCAGTGAGGTGCCACTCAAGACTACAGTCCTGCTTTAATCATGTTGCTCTTTGAGAATTTAAAGCTTTTAATCATGCCAAGCTGCCACGTTTTGGGTTAAAATTCCTGGGAATTTACAGATATTATTTTGGCCACTGGAGAGCTCACTTACTAATACAACAGGGACTCTATTGAAGTCGTGGAAATTTTTTGCATTGTTATTTTTTGAACACACTATAATGACTGCAAAGTTCAAACCTACCTGAGTTCATATGTGACAAAGTTAATGAAAAATAGGCTTAATTTGCAATGATTTTGCCTCTTTTGTTCTTTTGTATTTTGTCTGTGTGCTACGTATTAGCAAGTGATTCAGTGTAAAACCAGCATATTTTGATCACTTCATATCTTCAGAGCAATAGCCTGTGTTGACTTTTGTATTAGTGCTCTAACCTTGAACTAATACATACAAAATGAATTCTTACATCTATGCTGTTTTCAGTATCCAACCAAGGCCAATGTGGTCTTATGATAGGATACAGGCCAACAATTAACTGCTTAGAGTTTCATTCAATAAGGCAATTCTTTATCTTTCAGATGAATTATCAAATAACGACCTATGAGATACCAGTCCAAAATATAAAACCAAAGCCATTAGAAACTAGTCTTGGGTTTTTTTTCCTCCTAGGTTTAAGGACAAACCTAAGGGCTGGCAGCAAACATCAACGGCAATTTCTATTTCCCTCCCCTTCTCTGCATATATGCGGTTACATAGCGCTGAGAAGGTTCAGAAGCCGATAGGGGCAGACAATGTATATAGCATACTGTTATAGATACATAACCAAACAAAATTAGAAAATGGTACCAACTAGTTGCTATTGCAAATAAACACTGGAAAGATGTGCTTTAGTTTTATGAGCACGTAAGTCTGATTTTACAGAATATACTGCATGAAAGTCTAAGCCTTTTGAATATTCCTTCAGCAGTAATATTCCTCCTGTTGACAAATCTTTTAAACACCTTATGCAAGCTACACTTCATGTAAATCAGATTTTCAGAGGTGCCATGTAAGAACACATGCATTAGATCCAAATCCACCAGAATGCCAGGGATAAACCAAGTCATGGGAAGATCAGAACAGTTTTTAAAAAGCAGTCTTTCTAGAATGTAGATTCATTTCTTCATAACACCATTTTCCAGACAGATTTATTTCTGAGTATCAAGTTTTGAGTTCATCTTAGTTTGTATTTCTGAACCCAAGACTGTCAGCCAGATATTTGAAAAGCCATCTATTTCTCAGACATTTAAACTAACCTATTCATGGATATGCATGGCTTGTAAACCTACTTCCATATACCAATCTTAATGAGATTTTGCTCTTCAGCCTTCTAGTTATGGGCAAAACAATCTGGTTTTGTGACTCCAGTGTGTATGCTTTGAATGTGAAATAGACTTGCACGTTTCTGTCTCTCACTTTTGTATCTAGGTGACAGATTACTTATGCACAGAGAAACACAGTTTTAGATCAGTAATAAAAACGCTTTAATCTTACTTAATTTTCTGGATTTCGTCTATTTTTGGTTGTGTGTAAGCATAGAAAATTTACTGAAGTGTCAGTCTAGAAAACGGAGTTCTCAAAAAACTCCTATATAATTGTTAACAGCAGTTGTGTCCAAAATATACCCCTTTTGATACGGAGTAGAGGATGTATAAGCCATTTCCAGTGCAAGCACAATGCCAAACAGCACAATGGATTTTATATTTCTCTCAAGGTTTTGAAATTGTTAATTAACCAAATTCAATTAGAAGTATAAAGGACTGTATCACCATAATTCTAGTCGTTTAACCTTTAACAGCTATGAATTATTAGCACTATGAAGTTGCTTGTGTATAGCCTGAGAACTCATCTTCAAACTCCCTAGGTGCTTGCTACGGACATGCTTACATGACTGCCAGTGCCTGAGCAACTGCACTCAGCTGACATACTTCTTGCCAGCTGACCCATGTTATCTGACCTTCTGCATGCTCCACTCTTATCCCATTTGTAAAACAAAGCAAATAGTCTTAAATCACCATCGGGATAGTTTAACACATTTTAATTTGCATTTACAAGAGGTGACAAATGCATTTAGAGTCAAACTCAGAAGTTTGTCAAAGAACCCTCATTCACAGTGAGCAACAACGTGTGAGCGCTGGACTAGATGACTTCCAGACATCCCTCTACCCTAATTTTTCCTCTGAGATTCTATGAATTGTGTAATTTAGTGACTAAATTGAATCAAAGATTTGCAAACAGTGATCTCTGATAGCCAAGAAAAGTAATCAGGACATCTTGGTTGGAGTAATCATCACCATGCTGATGTTATGATGCAACTTACGTGAAGGAACTCTTATTGGAAAGGAAAGGGATTTCAATTACTAATGAATAAGGTGCCAACACAAAAGGGTTATATTGGAATATCTGTAGCCCAGACTAGCTAATCAGTTATGTCCCTGAACTGCATGTAGCTTTTAGTGCTGCCAAAGAATCTCTTAAAGCTTACCTGGAGCAAGAATAAATTGTTGACGAAGGAGATGTGGGAATGGGAATACTACAAAACTCACTGGTGAGGTAGAGGCTATAGGGAGGTAGGCTGTAGCCCTAAGCTTTATAGGTTTAAAGCTCCTGATTTGTTATTGGACAATATATATTTTATAATAACATGATGCTTTTTCTTCATAGACTAGTGGTCTCATCCAGTTCTGAGCAAAAGCCTGACTCTATCTGTCTGAACTATGAAGGCTGATCTAAAACCAGGAATTTTCCCATCGCAGGCAGACAGGAAGCCCTAAACAGACAAACTGGGAAGTCAGATGACTCAGAGGACTTAGTCCCAGACCTGTAACGCTTCCTTATCTCATGTTCATTGAGAATTACAAATACACATGCTCTACAAAGTTAAGCCATGTTAAAATGGTTTTATTGTTGATTTAAAAGATTCAAAAACTTCAGAATTACATGCAGAATGCTCACAGTGTGAGTCACAAACTGAATTCATTCTTTTCAAAGAAAAGTCTCCATTCAGGAAAAGAAAATCAATTTTTTGAATGTAGTAGGCAGGCAGGTCAATTTGTAGTAGAGCTGTTGTTCAAGGAATCTTCAGAGCCCTGTATTGTCCAGGTTTAAAAAAAGAAAAAAAATATTTAATTTTAAAATTTTAAATAATGTAAATTATGCTCTCATTTGATTTCTGATGTCTGTCAAAGACTTGGACTGCTCGAAAGGAATCAGTTCACAGTTGTTTTGTGGGGTTTTATTTAGCTTGGTTTAACCTCCATTATGTTGATATTGAAGAGCCAATTTGACAGTCTTGTTCTGTGTAGGCAGGCAATGAAGAGGATGGATCTTGCACTGGGTGACAGGACACAGCAGACAGAGAGGAGGCAAATGGGAAAGGCCAGAAACAGACACACATGAAGTGAACAACCAGTAGGAGAGGAAAAAGGACTTTTTTGGTTCATGACTCGCTTAATTAATAAAGAAGGAAACAATTCAAAGGCACCACACCATAAGTAGCTTACCATCTCACTTCTTAGTAGATTATGTGGGATGAGTAGGAATTGCCTTCATTCCTAACACATACTTATCTTTTACCTAAATACCTACTGTGATGAGTAGGTGTATTGTACATAAGTGATCCCTGGACCAAACCTGAATGGAACTTGAGCAGTAGGGATAGAAGATGAAACACTGGTAGAGAGTTAGCTTCACAGGATTAAATTTTTACAAGGTCATGATCCTAGATACAAATCAAATTACTAAAATCAAAGGGAATAAACTGTTTGAGAACTTTAATGTAGACATATTTGATTTCATTTTGTGAGCCTTTCAAGCTACAAAAATGCATACCCAGACACAAAAAAACCCAAAACCACCAGTCTACGAAACATTATATGCCAATAATTTTGAGGTTAATATTGCCTATTCAGTAATAAAATCCTTGGTACTTCCACCCTTGTTTTTAGCATTTTCAGGTTGGTTCACTTTAACACAAACAGCGAAACTCCAAACAGCTGTGAGACTGGTCACGGTTTACCTTGTCTACTTCTTGGGGCTTCCTATCACCGACACTTAGCTGAAGATTTTCACGGACTGCATATTCAAGTAGGATTATGCTCTCCTAAGTGTCCTGGATCAGAAACCTAGAGTTTATGACTGGGGCAGCCTCTACATCACTGTCAAACTTCTTTCTCGTATGCTATGAAGCTGGAAAGTGGGTGCAACTCTACTTTGCATTTAGGTTAACAAAAGGAAATAATCTGTTTTAAATATTTTGTATTAACTGGACAACAGTGATTTTCTGTGTCGCTCCTATCCAAATACTATTCATTCCCTACGTTATGGAGGTAATAATCCTCCTAAGTAGCCATTGGTTTAATCAAAACTTCATTTCTCAGGTGGGATAATATCATTTTCTGCAATGAAACACTGACCCAGTCACCACAGGGACAGTAACAGTACATACCACTCAGTACATCAATAATTTTCTTTCCATGCAGCTCAGATGGGGAAGACCTGCTTAGTACCTGGGCTATAATTATGGTCCTCAGTGGCTACATACACACTAGTGACCAGAAGAAATAAAATTCAGTCCAGTCATTTTATAATGCCTTTTTGAGTCTCCTGGTATTGGTAGCATGTTAAACTTTTGCTTTCTA
Source organism: Gymnogyps californianus (assembly GCF_018139145.2). Classification (NCBI taxonomy): domain Eukaryota; kingdom Metazoa; phylum Chordata; class Aves; order Accipitriformes; family Cathartidae; genus Gymnogyps; species Gymnogyps californianus. The sequence goes on along the minus strand of NC_059471.1, from coordinate 212,893,403 downwards.
AAGTTAGAGTAGACACATTGAGCGAGTACTAAGAAACTGCCTAATGTTTTTATCTTGTTCACGTACAAGCCGGATTTTGAGCATGCGAATAGACCTTCTGAAGTTGTAGAAAATTTGCATGTGACACTATACATATGCTTTAGCAATGTGCTTTATGGAACTGTTAATGATTTTTGTCCTGACCATTTTAAATGCCCATTCTAGTATTTGCCATGCATGAAATTCCTCTTACTGACACAGTTATGTGGATAATCTGGCATTTAACTCCTGTCTTTGCTGAGTCAGGAGCATTTTGCTTTCATCTTTATTCTAAGCCAATACAGTGTTTGGTGATTACCTTTATCAATCTCCCTACACTAAATTTGAGTATACTCACTGAATAAACTGCACTATAAATAACCTGTTTGGTACGCAGATAGGAACTGGATCCTTTTAATCTGGAATTGTTGTTACTTCAGGTGCCAAATGTGTAATTTAAGGCTCAAAGCCTGAATTGGTATCATAAATGCAATTCAATAACAAGGAAAACCTGAATGATTTTCAGATAAATAAAATCAGGCTAAATCAATGTAAATCTATAACCATTTCTCTCACATCATTTAGTGTATTTAATTTCATTTTGTATTTTTCTTTGTTAGGTCTACAAATAGAAAGAGCTCAAGGTGTTAATCAGCTGAACAGGTAAGGGTCAAGTTTTCCCTAGGACTTCAGAATTTCATATTAATTATTCTATTTTTCTACTCTATAATATAAGATTATAATAAATTTATAATATAAGATTATAATTTAGTTATCAGATCTTGTTTCCAACTTCTATAATCTTATTTACCCTAATTTTGCACATTCTTTTCTATGTGTTTTATTTTCTTTTAGACAATTTTCATAGTTCTTTTCAGTTATTTCTCATATGTTCAATACTTGTTGTTTTCCTTGTTTTAGCTAAAAAAACTAGGATTATTAATAAAATGTTAGTTAATTGGTAAAAAAGGAAAAAAATCCTACAGTTTGATGTGAATTGAAATGTTGGGAAGCAGTAAAATATATGGGATAGATCAGCTGTATAAACATCCAAAGTATATTACCCAGATTTTTGAATACAATTTCTGCATTCTCTCTCCTTCATTCAAATATACACAGATGCATGCAACAAAATAATGCTTGCAACTTTAGTATAGTCTACCTGTGATCATGCAAACTTTATCAATATAATTTAATCAATAATTGAAATGGAATATCAATTAATTCCACTGTGATTAAATTATACTTTCTCTTTCTATAATAAAGGTTTAATTACTGTTTACAAGGGCTGAAAAGCTAGAAGAAAAATGACAGCTAATATAAATATTTACTTGACCATCATTTAGTAAATACATAAATCTTTTCTTCTTTCCTTAGATATTCAGCTCTTTTCAACAGAATAACAAGTAGTAGGTAAGTTACAATGATAAATTATTCTTTCCAGTTTCATGTTCTATTTATAGTCTTTTCATTCATTAGTTTTTAATTTGTTTTGGGTTTGCTGGTTTTCACGCTTCCAAGTATTTTTTAAGAAATAATTTATTACAATTCTTATTTCTTTCTTTTCAAAATTATAATCCAATTACTTTCTCAGTAAACAAGAATTCCTCCATTTTATGTGAAATGAACTACCAGCAAAAGTGGTTTCTGATTAGACAAGCTAATTTTGAAAGGACAGATAGAATCAAGCAATGAACTGGATAAAAATAATAATGGAGTGTACTTTGTTAGATAACAAATGGAACAGACTTTGGAGACAATTAATGCAGGAGACACTTAATGCTGAGATATGTTAAACAAGCTTTGTCTTATTTATTTGCTGCTATGAATCATAGTTAATTTCCTTAAATAATGTACTATAACCACCTAGCTGGGATCATGTTTCTGTAAACACATGCCATTGTAACTCTCTTTGTTCTTTCCTACTTTGCATAGAAACCCCAGCACCCTTTGTAAGAGGGGGTGTGTGTGAGGGTGTGTGTACATAGAGAGACAGACAGACAGACAGACAGACAGAGATAGATAGATAGATAGATAGATGGATAGATAGATAGATAGATAGAAAGACTGATCGATCGATCGATCGATCCAATAAGGGAAAGTGGTCTAACAGCATTCAGGATGAATATTGCAGGAAAATGTTTGGTATCCGGAAAATGTTTGGTGTCTTTTTGTATCCTTCTCCAATCACCAAATCCAGTGCTTCCAGGTGTCTGTTACTAATGCTATATTGCATGTCTAGAGTTATGGCCACTCTCATTTTTCTACTTATTTCTTCCTCTACTATATCAGCTTCCCTTTTGTCATGGCTTTCTGGATGTACACTGCCAGAGGAGTACAAGATGTGCAAGATTATGCTGGGAGGTAGAGCCAAGCCCGGAATATGAACCTCTAGTACCTTAGCATAGGGCATGAAATTGGGTTTGTAATATGTGTGATGTCAAGATTTTTGGGTATTGTTGAATAGCACCACCATTCTTTGCTTATGAACCCTTGCCTAATTTTGTATCATTTCTCATCTCCTTGATTCTCAGTTTTCCAATAAGGACCTTGTGATTTCCTCTTGAGAGCTCCTACCTTACAAGAAAGTTCTTTCCAAGATTATTACCTTTCTGGCCTTGTGATTTCTCTTAGAAGTCACTCCTCTTCTGTGACTATCCTACTTACTAATGGAGCTTATTTTTATATAGATTAGAGTTCTTCTGCATTTTAGAAGTCCTTAAAACATCAGAGAACCACTCTGTCAGAGAACCACTGCACAAATGCAGTTACAATTGAGTGCCGCATGTGTTAGTAAATATAACTGAATCTCATCTTGCCTGCCTGTTCCTGTTCACTCTCATTATATATGTATTCAGTAAAGAACAAAAGTGAAAGATTAAATAGTCATCTAGGTTTGTGGAAAGATAGGTTTCGGTCAAGATAGTCACTGCATAATTCTGTATGTTTTATTTGTAAGTCATATTTTCATTTCTCATGGGAGATGTTGCCAGGAAAAAGACTTTTGCCTTCTCATTTCTGAATCAGACCCTCCAGGCAGCTCATACTCCAGTCAAATGTGACACAATTCAGTAGTTGCTGTAATATTGGCTTTGATCTGAATATTATCTTTTTCTGGCCTAAGATTACTTGTAGGCCAGGGTTTCATGCTGCCACAGAACAAAAGATTTAACACATAGGCAGATTGTCCTTTAAGTTTCAGCTGTCTTAGGATACATGCAATGAAGTATATGGGAAGGGATAGAGACAAGCCTTGGAGCACAGATTGGATCCATCCCATGGAAACAGAAAGTGTGATGTGTTGCAGTTTTAGCCTGAATGGGTAGGACAGACAAAGGTGGAAAGATATCTGAGTACAGGAAATATGGTGATGGGAGAGTAAGAACCATCCTGAGGAGGAGAAAAAGTGCCGGAGGGAGGTTGTAACAGGAACCAGCTGTGATTTCAAACACTTACTGAATCAAACGTCCTCCAGCATAGCCCTGTGATGGAGCTTGGGAATCAGGAAGGTCTCTGAGGAATGACGGTGAATGATCTAGCCAGGAGACAATGAAAGATTTCAAAGCTTGCCTGTATTTCATTAGAAAGTAGAGCAAAATCAGCACATTTCCTGGGAAATAGTTCTATATTGATGAACCAGCGTTTTCTGTAAGAAGACAAATATTCTGTTGACAGTTTTGACCGGCTCTATTTTCAGCATTAAGGGATCTTGTGCTACTACCCTCTGTCATATCTACTCTGGTCCTTGATGCAGGAATTGTCATCTTTAGTTATATCTGCACATTGCCTGCAAAACTGGCTGGAGGCTGTAGACTACAGCACAAATAGGCATAGAAATCAAGAGACCTAAGGTGTTTTCTTTTCCATACCGATCTAATTGATGGCCCCTCTAACTAATGCTGCCAGAAACTGATACTGTCACATCACAGATCAGCCCCGAACAAGTGAACCATATGCAACATTCCAGATTATTTTTGGTGTTGCTGCATAGAAATACACTACAGCAAAACCTCAAGTTGCCAAATGTGGATAGTTTGTATCCAAGCAAAGTGTAATCACAAGTGGTGACACTGCTCTCCTCTCTTTTGTGGCGAAGCTGATTTAAATTTAAGTTTAGTTCACTCTTTTTAATTTATTTCTCCTTTTAATTTCCTCTTTTCATATAGGGGAAATTATGATCTTATGAAGCTGACATTAAATGATCAAACAATATTGAACAACCTAATGAAAATCTTAAGCAAAAGTCATTGTGAATTAGGTATTTGCTAAACTGACAACACAAGCCTTTGTAAACCTGATATTGTTCTTATGTAAACTCATGAATGGAGACTTTCTCAAATAAATTACTTAATAACATCAGAGAGTCATTGGCTGTGTAAATATATCCCAGGGGCGCATACTAAGATTCCTGAATTTAAATGTTCAATAGAACTTCATATTTGTCACCTTTACTAACGAGTTTTTCCTTATGAAATCATTATTAGCATGAAAAAGTTAAATTTTGTATCTAATTTCTTGAATTAATGCTGTTTGAAAACCCTAAGGGTTTGAAAGTTCTTTCACTGGAATTCATCATTTACATAATTTTCATAGCCCCAACCCTTTGCTCTCAACTATGAATGCACATTGTGATTTTTTTATGCATTAAAGCAGCAACTTCTATTTTTCTCTACACAAAACAATTAACAGAAGAATAACAGGTAATAAACATTTTTAATCTTTAATGTTACATTAACAGCAAAGTGCCATATTTCATGCTTTCGCAACAATACTGCCTGCTGAATGATGCCTTTCTGGTTGCTCACTATGAAGATATTTGATTAGAAAAGGAAAAACAATTGAGTTATTTGAGATCAGTGGAGCTTTCCATCATTTCCTGCTTGAGATACTTGTGAGTGCAGAGCAGCATGGCCAGATTTTCAAGCAGACTAGACAGTATTTTCTCAACTCTACATTATCATAGTTCAGCCATGATCTATGAACGAGGTGTTTACTTGATATATTTCTTTTTGTTGTTAATATAGCTTATTAGATAGGAATTTTATTCTTTTCATAAGCCCAGGCATTGGACACCAATGCAACACAGCTTTTGACCAAAATATCTCTTGATGTTAACCTCTCCCCTGCCTCCTGTTACTAATAATAATTCTTATTACTGCAGGTCTTTGTGAACTCAGGGTCATGGACATATGGTAGGAATGAGACAAAGACGTAGGACAGACCCAAATCTGAAAAACACTATCAAATTAGTGGCAAAGATAGGCCTAATATCTGGGTGCTTTAGGTTTAGCATAACAGCTGCAATGGAAATATGACAGTTCAGACAGTATGTTGAACAGAAAAACTGAACTTAGCTCTGTGTCAAGGCTAAACTTGTTTGACAACAGCTGCTTCCATCCAGTGGCTTGCTACAGACTATAAATCAATTTTACATGACAGACACATCCACTGTTCCCTAATTTAACAATGTGCACAATAATTTTATTATTATTATTATTATTTCTGTCTGTGTACAGTGAAAAAACTAAGGCAAATGATGCAATCTCTTTTGTGGCAACCTTTTGATTAGGATTCAATGTGAGATTAAGATTCTGCTTTTAGGTATACACTTTTCATCCAGTTACAGGTATCTAAAAAGCTATTGCACCCACATAAGATGCACTGACTCTACTGACTGCCTCTCCCCTGGCTGCGATGGGAACTTACACACCTAATGGAATTAATTCTATATTTTCGATGTTTAAAGTCTAAATCTGGAGCCAAACGTGACGCTTTGAGTTTGATTCATTTGCCCATACATTCATGTCTAGTGCTATTTGAGAAGCCTAGCATCATGTTCTCATACAATAAAAGAATTAACACCACCTTCAGCCCCTGGAAGTAGTTTATCCTATCCCAATTCAAAATGAAGAAGCAGCTTCATAAAGTTTAAACTGAAAACAATTTAGCTTGCATTGCTAAATGCAAGGCAGTAGGGTGAATACTGATTGTTTTTATAAGCCAGCCTATTGTGCCTCAGATTTCCTCCAAGCTTTTTCAAAGTTTCTGTAAACACACACTCCTATTTTTCTGTAGAAGGAAAATGACACACCTGTGTGTTTTCTTTCCAGTCACAAAATGTCTAGAAAGAGCTTCTAGGTGCATTATCTAGATTCCTATTGTTTTCCAACAGAAGTTTCAAGTGTCATGTTACATGTTAATGTTGCTCCTCTTCCCACCCAGGGACAGTACCAAAGAGTCTCAGGGATGGAAAAAAAGATGAACGATCTTGAAAATATTGTTAACAATTAAATCCAGAAGTTACAATTTTTGGTGATCAGTGCCTGATGTAGAAAAGGGCTTAAATCAAATACTGAAACAGAATGAACCCATGAAACCCTGTAAGACTATCTTCTGACCACCAGCAGCTTCCTTGCAAACCTTGTCCCACATTTTCTCTCTAGACAAATTACTCTGCTTGACATAATGGAGAAAGTCCAGTGTGTGAGATCGACTGTGTACAGTTTTAAATTTCCTACAAATCGTGTTAGTTGCTTGAAAATATGTGAAACCGTAGGAATTAGCCATGCTAAAGTTATTCATTTTGGACTCCAAACGAACAACCTCAGAACAGCTTGTTGGAAGGCCTGGCACTTAGCTACAATCAAATTTGATGATGGCTTGTAATGTGCATGTCAAAACGAGGTCAGCCATTTGAGGCTGCTCACTACCAACCTTCCATTTCCATGAGCCAAATCACTGCCCAGATGCTCGTAGAGGCTTGTTATTACCATAATGCCAACATGTTATCCAGGTTAAAATGTGTTTTTGCTATTGATCCAAACACACAGTAAGCCACTGGAAAACTTTATCAAGGAGTGCTATGCTGCTTGTGAATGCCAAAATTCGACTGGCTCAGAATTTTGAAGGACTTTGAGCCATTTGCGATGTCTTCACTCACTATGTTGTAAATTCTGGTTTACAAGATGAGGGGTTAAATGAATCCAGATGTTTAGGTTTGTTTTTTCCTCTCGCATTTGTGTGGCCATTTCCAATAGCCAAACCCCCAAACCAGCACTTACCAAAGATTCCCACTGATTTCTGTGGGTTCTGTGTGCAGCCATTGGAAAACCTGCACTTGACATCCGTCGCCCTGCTGAGATTCCAGCCGATATTCTCACCTTGTGCTGATGTGCTCTTCAGATATAATTGTTTGTCTCTGATTTGCAGTATCTCTTAGTAACCCAGGCACTCTCCTTCTTGATTCATTCCAGTGACAATGGGCACAAATTGAAAAAAAGCATTTATAAAACTCAAATTAAAACATGTCACTCAAATCTTCATGCCATAGCAACGTTTGACTGGCATATAAATAAAAACTATCTGGACTGATGTTAGGATTTTAAGAAAATACATTGTTGCCCTGTAAACCAAAGCTATGAAAAATATGACTAATTGTACTAGGACAACGGTAGCTACATATTCCTATCTGTTTACCTGTTCTAGCTTGAATCACTCAGGGATACATTCTATTCCACTACTGTTAGGGCACTAATTTTAGGTTTGTGGACCTAAGCTTCATCTATCTATCCATCAGAAGATCTTGAAGGCATGCCAGACTTGTGTTTCATTGAATCATTCCTCTATTTTCAGCTTTTTTAATGTGTATATTAGACATCAGATTGGAAAAAAATCTCTTTTATTAAAATTTCTCTCAGTGCTGTAGTTTTCCTTGTTGCACACCAGTATCTTGTGATTCAACTTCTAAGAAATACACAGGTCTCAGGGATATTTTACTCATTGGTGTAGAATTGTATCCTAAGTTGGAAGAGAATATTCATGAATAGAAAGCCATTTTGGTTTTGTCTGTGTTTTCTGCCTCTAACTTTGACTTTCGTTTCCTTAGTTTGTGTACACAGTAAACTTCTTGTGTCATTTATTGGCATCGTTGTGATTTCTATTGTATGATATACATTTTCTCTTTCTTCTATTCAGAAGAGAGAAGATGGACTGTCAGGAAATATTCTTTTTATTCTTATCCTGCTCTATTTTGATAGTATGCAAGTTCATATTGTTGTGGGTTTTTTTGTTGATTTCAATTGCTGTAACAGGTGCTTAGTGCATAAAATGAGTTTGTGCATTAATTAAAGAGAGAGAATCTCAGGCTATTTAACTTAATAAGATGTTAGCTATTTAACTTAATAAGAAGTTAGCTGACTTGATCAGAGTCTAATACTTGCAGAGGGAAGAATTTCTGATAATCATTGACTCTTTAATTTAGCAGAAAAATATATAACAAGATCCAGGCAATGGAAGATGAAGCTTGACAAATTCAGAGGCAGAAATAAGATACTCAGTGTAATTAACCATCGTAACTTCCCTACAGATGTGTTAGATTCTTTGCTGCTTGCAGTTTTGAAGTCTTAAAAATCTTCTGACAAAATCACAATATTCAAATAGAATTTACTGCTTGGTTGCAATGCTAGGCTGAAATTCCTGATGTGTATTGTGTAGAAGAGCAAGCAAGTAGTTTTACAACAAGCCTTGTTGGATTTCACCTACATTTATAGCAGAGTGCTGTCAATTCACTCAGTTGTCTCCATCACATCTTCCATACAGCAGGGCTGCACTCTTCTGCTTTGTGTGCAAGGCCTCCATTGAAGTTCTGATTTGCATCCCTATAGGCTGCAAATGATACAGGACCAATAATAATAATATTTAATAGGACGAATAGCCTAGAATGTGCAGGTAACTGTACTATTGTGCAGTATGGAGAGACACAGACGCCTTCTCCTAGACAGCCTGACTTTGACAAAGCATGATCCGTACTCCAAGAGATTGATTAAAATTAGACTATGAATGTGTATTTGACTCCTCGATGGAAGGCCCTAGTAATAACAGCCTGTACTTATGGCAAAACCAGTGGGGTGTTTGCACCATGCACTTTAGGAGTGGGATTCAGGTCAGCAGATTAGACATCTAATTTGAACCAATTCTCAAATTATGCCAAGATATTCTTCATACAGTCAACAGAGAAGGGTTCCAGAGAGAGGTCCTGCCTGTCTAAGTTTAGGTTTTATATCAAAGTCCTAGGCCCAAATCAACTTCAGAAACAGCCTGTTTCTCTTCTTTAACTGTGTAACGATTCTAAGAGATTAAACCCCTAACTTAGGTAACTACTTAGGTTTCAGGAAAACACTTTATAGTAGACATCTGATGACCTTTAAAAATTACAACTTCCCATTTGCATTTTGCTCCCTAAATACTTGTGAATGCTGCCTAGCCACAACACCTGACAGACCTTCTCTTTCCCTCTTTAAACCCACATTCCTCTTAGGTAAGATGGTTCTTTTAAAAAATTTTGGAGAGATTTGTCGGACTAATTGTAGGCCTCTTGAGACAATCATCCTCAATTCTCTTTATAGCCAAAAAAAAAAAAAAAAAAGAAATAGTTGTTTGTAAGGGATGATTCATCTCCTGTAATGTACTGCTACATATGAATTGCATTCTAATGATGCATATTTTTCCCTATAACCGCAAAGTCAGCCTAATGACATTAGTTAGGGTTTGGATACTGACACTGTAGACGTCTGAAGTTAGGTCAGATGAACCTTCCAAAGGTTGTCATGCCAAACTTCTTCATCTGGTCAGATTAACAGGAGTTGAACAGAACCAGATGTAACTCAATAACATTTCAGAAGACATCTCAGAATAGCAGAAAATGAGTTTTTATTGTATTGCATGCATCATTCATTTATTATTTTAATACAGCAGAAAAAGCTTGTGTTACACGACAGCAAAAACATGGAAATAAATTTTGAATACACTGTACAGAACATTTCTCCTGAATAAACCTTTAATATGAAAATAACACATCATAGGTGGAGTGCCATCAGTATTTCTAGTGCTTAGAACCAGAACATGCTGATTATGCTTTGGAGTGCACACATGGCATTTGGGTACTTACTTAGTTGACATTTTAAGTGATTGAATGTTCGCAACCTACATCCCATCCCTCTTGCTGAAAATGTGCTCCCAGGGTTCATATCCAGGAAAAGTCCTGGGTCATTGGTATAACAACAAATAGATGAAGGAGAAAGGGAAAAGATGTCATCCATAAGGTCATACAGCTTCTTTTCATTGTGAGAGAACAGATTTTTAAAGTCAGCAAAGGATTTGGAAGAGAATGTCAAAGCTTTCAAGGCAGAGATTTCTTCTTCAATAGGGAGCTGGAGTTGGGGAAAGTGGAGGTATTGGAGAGTATTAGGTTTAGAGCCACAGGCATTGCGACTATCCTGATACAACCAAGAGAAAGAGAAGGATGCTAGAGGATGAAAAGGAAACATAAACAACTCCTAGAACAAACATTATTACTCATTGTCCTTTACAATGAAAGAGGTTAGAGTGAATAATAATCTCAAATCCTCCAGCCTCTCATCAAAAGAAAAAAGGAATTTTATACCCATTCTTTGTTTAAACTACGGTTCTGTTCTTTTTCCAGACTGACTTCAAACGCTTCCCTCTATGTTCTACTTTGTTCCAAAAGTCAGGTTAAAGGGGTACAAGTGAGAGGGGTGTCACATGTATGACGAGTATTGGGGTCTATACCTCAACAGCAGCTGTAGAGCGCTCTTTTCCGTTGTGAACCTATTAAGCAAGTAGATGCAATTGCATCGAGGTATGACTGGCTCACCTTATTGCAACTTTAAAAGATCTTTCACTACTTATGTCTTGCAGCAAGTGAATTCAGTTCAACTCTGATTCTGAATAGGTTATCAGGAGTAAGTGGCTTTGAATTTTAGTCTTTATACAGTTGCAGAGCAAAAACTTCCTAAGGGTTGGCTCTACTAAGTAAACACAACATGAAATCCAACTGTGAGTTTCTCTCTAGGTTTGGCTGTTTGTTGAAAATATCTTTTGAAGTTCTCAGATTCATACCCTATCATCACACTAAAAAGCAACACCAGGTAGCATCTCCTGGCAATGTTCATGTACTTGCTAATAAGGACTCCGATGTACTTGCTAATAACGACTCCTGGAAACTGTAAAGTTGCAAGATACAATTCTCAAATGGTGGAACTCTATAAAGTAACTATTTGCATTTTCTTTCCACCAACATGAGATAAAATTTCACACTGTTCAGATAAGATTGCATTTGTATCCAATAAGATTGCATTTTTACCCAAAACAGAAACAGAAAAAAAGACCATTTCCTATTGTGAATCTTGTCATGACAATTTGCAGTTGGCCTATTTCTAGGTTTTATTTCCTTAGAATGCATCAGATCTACCAGTCTGGGACATATGAAAATGTAATTGAGCTTGAAATGTCATCTTGATAGCAAGTGATACACTTAATTCTGTTGGTAAATGTTGTCCAGTCTAATTGTTAAGTTTAAATTTAACAATCAGTTTAGAAAATCTGAAGTGTAATTTATAATGGGATATAAGCTGTAGGCTTCAGCTCATACTGACTTTTCTATTATTATTACTTATACCAGTTTCGGAGGATGCAGCTCAAGAATTTTAACCAAGAATCAAGATGCATGCCTAATTTAACTTCAACCAAATTTGACTATACATCTAGTAAATTTGCTATGGCTGCATAACATGTTCTAACGAATTAAACTTGTATCAAGTCTTTTGCATTCTACAGTTTGTAATTATACATGAACTGATATTGTCATCCTAAACTTCATTAACTTCTTTCAAATTTTCATTGATGTTGTCCATCAGAGAAGTTAGTTGGTACTGGTCTGTGTGTTTTCTATCCTTTTAAAGAGGAATGTTGCTATATTTCAGCATTTGGGGGTTTGAAACCTTGAATTAGTCACGCAGATTTTACATTGGACATTCTGTAATACAAAAATCTTTGAGATAATAGAACATTAGCAAGAAGGAAATAAACTGGAGATGATAAAATTAAATCTTATTTTCCTCACACTAAAATATTTTGTATCACAGAATCACTGGATAGTTGAAGTTGGAAGAAAGCTCTGGAGATCATCTAGTTCAAATCCCCTGCTCAAAGTGGAGTCAACTAGTATAGGTTGCCCAAGATTATGTCCAGACATGTTCTGACTTTCTCCAAGGATGGAGACTCCACAACTTCTCTGGGAAACCTGTTCCAGTGTTTGATGACCTTCACAGTAAAAAAGTTTAAATGGAATTTCCTGTATTTTGATGTGGGGCCATGGCCCCTTATTCTGTTGCTGGTCACCACCGAGAAGAGTCTGGCTCCTCCCCATTGGTTATTTATACACACTGATGACATCCCCCTAAGCCTTCTACTCTCCAGGCTAAACAATCCCAGCTCTCTCAGCCTCTCCCCATTTAACAGGTGCTCCAATCCCTTAAGCATCTTCATGGCCCTTTGCTGGACTTGCTCCAGCATGCCCGTGCGTGTCTCGTACTGGGAAACACAGAGCTGTGCACAGCACTCCAGAAGTGTCTCACCAGTGCTGAGCAGAGGGGAAGGATCACCTCCCTCGACCTGCCGGACACGCTCTGCCTAATGCAGCCAAGGGTGCCATTGGCCTTGTGTGCCACGAGGGTGCACCACTGGCTTGTGGTCAACTTGGAGTCCCACAGGACCCACAGGTCCTTCTTTTCCAAGCTTCTATCCAACTATTTGGACCCCAGCATGTGCTGGTATGTGGAATTGTTCCTCCCCATGTGCAGGATTTTGCATTTCCCTTTGTTACCTTCATGAGGTCCGTGTTGGCCCATTTCTCCAGCCTACTGATTTTCCTCTGAATGGCAGCACAACCATCTGGTGTATCCATCACTCCTCCCAGTTCTGTATCACCTGCAAACTTGTTGAGGGTCCACTCTGTCCTGTTGCCCAGGCCATTAATTAAGCTGCTACACATTACTGGCCCTAATATTAACCCCTGGGGTGCTCCACAAGTGATCGGCCTCCAGCTGAACTTTGTGTTTCTGATCATAATCCTTTGAGCCTGACAGTTCAGCTAGTTGGCAGTCCACCTCATTGTCCACTTCTCTAGCCTGTACTTCATCAGCTTATTTATGAGGATGTTATTGGAGACACTGTCAAAAGCCTTACTGAAGTTGAGATAAACAACATCCACTCCTCTCTCCCCACCCATTGGGCTAGTCATTTCACTGTAGAAGGCTTTCTGGTTAGTTAAGCATGATTTCCCTTTTGTAATTCCATACTGACTACTCCCAAACACCTTCATGTGTTTCAAAAAGGTTTCCAAAATTATTTACCCCATCACCTTCCAAGGGACTGAGGTGAGGTTAACCAGCCTGTACTTCCGTGGATCCTTCTTCTTGTCCGTCTTGAAGACAGGAGTTGCATTTGCTTTCTTTTGTCCTCAAGAGCCTTTCCCAATCACCACGACCTTTCAAAAATAAGTGAGATTGTCCTTGTAATGACATTGGCCACTTTTCTCAGCACTCATGGGTGCATCCCATCAGGTCCCACAGACTTGTGTGTGTCCAGTTTGTTTAAATATTCCCTAACCTGATCCTTTCCCACCAAGGGTAAGCCTTCCTTGCTCCGGATCTTCCCTGTGGTCTCAGGGACCTAGGATTCCTGAAGGCTGGTCTTACCAGTAAAGACCAAGGCAAAGAAGGCATTGAGTACCTCGGCCTTTTCCGTCTCCTTTGTCATCAGACACTCTGCCGCATTCAGCAGCAGGCCCGCAGTTTCCCCAGTCTTCCTTTTGCTGGCGATGTACTTCCAGGAATACCAATGGGAGGTTTCATGACAGCTTTCCTCAGCTGTCCCAAAGCACTTTTGTAGCCTGGGATTGCTGCTTGGGTTACAACGTGGAGTCACGGTAGCCAGGAGCTTCCACTTCCAAAAATGTTTTATTAATCAGATTAGAAGAAAACTGCAACCCCTCTTCATCAAACACACTGTTCAGGCCTTAAACTTCAATTATACCCGTGTTCTTACATATTCATTTTGACACGTGCTTTTTAGTAAGCTCAGTGTTTTCCAAAAATCTGTACTCCTTTGTCTTGTTTCAAATCTGACACTGAAAATCATAAGTTATTCTTGAATCCATTGAACTTATCAATTTACCCAACTTTCTATGTACCTATGCATGGAAAAAAGCTTTCCACTAATTGACATTATAGTCAAGATTCAGCTATGTCTTTGGAGCACTGCTAACTTGCAAAAATGATAGAAATGATGAAAGCTATTGCTACTTAAACACAACAAAATGCAAGGTGTACTTAAGTTGTCATTTCAGCAACGCTGTTTTTTTTTTCTTTTCCACTTATGCTTCATTTCTTCTGATTTCTGTCTCCTTCAAGTATGCAAATCTGTGGTTAGTCACCCTTTTCTGTTCAGATCTTTAGATACAGCAGTGTAGAGATACTTCAGTTTTGTCATTGGCAATAAACACAATTGGATTTACTGAGTTACATAACCCTGAAAATATTCACTTTTGAGAAAGGCAAGATCCTTCGCTAGTATAAACTGCCATGTTTCATTGAAGTGTGCGGTGCCAGACTTGCATTGGCTGAATATTTGGCTCCAAAACCTCCTTTTGAAGTCGATGAACTTCTTATTGTCATCTCTGTGGAATGTGGAACATTGCACCCGTGCCATAATCTTTTAGGTAGAACTGAGACGAGAATTTTCCTCGCCAAGAGGGTATTACAGAAGAGAGAGAACATGTTAACTGCTTTTTAAGCTATACAATGTCGTTACAGAACAGTCACTGCTCTAGCATGAGGGAAAATAATGACTGAAAGAATGGTCACACAGTAAATAACTTTCAGCCCACTGGAAAAGCATTCTTGTTTTCCCACTAAAGACCAAAGATAATACAAAAACTTGAGACGGGTAGTGATAACTTGATTTTCTTCTGCACTGCCCCAGCTTAAACAGTGTAATTTTCCTGTCATACAAAAATATCTGAATGACAACAAGGCAATACTGTAGTTCAGCACCCTGCTTAGTATTGACCTTAGGTATGAACTGCCAGTTCACTAGTATGAGGAGACAGTTACGTGTCTTCTCTTCCACTTAACCTTTCTTTACACGAAACAATTCAGATTCCCTGTGCCTTCCACCAGTCCTCCTGAGCATAGTATGCAGAGCATCACAAAAACTCGAGTGACGTTAATGACTGTTACCCTGGGTTCTCAGGGGATGGGGAGGGGGTGTGATGAACTGAAACGTGCATCACACAACCACAACGGCAATGGCAGAAAGAGGGGAGGAATTTCATCTTCTTTTTAGCTGTAAGATGTGCTTAATGAATTGAACACTTTTTAAACCAACGCAGACAGTGACTTGTCTAGGCCTGTGTAGTTTTTTTTCTTTCAATAGCAGGTTTGCAATCTGACATTCTTCTTTCTGAATGAAAAGCAAATAGGTTAAATGGAGTCAAAATGCTACTCTGCTAAAGATGCAGAGACTTGCATCTGTTACAGGACCTGTTTCATAGCAGTCTTGTGCAGGATTGCCGTGGCATTCACATTACCAAACTGAAAGTAACACGCGCCTTTTACGCTTTTGTTGTAGAAGTAGTGACACCTTGCCAGACCTCTTTACTGAAAGTCAGGTGAATTAAATGAGCTTAAAAGCAATAAACTATATACTTCACCCTATAATCATTGAAATGAACAAGATTATATCTCCAACCATTTTCAGAGATTAAGGTTAGCTCCAAGCATTAAGTACGACTTTTAGTGTTCTCTTCATACAGTACCAAAGGCACAATAGATTAAGTAAGTTACTACGGTCCATAAAATCATTGTAAATGTAATACATCTCAGTTGATATAAATGAACTTAGGTTTTTATATAACAAAGATAAGCCTTTAAATGATGAGTAATATTTCTGCCTTTTATTAGTTGAAGTAGAGAAGGTTTTTATCTTACATTTGTGAAGAGACAGTTAAGACATAACTTCTAGGGATCTCATCAAACAGATTTAGAAGCTTTCACATCAGAAAAGCAAGAGACGCAGATGGTCAACAGAGTTCATCAGGTGAATTTTGTAAGGATTACAGAGAGGTAGCTTGGGTGTTAGTAAAGTTTTAGCATTGGGCATTAGAAACCTCGTAATTTTATCTATATTAAGCACCCAGCAAGAATTTTAATAGTTGGTATTTAGAAGAAGGGACACAAAAATGTTGATGCTATAGATACAAACCAGGTAGGAGGCAAAGAGTTAAGGTGAATGCAACAGCCAGCTTCTGAGCAGTTCTTATGTAAAAGAAAATACTAAAAATATTTTTCACTTCTTATCCTTCAAAACCAACGCAATATTAAAAAGATGTGTTCAATAAAACCAGAGAGAATTCACAACCAATAATGTACAGTTTGTCCAAGCCCTAGTATGAATCCTGTCACTGCTAGTTGCAAAGCTCTTATGCCTCCATGTATTCTTATTGCTTTTTAAAGCAATCTGGACTTGAAAGCAATCCAAAGCTACATTGTTACTTTGTAAATTGATGTACATCAGCGTTAAACCAGTCATTAGTGTGAAGGGAACCAAGAGAAGACAGGGAAGACATAAATTATTCAGCATACAGGGAGACCATTTTTCCATATGCTTCCATTTTTAATATAAAAAATAAATGTGTGCACCCATACACGCACCCACACATATAGACGCTTTCTATGAACCCTCTAGTTCTGAGCATCTTTGAAAGCAATATCATACAGATATAATCTAAATGCTTAGTCCAGTTCTCTGCACAATGGCATTATTGTAAATAGACTATTTTTTGTAATTGGTGAGTAGAGGGACAGAAAAATATGCTAAGTCTGGCTGTGACTAATAGGTACCCATGGTAAGGCTTTCAAACAGCTCAGGTTTTGAACTGTTGATTTTATTAAGAACAAAATTTGTCTAAAATTAAGTACTTTTCACAATTTTAGCCATCATATATTGTACTAAGAGCGATAGACCTCATTTGTGTTCATATCTTTTATGTTTTTTAATAATTATCTTAGATGCTGAACAAATACTCAGCAATATTACAGAGAAATTAGTTCTGGAGCTGATAACTAGTCTGAATATAGCCTGGCATAGAACTGGCAAATAGCAGAACTATACCCTTTAAAAAGGATGTCTTATAATCCCAGGATGTACCAAAGGAAAAAAAAAAAAAACCTCTTCTGTCTCTTCTGTATTAAAGAAATAGAAATCATAATTTTTTAAAATCCAATTTTCTTTTACAATTTTATCTGTATTTAATGTACAAGCTGCGCTGAGTGAAAACTTAAGTTGAACCAGGCAATGTCATTTTCCAATTTATAATCAATAATAGAAAATATTAACATGCATTTCTGGTGCCGCAATGGAACATTTATGAAGCTGTATCTGTCCACTCCCATTTGCATGAAATATTTGTGGTCCTACCATGAGTCACAAACCTCAGAACTTAAATTTGGAACACATGCTTCCTAATAGCTTCTCTTTAATAATGTATCTGTGTTCCTAATCAATGTGAGTGAAATGTTTTTGTAATTTAATAATAAAGTGGGTACATTCAGTATTTTGAACAGGTGAGGACAAATCATGTTTGCCTGTGAATAACAGCTTTTATCATTTACTCAGTGGGATCATAATGTATTCTTTCAATCTGCACCAAAGGTAGTAGCAGGAAGCTATTTTATAGATTTCTTGGTAATCTGAGCTGATGTTATACCTGTTACAGGACACTTCCAATAAAATAGAAACACAGCAGGATGAAAAAAGATACAAATGGTGTTTTTACACCAGTCAATAAAAGCATGACTCTGTAGTAATAGAAAATTTGTTCATGAATTGTGAAGTACCAGTGGCTCAGTTGGTAAGGTATTAAAATAATTCATGTTCTGCCATTGTAACTTCTTCTTACAATTATACCTTTAATTTGCTGTCTCATTTTCATTGTCAATGAGAAAAAGTAAGTCAAGTACATTTATGGACCATATCATTAAAGTAGTTTATTGGAATGACTTTTTATTTTGTAGATCTTTCCCTGTAAGAAGGAAGTCTAGCACATGTGTACATATGAACTTATTTCTAATGACTCAAGTTCATGTTTTAGAAGTTGTATTTTAATGATGCAAAACTTACTCTATTTGAGATTCCAGGTCTATTTAGTCAACATCACAGAACCACTTCCAAAAACATTAAAAGGTCTAGGCTGCTATCTGCAGGCCAACGCATGTCAGCAAATGCTTTTCTGCACCGAAACTCTGCAGATTTCTGGAGTACTCCCAGTAGGCATAAAGGTTACCAGTTGGGCTCAGTTTGCAGGACAGAGTCAGTAATTTGGAAAAGAGCGTTACAGATATGGAAGTTAATTGGGTGCACCGGATTCTGACCACAGTCACACTACTTAAATTGGGAGTCATCGCAGAATGAGTAGAAATTTTTCTGCTTTATGGTTATGGTCCATAAGCTGTGATTCTCATCAGTGTGGGTCTCGCATTTCTTTCAAACCAAGAAATGAAAATTAAATACATTGAAGAGAAATATGAGTAGCCATGCTGCATCTGAAATGTAGTATCTCTGGCTTGCTGGAGAAGATTCATATAGCTGTTATGCTCTCAGTTTTGGTAAATAGTTGTTTTGGCACATTTAGGTGTCCAGTCTCCATCCTTTTAACTGTGGATTTTGCATTTTTTTAATATCTAGAGGGACATTGCTCTTTTGCTTTTGTTTCACCACATGTGCACTTGTTATTTTTTTTGTTGATAGGAAATTCTGATTTTTATAAACATGTTTTACTTTTAAAGCACACGATGCTAAGCACATTCAGTCTGTAAGGAAATATTCTTTCTACCTTCCATGGGAAAAGAGAAATCATGAGTGATATAAATTTTGCATCTTAGATCTCATTTCCTCTTTAAAATATAAATCTTGTGCAAAGGAAATAGGGACTCCATTATCTCTTAAAGATGAAATAGCTTCTAATATGGATAGTCTGCATTCCCTCTGTCATGTTCCTGGGGGATAATAAATAATGAACTAAATGTCATATTTTGAAGTCTCTTAGTTCATGGTGATGCAGCTTTCTTACATGTTTATTAAATTTCAATCTTCATTAGACAGAGTTAGCGGAGAAATTAGGTCCCTCTTGTATTGGTTTAGTAATGCAGAGTTATAAAATAAATAAAAAGCAGACAGGTTTTTGTGCTTTTTTATCATCTGTGGGTCTTTCCTTGATCCTGACTGTGCCAGGTACACTGTCTGTGACTGAATCAGCTGAAACATTTGTTAAAATCATTTCAATAGTGTCCATTATAAAGGCTAAAAAGGGAAAAGAAGATTTGAGATAATGTGCTATATTGGAACAACAGTGACCAGCCTGAGCAATTGCCAAACAAATTTGGTAAAACTCTTTATAAAAGCTCTACTTAGCACAAATTACCCGGGACCTTCAGGTCTGTTTGGGTCCCAGACATAGCGAAGTATGTGAGCACCGGCCCTGTCACCATCTCTCTTCATCTCTACACTCAGCTGAGTCATTGGGGCCATCTTTTTTAATTTCTCTTCAGTATCCAGGGGCTAACCTAGTTCAGGTGGAAGAATTCATGCTGACTTGATGTTTGCTTCTCACCTTTACCAGAATTAGTTTAACAATCTAACATAGGCATAAAAGAAGTTGTTTGGGAATTCAGAAGTGATTCAGGGACTAGTAAATCCCACCTGCTGGATATCCTGCTGGTTGGTGGTTTTGAGCTAAATGGCTCAAATAGGCCGAACAGAGCTTAGGTTTCTAGGCATCACCTCCAAATGTAATGCCAAAAACTTTTCAGTCCAGCTCTCTGGGCACTGAGACTAATGCTTGTGATGGTCTTCACATATTCTCTGCTCTCCAAGAGTTGAAGCAAAGCCTTACCTTATGCTCCCATCTGTTGGGAGCTCCCATTTGCAGTTCATCTCCCCAGGGTTATAAAAGAGCTGATGGTCATAACACACAGGACAAAAAAACCCAGATGTATACCTTACCTTGATAGTATCCCAGAATAATTCTGGTGGGTAGGGACCTCAAATGGCCTCTAGTCCAACTTGCCGCTCAAAGTAGGATTACTCACAAGATCAGACCAGGTTACTCAGACCTGTGTTCAGCCAGGACTTGAGGCTGAATACAGGGACAAAGAAAGGCTGACTAATGGAAATAATGATCAGAAAATTAATAGTTGCAGCTAAAAAAGGTGAGAAATAAATCCCCAACTGGGGGGCCATTTGGTTATAATTACTAACACACAACTCTAATAATAGCAACATGTACAATCACACATGAGAAACTTGCTAAGCCAGGTAAGTACCATATAAGTAGAAACTAGTTATAATTAATCCTGTAATTAAGAAATGGACCTTGGAAAATTATGAATTTGAAGTTATGTAATACTT
This sequence comes from Gymnogyps californianus, assembly GCF_018139145.2. NCBI lineage: Eukaryota > Metazoa > Chordata > Aves > Accipitriformes > Cathartidae > Gymnogyps > Gymnogyps californianus. Next base: position 212,873,060 of record NC_059471.1, on the reverse strand, counting down.
TAAAACCTATTTTGTAGAAAATAATAATCATTTCTGAAGGAAAAGGAAAAGAAAAATACTATAAAAATACAGTATTGTCAGTGGCAAGATAACTGATTGTCTAGTTCAGAGAAATTTGGAATTTACTAAACTATTTCCTCTGGTAATATATGGAAAATCATATACTCCTGTTGGAAAAAGTGGCAATTAATACAGAAACTGTAAAGAAGGTCAGCTAAAAGGAGACAAAGTGAAAAAACAACGGGATTGCGAGGAGGTTACAGATGGATCACAGGATTATTGGAGTGGTAGGATGCAACTGTGAAAAAGGATGTGAAGAGAAGTATTTCTGTTATTTTTGCCACTTGCCATACTGTTAAGACCTCGCTGGGAAAATAGAATGCAGCGCTGATCACTCCTGTATGAGAAACATGCTTTCAAACATGAACAGACACAAGCAGAGGCTGCTAGGATCAGCACAGAAACAGTGTTTCCCTTGCAGAAGGACACAAAGAGAGTTTGGCTTGTTTAGCCTTGCAAAACATAGACAAAGACAGGACATGATTGCTCTCTATAAACTTATCAGGTGGGTAAACACCAGGGAGAAGAACTGCTTAAACTAAAGAACAATGTTGGTCCAAGAACAAATAGTTATAAATTGCCCATGAATAAATTTAGGCTGGAAATTAGATAAAGTTTTCTAACCCTCTGGTGAGTAAGGTTCTGAAACAGTCTTCCAGTAAAAATAATAAAGGAAATAGGGAATCTAGTTGGTTTTAGGAAGGGGCATTAAATAGTTTTTGAAAGGGATTATATGGTGTGGGTGCCTGTGATGAGCAGATTGGATTCAGTGACCCAGTGGACTCTTTCCCATTTTATAAGTAGGTATTCCAGTCAGACCGATTCTACCGGATTATATTTAACTCTTTACTCATGGGTGTTCTGTTTGAGTGGATAGTGATACAAATGTAGGAGTCCTCCCTGGTGGCCCTAAACCAGAATTAATAATTTACTTTTCTGGTGTATTTTATGTGAACTTGAAGGTAAAATGTATCAGAGAATGAAAACAAATAGGACATTCAAAGTAGGCTGCTTGCTGTTCAAAGCGAATTACAAAGAGAACAAAAAAGACACAGGATGCCCCCAAGAAAATTTGCAATTTAAAAATAAGAAATAGTCAACAGTTAGATAGTGGAATATGAGGAAACAATGAAGCAATATCGGTCGGCATGCTGAATAGCTGTGTTAGCACATGACAAGTTCTTTGTAAATATGTTAAAGGAGACGTGAGGAGGAAAATGAGGTAAGTGTATTTATGTGAATTTGCTTTAAAGCTTGTACGGCAGTGAAAGTGGAAAGGCAGAAGAAGGTGCATACATGTGAGCAGTGAAGTTGAAGGTGTACTCATTGCTTAACCAGAGACAAGAGTCCACCGCATGAGAGAGAGAGAGAGATGATAGACAGGCAAGGCTGCGGGTGGTGAAGAGCCATGAAAGTAAAGGGAATGGTTCCCATTTGATGCATGGGAATGCAGCAAGCAAGGAGAATAAATTAGTATTAAAATGACAAAATCAGAGAGTGATGTTTGCAGTGGCATTCCAAGTGGACACAAGCAAGTTAAAGTTGCATATGTAAAAAAAAAAATGGTATCACAGAAACAGAGATACAAATAAGAGATCCAGCTATGTTGGTGGGAAATAAACCCTTCATATTATAAATGCTGTGCCAAATCAACCTATAAAACTTGAGTGAAAGTGAAACTTGAGCCTGAAAATGAGACTCTAGCATGAAGATAATGCACATATGGGAAATTTAGGAATTCAGATAGGATCTATAAATTGTCTAAAGATGGACATCCCAGATGATTACAGATGCTTAAGCACCTTTGACTCCCAGTAAGACACTAGCTCTTCAAGGACTCACGTTGGGGTTTTTAAAAATGCTCTGTCTTAAATCCAGCTCTAAAAATTGTCTTTTCATGGGTAAGTAAGTGTTTAGTTTTCTTCTGCACTTACGATGGAAAGACATTCGTGTTAGACCCAGCATTTAATTTTTCACTTTAAGTCTTTGTATCCATTTATAACTTTGCAGAATTATTTCCTTCAATAGATATGCTCTGATTCTTGAGTATGGGCTTCATGTACTCAATCTACCCTTTTTTTCTCCCAAGTGATATTTAGCAATTATTGTTATTTAATTCCTGGATGAAAAATTACAGGGCTCTGCTCTGTAATTATCAATGACCTTTCAGTGTAGAAAAATGCAGCCAATCAGATGCAATGGGACTGCCACAGGTAGCCTAAGTATTTGGACAGCTATCTTAGGAAGAATGCTGTCCCTCCTCTGGATCTCTCTTTTGTTGAAGGCCAGTGGAGATATAGGGTAGATTTTCTTATTGCTACTTGTCATTTTAGAATTAGTTATGTTAAAATACAAACTAAGAGTGAATCTATCTGGAAAATGACACAAGACTCATTTATTTCATTGCCTCGGACAACACTTGTTTATTAAGCCAATAAACATAACACTAACATCGGTAGTACAGCAACCCTGGAGGTACATATGATATCGGGTACTATACTGACACATGAAAATTCATTCTTTCCGTAGAGAATTTATGGTATAGCTAGGAAAAGCCAGTAACAGTGAACAGGAGAACTTAAATTATCCTCATTTAAGAGAGAGAAATGCAAAGATAAGTGTCTGATTCAGCAAGCCACTGACTTCAGGCATGCAGGATAGTCTGCTTCACATCCATGACTGGTGGACCTCCTCCAGTGTCTTCCTGCATCACAGCCTAGAGTGGTCTGTCCCAGGTTAGAGGAGACTGTGCTGATGAGAGAGGTATAGGACTCTTGTACTTTCCTCTGGAGACAAAAACCACTCATTGACATAAGCACACTTCTGCTGGCTGCCCTGCCTGAGGCATGGTCAGGAGGTGACAGGCAGTAAGTAGCAGCATCTATGAAAAAGCCTAGAAAAGAGCCTAGCAAAGGCAAAGGCACTAAGGACCCTGATGGGAGCTTCCCTCTCTGCTGTTTCTTCAGGTGACTCCACACGGAGCCATCTCTGCTAATCCGTGTTTGGTGTAATAACTAGACACAGCAAAGAAGAAATATCTTCTATGGATCTCACTGACTGTTGCAACACAGCGAATCACCCTTCCTGGGGCAAGTCTTGCCCTCTATTCATAGGATGAGCATCACAGTACTTTTCTGAGCTTTGAAACAGGAACAAAGTGAGCTGGCCCATGTGCTTTTGCAAAGTTATTATTCCTCAATTTATTCATTCAAATTTCTAAATAGGGCACTTTCCACTTACCTCCATGACTATTCTAAGTAATACATATGATAAGAAGGTCCTAGCACTCAAGATATTCCCTTTATTATTTTGGCTTTTTGTCTAACCTGATTGGAACTAAGCTTAAAAAATTGTTCACTTGTCTAGTTTCGACGAGGTTTTGCTCAGGCTGTGGTTATACTGATGCACTGACGCCCATCACTGCCATAGTAAGTGAAAGCCATTTCTTTGATGGTCTACAATTGCCATGTATTCATTGGTTACTTAGACCTTAACAGCTTTTCTTTCTGAATCATTTGCCCTACTAAGTACTACACTCACAGAAATATCTGTCACCATTATTAATGGACGTTGTGTTGCAGAACCACAGTGCCAAAGCATTAGCTATAATTATCTGCATGAGTGCTTATGTGTAGGTAGATCCAGGGACATATGCAGGTAAGATTTTCATGCCTATATGACACTGTGATAACCAGTGGTGCCAAACTAGATAGGATCAAGAAACTGTGAGGCACACTCACAGAGCCATGTGTCAGAAAGGGTTATATGTGTAAGGAATCTTTTTCATCCACTGACCCAGAGTAAACTGTGAGAGCTGCTCAGACCATACCATTTAGGATGGGAAGTGAAGGCAACTGCTGTCTCAGTACTAGGAATCCAATTATCCTTTTGGAAATCAGCCAAGATCCTGGATCTAATATAGATATAGTATTCCATACTAAATGATACAGATTTTTAAGAACCACTTGTGGCCAACTTTCCGTTCCACTTGCTTATTAAAGACATTTTCAGCAGCCTCTTGTGTCCTAATAACATAGACATTACCTCAGGCTTGACACAGAGAAACAGAATGTCTACTAAATTCAGCCATTCTGGTGCTTTGTCTTACAGAGAAGACTGCCATGAACATATTCACCAAGCTATATACCCTATATATCCCGCTAAGCCTGGAAGATCTGAGAAGATAACTCCTGAGGTTGAGTGGCCGTGGGTGGTAGGATACTGTTGAGTGTAAATGAGAAGAGAAATTTGAGCATCAGAATCTTAACTGTGAATCACCACCACATCCAACCAGCATGATACATTAATTTATAATTAAATGTTGACTTTTTTCCCTAAGGATATTTTGGCTTCTATACCAGCACAGTTCATTAGTTAGTCACTGTGGTTGATCCAGTTATTGTCATGCCTTTGATCACTTTCCATCTAACTGAGCATGTTAGAGTGGATACCAAAAACCTTTGTGCTTCTTCATAATTACAGGCAGAACATTTGCTTCCTATGCAAGGAACGGCATTTTCTCAGCCTCAGTCATTGCTTCTCATGACAGTCCTCTTATTTCATTGCAACTGCTGAAACTTTCTCAAAATCTATGTTTTGTATCATGATGTTTCCTTTTCCTGGAGTCATCTACGTCAGTGAGATAACCAGTCTTATTTTCATGGGACTGTCTTGTGATTCTTAAAATGAATAATTCTTGCTAGTACAGATGAAAAACTGGATTTTAAAAAAATCTAGTTAAGATAACATCTATGCTATTGGTGCTTTAGGTCTAAAAGTACTCCAAATTATTATATTTCTTTGCTTAAATATAGTGCACAATAGAGTTCCTGTTCTGAATCGGCCCTCAAAGAATAATGGTGTTTCTGCCTGTCAGAAGGTAAAGATGTAGAAAACATGAAGTTTAGAAGAAGCTTGACCAAATTTAAGTATCCTATTTCCAGTACAATTCCCTTTACCTTAGTTACCAATTATTTGAACTTTCTTACTCAAAACAGCAGGGATTTTGATTCTTTACAAGATATTTTCCTATTTAATTTTTTATAGTTAAAAAAAAAAAATGTTTAGTGCAAAAAACAAATACAGAGCTGAAAATATTTTTTAGTAACATTGTCAACACTGATGATTTGCAGATGATATCAGCTTGTTAAAATGCACCATCAACTTTATAAAACATCAATTTCTCTCTTACATTTCTCACAACTTCCGCTATACGTAACACCTAAGACTCCCATAACTGAAGGTTTAATGTATTTTTTAAACCTGCCTCTTTAATCTTTCAGTATTTCTTTGAGCATTTGTCAGAACTTTGTGCTTACACACTTTCATTAACTCCCCTGTACAGTCATTCAGTTAGGATTCGTTTAATGTAACTTCAACCATCTAGAAGTTAGTATGTGGAGTTAACGAGCAATCTAAGCTTTCTGCAGGGACAGCTGATCCCTTGCTAGGATACACATCTGATATAGATGGAATTATTTTCTTCTGAAGTTGTTTATCTCTCTCCACTGACTACAGGGGAAGCCTAGGCAATTACCTCAAAAGAAACACGAAATATTTTAACAGCTAAAATGACGAGACGAATTCCTCAGCCTTCTCTTCTTTATGTGACTGAGCTACAGGAGAGGAAAGGACTGTTTTCATTTTTTAACAGGATATCACGATTGTGAATCTAGCAGCAGAAACAAAATTGAAAACTATGCTTGGGCTCATATTTTGAAATTAGCAATAGTGGAAATTGCGTCCCTCCTAGGTTCATGCGTATCACTTGAAAGCGTGTCTATGACTGTATTTTCTGTGTCTTAGGTATAACTGCTGTGTTACAGAGCTAAGAGGCAATCAAGGCATTTGCCCACTGCCAACTTTTGGCGTGACTCAATATAATAACTAAGCCGAGGCTGTCAGCAAAAGGGACCATCCCTCTTTCCCCATCTCTGGTTGTTCACATGCATTCCCTCCTTCTTCCTTGACTAAAGCTTGTATGGGGAGGTGATTCAATGCAAAAGTCTCTTTTCGAGGTTAGTTTTGTTTAAAATTCGCCCACTGACCTTGCTTACCCAATGCCAGGTCAGCAGAATGCACCGGTTGGATTGGTCATGGGGGGAAGAACGGACTGTCCTCATTTGCACCTTCAGCCTTTCTAGATAAATGGCAAATCACACCCTAAACAACATCGTTCTCATGGCATGCATGGTTTTGACTTGTATGCAAGATGTATATAGAAATGTAAGTACAACTATATAATATATACAAATGTAAGTACAGATAAACATTTTTTGCCTTACATCTTAAGAGCAATGAAATATTTTGTATTTATTTATTCTTATCCTAAAATATCAGAAGTGTACACTGATCAAGCTTCACACCCTGAAAAGAAATTCTCTCTAGTCTGGACTGTGTAACCGACTTGCAAATAGCATAACATGCTGCTGTCCTGCTCCGGGTGTTACGACTCCACTAAGTTTGAGGGATGAAAAACCCAATCTTTATACATGCTAGAGAGAAAAGGAGAGTGATGCATAATCAAATTGTGGTCAGGAAATTTATCAAAAGCACATCACTCCCGAAAATTGTAGCCAAACTTTCAAAACATTGCCTTTCCAAACATTGCCTTTCAAAACATGTTTGTGCAGTGCTTTGAAGTTGTTTTGCTACTTATACAGGATTTTATATCATTAATGATCTATCTTGTTTTTATATTACTTTTTGTGTCTTTCATTCATTTCACATTGATTTTTTCCTGATTTATTAAGGTCTCAGTCTCAGACCCTAGACACTCTGCAAATGTAAATTGCTGTACAGAAAATAAAAATGCCAAAATCAGGCTGTGCCTGCCAAGTCATAACTCAATAATATCTACCATCTATGAAAATAAAATCCATAAATACTTCTTAATATCTACATTAGCTTCATAGAGCATAATCTGTAAACGTTGTAACCACTTGCTCCTCCGATGTATGAAGTTACTTAATCCAGATGCTAGAAGCATTTCTTTTACGAGCATTAGTATTAAAGTGCTGATCAAAGTGAATCTTCAAAGCTTCCACATGTCTATGTATTTGCAGGATCCTCGGTGATCTGCACATAGTCTTGCCACCGTATTTCAGACTGTTTACGTGCTAAACTTCATGTTCAATATATAAACAATACTGGATTGCACTAAGCGCGCTGTGCAAATACTGCAGTGTGGAGAGTGCTTTCCCCCTGGGCTGCACAATACCAGGAAAACACCGGGAAGCCCTTCATAAAAGCAGCAGGACTTATTAGAGGACTGACTGATAGATTTAGGAAGATGGAAGAGAGTAAGAATGAATCTGACTAGTTTGACCAAATAGTGTCTCAGACTTATGAATAAATTGGTCTAGCAAATCACTTTTAAGTCTTTGTCCCTTATCAGCAGGCACATAACCAATTTTCATTATGGGTTGTAGGGCACCCACAGATAAAATTCATGCCATGGTGTCTTTCTACCTTATGGATATGCAGGTAAATATATCATTTATCATGTGCTTCTTCCTATTCATTTGGAAGACAGTGGAATATTTTGCAGCATATTCCACTGGGATATGTAGAAAACATTGATATCCTGGTATGCAGTAGCCTCACATTGGTTTGAGAGTTTAGTTTGCACAGCAAATATGAGGTATAATGTACTTGAATTATAATGCAAAATGACTGTTTAATTCAAGAGACATTCAAGGATTTAGATAACTGCAGGTATATACAATATGTATGAGGAATATATGTATATCCTTATTTTGAGCAGGAGGACCTGACATCTACAGGGATTTCAGTATTACAAGGAATAACACTAGGTTTCCTTAGCATCTCTAAAGTATAAACCCATCTTGATGTTCAAGACGTCTTTTCAGTTTACTCTAAAATTAAGGAAGTCAATTCGTTTAATAAATGAGCACCTTTATACGTAGAAAACAAATTCACTGTGTGTTTCAATGGATATTAAACAGGAGGAAAACAAGTTGAAAAAGCATAGGATAGCATTTAAGCAGAAGCTGATAGGAGCAGGGCACTCATCTCGCATCCACCATGTCCTCACCCCTTCTTCCATGTGGATTCAGCCTAGGAGGGAGCTGGGTGGCTCAGGGAAGGCATGCCCAGCTCAGGAGATGCTCTCTGCACAGCAAGATCCCTCCCAAATTTGACAGCAGTCTTCACGGGAATTGAAAGCTACATATAATAGTATTAACTTCCAGGGGGATGGCTTTGCAGTCACATCGGGGGGAAACCATGTGTAATGGGTGCATACGAGGAACCCATATGCAACCCATATGCAGTTTCCCCCCCTTCGCAGTGGGACCTTCGGCCTCCTCGCTGCCCTCTCTTCCCTGAGGGATATTGCAGCTGGAAAGACAGAAATACCAAGAGGGCTTTCTCTGCACACTGTAGGTGTGGATATATGTTGTGATTTCTGCTCACATTCTGCTGCATGCATCGTGCTCCGCACTGCCCATTAGCAAAGTACCTATAGACTGAAAGCGGTATGTCAAGATGCTGACGCAGTCAACTTTCTTTTCATCTGAGTGTTGATTTCTGCAGTTCCTTTGTGGTTCATCTGCTGACAAAGTTTCCCTCCCATAAGAAGCAGCAGACTCATCGCTATTTCTTCACTAGCTAGGAGAATAAAGCTGTCCTTGCTGCAGAGCCGTGCTCCACCCAGAGTGGGGCCGAAGCTGAAATTGCAGAGAGCATCACACTTTAATGCACAAAGGCACAGCTCCAGGGTGAAACAGCCTTTCACTGCATGAGGAAGAGGCATGCAAAGGTGCTATTTCTGTCCTGGCTGTGTGAGGAATTGAGGCATTTCATCTAAAAGGATTGTTTTTCTAGAAACCGAATTTAGGTGCACATAATGCACCAATCAATGCAAGACAAACAAAATGCACTAAGCTACTGTTATTGTTGGAGATGGGATGGCTGAATAGCTAGAACATTAATCTAATCTGTTAAGGACACCCCTGTTGGATCTCAGTTGTAAGTGTTTTGCAGCATCTCGGAGAGCACAAGGGAAAAATCTGAAAAAAAATCACTTAATTTGAAAACTGACATAATTCACTTGGAAATGCTGTAAAATAAAGCTTCCATTCAGAAGGATTGAGGCAGGCCTAGGCCAGTCTCAAATGTTTGCAACTATTAAAATATTAATTATGTGTTTGCTTGTATTTACTATAATTTATCTGTGTTAATTTATATCAACATAACTTGGAAGTTAAAAGTAGTCTATACACAAGCATCAAATACTTAGTAACTGTTTAGGGAAAAAAATATATATGTATATATATAAAAAATACACATAATTTTTTACATATATACATATAAATATATCTCAGAGCTGCTATTTGCAGACTTTGATTAATGTTTTTGTGCCAAAGCTTTGAAATTAAGTCACTACCCCACAATGATTTTTCTTTTCCTTTTAAGCACACATATTAGATAACTTCTTGATACTTTCCAGGGCTTTTTGATGGCCGAGAAAGGAATTCTCCCATCTTAGGAGGACAAAAGATTACATGGAAATGGGATGTGCAGGTGAATTAGTGGAAGTCTGCTGCTACCATGAGAGTCCTATTGCAGCCAGACACAGGTTAGAGCAGCAGAGAAACTGTTCCAGTTAACACCAGAGGATGAAGAGGCCAAAGGACCTGACAAGTGAAAAACTATTTTTGTGTGCTTCTTTGGAGCTATGCACTGCTGGAAAGCAAGCAGATACTTTGCATCAAATGATCTTTACGGATATTTAAATAAAAGCTACTCTGTAAGAGCTTCCAACTTTATATGTGCCCCTAACCACAGACAGGACCAGGCACTGAATCTAGTCTTGATGTTGAAATGTCAGCTGGACGTTGAAACTCCGTTTGTAGCTTCAAGTGACCTGTGGAAAAATTCCACATGCAAATGTAAGACTCAGTCCTGCAATAGAAGGACTCAGTCAGACTTCCTTGTCTCGTATTGTACTTCTTCACACCAGCCAGGAGTGGGTAAGGGATAAAAGTAATAATATCAGATACTCAAACATCTACATCTTTTTTCAATTACTTCATTTTTTTCTTAGTAGTCTCTTATCTAAATGTGATATGGTCTTAAATGAACTCATCTGGAAAGACTTGGTAAATCAAAGTTCAAGTTGATCTGACTGCAGATTTCCAGTTAAAAACATTCAGATTAGATGATTGGAACTAACCATTACACAAGAATTTGGCTAAAATCTCAAGGAAAAAGTTCTATTTGTTTAGTAACCTTTTTTTAATAAAAACATGCTTTGTCTGAAATGTTTCATGGAGGCTGAGTCTTTTTAAAAAATTCCAATCAATACACATTTTGCTGACAGAGCAATTTATATGCCACGAGACCTTTGGATGAAAGTTATCTATACAGATATTAGCCTTTAGTATTCCCATTATATAACATATGAAAAATTGGCAAAGTTCTTGGAACTGGAAGAATCTTTGAACTAGAATTATAGTTCTATCACAGAAAAATTTTGAACAGCGGAAGGTGGTGCAGATTCATTGCTAGTGTCCTGCCAATGTTTTTAAAGGGCTTCTACACAAACACGCATACACGCATACACAGAATATCTCATAACTGAGATAGACCTATAATACAAATACACCACTTGCCAAGCAGATGAAATCCATGCACTTCAGCTATGACTATTATGCCTGTCAGTAAAACATGCTGCCTAATTCACTTATGCACTTTAAAAACAAGGTAGGAAGTGAAATCCTTCTTTGTGGTGTGCCTATTCCAAAGGCAAAAAAAAATTTGCTCTTCAGAAGTGTTTTTCAGAACCCCAAGGATAAGTCTTCTCTAGCAAAGTGTTAGCTGTAGACAAAGAGGGGGTGGACTCCATCAGAGACAGAAAAAATCACACCTACTCTTGAGGTGGAGGAGGATTTCTTAAACTGGGGCTCCCAAGAGCCCCCTCTAGCACTCCATCATATGAATGCTTTGAAGATCTCTGATGGAGACTTGGAGCCATATTCTTCAAAGGGTAATGAATAGATATCCTGTTTAGACAACTTCAGCAAATAGTAAGCCCATTAAATATTTTTTCTATGCACTGTGAAAAAGTTTAAACAAGGGGTTCCACTGACTGGCAATGAGGTTTATGACTTTGAAATCTAGCATTTGAAGAAGAGGCACTGATATTATCTCCTGCAGATAGGAGAATCAGTGACCATAATATTCTGGAAAAAGTTGAGTGTTCAGTAACACACCCAATGGAAAAAGCACTGTACTACAGGAGGCCTTCAGCTGTTTTATTTAAATGTGAACTTTTATGTATATAGCTGCCCTTATGCTTGACAAAATACGAATCTATGAGAAGATTCAGTATGTTTACAATTGTAAGATTACTGTGGAGAGTTGTTAAAGCCAAAGGTGAGCAGAAATAGATCAGTTGACCAAAACAAAGATTGCCTCTCTGCATGCCTTGCCTCACTTACATCTCCAGATCCTTGTGGCTACAAAAAGTTACTGATACTTCGCGGAACTGCCCACACCCTTCTAGAGCTGGATGCCGGACTTTTTTCCCAAACTGTTTTCTCCAAGCCTGAATTAACAGATCACACTTTTGCGTGAAAAATGACTCAGTTCCTAGATCCATTTGCTTTTCTATTTAGGTTGCAAATTGTGATATTTTTTAAATGGGGAAAACTGTCTGCTAAAACTCATATTGAGTGCATTTAACTTACTTTACACAGAACTCATTGACAGGTTTCAGGTGGAAATGCATCCTGTTCATTATCAAGCCAAGTTTTTAATTGGTTGTCTCAAGGTAAAAGGCTTTGCTACAGCGAATGTTAATCTGTCTCCCACTGCAGTGTTTGGTCTGCTGTACAAATCAGGGATTTTCCAAGAGAGTTTCGTGCACCACAGACGGATTACAGTGCTTGACACAATGCTTCAAAAAATGACATGCTTTCATGCTCTTAAAATAACATGCTTTCACAGTTTTGTTGCTCTTCTAGCTGAAACAAGGAGAAAGGACTTTTCATTTGTCTTATACAAGCAATAGGATCCAACTTGTGAGATTAGGTGGGAGACTTGCTAGAGCTCCAGTTAAACAGAGTCCTGCAGAAGAATGCTCACAAATCCCAAAGCATTGTTAAATAGTAACCTATATCATTCAAAATTAAGAAATTGAGGCAATTTACCCACTGTGATCCCATAGGGTTGGTTTTCTGCATCACTGTAGAATGCTGTCCGTTAAATCACAGTGTCATCAGTCTGTTATATCTATCATCATATTTGATAACGAATAAAAATTCATCTTCCTCGTGCTTAACTTTGACCCTTCAGATACATTCGAATAATTAAATCATCAGTTTTTAACCAGGTAGAAAGTTATATTTTAGCACCTTATTAATAAAGAATTATTGATTCTATGTTAATGGGACAGTATGTATGCTAATATAAAGAAGCCAATGTGAGTTCAGCCTCTTGTATGGTAGGGTTTGAGAAAAATGCCAAGAACACTGATAAGTAAAAGAGCAGTACCACTGAAAAGTTACAAGCATTACCGATATAAACATGTTGCTAATACTGCAGCATACCATGCCTCAGGGAAAGACTTAACCCTGCTTATTGGGGTCTAATATTTAAAACATACATGAATGCAGATAGATAGAAACAGTTTTCTCTTTCAAATAAGTCATTTTATTCTTCTTTCCTGAATTAAGTAAACTGAGATAGAAATGTTCTGCTCTCAAAGGCCTCACTTTTACTAAGGAAAAAGAGAGATTCTTTACCCAAATCTGCTAACATGTGGCAACTCATTTGAGATGAATTTATGAATAGAAAGGCTGTTCATCCATCTCCATGCAAGTTAGCAGACTGACGTTCAGTGTGAAAATCACTGGCTACCTTGTCTCCTCTGAGGTTTTTTCTTTGTTTTAGCTAACGTAAAGTAAAACCACTTTTTCTCCCTTAATATTAACATAATGAAAGTAATTTCTTTTCATTGTGGAGAAATATTTTATTATCTTCATTCTAAACTGACAAAACACTTTTTTTCAGAGGAAGAGTGAAAAGAAATGTGTGATTTATTCTAGAATTTGTAGATTGCTCCTCACAGAAATGGGTGTAGCATATACACAGTTGGCACTCTTTCCTCTAGAGGAAAAAAACCAAACCACCCTTCTTTAGAAACCTTCTATTTAATTAAAAAAAAAAAAAAAAAAGACAAACAAGCAGAAAGACAGAAAAACAGAAAGACAGTGAATGAAAAGAATAGAGAAAGAAAAAAAAGAAAGCTTCGAAGTGCAATGATCTGATGTATTTGAAAATTCATTAGCAAGAATAAAGTTTCAAAAACTGTATCTGGAGAAACATTCCCCTCGTATATGTGCTATTAGTCTATTCAAATGCAACATGAAAAGATCTGAAAATCTTAGAAGAAAACTTATAATGTTACTCCAGATGGTGAATGAAACATAGTCGTGTCTATTCCACTTAATAACAATCCACTTAAAGTGAAAAATATAGCCACACAGCAAAACCTTTCATAAATACATAAAAAGATTTTCACCTATAAAGTATATTCCAAAATCGATCCTTACAAAATCCCTTGAAGGGAATTTGTATGTAGAAAATCAACAGAAATTTTTTTGTTGTGACTTGTTTTTTGTACCTGTGACAGAGTGAGTGGGACGATCAAGAGAAGAATAGGACTCTTAGTCATCCGTTCTTGACACTTGACCTGCAGATAAAAGTGATCTGCAGAGGTCAAGCATGTACACAACATGGAGATAACATCTCTGTTGATGAATCTCCTGACTCAGACCTCTTCTCAGACCACTACACTGCAATAATTGTTTTCTCTAGCTATTTTTAATGTGGATTCCCTTTTCAAAATCTAAATAAGATTTAACTTCCTGTTTATTATTATTCCCTTTCTTTACATTCTTCAGAAGACATCTGTGCTTTTTTTAGTAAATTGCATTATAGGCTTCAGTGGGTTTTTTAGTGATTTGTAAAGTATTTGTAAAATGTCTTTGCAAAAACTGAGCTGAGATTCCAGTGTAAAGTTTCAGACTAATCCTGAAATCACTAAACTCTGTTTTGCCAGATCAAAATGTAGTCAGTTTTTAAACACTTTGGGGAAAGGCCCTACACCAGTACAGATGGCAAAGCATTCAACTAGCTCTGGAGTCTATAAAAATAATTCCTTTTTATTACTCAGCTGTTTCACAAGTAATATGAAAATAGGTCTGTTTCTTGATGATTATATTAAGGATAATTGGGAGAAAGTAATAGGGCATCTTCTCATTATTGTCTATGAATTGATGCTCCTCAATTATACCCTTTTTATGTGAATGTCCTGTATTTTTTTTCTTTTTTTTTAAGGGAGCAATTTTGCCTACCAAGTGTCTTTTCCAAAGGAAATTAACACATATCATGCTTTTAGACAAAGTACTGTAGCGTAATTAATCTCTGCACTCTCCTTTCCTAGCAACCCAAAGTAGGAAATATATGCAGCCAAAGTGTAAAGCTAAACAGTTAGCAGGTTTCTATATTTACAAGAATCAAAGCAGTTAAATGACTCAGCTGCCTCCTAATGTGGGTTATATTTGAATTTGGGGAGGGTGGAGGGAAGAACGGGACATTATTGCTTTAACAAGGTTTACTGCTAAACTGAACATATGTTGCTCATAATGTCACTTTCTAAATCAATGAAATTATCATTATAGAACATGTCGACAAATTAGACATGTAAAGTGCAGGCTGTATGTGGGAGAGATGTAATTTGGCTCTATAAAAAGAAATTAAACAATAAAATATCAATGACAGATGTAGTTAGCTAAAGGTTTTGAGGTTTAAATACCAATTTGTGAAAAAAAATTATGCAGACCCAATCAGGGTACGAGATAAAAATACCAGCCTTCATGCAACAAGATGATTAAGTATTTGGACCAGATGTTCGGAGACCTTAGCTGTGCCCTTTATTTAACTGGCAAGCATGCTGGCAAGTCCTTAAATTTGTAAAATCCAAGTAACGAAGGTTAGCTCAGATGGAAGTAATAAAACAATCAAATATCAAAAGTCAGTCATGTCTGTGCACAATAGATCATGTTACAGTTCTGAACTCCACATTTTAATATACCAGCATAGGTTGTAAAGGAATAGGCTTTTTGCATTATTTTTTAAGAAACTTACTGAAGTATTTTTTTCTGTTCCAACTTTCAGTTCTCAAAGCAAACGCAGAAATTGAATGCATTTGATATGTTTTAGATCCTTCTCCCACAGGTTTGCAGATTTTATAGCTCTCGAGTCTCAGCTAAAACTCTGTGTCATAATTCCTGGGTTATAGTTTTGTCTTGCAGCTGCTATATGGTTGTGGGCAAGGTGTTTAAGACTAAACAATAAAACGTCTGTACATTCAAAGAGGAATGTCTTGCAGGTTAAGAGATGACTTCTGTTTCAGACTCTTCTATCTACTTTGCAGGGTGTTCAATCTCTTTGTGCCTCATCTTTTCCTATTCACAAACAGCAGGGTGACATAATCTAATCTTTTAGCTCATTTTCTCTCTTGGGCATAGTCTCTTTCCTAACCACATTGGAGCTGCCATGCACAACTGTGTTGTGACGGACCAACGTTGTGATCTCTAATCACGTATCTTGGGGTCCTGGTTGGGCCATGCTACGGCTCCTGTCTGACCCATGAACCAAACTCTCCTTCCTATGGAAACCAGGGCAGCAGATGTGGGGAGGGGGGTTCACACATATTTGGATCTTACCAGAGTGTGAAATGGAGATGTATCCCAAGCTCAGAAATACTGGATCCTTGCCTTTGATGCAGCCACTCTGCTTGGACAGTGAGTAGCAGAGATGGCCCTGATCTTGTTTAAGCCTTCAAGACATTGCCGCAATATAATCAGCAGCAATTCTGAGGGCATAAATAAAAGATAACATTCATGAGGTTTTCAGAGGGATGACATAGTGTGCATAAAACATTTGAATACCACAGACAGAGCAGATGAAAAGGGATTGAGCTGTAAAGAATAAATCATGCCTTGATGGGCTGATGTAGTTTGGCAGTAGAAGATGGGTTTCATCTGATCAATATAGGCATCTACAGCGTATAGAAAGCATCTCAGCTATTCACTCCCACTCTTTACCACCCTTATAGACAACGAAGAAAAAGATGCTTCTCAGGCACAATTTAACTCTTTTGAAAATAAATCTTTAAAATAGATTCATTTTAGCTACAGCCTAAAAATGCCTGTTCCTCACCATTAACTCTGGAGAGAATCTGTGGTGACTAGCTCAGATGTGGACATCTGCTGGATAAATACAAAAAGGCAAATGAAATGTGTGCCAACCACAGTGACCATCAATTAGTAGCTTTTCAGCCTGCCTTGATACTGTAACCCCACCTTAGGAAGTGTTACAGCCAATTAGAAAGTTGAAGAAAATAAATGCATGAAAAATACTAACACGAAAAATTTCCCATTTCTTATGAGAAGCTTGATTTGATATTCCCTGCAACTTAGGAAAATGAATCCAGCCTTTTGAGTAGAAGAATATGCTCTTGTGTACTCCATTGCTCTTGTGTAACCTTTGAAATATGGGTTTCAGCACTTCTGTTACCATGGTGTCACTTGCAAAACACTTGTAAGCCTGCTAGGGACATCAGAACTTGATTAATTAATCTCTACAAAATGCTTTGAGTTTCACTGGCTGAAAAGATACTCAGAGATAGTCTCTTCGGCCTTCTCTCATGAGGAGCAGTACCTTCAAAAGATGAGTGAAGGTATGTGAAAATTATTGTTTTCCTGGAGGCAGATAAACTAGTCCTGAAAAATGAGGTTTTGTAAATTCATTTTGACCCTTCTTTTTTCCCCATTGCCCTTTAAAGGGCAGATCCCAGTCCTCTTCAAATGACTACCCTCAGTGCACTGACTACTGTAAGTGTAAACTCTTACTTACTCTGGGCAAGCAGGGAACACAGCTTTCATTATTCAAAAGCACTTAAATGAAGTGAAATACCTTCTTTTAAGTGATTGTCTGAGCATAGAAGAGAGACGGGACTTGTAAGCAGAAGTAATGTCTTTTCCAAGACAAACTAATAGAAGTGAAAAGAAACAGACAAGCTTTAAGAGGCTTTTGTCCTGGAAGGATTGTTTTTTTTCAATAGTATCAGTTATTCTAATAAAAGATATTACCTCTCCCTATAAACCTTGCCTCTCACGTCTTAATGATTCTTCTACTTATACTACGTTTTATTCCTGTTTGTGAAGCTATATGGATTTAGAAGAAGTCCATATCCATCTTCTGCAGTTTCCAAGTGCTTAAAACACTCTGCCTGTAGAATTTATACTGTATATGGAGTGGTCTCAAAGAGCTGCACTTACATAACAGCTCTTGATTGAATGTCTTGTTTTCCACATAGAAGTCCAACAGGCTGGAAATCAGGACTGCTGAGAAATACCTGCTTTCTGAAAATCATTAGTCTTTTTTCCCTCCCTAATTGATTTCTTTGTACCGCTAGAGAGTTGCACTAGAGGTGCCAAGTTGCTCTGAAGTGTATCAGTATGGCTGAATCTGGATCATGCTCTGATGTAACCTGGGCTTGCCTAGGGGTCTACCGAGATCCCCCACTCGCTGCTAGTGGGGCTATTTGTGAGCTTGACATAACTTTATTCCCAGAATTGTGATGGAGTTATATTTAATTGCTTTTGCTCTTCTCTGGACATGATCAGAAGGATGTTCACTTTGTCTCTAAGATGGCTCAAACACGAGAAAGCTTCTGAGTATTCATACTGAACTTTCCAATCACTCCATTTATCTGCACAAACTGAAAATTATCTACAGTTCTTCAGAGGAAGGCAAAATTACCTTGTCTACTGAATTGATCGAAAATAGCATCCCTCCTGTGTTACTCAGCTTGGACTACTTTTTGTACCTGCTAATTGGGGTTAGTTCTATTGTGCCCTTTCCCGAACTGTCAGGGCACTTCTTCACCAAACCGAGACAAAATACTTCTGTAAGAGCTATGACCTCCATTTTGACCAATCTCCTACAGAAAGATTATGCCTGGCAGGGAAATACACTCAAAATTGACACAGTCATATAGTCCCAGTTTAGAGAAAAAATAAGCAGAGAGGTTATCTGTTGGAGGGACAACACAACAGGCATAAGCAATCTAGGAGGTTCATGGAGTGCATTGATGATAAATTCCTCCTCCAAGTGATAGAGAAGCCAACAAGGAGAGGTGTTCTGCTGGACCTCATACACACCAATAATGAGGGGCTTGTTGGGGACGTGAAAGTCAAAGGCAGGCTTGGCTGCAGTGACCATAAGACAGTGGAGCTCAGGATCCTGAGGGCAGGAAGGAGGGTGAAAAGCAAGCTCACAGTCCCGGACTTCAGGAGAACGGACTGTGGCATCTTCAAAGATTTGCTCAGAAGAGTTACATGAGATAAGGCCCTGGAGGGAAGGAGGGCACAAGAAAGCTGGTTCATATTCAAGGATCACCTCCTCCAAGCTCAAGAGAGTTCTGTTCCAACAAATACGAAGTCAGGCAAAAATGCCAGGAAGCCTGCATGGATGAACAAGGAGCTCCTGGCCAAACTCAAACACAAAAAGGAGGCATACAGAGGATGGAGCAACCGGCTCTAGGCAGCCCTGCTTGAGCAGAGGGGTTGGACCAGATGACCTCCAAAGGCCCCTTCCAACCTCAACCATTCTGTGATTCTGTGATTCTGTGATTCTATGGTATCTGCCACCAAGTCTTGAAAGCCATCCAATTAGAGACAAAATATATTTTTCAAGCTATATAAAATATCAAGACCACATCTGGCTCACTGAAACACTAGACGCTGGAGTCTGGGTGGTGTTCTGGCATTGTATCATCTCCCATTTTTATCTCTGGGCACTGGCCATTGGGTGCTGGAGACCGAGTTGACCTTTAGTTGGAGCCAGAAAGTTTTTAACATCTGGCCAAAGAAGTCCAGCAACTAGCACCAATTTCTAACTGCATTTCCATGGCATCTTTTCACCATCAGAGAATGAGTTTTGTAGACATACATAGGCACAAATGACAGAATATAAACTTCCTCTCATTTCACTGAGGGTATATGAGGGTGTTTGCGAAAGACTACAGCATCCAAGGGTTTATTAATGTAGTTTTCTGCAGCTATAAGACATGCTTTTTAGAATAATTCCTGGTGGAGTTTAATTAGAGCAGTTAAAACTTTTTGAAACTGTCTTTTGATGGAAAGCTCTTTTCAGTGAAATGGAATGTCTATATTTGGTAAAATTTGCAGGTTCGGGCTGGGGGGGAAGAAAATGAGATAATAAATTTATAGTTTTGCAGTCATAATCTGGAAAATATAGAAAACTTTCAAAAAATATTTATTAATACTCACTAAATAGTCATTTCTGTGATTTTTTTTCCTCAAGGCAAAAGAAATTATTTTTTGACTAGCTCTCTTTATATTATGCATTTTGCATAACAGGTTTTATCAGCCCTTTCTCCAATAAGTTATATAAGCAAATGTAAATTGTTGGCACGAATCCAGACAGCTGGCCTCAGTGGGACATCTTCCTTGGTCATGCCTTTGAATCTAAACACTGCAGACAAAAGGCGGCGGTGAATAAGTCACCCTTTTCACACTGGGCTCCAATTACATCTGTTGCTTTTTGAGGGAGGGCGTTTGAATTTTGCAGACAGTCCTTGGGCAGCTGTTAAGTTTGTAGCCATATCTGAGTCTGAATTCTCATGAATTGGAAGTACTTAAACTCCATTACGATTCCCATATCCCACAACCATGGGAACCGTGAGAAAACTTAGACTGATTGATTAGACTCTCTGAGTCACCTAACTTCTGTCAGGGATGTGAATCTGGAAAGCCAAAATAAGCTTCCTTCAGACAGGGGTTCACTGGAGATTTCTCTATGGTGTTTAATAATATGACTGTGCCCAAAGAAAACCAAGAAATTGTATGCTTCTTCTCATCTGACATTAATAAAATTAATTTGCCTTCAAAGTAATAATGAAATGTTTCTCAAAGAAAACTTATTTTACGTGCATTTTTTTTTCTTCTTTTGAATAGAGTATCTTCTGCACATTCTGCTGATTATATTTATAAATGCTACACTATTTTGAAATCTGAAATTAAAAGGTTTTCAAGCATAAAAAATGCAAAATCTGATAATAGCTTCTTGGTCCATTTTTCTCTCCTTCCACCTTAGTCTCATGAAACCAGAATGGTAGGAGTTATTAATTCCCTCTTATTTATTGGTTATCTAAAGACTTCATCCTTCTTGTGATATCTTAATATATTAAGTGTTTTCGATGGAAATGATTAAGGTATTACAGGCAGAAGATTGTGATACTGCTTGAGTGGTTCCAAAGCATGTGATCTCCAAGGAAACAGAGATCCTATTACCAGTCCCTTTCCTGCAGAAGTTATCAATGGTACAAGATGCTGTGAGTCGTGCCGTTGACTTCAGTAGGACTATCCCTAATGTGTGAAGTTCAGTACGTGAAATATGCCTAATTGGGTTATTTTTAAAATAAATTAAACTGTACACAAATTTACCTCAATGAGATGCTTCCCAGGCTTTTGAACTTCTCTTACACTCTTTCGAGAGGACTATTGGTATCAGAAAAATAAAACTTTACAGCGGAGTTCAGCTTTTGGTGCAAAAACACCCCTCTGGACTCTGAATGTGTTCTGTCCAGGCATTGCAGGGGTCAGCTGGCTTTGGTTAGCTTCACAATTTGGGTCCACTTTCATCCCAAAGAAATATCAGAGCCTCTCCAGAGGTGTAAGGCAATTAACACTTTTCAGCAAACACTTTTACTACAATGAGGAGGAAAACGCAAAATAATGAGTTTGACAACTCTCTGTATTACCTCATGACCTGCCTTCTTAGCTAAATATGTAAATTGTTCATATTTCCGCTGGAGTACATGCAAGCTTCCTTGCTGCTGTATCAGGGCCCCTCATCCCTTCACAGATGAGATCTGGGACAGCACAAGGATGTGCAGGCTGGTGCCCAAGGCTAAAGTACTGCTATAGCCATAGGACAGCCTTGTAAATTTGTTGGAAGGAGGAAGGGAGCATGATTTTCCAGTGCTTTGCTGAACTGGGACCTGTATAAGCTTGTTTCCAGGTGTTTTTTTCTTAGTCTCTCTCACACGCTACTTTATATTGGCTTTACAAAATCCTGGTGTATTAGATGTATTGCAAATGATGTCTTAAATATCACTGATGGCTCCCTGAAGTATATTCTCTGTTAAAATGTTCAGTCTGATTTAAATGACCAAAGCTACAGAGCTCCCACCAGCTCCCCGAGGAAGCTCTTGAGACTCTAACAGATCTCACCTTCCAGTCAGCAAGACTCATTTAATTTTGCCCGCCTATTACCTGCAGACAGTTCTTGTACCCTAAATATGCCATTTGCGCTTTCACTGTGATGTGTTATAGCTTAGTATAGAAATGACTTAACTGTCTGTCGGTTATGTCTATGCTTTTGTTCAGAAACAATGTGGATAGAAAAACATATAGCAGAAAAATTGTTAGACATTTTATAGTTAAGCTTAAGAGGTTATTCCCTGGATCTTCTACCTTACTCTATTTTTACTGTTTCCTGTTTTAATTGTCTTAACATGGATAGCTAGAGAGAAGTACTAATCCTATCAATTGCGCTCTCTAAATCCCAGTACCTTTGTTCAGGTCAAACTGGAAGTCTTCTTTAGAGACCGCCTTTAAAGACCTTTTCATGAACTGTATCAAAAGGTACAAGCTTTTGATTTCTGAAAGTTGAATTAGAAATGGAAAAAAAATTCTAAAAGCTGCTGTTGCTGGGCTTTTTTAAGGTAATGCATCTGGCACTGGAATTTTATAAACAGGCGGGGAGATTTAGCAACTCTATTTTCCATAAGTTTATAAAGGTATTTAATGAAGGCAGCTTTACATTAAAGTGGGCCTGTTGGTTCTGGAACAAAAATGTGAGAAGCCGTACGTCTCCTTCATGATATCTTAAGTGAAGCTGGTTTGATACTGTAGACTTTGGATAGATTGGCATTAAAATATAAGAAAGAGAATATGAAAAATAGGACTGTGGGTTTCAAGAAGCCTAGACTGCCTTAACATTGCACAGGGCATTTGCAGGGACAAATGTATATGCAATAAGATTCTAATTGTCCCTGTAAGTGCAACGCATCTTCTTTATGTACAGTTTAGTTATCTAAGTGTCCTGGTTTCAGCGGGGACAGAGTTAACTTCCTTTTTTGTAACTGGTACAGTGCTGTGTTTTGGATTTAGTGTGAGAATGATGTTGATAACACACTGATGTTTTAGTTGTTGCTAAGTAGCGCTTATCTTAAGCCAAGGACTTTTCAGCTTCCCATGCTCTGCCAGCAAGCAGGTGTGCAAGAAGCTGGGAGGGAGCAAGGCCAGGGCAGCTGACCCGAACTAGCCAAAGGGATATTCCATACCATGGAACGTCATGCCCAGTATATAAACAGGGGGGAGCTGGCCGGGAGGCGCGGATCGCGGCTCGGGAACTAACTGGGCATTGGTCAGCGGGTGGTGAGCAATTGCATTGTGCATCACTGGTTCCCCCCCCCCCCCCCCCCTTCCTTTTTTTGTTGCATTCCTTTTCATTACTATTACTATTATATTTCATTATTACTATTGTTAGTATTATATTTTACTTCAGTTATTAAACTGTTCTTATCTCAACCCACGAGTTTTACTTTTTTCCTTTGCTTTCCTCCTCCTCACCCCACTGGGAGGGGGAGGGGGAAAGGGCTGCGTGGTGCTGAGTTGCTGGCTGGGGCTAAACCATGACACTAAGATAACGTTCAAGTTTGTCTCTAGCCACATTAAGATAATGAACAAGGGATGGCCTTGTTGGACTGAAGAAGACAATCTCCATCCAAAGATCTGCCATCAGCACAAAGTGGGATGAATCCAATATTGAATTTATGTATTTTTCTCCTAGCTCTGATCCGTCTTTCCCATGTCAGTTGTAAACTTCAATGAAAGGGCTCTATTTTAATGTGTGTGCCTGGCATGAGGGATTTCTCATCATGGACAGCACTTTTGGATGCTAGCATAATGCGGTAATGACTCACCTTCAAATGCAAAATGTTCTGCTTAAGAAATCACAGTAGATTATGACTTGTACTACAGTGATCCAGGATGACTCTTGCCTCTCACTAAATAGGGTTCAGATAAAGATGAAAAATCCCACTGATAGAGGAGGAGACAGCATTTCAGGGAGAACATAAGGCTATATGCACCTCCGGTACAGTGCCAACAATACGATGAAGCTAACAGCTTTTTTTCTTCAGTATTTCTCAGCCCTAAGAGCTAATCCTGCAGGAAGTTAATACCTCTTCTAATGTCCTTCAGTCTCATTGATTTTAATGGTGATCAGTGCCTTAAAAGATGAGGTAAAACATTTGAATAAAATCTAAACACCTCTATAAAAACAGGGTAAATATAATAATTGAAAGTGACAATCAGTCATGATAAATTTAAATGGAAGTGATTTTTTCCTGTTACGTTCAGCTTTCATTCATTCAGTGGACATTTCTACCTTAAGTGTTTGTACCTTTAATTATTTCAGATATGAAATAGCTGCTGTTTCAAGAACATGCTTCAGCAGAACACACAATCAGAATAACTTTTGTGCAGTAAAACCAGTTTGACTTGTGTGGAACTGAAATGCAAATAGGCAACGGTAGCATTAGTCAGAAGGTTTGTCCATGGATGACAGTTGCTTTATAGCCCCTGTGATAAAGTGAAAGAGCATGGCATTGTCACCTGCCCGTCTCTTCATCCATCGTTAGTTAGGCTAGAATTGGTTAAGGTGTCATATACGCTGACTGATGCAGCAGGATTCTGTTCAACATTGGTTGCTATGGGTCCCAGAGTCACTAAATCCCTTTTTATTCCTATTCAGACTCAGGGTCTATAAAAGGTGCCATATCCCTTTGTTAAAAACTACAAGCTGGCACTGAAACCTACAGAAATTGCAGACATCATTTCTCTGAATACCTGTAGGAATCTCAGACACGTTTTCTGCAGTACTTAAAAAAAAAGGAAAAACTATTTTCCCTTCTTTTTATAGAACGTAGAGGGATTAAGAACACAGGTTGTCTGTGTGATATACCTCACAAGATTTGCTAGTGACTGTGAGCTTTCAGTAATTTTTTCATACCTTCCTAGTACCCTATAAAAGCTCTCAAAAATCAAAAGGAGTCTTTGACATTTCAGACTGTGGTCAGCCTAAAAAGAATGGTTCAGAAGAAGCGCTTAAGTAAGGAATTGTAGGACCAAGATAAACTATTCCAAGAGGCTCTGCTTCCACTGTAATAATCTAATATGTATGTGATTAGTGTTTATAGGAAAATCAAGCTGTTGGTTTTTGAGGCAGAGAAAACAGTGTTTGTTTTCTCTAGCTTCTCATAGCATCTAAATGCGATCCATCTTGTTATTTGATGCAAATTTTTGTTTGGAACTTTCTCTGTTTTCTTTGTTTCTGAAATTTGGGGGTGGAAAGCATATGTACGTTTTTAGAAAGTAAAGAGCAAGAAGTCGTATTTATTTTGTTACTGTTGGGCCACTTGTACTGTTTCTGTTGCATGCAAGATCAGAATTTTCAAGTATCATTAAAATCAATAGGTACTTACACAAAACAGTGTGTGTGTATTAAAAAATCAAAGCAAATGTTGTTATGCTAACTACCGTAAAGGTGATATCAACATGAGGAATAGCAAAGGTTTCTTACTAAAGAGCTGCGTGCCATTGCAAGCACTTTATCACCTGACTTTTACACTATAATTTGTCCTGTGCAATAATCATATTTCAATACTCTTCACAATCACCACACTCAAATTATAAAAGTTCATTTGTCTTGCCATAGAGTAAGATGGAACCAAAGGGACAAGTATAAACCTGCAAACACAAGAAACTATTTGGTATTCTTTCCATATTGAAAACAATGTTTTCAATATTGTTACTGTTTTTATTGTTTTCATTACTATCTCAGTATGTTCTGCAGGGCATTACAACTAAGAATTTCATTACATGTATAACACTGGATCTGAAGTATTGCAGGTAAGTTACACCGCATCAAACAATTCTGAGTCTATTTCTTACAGGCATCATTTTAAATTTATAGTTCCATTACTTCCAACTGGGTTTGCAGATGGAGTACTGGTTTATGAAGTATTAATTCTTGTTTTATTTTTAAAAATACTGCTCTCTTAGTTTAAAAAAATCAATATATACAATAGCAAACATTTTCCCACTGGGTTACAAGCAATTAGAATCCACCAAGAGAAAAGTCATCTGTCAATTGCAAACATTGTACTTAAAAACAAATCCTCAGTGCTGTCTGACTAAGCCAATGTTTAAGCAAACAAATATATTCAAATATTCAAAGATATAGTTGATGTAGTAACACTTTTTGCCGAGCTTAATTCAAAAATCATTGCAGTGTGGTAAACAGAACACCCCCTAAAACAGAGATTAAAACAAGCGATGATAGAACTGCATATAAATGACAAAATAACCACAGGTATATGAATCTTTATTGCTGAAAAAGACCACATTTCACAGTAAACACAAGAGATGGAGGTGGGGTGATAGAAAAAATAACCGTTTAAATAAAAAATAATAGGATGTTATCAGTCTGTGGTATGGTCACAGTGTTTGACAATGCTCAGATCATGCACCAATAATGTCTCGTTCTTATGGACATATTATATTATAAATGTATATTATATACAGACATAATATTATGCATTTGGCTGCATCTTATTGATCATAAGACTTAAAGCATAAGATTTACTTTTTCATTGTTTTTTGAGTCTATAGGGCACAAGAGTCACATTTTCATGGTTTTCTTCAAGGTCTTATGGACCTGAAAATTCATAGTTTTAATAAAAGATGAGTTTTTTTCTGTTTTCGTATGACTCACATTAAATCACAGGACTTGGCAATATTGGTATAAATTTATAGATGTGCATCACAAAGATTAGAAGAAGGCACTTGTTGTCTTTGAACACTTCTTTGACTTTCAAGGTACACAGTTTTATTTAGGGATCTCTACAATAAGCTTTAACCTGTTTTCTTATTTCTTTTTTTTTTTTTTTTCCTATCAAACTGTAAAGCTCAAGAATCCTAGTCTCTGAACTGGTGTTAAGTGCCCAGCGCTAAAGACTGTACTGAACGGTCAATGGCAAACCTGCCTCCCATAATTTGTATGCAATGCAGCAGCAACGGCAGAGAGAGGTTACATTGCCCACTGCTTGGTTTAATTGGAGTTAAATAGATCTATTATGTCAGTGTGCCCCATACACCAGCTGTTTATTTTGATTAATGCATGCATCCCTATGAGTGAAATGTCTGTGTGAGAGAGAAACTTTCAGAAGAAATAAGTGAACAGTAAGAAGGTGGTATACAGATTAATTTTCCCAAGAGATCTGTGTATTTTTAATGCTTCCCCCTGGCTGGGGTAGCCAATTTCAGACTTTGATAGATTTGCTGCTCAGGATAAGAAGTACTCCACAGTTGTTATATTTCACAAGTTGGGACCCTAAGAATTGAGACACTCACCAGTCTTGCTTAAATTTTATTACTTCTAATTTGTGACAAAAATAATAATGAGTAAATTATGAGTGAGGATCTGGCCAAAAGGGATGCAGAGACTTGAAATGGGCAGTTTAAAAGAATAAGATTTGAAATAAGACTGGGAAAAAAGCAGCTGGGAAGAAACTTCTTAGATTTGCTCATAAGCAAAAGGATATACAGCCTGTAAGGGTATTGTGACGGGAGAAAGAACAAAGGTTAAGGCATTAGCTAGAGAAAGGAGGATAAATCCGCTACCTACAGGTATCAGACTGGCAGATAGTTTCAAGGCTGTCATCTTCCTGGACTGTAACAAAAAAAAAGTGGTTCTGCTTTGGTAGGCTCACAGGAGAGGACACAACTCTCCTGGAGAACACAAGGGGTAGATGAACCTAACTGAAAAGAAAAAGTGAGAACCAGGACAGAATCTTTCCAGACAAACTCCATCAAGGTCAGGTAAACTCGAGTCCCTTCCAGCATCAGCTGCATCTTCCCGGTGGTTACGAAGGGAACCAAAATGACTCGTTTATGCTAAATGCCTGAACCCAAGGCATCAACCCTGTGCCATCTGTGAATGTTACCAGCCATGTGTGCTGCAGGAAATGGCCGTACTGTGGTCTCAGACTGAAGGTTATTCAGAGAAAGTCCTTTGGTGATCTTATTCATTGCACTGAAAAACTCAAGGAAATGTAGTGCCCTCAGCAGCCAGAAGCCGCTCAGGACCTCATATAGCCACACCAGCCACATCTTCTGGTGGGAAACAGGGACAGAGAGATTACCTGGGGGAGATTTTTTAGGAGGTTAGGACCAAGAGAGACAAGCGCTTATTAGAAAATAAGAATAACAACCAAAGTTGGGATAATAGCTCATAAGCTTTCAAAGTTTCTAGATGCTTATCTTAATGAAAATTGAACCTCTGAACCTTCTGAGGTTAACTTGTCCCCACTTATAACATCATTAGGAGATAATGTCAATGAAATGGAACATTGTCACAGGACAGCTGTTTCCCTCTGCTAAATAAATGCTGAGCCAAAGCCAAGATATTTATTTTCAAAGTGGGAAATATTTACCCTGTGAACATCTTCTGTTCCAGTGACTTTATGTGTGTTACACCAAAATGCTAATGAGGTAGATGCTGCCTGATGCATGTGGTTAAACTAATAAGAGTTTCCCTGTGTCCTCCTATTGAAAATATATATTTTATTGGATGAGAGAACAGATTAGCTCAGCATTTCAGCTAATCTGGAAAACAGTTGATACATTCCAGTGCAGTTTCTGATATACGCTCTACTTCAGTGGCTCTTCAATGTAAACAGCTGGCAAGCCCTGTTGTCATTCAACAGCTATAGAGCTGTAAATTAATTGTCTTGCTAGGGTAACAACTTGACATATATGATGTGGCACTAGCACTGTGGACAACACAGGAACCAAAACTGCAGAACCCCATTAATTTCAACATGAATGGTACCAAAGGAATATCAACAGTTTCTGGAGATATGGAGAAGGAGGAAGATGTCTGGGCCAAGAAGCTGCTCTTTGCGTGGACCCAAGAATTTCCAAGTCCAAGCCCAAGCAGATGCAGGAATTTGGAGAAAGGCATATCTACTCAATCAAGCATGGGTAGTACAGGTCCCTGAAGAAGGGGATGGATATAAGGGCAAGAAGTGTAGACACTTTCAATAGCCACTTCTATTAAAGCAAATCTCTGTCAGAGCTATAGACTGATTTCTCTCTTGCTTTGACAATCGCAGTCCTTGATTGTTGACTGCCTAGGGGAAACAGAAAAATTGCACAGAAGACCTTTATTTTTAATTATTGCTTATATTAAAAGAAATCAAAGCTTAAATTAGAAGTTCTAAAATTCAAGAAATTCTTCCTTTCTGGCCACATGTATTGAAGAAAGGCTTAAAAGTACAATTTAGAAAATAAATTTCTAGAGAGAAAAAAATCCCATTAAAGACACTCCCTTTCCCAAGGGCACTGAGTTCCTAAGTCACATTGATGTTAGTAGGATATTTGTTATTTCAAGGGTTTAAGGCTCCTTAGTGCTTCTGTGGATCTGGATTCTCATGCCTTGAATTTATCAAATCACAGTTTCTTTAATAGTGAGACTTGAATATTGCATATTGCATAGGCCTGAACTGGAAGTTGATACAAGCAGTAGAAAGTACTGACTGTTAAGGAACATATATTGCAACAAAGCATCTCTTATTATTTACACCTATTGTCCTTATTATTTTTACCATGTGGACTTTTTCTTACGCAAGGAATTTGGGTAGAAGCACCTAATAAAACCATTAATCTATTGCCTAGCAGTTTGTAGTAAGGTATTCCCAGTGCTTCCACTGAGCACTTTCTCTGCTCCTCGGTGAGGCCAGGATATTTTAGTGTCTCAGAAATAAACCAGCCTCAGAGCATTAACCACAAGGGCACACCTTTATGACTTACTGTATTCCATTTTCTTGCTTTTTGTTATGAACTCTCTCAGTGCTTTATTCTGTTCTGAAAATGATTTTAAAAAAAAAGGAATGTATTTTCCAGGAGCAATCCTAGGTAACGCTGACGTGAGTTTGAGTTTGCATTTTGAGATACCTTGCTTTTCAGCATATATCCATAGCTCCATGACAGTCCTTTGGACCACATATGTCAATGATGATAAGCTCTACAGCTTCCTCCGTATTCAAGTTGCCTCAACATGCTTTTTCTGTAGGTTTATTTCAATTCATTTTAATACAGCCTCGGAGCAGATGTCATCAGGATCCAATAATCACAGTTTATTGGGTGGACAGAAAGCAGGCAGTGAAGTCTCTATTGGGATCTTCAGCATCAATTTATGAGGTGCATTGCAAAACTAAAATCCATCTGATTTCCATCAGCTTAGCTATAAATGTAGGCATAATGATTCTGTCCACTTATTTTCAAATCAATTTAACATAACTATCTCCCAGAATTAGTAGACATGGATCACTGCACAGTTTAGGCACTAATATAGTGGTTTCTACTCATCAGTGTCCAATAGCACTGATTAGTTTAGCGTCCCACTCCTGTATTCACTCCACATCATTAACAACTATTGGAAACTGCAGATTTATGTTGTTTGGACTTTCCTGCACGATCCATGCAATTTAGAGAGCAGAAAATGCAAAATGTTTTAATATCAACTGTTGCAATTGATAAGTGCTTAGTGCATCAGAATGCTAAAAATGATTTGGTGCTTTGGGGATAAAAATGTCAATAACTTAAAATTTGGAAATTTGGACTGACATGTTCACGGAAAATGTGGACTGAATAAAAATGTCCATTTTATAAGCAAAATTGAACTCCGTTTCACTTATGTTTTCTTCCAGTTTTCAGCTGTCTCATCAGCTTTGCTAGAATACTAGTGGTTTACATCAGTGTAGTTATGCTGATGGCTGAAATGGGGGTGAATCCCAAGTTAGACAATGTATTAGTAGAATTTCTATGAGTATGTAAATATGCATAGCAACATTTCAGTGTAAACACTATTCCAGAGAAAAATTCAATTCACAACATGTAAAGAAAGGATTGAGACATTAAGTTGGATGCATTTTAACGTGGAAGTTTAATTTGTATTTTCTATGTTTATTTATAGGGAAGGCTTTATTATGAACAGGATGTTCATCTGATCAAATGCAATGATGCAATTAAATTGCTGCTTGTTGAAACAGGTTTTAGGTGCTTATTAAAAGTAAATATAAATAAATGTTTGAAGATCTGTGCGATCAGAAATGCCTTTTGATATTAGAAATATATCAGTGCATTAAATGCCTTAACTCTTTAAATGTGGCAGATGAGTGTTTTTAACAGCACCACACTAGATTACTATAAACACAACTGACACAACTCATTTGATTTTTTCAAAAGCTTTTGTTAGAGACCTCATGGGAGACTATTATAAAAACAACACAAAGTAATCATGGGCTATATCAGAAATATCCAGGTCAAAGACAGAATCCAGTACGAGAGTGTACTGTTAGAAAGTCAGGCAATTCAAGAAGAGTAAGAAAAGACTTGTTCTGCTACCAAATGGAGTGGGAAATCTATGGACAGAAACACCCAAACAAGCCACAGTGTCTACTGCCTCTTTTGTTTCTGCCTTCACTAATGAGATTGATGCAATGAAATGGCTAAAGCAATTAAAGGCATGAACAAATGAGAAAAACTGAGACTAAGTAAGAGAAGTGCTTATATTCGTTATATATTTTCATGGTCACTGAGCCTCAGGAAATCCACCCCAAGGTGAGCACTATCAGAGAAGAAGAGCTGTCAGGACAGTCTCAGAGCTGTCACTGGTTAACTTGGGGAGCTTATGGAGGGGTTCCAGAATACTGAAAAAGTGCAATTATTGAGCCCATCTTTAACAAAGGAGGAAAGGAGGATAGATTTGTCAGCTTAACTTCAATTCCTAGAAAAATGCTGGAGCGAATATCCAAGCAAACAATTGGCAAGCCCCTAGAAGATAAGAAAAAGATGAGTGACGGCCAACAAGGATTTGTCAGTATGGTGGGTTGACCTTGGCTGGATGCCAGGTGCCCACCAAGCCGCTCTATCCCTCCTCTCCTCAGTAGGACAGGGCAGGGGAGAAAATAAGATGGAAAAAAACCTGGTGGGTCAAGATAAAGGCAGTTTAATAAAGCGAAAGTAAAGGCCATGTGTGGAAGCAAAGGAAAACAAAAGATTTATTCTCTACTTCCCATCAGCAGGCAATGTCCAGCCACTTCCTGGGAAGCAGGGCTTCAGTATGCGTAGCAGTTGCTCTGGAAGACAAACGTCATAAAAACGAATGCCCCGCCTCGTCCTCCTTTCTCTTAGCTTTTATTGTTGAGCAGACGTCATATGGTATGGAATATCCCTTTGGTCAGTTTGAGTCAGCTGTCCTGGCTGTGTCCCCTCCTAAGATCTTGCCCACCCCCCAGCCTACTGGTGAGGGGGGCAATGTTGGAGAGACAGCCTTGATGCTGTGCCGGCACTGCTCAGCAGTAGCCAAAACACTGGTGTGTTACCAACACCTTTTTAGCTACCCATACAAAGCACAGCGCTGTGAGGGCTGCTATGGGGAAAATTAACTCCATCTCAGCCAGACCCAATATAGTCAAAAACAAATCTTGTCAAAACAACTTCATTTCCTCCTATGACAGGGTAACAGGCTTTGTAGATGGGGTAGAAGCAGTAGATGCTATATTTCTTGACTTCAGTGAGGTTTCTGACAACGTTTCACCTGCCACTGTCATAGTAAGGAAGGGAAACATTGGCTAGATTAAACTACTATAAGATGGGCAGAGAAATGGCTGGAAACTTGTACTCAAGGCATACGGAGGAAAATGAAGTGCATTTATTAGGACAGAAGATGCCAAGTAACTGAAAAGAGGTCCAGCCACTTGGGAGGGTGAGAATTCAGAATGAGCTTGACAATTTGTAGAAACAGTCTGAAACATCTCAGATGACTTCAGGGAACAACTGGCTAATCAGCAGCTCTGCAGAAAAAGAACAATGATGGAGAATAAGATAAGAGAGGATCTCTGAAATGAATATTATCAGCAAAGTGACATTTTCGCAGAAAAGCCAAATTCTATTATGGGATGTACAAGCAGGAATAATCTCTCTAAGTCACATGACATAATCTTTCTGCTCTATTTGGTATGAATGAGGCCGTAGCTGGAGCATGGTGTTCCCTCTGCAGTTTGCATTTCAATAAATATTTGGGTCAAGTAAAGGCAGAGCAGAGTGATTAGGGGTGTAGAAACTTGACCTATTAGAAATCAAAGAGTTGAGATTGCTTCCTTAAGAGAAAAGACCAAGTAGAGACAAAATTAGTAGTCTTCAAAAACATAAAAGGTTACTGAAAAGGGGAAAAGACTGAATTGTTGCACATACCCATTTTGTACGTGACAAGAAATAATATGCTCTAAATTGCAGAAGGGGATATTTATGTTAGACACTGGGAGAACTTTTTAATGGTAAGAATGATTAAGCACAGAAATATATTGCCTGAGAAGATTGTGAATCTCCATCACTGGAGACCTTAAAAGCAGTTTAGATAAACATATGTTAGGAATAGTTCAGAGAGAGCTGATCCTGCCTGGGGTAAAAGAATGACCCCTTGATGTTCCTTCCACCATTCTTTCTTTATTTCTCCAAAACATTAACATGATGGCGCACAAAGGTTCACCATTCAGACTTGAGGAGCTGAATGCATTTGCTAATGATGTGCACAATGGATAAGCAGGACATTGGCAGATGACAGAACATTTTCTCTAGTTTAAGTTTACTCAGAGGAATTTTTGACAGTACTAAATGGGAAGAATGATAGCAAAGATAGCTTGAAATACTTATTCACAGTGCTGGCTAGGCTAGCTAGCAAACCAGAACATCTGGGTGACTTTGTGCGTAAGACACATGAAGGCCTGTTCAGCCCTCTCTGATGGTGAAACTGAGCATGAAAGAAAGGAGTCCACACTAATACTCATAATGCTGTTACGTAAAGTCAAAGAATTTTATTGGTTTTTAACCTGGATTATTACATGAATTTGGATCATTCTTTAGTAGAAATACAGAAGTCCAAATTTGTATTGTTTCCTTGTTACAGAGGAACTGAATGACTAGATTGGTTGGAGATGAGTGGGGAATATTAAAAAGCTAACAAAAATAATGGTATACTAGAGTGTATTCCATCTTTTAACTCCAGATCACATGAGAACACAACATCATTTGTGCCATTCCAAGCGATGAGGGAAATTAAACCCTAGAATACCCCTAACCGGCAATTTTTTAGGTTACCTGTCATTTAGAGTAGTTTGGCTTGGAGACAGGAATGTATTCATCAGAAGAGCAATAGAGCAACACTCATAAATAGGCGGTATGTTTTGAACTCCATAAGACTGCTTCAGCTCTCTGTACAGTAGAGGCTTGTATTCTGGTAAAGGGTTTCCTTCTCCTCAGTTAGTAACTAACTGTGCACCATTATTAACTATCAGAGTCTACACTGGGCCATTCTTCCTTTGCAGACATATAGTCTATTGTAATTTGCTTCTTTGCAATTAGTTACTCTTTTTTGAAGCATGCTTATATAGGCAGGTTTTACCTAATGGCAGCACATTCCACTTCTCAGGGAAATGCATAGCATCAGACAGGAGTCTACCACATCTTTTGAATTAACCAAGGTGTTACTTGGAGTCTTTACCATGATGACAAGCCAAAGAAAACCTGTGTGCACCAATATGCCAGTGATTCCTCTTAAGGAATGTTGTCTTCCAAGTCATCAAAGAACAAATCCATTCTCCTAAATTCACAAAACATAACACAACACTGCTAGGTTTTCTTAATTTTTTAAGATGAAGAAACAAGATCTTCCTACCTGCCTAGAGTGTCGAGGAAAGAAACCTCACTGTTTGTATTTCCTATCTAAATATATTTGTCTTATATCAATATGAAATGATTGTTGTATTTCCCCCAGCTGCAGTTGTCTTCGCAAAGTGGGTAATTGTGCCTCAGAGTCTCTAAACAGTGTTGGTGTTCTTCGGGACATAAACTGCTACACAGATAACTAAAAAATCATCTGCTTCCATGGTTTAGGTTTGATCATAAAGGAAAGACAATTGCTTGCACAACTTTTAGAGGAGGAAAAGTTATTAGCAGAGTTTAAAGGTGTTACTTGTTGGAATACAGCAATGCAGACTTGACAATTTGAAATTACTGTAAGTGTCACTAAATAAAGTAATGGGGTCAAATCTCATGTGTCTTTAAATTGGTACAGGTCCATGGAGTTTAACAATGCTGTGCTAATTACACCAGCAGAGAATTTGCCCTCTAGTTTCTTAAGGCCTGTCACAGACAAAAATGCTTTGCACACAGGCATTTATTCTCAATTTGATATCCTTGGATGTGCTTGTTTGTGTTTATATAGATGCAGAGACTCATGCAGGGATAGATCTGTGCAGTTCTCTGGCTCTGGCATGGCTACCAGCAATCTGTATGTTTTCATTTTGAACTCTGGCACCTCAGAATAAGCTGAAGAAGAACTAATAACTCTGCCTGGTGTCCCCAGGTCTAGAGAGATCTGAAATGCTTTTATTGATAGACGATGAACTCTGTTTGCAGCTGAGGAGTGTGGGGAGAGTTGAGGGGGGTTCTGCTGCTGAAGAAACATAACTATTGAACTACTTTTACTAAGGAAGGGAAAAAAGTGAGCAAACAAAACAACTCAATGTACTGTGTGTTAGGCCTAAATTCACCTTAGGCCCTTTATCTACTTTTTTCATCCTGTTTTCTTTCTGCTTTATTCCCTGCTCCAGCCTATAAGGATTTGACAGCGCTGCTGCCCTTTAGCAATGCTTGCTCTACATGGGAGGGC
The DNA here is from genome assembly GCF_018139145.2 of Gymnogyps californianus. Classification (NCBI taxonomy): domain Eukaryota; kingdom Metazoa; phylum Chordata; class Aves; order Accipitriformes; family Cathartidae; genus Gymnogyps; species Gymnogyps californianus. The sequence goes on along the minus strand of NC_059471.1, from coordinate 212,838,011 downwards.
AGCAAAATATTAGCTAGTTTAATGACACTCTCTGGCTCCCTAGAAGAGCAGCATTCATCATCATCACTTAAGAAAACACCTTATCTCAAGTGGACAAGCTCAAGCAGGTTATTGCATCCAAATCCATTACAAGGTTGCAACATCTACACTGAGGTTACCAAGAGTCAACATATGTTTTACTACTACTTCAGAGAGAATTAATGTATTGAATCACAGTGCTAGCTAATTATCCATATCATTGACCCCGACACCTTAATGGAAAGTATTGTTCACCCATTGCACAGCAGCTCACACAGAATTAGCGTTGCATTGAACATATTACAATTAAGGCCTGAAAGCCCATAAATTGTTAGAAAGAGGAAAGAGGCCACTCTTGGTCTACCTTACTCCCTCTCTCCTGTTCCTCTTTCAGGTGCTGGACTTCCAGTTCACTTATATGTGTTGCAACCTTGTGTCAAACAGTGTTGTCCAAGCTGGTTTTGTCTTGGGATCCTAAGATCATAGGCTCATATGTTAATTCAGGCTAGAAGGGACCTCATCCATCCAAGCTCCAGCTCACAGCAGCGTCAGCAATGAGGTCAGACCAGGCTCCTCAGGGCTTTAATAGCTTTGGGTAGCAGAAGCAGCACAGAGGTGTGAGCACAATGCCCTACCTCTCAGTTCGATTGCTCCTGCTGATCACTGAGGCCACTGCGCTGCTCTGAGCGCCACACCTGTCACTGCTTCCCTACGTAGCACTAACTCCACCATGTAGAGCACTTCACTAGCTGTGTCTCTTTCCTTTTAATTGTACTCCTTACTAACACCCCATCACTTTGTCACCACACACTCATAAAACTGAGGTAGTAAGCCCCAGAAAGTAGTCCTAAATATATAATCATTTGTGGTTTCATCATCTATTTTCTAGTATACATCATCTATTTTCTAGTTTCTAGAAACATCATCTATTTTCTAGTTTCTTTTCCATTTCTAATTTCCTTCCTCTTTGCTGACTACTCAGTTGTCTTAAATGTTATTCTTTTAAGTCTCTATAGTGTCCAATGGAAAGGAATTAGGCTTCTGAGTGTGTTCTCGGACGTAATCTTCCAATTATCTACTTCATATTGTTCATCACTCTGCCCAGGCTCTCTCTTTAGGAAGATTATTTGGCCTGAATAAATACCTTCAAGGTTTGAAGACTCAGTTTCCATAAAGTTTACAGAGGCTTTCATCTTTATTGACATTACAAAAGTTTGCAGTGTGATTTTTAAATTTAGTGGCATAACCTCTTCCTTGGACTCATAACAATCCTCTTGCCCAAGAGTTAGGAAAACTGTAGTAACCATCTTCTCAGTATTTTGATTCTTCTCTTCCTTACTGGACTCAGAAACTGGATTATAGCGTATAAAGATATGGAAAACGTTAAGAACATGTGAAGATCAATGAATAGGACTGAAAAACAGAGATCCAACAATTATATAGCATGTTTCAGATGCCTATAGATCACTCAGAAAAGATTTGTTGCCCTGACCTTAAGTGTTTGGTGTATTAACTGTGGTAGCATCTTAGTCTTTATGCAAAGTAACTTCACGCAACTGTCAAACTTTCAGAAGTGCTCACGATTTTGAAATCCTTAAAAATCGAGTTCCTCTGAAATGAGCAAAACAACACTGTCTCACAGCAAAACTTTCATGAAGCAGTCAGAGACATAATAATGGCTTCAGAAAATGAGATGCCTAAGGAAATGCACCATCATTTCAAAGCACCAATGCACAGATTTGCTCAGGATGCAGCTGGCTGTCGAGAGCAAGAGCATCTTCCGAGTTTTGAACCTTTAACCAAATATCAGTACGAAGATTTAGGCACTAAAACCAAGACATTGTCCATGGAAAAGTAAACCTGACCTTGATTGAGCAGGAGGTTGAACTAGACAACCTCCTCTGGTCCCTTCCAACTTGTGATCCCATAAATCATGAATAAGAGTATTTTTTTTTAGGATATAGTCTTACATATTTAATTGCCAGTTTTATTACTGTTGGTTTAAAACTAGGAATTTTCTGAAGAAACTAACTAAAAAAAACCCCAACAACAGCAAAGAAGCTGTAAAATTAAATTAAACATCATTCTTTAATATCCAGACCAGAAAATACAAAGTTTGTAAGGCAAATACAGTAAATCTATGTACATATTTTAGTGGATTAGATGTATAATACACGTGGATGACTGTCCTATGCTATGTTTTATTTGCTACACTAAATGCATCATATCTTACAGACCACAAAGAATTGTGCTGCTGTATTAATTACATTTTTAAGTGATTTTCTAAGCTTTGGACAATTTTAATATCTGACTTGCAGAGAGAATGTATTAGAATTTTACACAGCACTGCTATTTGAAAGAATTTAAATAGTAAGCAAAAGCTCTCAATTTTTTGTGTTCTTTCAGCCATTTATTTCTATTAGTATCAAAGAGGCTGTTTTGCATTATGCAAACATTCATTGCAAAAGCAAGTTGGATAGTAGGTTAACTCTTAGAGAAGAAATATGTGCTATGACAACATTACCCAGCATGGATGTGTTACACTTAAGACATTAACTTCAGTATAAATCGTTCTTCGTATGAAATAAAAGTGCTTTGTTGCATTACAGCAAGATCCTAAAACACAGTAGATGGATGTTGTAGGATGTATTCTGGGTGTTGCCAGTCAATTGCTGCTCTTTTTAAAGTAAAGGATGAAATTGTAGAAAATGATATCCAGAAGAACATAAAGATCTGATGTATACCCACAAAATCAATGACTATTTAGAATGAAGCTTGAAAACTTGGTATAAAACACTATCTTTATCTCATCAAGCTAGACCTACATCTTGTCCCATTGAGGGGATTTATGGAGGCAGTACTGCAGTATCTTTAAATGAATGTGAATTCCCTTGCTCCTTCAGGTCTAAGACACACAGTGGAACATTATGACCTGTTGAGATTTTTCTGAGCAGCAGCAAAGGTAATAACAGCTTCACTTACAGGGATATGGGAAATCAACCAGTCTTTCCTTTTAAGATTCTCTTTGCTTGTGAATAATATAACCGTAGTATAAAAGTATGTTTAGTAAAACAAGGAATTAATTTATTTTCAGAGCTTGCTGGAAATTTTCCATCCATGTTCTTTCAGTAGAAAAAAAAAATGTGTTGTGAAAATAAAAAGTTCTTCTGGAAATGTCATTTTTCTGAGAAAGGCTTTTTTTCTGCCTTAAAAACATGCAGTATACATTCAGACTAAAAAACATATTTACTGTTCTTTTTTTTTTCCCCCAAGAATTTCCTCTCTACATTACTAACTAATCCTTAAGTAGCAGTTTTCATCAGTAGCTTTCAAATCAGTACAAAGGAGAAAAATGTCATTGTTCCTCCTGAACCTAAGGCACAGCAAGGGGGAGGAAGGAGATGCTAAGTGGCTTGCATTGATCACCCAGTATGCCAGTGCAGCAAAACCCACCTCCCAAACCCTAGGACAGTTTTCCACTTACTCTTGCACAATCAGCCAGCACTCCCTGTATGCCCGCTCTTTTGGCAAGAATCCCACTGAAATCCTCAGCCCAAAATACCTTTAAGTACGGCGGAATATGGATTTAACCTTCATATTTGAGCAGTTCGTCTGCTGAAGGAGGAACTCAAGGCTCAATTAGAAAAAAATCTTCCCTTCATTCTCAGTTCATCAGCTTCTGAGTATTGGGAGCCAAACCACATGAATTTTTGTGCCTTGAATGTTTATTGTTTTACTTTGTAGCTCAGCAGACAAGAAGAGAGCAGGTGTGGAAGGCAGGGAAGAACAGTGGGACTCCTTCAAGACAGGAAAAAATACTCTCAGGCATGGGGAGAAAAAGAAAGAATAAGTTGCTTTGTGCTACCAGTGCCTACAGTGGAGGAACTAAACTACATTCCCAACAGCAGTTCTGCCTCTTTCTCCATGCACCTCATTTTTTGCATAATAAGAGAAAATGATACTTTGTCATACTGTATTAAAGATAATTATCTCCTGCAGTCCTTGTGGTTTTCTATGGTTCAATAGTTAACCCAGTTACAGTCCTTGATGTTTGCACAGTAATTGGTTGTTACTGCCTCAAAACAGAAATTCTTTGTTTGTTCCCGAAGAATTCCTTATCAGCCCAGATGTTGACCTTGATTGCTGGTCACTCAGTCAGCAACGGCATGGCCAAATTCAAGGAGAGCTGTGGTCGACCCTTTGATTAGTTTGCATTCTTGAGAACCTCCGAAAAAGGTCCGCATGGTTGTGACACGTCTGGGGCCTACGTCTCTGCTAGCGAAAATGGTAGTGACCCACACCATGAGCTATCAGGGCACAAGAGAAAGCAAATATCCATGGAAGTTTTACTGATTTCCACATAGCTGTGAGGGTGGGAAAAAGGTTTGGATCTAGTAGGGCTTGATTTACTGATGGTAGCTGCTCTTCTAGCAGAGGGCCCTTTGTAGGAAAGCCAGTCCCTGAAGGAGACATCCAGGGCACCTATTCTGGAGATCCTGTAGGCCTGTACATTCACAAAGCCTGGAAATCTGCCCATGTCCTTGAGAATATCATGGTGTTCTTCATGTTCTCTGATACAGCTGAATGGATGGTTTGCAGACAGATGTGAGTCACAACTGTGAAAAGAGTCCAAACAGATGAAAACCAGACCAATAAAAGAGATTTCCTGAACGAGGGCAAGAGACAGCTACACATCTGTCATTGAATACAACGTGCCTACCAGTGAATATCTTCGGAAAGCCTACAGGATGCAGCTAGTATTGGAATACCTGAGACACTCCAATGCATTAAAGGGCTTGCAGATGGCAAAATATAAAACCTCATGCTCCAGTATTTAAGCACACAAAGGCTTGGCTTTGCCTACAAGCCAGCACTGGAGTCTTCCTTGTCTCAGGGCTTTCTTTCTCGGACTTGCAGGACCACAGAGTCACACTCTAGGGCAGCACACTTAGGTCCCTAACACGTATTTTTACCTTATAGTAATATCTAAAAACATCAGCTGAAATAACTGCACCATGCTGTACACTGTACCAGCACTATAAAAGACAGTAGGATTCTCAAGCCACCTATCATTTAAATAGACAAAAGAATGGGAGAATGTAAATATTATCATTCCCGTTGAGCAAACATGGAGCTGGTATCACTCAGGGGGGTCAGGCGGATTAAGGAAGAAAACCCAGATCTCGCGACTCCCAGGCCAGTGTCTGAACCACACAACCGCAGTTCCGCTCTTGACGGAGCTGCTGTCTCTGGGTTTTGATCAGCACATATTGCTTCCAGCAGTTACCCTGTTTGATTTCCATATCCCTATTAAATTTTCTATAGATGATGTAAAAGGTCAGGGGGAAAAAAAAAAAAAAGCACATGCAAACGTGTCGAGAAAAATGCCATCCCTTTTCTGAAAGCTTATTGTAAAATAAATAAATAAAGTAGTATTAAAGAATGGAAAAATTACCAAGGGAGTCATAAAAAGTTAGCTTTAGGCCAGAGAAATGTTGCTTTTCATTTCTATATAGTACATGAGAATATTTTGTGGACTAACAGTGCATGAATAATGTTTTATTAAAATGTATATCTTTACAGCTTTATTTTATCAGGTCCTTCAAGGCTTGGCATAAAAAAGGTTTAACAAGTTTGACACATGCTGATTTAGCGTTTATACCACAAACTGAATCTGCTGCTTTGAGAGGGAAAATAGGCCAGCTTTCAAAATACAAACACTGTGAAGTATTCAAAGTGAAACAAAACAAAAGTGAGAAGTGGGAAGAACAAAAATAAAAAGAAGAAGAAAAATGCAAACCGTGATCATTCCAAATCTGCTGTGGAAAGGTTTTGGACTAACTTAGAAAATATATTGCATTAAATATTGCAGCACTGATGGTCTCAGCATCCAAGTTTCTCAATAGCATATGCAAGTCTGATCTGTAGAATTCAACTGAAAGTAGTCAGTGAGGTTTTTTTCTCTTTTCTTCTTTCAAATGAGCATTTGATCAGGCCTTTCCTGAGCAATCTTAACACTTTCAGCTACTAAAGATATTAGCCAAAAGAAAACATTTCTGAGAAGGTAAAAGAGTTTTAAAACTTGAAATTAATGTCACATCATCAGTTGCAGAAGGAGGTATTTTAGAAATCTCTTTGTTCAGCCTTATTCTCCAACCCAGAAGAAAGGCGTTTGCTGTTATTTGCAAGCTGGTTTACAAGGCAATAATTATGTATTGCTGTAAACTCCAACATTTAGGAGAAAAAGGGCTTTTCCTGTGCTATGCTAAACTGTGACCTAGCTTCCTGTGATACTGAAGTTAGCCGAACCTCAGCTAAACTCTTAGCTAACCTGTCTTGTGCAGAAATTTTTAAAATGTTTTAAATCACATTTTTTCTTTTTGTACAAACCCTGGATAGCTGGCACATTTTGTAACTTTGCATTTCCATTATTAAAATTGCCAGATGGAGACCAGTTAAAATTATTTCTTTCTCTGTTACTTTGATATTTTTGTACTTCTGCTTTTAAAGTAACCAGATGGGGTTTAGCTAAATCCTCTGAGCTACTTGTTTATACAAATGGACTGTAGAGACAAGTATATAAATCTATATACTAAGCTTGCTGGAATAGCTACAGCACTGCAATAGGCAGAGGATGGGTGACATATCCTTTTTGTTAACAGGGCATCATCTTTATAGAGCTAATCAATAAACTAATTAAGATTTGGAGTTGTACCATTGCCCAACTTCACAGTGAGACTTTTATGTTCTATCTACATCTCTTCCACATTTCCTATATTTCTGCCAAGTTAGAGACAACAAAAATTTGCCTCTATCGTGACACATATCTGAACTTTTATTTCTTGGTATACTGAACAGCAGGGACCCACTCTACATCATAACTTAACATGTATGTTAGAAGGAAAGCTAGTTATACATGAAGCCCCTAATGTTTTCTCTGATAAGTACATTCTTATGACATTCATTTAATCTGAAGATGATTTTCCTGACCTCTGTATTCTCTTTTTTTTAAAACTCCCGAGCTTTCTAGTACGTTAAAATCCTTTTAGCAGCGATCATTCTAGAGGGAATTAAAATATTTTTTATTTGTATAGCAATTTTTCTACCATTCATTTTTGAACTTCAAGAGATTCCAAAGCCACTTGTATGGGTTATTTCATTTTCCAGCTGTATAAGTGGACACAGCCACTTTCTGCAGCAGCCCAGGAGAAGGAAACAGTGATGGTTGTCACGTTCCATTGCAATTTCCAAAAAATATATGTATGTATTTTATAAAGCCTGAACGTCAAAAAGTAAAATTAACAGAGCTGATCTCATTAAATACACATCATGATTTTGATGAAACGAACAGTCCTTTACTTACATGCCTCTACTTGAAACAAATGAATATGGGAAGTATATATCAGAAATTCTGTAATTTATTAAGCTTTGTGGAACCGTCCTTTGTTCTTTTAGAAACAGAGTACTTTGTAGTTTTAGCCAACAGTTTTTATCTTAACTGTGTCAACTAGAATAAATCTTCCCTTAACAGTCTTCATACGCAATACAATATTGGGGAGGAATATGCTGTTTCTTATGGTAACAGGTGTGGTAACATTAACAGAAATTTTAACCCAATTTTTGACTTTTTATGGCATATTTAGTATAAGACAGGCTCATACTTTCCTGAATAAATAGCATAACTCTATACAACAACTGCCAATTTCTCTCCATTGTATGTTTTATTGCTGGGTGATTCAAAACTGAAAAAATGCTGAAATCATCCTAGGAAAAAAATAGTTAGATTGGGTAATGGGGCTAATGGAAAGTGATAATTGGGGAAGCTATAAAAGCTGGAAATTTTCTAGTCTAATAATAAAGGAACAAATGTTAATTTTGACTGCTTTGCAGTAATCTGCACAAGAGAAGATTTGTATAGCAATAGAAATCTGATCAATGAAGAAATTGTCTTGGGATTTTCATACAAATTCACAAGCTCTGCAAATCTACATTTTCTGGTGACATATGATCCTGTTTGTTCAGTTGCATCTCCTATGAATTTCCATTTCAAATTTAACTTCTAAACCCTTTGTGAATATAGTAAGGTAGTGTGACAACAGTAGAGCACTCTGAATCCTTATATCACTTTCTAACCAGCGCTGCGTATTCTGTGGCAAATTTCTCTTAGCTTCAATGGCAATAGCTCTGAAACAATATCAGAGATTTAATTTAATGTCATCCTCCTCATAATATCATCTTCTCTATAGTGTCGTCTCCTTCATAATATTTTCTTCTTCTTTAGTTTAATCTTCTTTCCCATCTGGAGAGTGGAAATAAGGGTTAATCATTGTAAATGTTCATTGATATAAAATCAGCTGATAGCTGTTGATGAGCGTGTTCGAGGAAGGTCTGCAGAGCAAGTTGTTTTGCTTTGTTTTCTGCTAAGCATTGTGGGCGGCCCAATCCTCTCTGCAGGTCTCTGCTCCCACAGAGTTGTCCAGATGGTCTGGCTCCGACCCTCTTTCCTTTCATGTGAGGTGGGGAGGTGGTGGGGAAAGTTTGTGTGTGGCTTAAATGACTCATCCCCGATATCCCTGGGTCTCAGCTGCTATACAATCCTCAGAAGATCCCAACATGTGCCTTACACCATTGCTTTTTTTTTTTTTTTAAATAATCTCATCATCACCTCTTGTTCTTTGAGCCCTGGAAGGATACAGGGGAGCAGATGTTGTCCCCCCTATTACCTCTAAGTTGTAAGGCAAGCTGGAGAGTGAAAGGCAGGGCACGTCAGGATGGCTCTGGCTGGCTACAGCGACATTACAGTAGAAATTTCAGTGCTTTTGGCATGTTGGAAAAAGGTCAGCTTTCCAGGTTTGTGGAAGACACAACCTGACTGAGATATATTGGAGATCGGTCTCCCCTCATTCCTGAGGGGTTCCAGTGCCGAGGGCTGGCTGAAAGCTGTCTGTCTCTGCTTAGCACAGTCTGACCCTCAGCTGATGAACCATACAGCACAATACTAACGATTCAGTCAAATAATAGCTGGAGCAGCCTAGAGGGCTTTAAACTAGCTTGTTTGGTACGGTACTGTGAAGGTCCAGGCAGTCCAAACTTAAAATTGAACCTGTGCAGCACTGAACATGAAATAAACATGTTTTCTTATCGCTTACATGTGAGTGCTAGTCCTATGAATTAAAATTAAGGGAACTGGGAATTTATATAGAGAAATCTGATATAGTTACCTTGTTGAAAGACTGCTGACTTGAATAAACAGATTTAGTATCTCTACCTGTAATCAGTCTAAAAAGGGTGGAGTGGGCAAAAAAAAGGTGAGTGGAGAGGATTTTAGGATCATAGGATGACTGGGATTGGAAGGGACCTCAGGAGATCTCTAGTCAAACCTCCTGCTCAAAGCTGGGCCAGACATGAGGTCACACTACGTTGCTCAAAAAGAGGAGTCTGCAAAAATGAGTCTATGATGTAAAGCATAAAATACACTTGCTATAAAGAAAGTACTTGAAATGGAGATCATTTGTGGAATTAATGGATGAATGGAATAGGAGATGCCCAGAGTCTCGGTGCTGTGGAGCTCTGTGCAAGTTCGTAAGGTCATGGACCGTAGGATCATAGGAGAGGCAGTGCTCTGTAGTAAAACCGCCGCCTGCATCTGTTAGCAGTACTGAGAGTACACATCAATCAATGATGTAACTAATAGTGCTGTAAAGGCGTCTCCACTCAACTATTTCAAACAAGAGACACAAATCAAACCTCAGAGTAAGACGTGTTATTCCATAAGCACCAGTCAGTAATGTATGCAATCGAGGTGTGATGGGAGACTTCAGTTCCTGAGACATGGCTACTGTATCCATGCAGTTGGTAGCAAGATATCAATGATGATTTGTTTGGTTTTTTTACGGAAAGTAGTTTCAAACATAAATGATATTGTGCTCAATGCAAACCAAGTCTGTTCTGGACTTCATTATGTTGGGTAAAGATGAATCTGTCACTAGACTGGAAGTTAGTGGTTGCTTAAGGATGAACGATCACAACATGATTACATTCAGTACAGCAAACTGAGTACATCCCTTTAAAAGACATAATTTTCCAAAGCTGAAAAATTCTGAATGAAACGGATTGGATAATAGAAAGTTCTTTATTCATGGTTTATTAGATTGTCATAATTCCGCAATGAGGAAAGCGGATACCTTTGGCTAAAAGCTTATGCCATCTCAGTGGTATGGACAGCAATTATAGATATATAGAGATACAGCAAGAGAAAATGAGAAAAAAAGGGGAAATACGGGTAAATGAAAAGTTATGAAATATGTAAGGTTGTAATAGAGAAGCCAAAGGCATAGCGGGGGTGAGGGGTGGCTGTCAGGACTAAGACCAAGTGGGAGAAGCTGAAGGTGTACCAGGAGCAAACAGCAGTGCTACAGCTCAGGGGACTGTCAACATTTATTGCCAGATACTGGTATGGTTGCTGGTAAGGCACTAGCAGTTTTTGGCTCTGGGACAGCCTATTTACTTGAAAGTGGTTCTTATACCGCTCTTTAATTTGGGAATTCCTGCCTTTAGGAACCCTTTTCTTGTATTATTTAAAATGACGTAATTTCTAAAAATCTAATGTATTTTTCATTCATTAAGTTATTTTCTTAATTATATTTGCTGGAGATGGTAGTTTCAGTTGCAGTTTTGTTCACCTTCAATTTATGTTCTTATTTCTAAAGCCTTTGGCAGTCTTTCAAAGAGTATCCATACACACTGAATTTCGTCTCTCAGTTTTAGATGATAGCTCTTGATAAATCCATGAGCAGTGCTCGCAGAGAAGAGAGCATCTTCCCTTTTCTCCTCTCCCAAGCAGAGCTCCAGAATAAATCATGATCCGCAACACTTCATTGATCTTGGTAAAGCTGTCCTTTCTGCCAAATTCAATGTCTGATGAAGTTGCAGCTACTATTTCTCCAGTCTTGTGCCAGGTTTTACAGCAGTTGGAGCAGAAATTAAAGAATCTGTAGTATATTACTGTTTAAGTGTTGTTTTTTCCATTCCAGGTATCCAAAAGCTGTCCTGCCACCCAGGTAAAGACAGCTTTCCAAGACAGTTATTTTGCTCAGACATGAGTTTGAACTATGATGACAGACGTATCAGTTCAGGTGGTTTTGATAAAATGGTTGTCACCTCTGACGGAGGGGGAGAGTGGCCAGATGGGAGCTGGGAAGTAGGAATTTGCTTCAGCAAGAGCTGGCAAACTTTCAGCACATAAGGGTGGGGATAAAAAGTGGCATTGCTCCTCTATGCTGGGCGCGTACCCTTTTAAAACAGTTTCTTTTAAAACAGTTTCATACCACCTGCTGTATATGAACTCTTGGTGTAGGTCATTACTAGCCAGAGATAAAGTTGTTAAAAGCACTGCAGGAAAGACAGAGGTGGGCAATAGGTTCTTCTAGATCCTGGGTGATAAATATTTTTGTTCTGTGTTTGAAATGTAGTAGGATGATTTGCTCACATCATCTAAGAATAATGAAATTTCTTTCAGGTTTATAGAAAATTTAGATAGCTAGAAACATCTCTTGGGAATGGATCATTTTAAATGTGTAGACTGGATTAATCTGCACTGAAAGGGAAATTTTCTTTGCCATACCATGGCCGTGTTAAAGTTATGCGGGCTCTAAAAGGGCAAATGGGCTGCCCCACATACCCATGGGCTGCTCAATATGTCAACAAAGGGAAAACACCAGAAAAGATATAAAACATTTGGCTGAAAAATATTTGACTAACAGGAATGTAACTAATGAAAACCAGGAATTCCTTCAAAAATACCCATTTCATTCCTTTATGACATTACAATGGAAAAGTATTCGTACTCCTAGGCTTTTTACTTTGCCTCCCTTGGCAGTCTAGGGAAGGTTATGGCTATTCATTACCAGCAAAGCACAGGCTAACTGGATTGAACACCGTTCAATTGTCCTGGTGGACACCAAGTTGAACATGAGCCAGAAAAGTGCCCTTGCAGCAGAGAAGGTGAATGGTATCCTGGGCTGCATTAGCTAAAGTATTGTCAGCAGGTCCCCTGTACTCAGCACTGGTGAGGCCACACCTGGAGTACTGTGTCCAGTTCTGGGCTCCTGAGTATGAGAGAGACATGGACATACTGGAGAGAGTCCAGTGAAGGGCCACGAAGATGGCTAAGGGTCTGGAGCATCTGTCCTATGAGAAAAGGCTGAGAGAGCTGGTACTGTTCAGCCTGGAGAAGAGAGGGCTCAGGAGGATCTTGTCAATGTATATAAATACCTGAAGGGAGGGTGCAAAGAGGAGAACAGAGCCAGGCTCTGTTCAGTGGTGCCCAGTGACAGGACAAGATGCAATGGGCACAAACTGAAACACAGGAGGTTCCCTCTGAACATCAGGAAACACTTTTTCACTGTGAGGGTGACCGAGCACTGGCACAGGTTACCCAGGGTGATTGTGGAGTCTCCCTCCTTGGAGATATTTGAAAGCTGTTTGGACACAATCCTGAGCAACTGGCTCTAGGTGACCCTGCTCGAGTAGGGGGTTTGGACACGGTGACCTCCAGAGGTTGGTCCCTTCCAATCTCAACCATTCCATGATTCTGTGAGAAACAAACTATTCAAGTACTGAAGAAAATGCCTTAAGTTAGCAGTATAGAGTTCAGTCTGTTCGGGAGGACTTCAATCTTTTTTTTTTTTTGTCATTTGTGGAACCATATAAACATTCCATTGGACGCAAAAAAACCCGACCTTTCCAAGGAAATTTAGGCTTCTTCATGATTAGTTCACTTTCTGTTTACTTGCCAAGGAGTCGGTATCTGAAAGAAAAAGGAAAAAGGAAGGTTTGGCGATATCTAAAAGCAGCCTGGTAAGCGACTACACACCTGTTTCTGCAAGAGGAAAAAGCTTTCTCAAACTACTGGATAAGGCAGAATTAGCAGCAGCTGGGCCTTCTCATGTGCAGACAAGCTACAAGCTAAAAGAAATATAAATTATTGGAAGAAACTATTATGAAAAGCAGCAGCATCTTCCCCTCCTGATTTCCTCAGGCAGAGACAGAACTCCTTCCTGGCTGATGAGGAACAAACAGAATTTGTAATTCAGTCCTCTAAAAGTTCTGTCAGACAGGGGGAGCGGTGAAATCTAAGACGGGATGATCTACTGATCTCTTCTTGCCTGGCACACCAGGAACCTGTGAAATGAAGTACGTTTCCCAAGGACACCCCATGAGTTATTAGCAACCAACCCAACCCAGGCTTGGCGGACTCAGCCCATATTAGGTCCTGCAGCTTCCGAGAAGCATGGATTTGCTTAGGCTATAACAATTGAACACTCAAATGAGAAAACAAGGATATTTTCCTTGCTCCTCTATGGGCCAAACTATACAATATGCAATTTTCAAGAAATCCAGTGTCTAGAGGGCAGTGTAATGTTCTAGAAAGCTGGTTCTATTAATCTAACTCTTTTTGCAGTCTTTATTGGTTGGATTTTGTCAGATGAAGCAATGAATGTTTATGCCCAAGGTTTAGAAAGTAATAAAAATGTTTTATTTTCAACATGGGGATCTGTGCTTGTCTTATTGGAATCACAGCCTAGGCCTTGTCTGGGAGAAAAATCACTAACGTGCTTGGGCTTTTGTAAATGAGGTCAGCAAGAAAGAAAAGTGTGACATGAGATTTTGAATATTTTTGAACGGAAGGAAAGGATCTCTTGTAAACAAACTGTATGTGTGAATATGACCTGTGTATATAAATAATGTAGTCTGGGCTACAGTAGCTATTAATGCTTTGAAAGATATAAAACTTTCATGAAGAGATGTAGGAAGTAATGGAACAGCCAACATGGGAATGAATGAACATTTACGTGATGTTTTTTTTAGAATGAGTAGTCCTCAGAAATAGAAAAAACATGGTACTGCTTTTTCACAAATAAAAGAAGTTTCTTTAGATAATAAAGGCAAATAATTGTACTCAATAATTAAGCAAACAAAAGTTTTTTCTGATTTCCCCTGAATCAGGAAAAGGACCTTTTCAGTGAACTTTTTATATGAATAAGTTGCATTTTAGAACTGAATTTAATTCCAGCCTTCTATTGCTGAAGTAATACTGTTATGAAACTCTCTCCTGTACAGTTTTCACAGGAATAACATGTTTGGTTTTTTTTTTCTCAGGAGAGCAACAGATTATTTCAGTGTGCTCCACGGTGCTTTGTTTAGATATACACACACACCTGTACATGGATTTGTAGATGCTTGTGCCTATGCAAGCAGATAAGCACTTCTAAACAAAGGCTCCAGGGGAGTTACATGCCCAGAATCAGGACACTTAATTGTTTTTTGTGCCTATAAAAATCTCCTGCCAGCTGTTATGGCAAAAAGTAGGCTTCCCATTTTGTCAGCTCCCCCTGCCTTTGTAAGAGGAAGGGAAGATAAAACAGTGTTATCTCTAGTGAGTCCAGCAAATCTTGAATCCTGACCAGTGTCAGACATAAACTCAACCTATGCTGATGCAGTTCGTACACAGGCTAAAAGGACGCTTCTCCGTGCCTTTATATGAAATATGTATGTGATTGCTCTGGCATCTGAAGCGTTTTCTCTTTCCCCACTTGCATGTCATCATCTTTAGGTCAATAGCAAAGCACACTGTCACAAGGGACCTTGTCTCTCTCTCTCTCTCTGTTTAAAGGATATAAACTCCATGTACAAGGTAGGCGTTTGTGGTTGGTACTTTCAAAATCATATGCCTGAATGTAGTTTAATAAAGATGAATCTCAGAAATGGAAGATTTACATCACCATTTTCTTAATTTCATAATTATTCCCTTTTGCTATTTTCCCCTTATTTCCCTCTAGGACTTTGGAGCTTTTAAATTATTTTCATTTTAAAGGCTATGGTATAGGTGACCATTTTTTAAAGCTTCAGGCGTTCCTTACTTTGCTACAGCAACTCTTAAATTTTTGAAGTGGTAGAAGCCATCTGTCTCAACAGATCATGTTCTTTTACACTGAATGACGAACCAGTATTTCAGTTGATTTAGACTTAAAACAATCTTGGAAAGGAGGGGATTTCATAAAGCTGCCAATTTTTGTGTCTTCTATTAAGTTCCTAGTGTTCTGCTCTGTAGATTGCTAGGGTGGTATCTGTCCCTCCCAGATGGGAAAGTAGGACACAGATAAAAAAATAGTTTTCTCAACGTCAAGAAGGAAGACATTGAGATGAATTAACTGAATATCTTGATCCAGTCCCTTACCAATAATCATCCTATTCTCTGGACTTCTGTGATAGATAGAAAACCAGAGTTAAATATTTGAAGAGTCTATTAAAGACACATATGCGTATGGAGCCACTAATTTTCCTGTGTCTCTTTGGAAATGGTTTCCTAAACATTTTACCGTCTGCATTCAGCATAATTTAATTACTCTTAGATTTATATTTCAAGGCTGCATGAGATGGCATTCAGACTGTACAAATGCAGCTGTGGTCCATGTGAAAACATGGCCTTCACAACAAAGCACTTACTAAGGTCATTACCGAAGTTTTTATTTTCTGGACTATGTTACGGAGGCAGCCTGAACAGCAATCTTTTCATAAGGATTCATAAGGACCTCTTGGTGTTCACTGTATGACCTGACACCGAAAGAATGGAAATGAAAAGACAGACAGTGTCAGCTTTGGCTTTCAGTCTGCTGCGGCACTGGAACAGTTAACGGCTGCTATTTTCCCCTCTACCAAATTTGACCCATGACTCTCCCGAATGGAATGAAAGAAGCAGATTGGGGCGTGCAAGTAGCTCTTTTTGAACATGTCTGGCAAATACAAGGAGCTTTTCTTTTCTTTCATTCTTTCCTTTGGGTTAGGAAGGGCAAGCCCTGCCTCGGACTACAGAAGTGTTCTTGCTCTGCCAGTGCTGCAGAATGAAGAAACCCTCCTGCTAGCCAATAAAGAGAAATTTAGCAGAGGACATAAATGTTTGGCTCATATGCTGTTTAAAGTAAACTACAAACACCTTAAAAACAATTAGGATGATGGGAGTTTGGGGAAGACTGTCTCTTCAGAGAGGCTGGTAAACATTTCTCCCATAATAAAGTATGCCGTAATAGTCATTTTCTGCTACGTGAATAGGCACAAAACACATCTTTGTTCATAAGGCTTTTTATTGTAGCAGTTGTCATGAGCAAAACCTGAAAGTACTTGAAAATCCATTAAAATCACAATCAGTATAAAAAAAAAAATACCATCTCTTGAAAGTTTGTCTCTGCAGACTTTATAAAAGTGAGAAGTCAATAAGTATGAGACACATTTATGTAATTTAAGATTAATGATTAACTGTTAAAGTGCAGGCTTTGTACAATCAGGCCTGGTGTTTACCCTTAAATCTCTGCAGCTGCTGGATGAAGCCAACTTCTAAGTTGCTATGTGTGATAAGATGTGCTGAATCCCAGACTGGTTGGCCATTGACTGGCCGTGAATCAGCGATTACTGACTGTCTCCAGGGTGTTTCGGTTACAGTACGCTTTCCCAAAGGGTAGTTGTCATTTGGATTTATGCCTGCTTGTAACTGCTTTTTCTCTGGTTGTGTCCAAGCACTGGTGCACGACTTTGCACATTTCTTAAACTTACGACTTACAATTTCTTGTCTCCCAGATCATGTATTTCACAAAGAGAGAATGGACTTTCTTGAAAGATTTGTAATACTTGCATTTACTAATACCAGTTCTAGAAGTGAGATTTCTAATTTTTTTTTTGCAAGAGAATTATTGAATTCAGCCAGATTTTTTTCACACATCCAGGCCATGAACAAGTGCCCGAGTTCCCAAGTTAAAACAGCATCCTGCCAACTTTAAAACATTTGGCTGGTCAGCAGGAAAGGAAAAGCTGCTTGTAAAGCACTGGAATGCATTTTCAATTAGTCACTCCATTGCTTAAAATGCGAAGCATTAGGCACTGGGAGGAGAGGCGGGGGGGGGGGGGGGGGGGGGGGGGGGGGGGGGGGGGGGGGGGGGGTGGCAGCGCTGGTGGGGAGGGACAGCATGAGACAGTCTGGAGAAGAGCCTTTATCAGCCCACAACAGCAGCCCTGAAGTTGGAGGCCACTCTTTAATAGATAAGCTTTTGTTTAACAACAGGCTCCCTAGGGAGAGTGAGGTTTTGCTGGTAAAAGACCAGGATTTCTTTCGAATAACTTAATACTGCTTTGTATGAAAGAGCGATGGAAAATACGTGTTGGGAAGATCTAGAAGGTTATTTATTTCTCTATTATTGCCTGATAACCAGGCTATTGGGCACCCTGACTAAAAGGTTGTGCTTTGGCAGACTTTCCTTGGCTCCTAAAATATTTTGAATGAGATAACACCCTTGAAAGAAGATTAAATAACCAACCCAAACTGCTTACTATACTTGGTTTATTTTCCTGCCCATCACTATGAAGTCCTCAGTCCAATAGGTTTCTGGTAAAGAAACAGCTAGGAAAAAAAATCTCATGACATAAAATCATCTTTCTAATGCTCAGTAGCCATCATTGCTTATGCTTTTTTAAATGCTTTGTCCTGTACTTGACCTTCAAATGTTTGTAGCTAGCTGGTCTGGAACTTTTTTGACTCCACAGCTGTCTAAACTAAGGATGATGACATCGCTTAGAGATCCTTTTGTGTATGTGTGTGTATATACGAATACTATTTTCAAAGTATGTATATTTACTTTCACATGACTCAAAATCTTGGAAAGCTTGTACTTCTTTATCATATTAACTGAGAACTGCTAAGCTCTCGCTAGCGGGACATGTTATGGCACGAGAGGCCCAAGTTATACAATAGGCTGGATTTCAGCAGGTAGAGGAAACTTTCAGGGTTGTTGCCTTCTAGCTAACTGTAATAAATTTGCTTAAGTAATATTTCACAGATGTGCTGGCTCTTTCTTGGCAAACAAGCCAAAGATCATAGGAAATTTCTTCACTTAAGGCGTAAAAATAAGAGTTTTGAAGACAAAGTCCTTAACCGCAACAGAAAAAACATTTAGCTAAAAGATGGGCTGGAGTGCCGCTATCCAAGCACAAGAGTTAAAATAATTTTACAGTGGGTTTCTGTTTCTGTTTTATTTGTTTTCTCCTACTATAGCTACATTCTGTATGAAGTACGTGAGGCTGTTTTGGAAAATCCATTGCCTGTCGCAAGTTTCTCTGTGCTAAACTTAATCTTCTAGTTTTATTTTTAGAAAGCTTATAGTTGCTTTCTTCAATGTTGTAGGAAAAGCTGGCAAAATGCCAGCCAGGTCCAGCACAATGGAGACCTGGCTTTCGTTCCAGTCATGAAAAGTTTAAGATGAAAATAATAAAAATAACCATAAATAATTGCAAATGGGAAAGGAATAAGAATCTTTACTCCTACGGTATAGTTTTCATGTGGATATGTTGGAAGAAATAATGGAGTGTTTTCTGTGGGAAGGCAGTCCATGGAAAGTATAAAATATACTTGTATATTTTATATACACACTTATATTTTTATATATTTATATATTTTAATATATACTTATATATAAATAGAATATAATATATAATATATAAGTATAATATAATATATTTATATATTTTTATATATACTTATAGAGACAAAATTCTTGAAATGGAGATAGTTTGTGGAATTTCTGGATGAACAGAGTAAGAGACGCTCAGCACCTTGGTGCAGTGGAGCTCTGGGCTGGTTTGACGTTGACCTGGAGTCGAGGACAGGGGCTGAGTTATTTCTCTTGGCCTTGGTTTCTCCATATACACCAGGGGAAACTGTGGTCCTCCACCTCGTGTGTCTAGTCCTTGAAGTCTAGCGATATAGGAACATCCAACCTCAATGTAAAGGTCTCTTACCCTTGTAGCTCTCACCTACTCCTGACCCATACAGAAACTGAAACCAGTTAGATCCCAAAGTGGGCCGTAAAGGCAGAGCATCATTGCCTCTTACTCATCTTGACGTGCAACAGTGGACAGATAGGGTGTGACAAGGACTCAAACTGGGCTTGCCAGGGGGACATGGTAGGACAGGGTATTTTGAATTTTTTTTGTTTGCAGGCTAAGCTTGAAGCCTTTCTTAATTTGAGCCTGGTCATCAATATGAAACATTCAGTCAGAAGTTTACATGGGAAAATACGTGAATATAGCTCTAAAACCAGCAAATGTGACAGTAAGGCAGAGAGGAAAGAGAAAAGGCGGTGTACCATAACCACTTATGTCCTCCCCAGCCTCAAGTGAGGGATTAACCTGTGTAATGGTTTACAAACGTTTGGGAAGAAAGGAAAAGACACTGGCCAATCTCTTTTTAGGTGCTTCCCACGCTAAAAATGAAGGTTTCCTCAGCTCCATATAGAAACGTATCACAAGTGGTAATTGAATTTAATTTTCCATGGCAATCGTCTAAGCCATCTCCTGTAGGTAAATAACTATATGGCCCCAAAGTTTCCAGAGGTGGATACAACCCTTATCTCTG
The DNA here is from genome assembly GCF_018139145.2 of Gymnogyps californianus. Classification (NCBI taxonomy): domain Eukaryota; kingdom Metazoa; phylum Chordata; class Aves; order Accipitriformes; family Cathartidae; genus Gymnogyps; species Gymnogyps californianus. The sequence goes on along the minus strand of NC_059471.1, from coordinate 212,818,534 downwards.
AAGAAGTGCTCAGAGATACGTGTGTATCAGGTGAGAAACACCCTGTGCCACACTGGCATTAAGAGGGAGGGGGAGCATCTCTAACCCCCCAGCTGTCCTCCACCCTCCTCCCCCAGGTCTGCACCTGCAATCTGACCATCAGCAGTCTCTGAGGTGTTTATCCTTGTTACACCCCTTGGAGATAAAGCAAAGCTGTTGGAGCCATTGCCCAGGGGAAGATGTAAAATCCAGAGGTCTGAACTTGGGGCCTGACTTGCTAAACTGATCAACTGATATGGCCCCACATGCTGAGCCAGGAGCTTCACCAGGCTGAGGCATGGAAAAAGAGGCAGGAGAGGACTCAATGTCCGTTTCTCCTAAATGAGGGGTCAATGATGTGCTGGCCTTTGAACAAAGAAGGCATTTTGTATCTAGGTAGCTTAAAACTGGTTGTTTCTATCCGACTGCTCTCTCCTGGCTGCTGTCTGGCAGACAAAATGGTCACAAAATCTTTTTGGGGCAGTGGGAAGCCTCAGTGTCGCCTTCTGGCAAGGGCAAGACTGTGCTGCCTTTGTACTAGAGGGAGACCAGCAAGGGGAGGTTCAGGCTGCCCAAAACCAGGCTACAGCGTACAAGGGAGCCCTGAAAACAGTTTAGACATAGCTCGAGTTTTATCTCACCAAAGGAGGAGGTGGTGGAAGACTTAAAGCAGCCTCAAAAGTTTTTATGCCTTATTATACCCTTTATTATGTTTCCATGAGTGTGTGATATCACACACTACCAGATGTCTACGTGACCATCATAGTACTGCTTCTTTTTAACATACAAGGGCTGATTTAACTTTTTTTTTTTTTTTTTTTTTTTGAGAACTGGTGGCAGAGAGAAACTAGGAGCATATGCCTGTGGTATAAATAGCAAAGTGGAAGTATCTGTCATTTGGGGTAGTTTGGTTCCGATTGAACACTTCATATGGTACAGTTTTGCTTTTTTCCCCCTAGAATTTTAATTTGGGAATTTCCAGAAATCCCAATGAGTTGGTGGAGCTCAAGGAGAGGGTACAGTCATTCACAGGATGAATGGAAAACATTTAGAGGGAAAAAAATGCAAAAGAGAAATATTTAAATGCAGGGAAATCAATGTCAAAAAGTGTTACAGAAACACAAAAGAAGCCAATCATCTAGATTTTCCTAAATAAACATACACTAACAGCAGTTACACAACTTTTCAGATCACCATAGTGATCTGGAGGATGCTTTATTATTTATTTTTTAAGTAGCAACAAAAAGAAGAAACTGATTTAATGGAATTATATAGACACCTTTTCCCCTTTCAAACATTCAAAGGGTCACATCTGTCTTTGCATTATTAGACTTTTTATTAATCTACCGTAATAACAGTCTTGCTAGAAATCAGTCTGCTTTCAGTCACAGCTTCAGCTTACAAGTCTATCAAGTCTAACAGATTTAAAAAAACAAAAGCGGGAGAAAGATGATTCTGTATTCAAAAGGTTGTGAACTGTTTTAACGTGTGTATCTGTCTGTCTATATGAGGGTGAGGGTTAAGGGGAGGAGGGAAGGGTGGGAGAGGAGTTGCATTAGAAAGTCCCTCCTTTAAAAGTGTCGAACTCCAACCTGCACAGAACAGAGAAAGGGAGACCCCCAACAACCTCCAGAAAATAATATAAAAGCAAACCTCAGAGGTAGAAAAAAAAAATACCCAAAAGGAGAAGACTGCAGCTTGCAGTAATCTGTAAATGATTACTGGCAAAGACTGGAGGCTTCAAGCCTGAGCTGTGTTTGTTCCAAAAGAAAGCCAAGGAGGACGGTGTTAATAAAGAGAGATTTAACTGAGGGCTGTGCTTGGAATAAAGTGGGCTACAAAAAGGTCAAATTTGATCAGTTGGAGCAGATTACAAGGGCTTGAAAAGGTAGTGGTGAAGAAATGAAACTGGGACTGTGAAGCAATATAGCACAAGATTGATTTTGGGGGTGGAGAGAAGCTGGGACAAGTGCTTATCAGCTTGAGAAGGAGGAAGAGCTGTGCTGGGTTTGTTGTCATTCCCACACTGAGTAGAGTACTTGCTGCTTTTGTGGTTAGGCTTCCCTGCTGTGTTTTTTTAATATATATATCTATCTTTTATTGTTATTATTACTACAATGGTGTCTATAATCTCTGACTTGGATCCTCTGAAAAGCTGGAAAGTTTTAAGGTAGGCCTATGTTTTCTTCTGTTTGGTACAGGCGTTTTTGGTTTAGCCCTAAATTAACTGGAGCTTGAGTTATAATCGAAATGTGAGCCCTGGGCTTAAGTAAGAGAGGAGTTTCTGGTAATTAGAGCCCTTTTAAGATACAGCAAACCTTTAAGCAGATGTTTAGAGAGACCCGAGGGAGATTTTTAAAATATACTTCTCGGTGTTACAGTGCAGTGAGGAATTTTTTCTTTCTTTCTTTTTTTTTAAGGAGAGATTGCTCCGTAAATTCAAGTTAATAGTAAAGGCTCACACCAGTTGAAACTGGAGGATTAACTCTCTGCTTTCCTCGCTGTGCTCTCCAGGGGAATGGGTGGGAAAGTTCAGAGGAGCAAAAAAACAGCATGAAAGTTGATCAAGAAGGGGAAAATAGTCCTGGGGAAAGGAAGGGGGACAAATGTGCTTGTTTCATTTTGTTGTTGAAACTTCCACAGTTTGTTGTCCCTCTAAGGCATGTGTTTGATACTTAAAAGTTGCTACTGATTTTTACCTTCAGCACTGCTATTTTTTTCTTTGAATAGTGAAAATTGGTAACTCGAACTGCTAAAAAGAAGGATAACAGGGAAAAAAAAAAATCACTGTTAATGCCTGCTGCAGATACTAAAACTCCACAGTGTTAAATGTCCACGTTTAATGCTCCGTAAGTGCCTGGGTTTGCCTATTGAGAATCCAGAGATGTAAAAAGTTTGCAGATGGTTTGCAGAAACTTCACTAAAACATTGTAACCATCTGGGAGTGTAGATAGTGAAATTATACAACTAGTTAAATATAAAGTTTATTTTCCTCAGCTCTTAAGTAAAACATGAAGCTGCACCTAATACAGTTGGTTTTTTTTTTAAGGGAGTAAGTTACAGGGATTTTGAGGGGATGTGTGAATTATGATATTATTATATATATAAAATAATAATACTTTAAAGTATACTTGAGCTTCTTGCTGCAATGTTTTAAAGAACTTAACGTGTCCTGAGCTGAAAGAGGAAAACCAACCCTTCAAAAGTCAAACTCTAAAGTCTACTTACATGACTAGGGTTTTTTTCCTCATATTTGCAGAGCATTGAACTTTCTTTTTTCAGAAGTTTAAATTTCTCTGACCATCTTCTGAGCCTGTGTGTAGGAATGTGGACTAAGATCCTTTATCCTTGTCTGTGGTATGAGACTTGGCATAGCGGTCTTATTGCAAGTTTATTTTATTTTATTTTTGAAAAATCATTTAGGACTGTCAGCACAGAATGATGAGTTTCTATTTGACTTCCAAAACTTCCGTGTGGATGCTAGCTCACACGTAGTGTCGTGCGGGATGGTGAAGTGCAGGGCTGTGATTGGGATCTGGGGCAGGTGGTCACGCTCTGGACCAGAGCCGGGGAGGACTTCTGTGAGTCATCACCCACAGTGAATGCCAGTAAAGTGTTTTTGCAGAGCTCCATATGTGTTGTCTTACAGCGTGTGCGCTCCAGAAAAGCTATCCTAGGAATTATTTTAAAAGTTTATCTGGCTCTGTGAGACTACTTCTGATTCCTCTGCTAGTCAAGTCAGGTGATACCTGGGTTTTGCTGAGTTGAGGGATGACACAGAGGACTTGAAAGTTGAGAAGATTTAAGGAGAAGAGACTGTTGCCCTCTCGAAGAATCCAGTCTTCTTAGAAAAATGATGTGTTTACATGATGTGTTTACATGACTGTAGAAGAAATATCTCCCTGGCACTTTTTCCCTACAGCATGACTGAAGTTTCCCAACTTTGTGTGTGAATCTGGAGATTATAGCTATATGGGCACAGAGTAGATCGAAGATGTGATTAAGTCAATTTTACTGGACATTTCTTTGTGCAGTTATTGCATATGATTACAGCAGCAACTCTGTACAGACGTGACATTGTGCAGATCAACTGCAGGATGCAGAGGGTTACGAGGTGGGAAAAGGCAGTATGTCATATAAGTAAATGATCACTGATAGTCAAAAAAAAAAAGCTAGAAGTCAACATGCAGCTCATATGGCTTGCGACTTATTAAATTTTAATGCCACTTCTACCTTTTCTTATAAATTTTAGTTCCTCTTCTGCAGGTCAACTTCCAGCCTGTTCGACGCCTCTGAGCTTATTGCTTTTAGTGTCTCCCCTCCATGTATCAAGGGAACCTGTAGCTAATATTTATAAGAAATAGAGGAGTGTTTCTGTGTGTTTCTCTTAGGTGGCACAAAGCAATTCTTTAAGACCCAAATGAAATGCCGTAGCAAAAGCTACAATCAGCTTGAGAGTAATGTCCTATGGTGGCAAATACTTAATTTTGTTTTCCTTGTGCACCCCCTGTAATTTATTCTGTGACTTGCTCACAGTTTGAGACCTGCTTAGCTGGGAAAATGACTGAAGGATGCAGATCTCATGGAGGCAGATGGAAATAACTGCATTGGGGCTTAATAATTCCCAGGGGCTCAGAGCGGCTGTGGGCTGCTTGGTGCTGGTTACCTCCATCCCAGCTGAGCTTTAGCTCCTCTGCCCTGCTCCCTAAATGCCCTAGAAGCACATCCTCTGCCTTCCAAATAAAGGTAATAATAAAGGAAAAGGCACAATATAACAACAGGCAAGGCTGTGGCTGGTGGTGGAGCCTAACAGGCAGGAGAGGTGGCGTTGGAGGATGGCAGGGGATTTTGCTGGACTTCACCCGGCAGGGCTGGGAGAGCTGGCAGAGGTATTAAATAAATGGCAATACGGTGTGTATATATAATATTACATCAGGCCTCCCTCTTTCTTTGTGTCTGTCTGTGGTAGGACAGTGAGAGTTGCAATACTTCTGGCAAGTCGCAGCACCCACTGGCTTCACGTTACAGCAAGGGAGGAGGAACTCCCGGGCTCTAAACACAGTTTAATGTGCAGAATAAAACCCGCCTCAGAAAATATTTTCTTTCAGTGGATTTCTTGATAGTGATCTGAATATTAAAGTTATTGGAAAGTAACCTGTGAGAGCTCATGGATTTTTTTTTTTTCCTCCTGTTTGTCTCTTTTCAGATAAACTCCCAGCATAAGATCTATGCTTTGACATTAACACAGTGCTGCCTGATCTTCCCTTATAGATGCCTTCTCACTTTTCATAGCGTGACTAGAATAAGTGCCGTGTCTGTTGTACTCCTTGGAGCCAGGAGAGGCTGGCAAAACTTCAGGCCTTTTTAAAATCCTTCAGAGCCTTACTGGCAAATGGTGTGTGCTTGCCCAGCCCTCTGCAGACACAGAAATCCCATTTACCTGTCTCCAAAATGACACGGGAGTTGGGATCTAGCCCCACTAGTGCATAAGAGAGACTGAGATTAGCTACTGTGACTCCAGAGATGTCTCTAGTCCCTGTTCAAAGCTTCCCCTGTACTTCTGGGATGTGGTTTTGTTCCTCAGACGTGACAGGGACAGCTTTGGTTGCTGTTTCTGAAGCCAGAGCCTACGCTCTGGACCCCTACAACAGCAAAAGCAGAGCAGTAGCCTGGCAAGGAGAGGCACAAAAAGGAGAAAAAAAAATATTCCTCAAGGCCACGTCTCCTCTGTTGCTTTTCTCCCTTAATTTGGCTCCAACAAGGCTAAATGCAGCACTATAAATCACATGAGTTACCTATACAGGGAAGACCTTGTACCCCTTTGCATTCCTCTCTGAAGAAGTATGTGACCTTTCTATGGCTTATTGCTGGGAAAAAAAAGTTGTTTTTAACTTGACTTCGCAACCTCAAGGTGAAATGCAAGCAAAGAGTAGGAGTTTTCACTCAGATGAGCCGTCACCTTACAGTCTGTGAAGCAGCAAATCTTGCTGTACTGCTCTGCATACAGATGACCTGAATTTCACAAGTCCTATTGAACTGGCCCATACAACTTGGCTAGTGGAGTTGGGAACATCTTGTTTGGAACACGTCATGTGTCAGGCGGATGTACCAATTCAAATGTTCTCTCCAAAATGCCTTTTCCCACCACACACACCATCCAAACAGCCTGTAAATGGTTTGGCTTTTCAGGAAAAAAGTTTTTGTTCGTGCTTGGCAAGTCAGTCCAGGAGGAGCAATTTCAGCCTTGTTGGTGTTTGTGTTATGAGCTATTTTGGGCAAATAATCCTATCCCCGCACCCCGCTCCTGTGATTGCATGTGGATTAAGATGGGTTAAATAGCTTCAAGGTCTTCAAATTGGGGAAGGGGGGAGGAAAGTACACAGGACAGCTCAAATTCAGTTGTTGGCACAGAACAATAAACAGAGATGACGGTAGTGATGCGAGTCTTGTTCCTGTTTTGGCTTTTGCCTTTCCATTTTAGCAAAGCTTAAGATAAGGCATCCTGTATTGTATTCAGTATCTGAACAGATCAGTTAAGATACAGACCCCAACACAGAACTACTGTTCAGAAAAAGGGGTAAAAAAAATTATTTCACATGTGCTTTACTTTGAGGACTTGAACAATGTTGTCTCCAGTCACTACTCAAAAACAAAAGAAAACAAGCCCTGAAAGTTTGGCCCAGGGACATAATGCTGGGCTCCATCGCCACCATGAAATACAGATAATGGAATTTCAGATGTCAGTGGAGAATACAAATTCCCCCATAATTGCCACAATATGCTCGCTTTAAAAAAAATAAATATGCGTGAAAGAGGCTGTGCGTATCTTGTAAGAACTAAAAACACACTTAAGAAATTATTTTCCAGTTAACCCTCCAAAATACAGATCATGTCAGAGATGGCACTGAAAGGCATGTTAGTGAGGGTCACATGAGTCTCAAGTCATGACACAGATGAGTGTCACGAGGAGAACGATGGTTGTTACTAAGCTCTAATATATAAAATATGAGCAGCAAAACATAGTCTGGATTCCTCTGCTTTCAGTTTGAACATGTAACTCTATAATCACTCAAGTGAGTAATACTGGGATGAAAAATTAGGGCCAGCTATATTGAAGTATGAGTTTTTAATCACTTTTTCCTCTTTTGTAGCTGTGCTTCCTCTGCACTTTGTAGAGGACAATACTGGCAGGTTTCTTTTGTTTGGCTTTTTTTCTTAAAAAGGCAGGATATATGGGGTGATTGAAAAAGTAAAGATAACAGAAAATAGCAGATTAGGATGTAACAGGCTCCTGCATCCATTGTTGATGGCTGAGAAAGTCATCTAGTCCTTCTCTAAGCCTGTGCAGATTTATGCTTGCATCTTTATTTTCCCCTGATTAAAATTCAATATCATTCTTTTCAGTAAGAGGTTCTTCTCCACTGTTTTACTAAAAACAATCCACCTTTCGTATCAAGCCTCTATACAAGCTTATTACATCTTGTTCATCTGGACGTGAGTTGTTAAATCTTCCAAGTGCTTTATGGGGGATTTAACCATCCAATTCAAATGAATGCTCTGTCACAAAGCGGTTCACTCACCATTGCTGCTATGTTCCTTTGCCTAATTGTTTAAATTGCCCTAACCCCTAAAACGTAATATAAAATTACTACGCCAGCAACACAGATGCCGAGCAAGAGTCTATGATGGTAAGTGTGTAGTAACACTCTCCCAGCCACCAGAGATTTGCAGTTCAGGGACTTCCTATGCCGGCAGTGATGTCTTTTTCTTGATGAACACTTCCTCCATGAATTTATCTGACTGGTTTTGCAGTTTTAAGTTTGAGCCCACAACGTCTTGCAGCAAAGAAATTCTATGGTTTGACACACTGGTTGCATCTATGCTAACAAAGCAATGCACTGGAAGGGCTTTTTTACATGTAAATTTGTCTTGCATCCACGTTTTGGGACACGTGGTAGCTCTTTGGAGTGGTTTCCCTGCTAAGGCCTTGAGACATTGAGTTCAGGTTCCTTTCTTTTGAGGGGAGAGGCAGGTTGTGTTGTTTCTGCATCTCGTATACCCCAAAATTTCATTCCTGACTGGTGATTAGTGACATCCAGTTACATGGACGCACGTGTTGCAGGATGCAGGTAAAAACAGGATCATACTTTCCTAAATGCATTACTTAATCATACTGACTTTCATCTACCGTTTCATCATCTTGATCTCTTGAATCAATGAAAGTCCTAATGTACTTCTGTAGATCTCTGCAGCTCTTTCATAACTAACCCATTGCAAATTTTAAGCTTTCTCTAGTTCTGCACTCAGTGGAACTGAAATAAGGAGGAAATTGCCTGTAGAAAGGAAAGGTAACCGGGCAGCGGCAGCATTACATTGTGCCTTGAGAGATAAGGTTATAATTTCAAGCTTTTCCCAGGCTTTCTGTGTCAGTTTGGATGAGTTACTTAATCTCTGTGTGCCTCAGTTCCCACCAGTAAAATGGAGTTGTTAATACCTGTCTTATCTACTTTGGCTATAAACTTTTCATGACTATAGAGATGTACGGCTCTGTCCGTATAGAGCCCACAGTAGTGGGGGCTCAGCCTTCGGCTGGGCTTTTCACCGCCTGCCCTCATAAAAATAATTTACTTAACTGAAACTAGAATTTAACTCTTTTGAGAACAAGTAATTCCATGCTTATTTACTAAAACCCTTTCTTCAGTATTTCTCCCTTTGCAAGGCAGCTCCACAGACAAGCCACTCAAATTCCTCACATGCACCAGCTTTTTTCCAAGAAGGTTGTTAGGCTGAAGCTGGTTGAAGCCTGGAACCCAGAGCTGAATGATCTGGCTGAGCTTTGCCTAATGGCAAATTACTTAGCTTGGGGGGTTGGATTTCTTATTTTTCCCCTTTGGGGTTTTATTTTTGTGTGTGTGATGCTTCTGTTCAGTAGCCTTTTATAAAAATTTGTAAGCTCAGTTACTGTTCTGCTTTATTAACCCCCCCTCCAAGCTTAGTCTCTCCTTTGGTATGCAGTTCCTTCTCTGCCTAGCTGCTCTTTTCATGTCTGATGGCTGCACATGTGAATAATTCTTTTCATAGGCTCATTTCTTGCTCTCCTTCATTTTTCTAATCCCCTCCCCAGTTGACATGCAACTTTACTCCCCTGTGTTTCATCACCTTCATTCAGCGATACCTGTGCCACACGGCATTTTGCCAGCCACCGGTAGTGTACCCCGCTGACCCCATGGAGGGGTGTCATTAAAGCAATGAATCCTCTTCTAGTAGCTATTATTTCAGCGGTCATTATTACAGCATTGCCTATATAACAGGCTTTGTTTTGTTCAAGAGAGATTCATTAAAGGTCTCTTGCACCCCTGCTAGTCTCAAGGTGTCATACCAAGGGCGGAGCAAAGGAACGTGAAACCAAGGAGATTTGCAGTCTCTCTTGCTGGGTCTTTACATCAAGATCCAGAAGATTTTCCTTTGCTTGACCTGAGCAGGAGCTGAATTTCTTATCTGTAAGGAAAATGTTCTAACTGTTCCCTGTGGGTGCTGTGTGGTGGGTATCACTGTCTCCCAAGGAACCTGTTCAGACTTCAGGAGCTCTAATACTCCTGAAAAATGCCTTGTGGTACTAAAAAAATTCTTAGCATAACCGAAATGTTACCATCCAACCTCTTTTATATGAGCAGCTGAACATGCTTTTACTGATTATACTCTAATTTTCCTTAATAATAAAAAAACCCACCCTCATATGAATTGCATTTCTATATAACTTTCTCAGATGCCTTTTCTTTGACTGTGTGTGTTTCCCCATGTTTCATCACAAGTGGAAGAGGTTCCTCATCTGGGAAAGTTCGTGCATCCCTTGCATACAAAGTTCGTTCTGATCATTCATTACAGGATATTTGTTCTTGAGTTGGTCCCAAGCTGGTAGTAGTGGACCACTTTGTTACTGAACTCCTGTTGATCTGCAGATACTGGCTTTTTGTTGTTGTTCATTTGTTTTTTCCAACTGAGTTTTAAAACTGAATATTTTCTAAAGGTAGAAATATTGGGAGGCTCCAGTGATTATCACAATAATTGTACTATCTCTCTCTTTTGTTGAATGTGTGGATTTCAGATTATTGGAAAATTCTGTCATGTCAGTTGTGCTAGATTTTTTTCTTTTCTTTTTCAGATGTCAAGTTAAATTATCTGTAGCCGGTTATCTTCAAGAAATGCTTTATATAGATAATTTGTATCTGTTAAAAAATTAATTTACTTGTTCAGTTAACTTTGCAAGAATCTTCAGTAGTGGAAGACTGATTCTCAGCTTAACGTACCTGAACTGCAGACTACATTTATGTATTAAAGTAGTAGAGCAATGGAGCCAGAACTTAGTTGGGGTTGGAAATCTTGGTATGACTTTTAAGTGATTTGATTAAGCATATTCCATCCAAGAATTTATAAGATACTATGGAAAGCTTTAAAGTAAAAGGAGGGAGAGGTTAGTTTTTTCTTTAGTTTTAAGACTTTTAGTTTTAAATAGGGTTCTTGGTTTCCAGGTCCCAAAGAAAACAGTGATGTATTATAGGAAGGACTTCAAGTGAGTCTTTGAAGCGGTGGACATTCCAGTTCTGAAAAATATGTGGACTTAATAATCTTTCTCCACAAAGAATAGGTTATAAATATATAAGTGAGTTAATCTACATGTGTCACCCCAGCACTACTCTTCCCATTACACTCATCCTGAACCAGGAGGCACTGGCAGATTTCAAGCCGAGACTCCCTAATTCTGCAAATAGTAGCTAAATTCACCTTCAAGCATTTGTAGGATGAATTTTACTTCTCAGTCTCTTAGGCTGTAATTAATCTTTGCTTTAAGCAAGCAAGGGGTTACTGCATATTAATCAGAGGTGGTTTCTAGTCCCTGGGAGGTTTGTATGGCTTTCCACAGGACTTCCTTCAAGAAGTACTGGGTCCATGATCCGTGTTATGCATTTGAGCCTTAATTTTTACATGTTCTGCCAGTAGAGCTCCTGGGCATGTTTGCTAACTTGATACTTCAGCTGGACATCCTTTCTGCCCTGGTGTGATCTCAGGGAAGAATTTCAGCCCCACCAGTAGCTGGCACTGCTGAGGCTGGTGGGTGTCTCTGCAGCCCTTGGACTTCCCCCTTGTCAGAAAACTCTGACCTTGCCAAGAGTTGCAAAATGTTGTTGACTGGGGTCAAATTTCAGCTGGACTTGCCAAAATAAAGGATTTATGTAGCCTAGGAAGAATTATGGGCTCGGAAGGGGGAGATAAGTATTAAAGGTCTCAAATGGGGTGATGGGGAGAAAAGTATTTAAACACTGATGTAAACTTTCATTGACTCCAACAGGAATTAATTGGCAGGGTCTTTCATGTGACTTTTGGGGTTAGATTTCCAGCTGACATAAACTGACAAAGCTCCATTGAGCAAGATCTACTGGATTAGAGTAGCTGGGAATTGGGCCCCATGTCTTTTGCAGAAGACTTGATAACTTCCTTTTTATACATAAAGTTTCTGGATCTAATAGGAAAAAAGTGTCTTGGTCAGAGCACTTACTGTATTAATTAATTCCAGCCTGTCGATGCCCAGTTTCACTCTGACGTCTGGACTCTAAAAAGCTCTTGGGAATAAGGTTACATTAAGTTTCAATTTTCTAGTTATTTTTTCCTGTATTTGAAAGAAACAGATGACCTAGCTCTTTGCTCTTTAGTCAGCATTCAAGTAGACTAATAAATTTAGCATCATCTATTAACAAACCTAAACCTATGACATCCTAGGTTGCAGACAAGCTGTGTAAACTAACTATGTAAGCTGCATACCAACTTTAAATAATTGGAAAGTGGTGATAGGAGAAACCAAACTTGCTGTATTATAGACTTTTTTTTTTTTTTTTGCTACCCATTTGAGCTGAAAGTTTCCTGATTTTTGCAAAGGGATTTTTTTTTATTTTTTTTTTTTTAATTCCTGCAAAAGCAGTTTGTATTTTTAACCCAGAACAACATGATTCCCACATATAGCTCTGGGACTGCTCTTAGACTGAGTTCAGGTCTCCCTGCTGTTCGCTGAGAGTTCCAGCTACATCTGTGGGCAGTAAATTGCTCTGATGCCGTGAGATTCATTAAAATCTGTGGTTAATGAGAGCTTACGTCGTGCACGTGGGTCTTACAAGTTCAACTGCAGAGTCTTGTTACATGATGCCTCAGAGCTGGCTAGATCACTATTTTATGTGGACTTTGAGGTCTTCTCTTACATCCTTACTCTCACTCTTCTCATAAGAAGAATTTAAAAGCAGTGTCAGCTCTCCACCCCCACACCCCAGAGAAAAAGCAAGTTACTCTCTTATTAAGAGGTCCCCTAATTTAAAAGTACCCTCTCTACCCATATTTTCTATAGTAAGCTACAATCTGAACTTTTTTATTGGTATGAGTCTGGGATGCAGTTATTGCACTTCACATCCTTTCTTCTCTGTCTTATCTGTAGATACTGTACAACCATGCACAGCAGAGTGTCCAACAACAAAAATAGGTAATTATTCTTGCAGTGACAAAATAGCACAAAGACTTTGATCCACTGCAAATAAAATTCATGTTGTTCGCATTGGTACAGCTGCATAAAGGCAACAAGAAGAATGAGCATGGATGAAGCTGCAGGTCTTATTCCAGGAGGCATAACTTTATCTTGTTTACATGTAGATAAGAAGTTACCTTTGCCAGAATTATTTTTGCTACAGTTACAGATGTTTACTGGGCAGGCATCATAGCCGAAAAGTCCTAGGAGAAGACTTCAGTTAATTTCCAGAAAAAACATCATAGTCACTGTTTACGAAAAACAAAACACCTTAAAACAAAATGCCCTGTAATGTATAAAAACCTAGCTTGAATGTACCGTGTACCTGTATTAATCTGACTGTACTAATTGTTGGCTTGTTTTCCCATTAAACTCTCTGCAAGTTATTACAGGGTTGATTGTACGTCGTGTATTGGCAGTTCAGGTTGTGGATTAAATTTAAGCAGATATTATGAAAATACAGTCTATAACAACAGGGGGAAAACAAGCTCTATTGGTGAAAATGAGCCACGTATACAGTGAGCTTGTGATTTGGACATGAAACAATGCTGGGCTCCAGGTTGCGACATCACAAAACATGACAATTTGGAGGAAAGAATGAGTTCTGCATTCCCCCCCTCCTCCCGCCCCCCATTTGTTCTCATAATACACAACAGCAGTCAGACCACACAGGAAGTTTGCACAAATCTACATGGTGAAAGTGGGATGGGAAAGCAGAACTAGTTCAGCAGCAAAGGGTTGGGCATTTTTTTTCTTTCTTCAGCAGCTGGAAGCTTAGTGTGGCACAACTGAATAAAATCAGCTTTGCAGGGAGGAAGCTGTATAATCAGTATGTATGATGGTTTCTTAAGATGTGATGATCTGGAACAGAGCAGTTACCTATATATGGTATCTTTGTATCTTCTCAGTAGTAGCAGCCAATTTTTAATTCCTTCAGGAAGATGATAAAAAATGTGCTTTAACCGAGGAGTTCCAGCAATAGTTAGCTAATAATTTCAGACCTAGAAGGATTTCCTTATGAGGAGTGTTTAATTACGGAGGCAAAGAATTGTACAGAATAACAAGCACTTCTCAGAAATGGTGATTTAGGCTTTTGTTGTTTGAATTTTGTCATAACACAAAGGGGAAAAAAAAAAAAAATCTCGTGAGAGATTTGAAACCAATAACCCACATGACAATTAGCTCGCAGGATACTGTGCCAGTAGATACCATGGAGGCCAATGCTTAGAATTGGAAAAAAAATTATTTTTATGGATGATGAGAACATCTACAATTAGATAGGATTAAAATGGATGGGGAAGGACATAAGTCCTCACGCTTTGGCCAACTACTGTTTGAGGTCGAGAAGAATCTTTCCTTATTTGGCAACATCTCTCTATCTGTGTAGGCTCTTTGTACCTCTTAGGGATGGAAGGTCATATAAAAAACTCCCGTCTGATCCCATGAGACAATTCCTGTGTTATACAAGGGTGTTAAAATCCTACTAATTGAATTTTCTTTCCTAATACTGAATTCTAACAGCATTTTCTTTATTGATGCAATGCATGAGTCAAAAGAAAGAATAAATCTTTCAAGCCTTGTGTTAATAAAGAATATACTTTTATTTAACAGTATTATATATGGTATCTTAACCACTTTCTGGACCGACGAGTTCCACGGGGTGATTTTGCATTGCATTAAAATAATTATCCATCACCATTTGAACTTCATCTACTCTCAGATAGGTAAATTGTATACTTTAGCAAGCCAGCATGCATTCCAAAATTGTTAGGGGAAAGATTTGCATTAGGGAAATGTAGGCTTCCTCCCCCTCCTTCCCATGATAAAAATCTCCGTACACAATAGCTGTACTGCCACATGTCATGGGGACATTGTGTAAATTACAGAGTTACAAATTTGTCAGCCTAACCAAATGTCTGAAAGAATAATGTCATATTAGTTATATTTCAGCTGTAAGCCTAGCCTGTTTTAACCTTGATTTCTGTGGCAGCTAGCCATACCAACAGCTTGTGCATGGTTGATTATAAACAACTTTGTTTTAATGTAACAAGATTCTCATTTAATTCCTGGGAGCTTGATGCAATGGTGATCAAAGATAAATTCAGACATATCCCTGAGGTAAAGGATTAGATTAGACTGACCAGAAAAGACAGGGTCCTGAAGATTTCAAGATCATAAGATCTTTTGTATGTTGTAATTCAAACTTTCTGAAGTTGGATAGTACACCTGAAAATATATAGATGGCGAACTGCATTACGTGCATAGCAAGCCTTGATATAATTTGGACCAGTTTTGATTTTCATTTAATTCTACTTTTGTGTGGAAGGACCTGGATGTTCAAAGATTTTTTTTTTTTTATTTTATTTTTTAGAACAGCTTTATTCATTTGGTATTGCAAGTTATTTTTCCTCTACACTATCTTTCCACATTAGGGATGCAAAATTTTTTCTGTAAGAGCTGAAAACCTTAAAATCTGTTTTCTTTGTTTGGGATTTGTGTGTGTGTCTTAGTTGGATCCTCTTGTGCTGAATCAGAAGCAGATTCAGACTTGGGGAGGGGGGTCCTGCTTTGGGTTTTTTGATTTTTCTGGTGGTTTCAGTGTTGTTAGGGTTTTTTTTTTCTTGTTGGTTTGGGTTTTTTTTTTTTCCTTTTCTTTTTTCTGTTTATTATTATTTCATTTGTTTTGGGGTGGGTTTTATGTTGGTTTGGGGTTTGGGGGGGGGTTGTTGGTGAGGATTAAAAGTGTCCTTGTCTGAAGTGGTGTACCTGAGAGGCTCTCTGTCTTTACTTGTCTGCCTATTTTCAGGAGGCTTAAGACAATTTAGTATTTTTGAGCTTACCACCTCCTTGCCAAGCGTCTCAGAAGCTGGGCAAGAAGTTCAAAAAAGGTGGGAGGGATTAAGCTAACATTTGTATGTGACTATACTTAACACTTCTGCTTCCTAAAGAGGGTGGGAAGGGACTATGATGTTCACTTTATTTTGAAATCAGCAATCATCAACTTAGGTCTGTAAATGTCAAATTTGAGGGTTTGGTTACATGAGCATTAAAACCTGAGTTGAACCTTTGAGTGGTTCTTAACCTTGTGGTGAACTGAGACAAATTGCAGGAATGATCCTTAACTTAATTACCCCAATAAACTCCTGCTACTTTGCAGCTTTACGTTCTTTCTTTCAAATAGCTGATTTTGAACATTCCCTCTTTCCCTCCTGTAAAAAAGTACAACTCTTGCCTTCAAAGAGAATCAAACCTTTACACAAACATGGTTGGTAAGGTTGGAAAAAATTTTGTTTTTTCCTCTTCCTCCCCCCCCAGTCTTCAATTCCTGTTTTTTTTTGTTTGAGACAGCAACAATATAAACTGTGAACTTTAATTTTCTGTGCGGTGTTGTCAATGGCGGGGGGGGAAACAAGAGTAATAACCTAAGGTCCTTCATTATGAGTTTGATACTTGTGTCATAGGGCAATACGGTGTTACCCATCGCCCTGGTGTTGGGAAATCTTTAGGAGTAAAGATAATGAATCCAGTGCTGCCAGTTTTCATAGTTACAAATTTCCTTGGCTCTGGGAAAAATGATTATGTGAATGGGGATTTCTAGTCTATAAACACACAGGGAAAAGGCACAGATGTTCACATGTACACAAAGACTTCTAAGGTCAATAACTTTTTGTTCAGTCAGAACGTAAGAATGCACAAATTTGCTAGTATTTTTTTAATATATATATATAAAATCATATAGCGGGGTTTTCTTTACCTCTACTTTAAGATTATTGCACAATTTTAGGACTTGCTTTGAGACCTATGTTTCTTTTGTGGTTGTCGGTCCATGAGTTTCTGAAACAGGAACCACACAAAAATTTCTGACCTCACAAGGTAACAGAAATTACTCTTCTAAATTCCGCATGAACTTCAGACCAAATGATCACTTCTGCTTCAGCTGTGATATTTCCCCCTCAGTCTGGACTACTTGTGATATAAATGTTTCTTGACTCCAAATGGAAGCATCAGTCCTGTTTCTGGGCTGAATTTTCATGGTCCTCTTAAATGCGTATTATAGAAACTAAGTAAAACTCCTGCCCAACATCCACAGAAGACATCAGCTTGCGAAGGTTTCTGACAGTGTGCTTCAGGGAAAGATTTTAAGTCATTTAAAATAGTTTAGCTCTAGTTCTTTTATATTGTCATGCTTATGGCTTGCTGTTTCAAGATCTGTTATTTTTAAGACTTCATACCAGTACTAATCAATCTTAGCTGCATGTCCCCAGATTATGTGTGAAGACAATGTATTTATGATTTTAGTTGTCGAAAGAGACTCTAAGCCAAACCAAAGGCTTAATAATCATTGAGTGCTGGGTGGGGATCTTTTTTGTTTAGCTGTGTTTGTCCTGGAGATTGTTAGGCTGAACTATTTGTTTAAAAGAAACAAAATGAAAATGAGAGGTCTATAGCCAGCTTTTCAAATGGTCCTCTTGCTCACTGGCACTCGCCGAGACAGGAAAAGTGATGGCTAGTGCTTCAAAAATCCTTCATGCTCTCATTTTTTGGAATTTGAGCTCCTAAGAAAGCCTGGCCTTTTGCCTGCATCTTGAGGTTAACCCGAGCACTGGGGTTTTTTTCCAGTCTGCACAGTCTAAAATTAAGACATTGGTTGGGAAGTTTTTAAGCCGGTTCCTGCTAAGGGATCTCCTTTGAGGTACTAGCCACCTTTAACTGTTCTTGAATTCAAAGAGTGTTGATGATTGAATTCCTTACTGGCATATCAAAACAGAAACAGACCCCCAGTTTGGGGAGGTATGCTTTCATTAGGTTTTGAACCTCTCTTCCGATTTCTTCTCTGTGTTTAACTTTGCTGTGAACTTTTGTTTGGCAAAGGAATGTATTTGCTTGTTTGGGGCAGGCTAAGTTTTACTACTTTGCTTGAATTTCCTGGTGTTCTTCAAAATCACAGTGGTTTACTTGGGAATCTTGCCAGTGTTTTAGACTTCAAATAGTGATAGTAAGATTTGTGTGCTCATTTGGGGCTTACATAAGGCTAAAGCTAATATTTGTGGGCATGATTAAATGTGTTTGGTATTTTGGGGGGGAGGGATGTATCTAGCTTGTGAGTTATGCTTGCTGCCTTGTGGGGATTCTTATGAAATGTAGCAGCAACTCAACAGGTTATCTAGGAGAGGGAGAGTTAATGCGTAGTACTGATACTCATAAATCAGTAGATTAGTGCCTGCCTTACACCTCTTAATAAAAATAGCAGAGAACAACAATCTTACCAACATACGTCTAATCAGTAAACTAGTGTCGTATTCATACACAAAATAGATTTTTATCATTCTTCTGCTTCACCATGTGACTGTGCAGTGAAGCACTTGCAGGAGATGAGTTGCAGCCAAAAAAAAAAAAAAAAAAGTAAGTCATGACTGCTAACTTGAGGCAGATAATTGGGATGTGGGGGGTGAACGTCCACATCTGAACTCTTGAACTGTCAAGCATAAAAGCCTGCTGCTTCCTCTCTGCAACTGGTAACAGGCTGGTTGTAAATTTTGTGAACACCTGGACTAAACAAAAGTCTTCCAATTAATAAAGAGAGATGACACTGATGCATCAATTAGCAGGCTGATCACTTGTTGTTCTTCTGCACATAGACTATCTTGATTGGTAAATGGGAAGTTTGGGGGCCCAGAAAGAAGAGGAAGCTGAAAAGATGTATTCCTAGAAAGAAGTGGTCTTAGAGAGGAGGAGGAGAAGAAGGCTTAGAAAGAAGATGAAGATCACAACTGGAGGAAAGATCTGGCAAGTGAAGCAAGTCCTGGAGATGAGGAAGATAGGCATCCCCCAACATTCATCTCTACCCGGAGACCTTGGCCGGTGATGCCCAAGATGCGTAACTGCAAGCAGTGGCACAGCATGGACAAACACAACGTCCTACCTGACCTTCCCAGACGGGGGATGTTGATACATTGTGAATGTAGCATGAATGTAGTATGTGAGGTGATCAAGTAAGGTAAAATTGAATGTCCTTGGTTCCTGAATAACTCCTTGCACTGCCGTGAATGGTCTGCTGAAACATTAACAGATATTCAACCCTGCATATATAAGGGCAGGTGGTGGTATGGAGCACTTTTCAAAGCACAAAACAAATTCTGGCTCCTAGATTTAAACATGTCATGCATACATATGCATGCACATGATATACAGGCTCAAAGATGATGTGTAATTACAGTAATTCCATAAATGGTATTTATAGTAGGTTGTGGGACTGTAAGCAGCAATGTAATCATATGTATTTTCCAGAGGAGATTGTGGTTGCCATTTCAATGCCAGTCCACTTCCAAAAGCACAAATAAGCTTGAAACATTTTGAATTAAATGGTACTCTGTGAAAAGTGGGTAGGATTCATTACACACATTCCTAATTAGGTCTTTGAATATAAATGATTTTATATAGTATTAAATAACATATTTTGCTTTGAACTCTCAAACCTCACTCTAATCACCTTCTAGCTTTCTTTGCTACTCTTGGGTACAAACTACCCCCCTCTCTTTTTCTTCAAATAATCTATCAAGGGTTGTTAGTTGTGGGAAGAAGGTCCTCGGAGAAGGGAGTCACTGACATAATTGGTTTCCTCTCAAAAAAGTGTATGAATGAAGATAATTGCACCTGTTAGTGAGTACAGAGATAAACTTTCCATCCTTTGATTAAGAGTCTTTTGGTACAAATTATTTGTTTATACATTTTGCAGCTAACCCATTTTAAGGAAAAATTTGAATAAATAAGATACCTGTACTTCCCAAAAAGTGAGCCCTTATTAAAAGTGAAGGAAATTATAAACTGTTTTAAGTGGCTTAATGTTGCACAGGAAAGACATGGAAAAGTACGTGTAAAACACTGGTCTGTATCTGGAAGCTGGAATAAAGGACGGCAGGTGTAGTTATTATTTTAATATCTTCCTACATAAAGCTAATAAACCATTTCCCACCTGATTTTCTCAAGACTTTGAAACTCCTTCTAACATAGGTGCCCCTCCTCCAGCAGGTCCTCCTTATAGCCTTCATCACTGATGGTTTGGAAAGTTAGAGGGGAAGTCTCTCTTCTCCTCACCATCCTTAGTCCACCTTCTTCTCCAAACATTAATTGAAATTAATGTTATACTATAAATCTGAGCAGAATCCAGGCGTCAGACCCCTAAATCTCATCCTTTAGGGTAGCTTGGCCATACAGTAGCTGTATTAGCCCAAGCAGACGAAAGAGATCAATCTTGTAAAGACAGCTTAGGCACTGAGCAGAACCGTTTGGTCTCCAGTCATACACAGGGAGCTCTCAAACTATCTTATAAAAAAGACAGTCACAAATTATTATAGCTTCAGATACTTATACTTGGAGTTGAAAAAGGTTGGATCATCTGTAGTTAAATTCCAGTGGTGATTGAGACACCTAACTCCCAAACCAATGCTGCCATTAAAAGCAGACCAACGTTGGCTCTGAGCCTACTAAGACTAGGTTAGATTTTAAAATACATAAATATGTCTGTCTAACAACAAAGACCTTTTAAATTAGGTCAAATGAAGCTACTCTATAACCACAAGCACGGCTCTAGTGCAGTATTAGTTGCGATTGTTTTTTTTCTTTATGCAAGTCTGTCTTAGAGATTTGTACTCATGTAATTGCTGGCCGAATGCCTGACTGCAATTTCTTTCTGTCAAATGAAGACACAAATACAAGAACAATTTAATTTACACGGCGGGTTTTTTTTTGGTGTGATTTACAGTGATTTTTAGAGAGGTGCCCAAGCAGACAATGGCCCCACTAAGTTCAGTGTGACTTTCAAAATCTGCCAGAAACACTGGCAAATACTTGAGTAGTTTGTCAAGGCTCAGTTCTTCGCTGCTTAAAAGAGTATGTAAACATATATACTGTCACCCATTTTCAAGTAGGTTGGGTACATTAAGATCTAAATGAGCTAGACTCAACTCACGAAGGACTAAAGGACTGGGCATATCTTCCATATCTGTGCTGCAGGTATTTACCTGCAAAAGGAGTTTGACAGGGATGATGTCCAGGTAGATGCATGATTAAACTGGAGGGGCCACCAGCATTTGCACGAAGGTACACCACATGTGAGAAACAATGTGCTGCACACAAGGATTTTTTCCACTAGTGTATGAAATTGGTGCAGGCGTGAAGTTTCTAGTATTAATGCGGCGGGTGTACCACATCTCCTTTCCACTGATTGCTGGCTAAAAAAAAAAAAAAAATAGTTGCTGTCTCAACTGCTGGGTTCACAAAATGCTTCCCTCAGTGAGTCACACCAAATGCATAGAATAGTTATCATCTGTCGGCGTTAATTGATAGATAACTCTTTCAGAAACAGAAATAAACTCTTAACTCTTCTGCGTACTCTTTCTCCTTTGTACAGAGATGACACGAAGGGAAGAAAATCTTTATGAAGAATCTCATTGAATTGATGACGTTGTACAAAACAGTAACAGCGACAACGTATGGGTTAATGTGCCTAAAATGTATTGTAAACCCCAACAATTTACATGTGCATATTTGGGATATCCAACATACATTCCAGAGGATACTTGTAACAAAAACCCTGTTCACGCTCTCCGTAACCCCTTCTTCCCCTGGGCTCCGCCCTGCTGTTGACTTGAAGCCTTTTTTCATCACATCTTGATTAATACTAGGTGCTAAAAGTAAATTGGTGATAACTGCTGGTCATGACAGCTATTGTGCAAGCTCTTGCCAATGGTGGTGCTAGTTCTTTCCTGTTCTTACCTGCAGCAGCCTTCGTATTTTAATCATGGGCCCCGAGCAGAAATTGTCAATTAGATTGAGTCTTGTGGTTGTCTTTGAATAAATGTTCTTTAGCAGATAGATTTAGTGCCTTGCTACTCTATTCCCCTGGTTTCTATGTGCAATATACCTTCCATATACACTAAAATGAAGTATCTTCCTGGGGAAAAAAAAAATCTATCCAATCACACACCAGATAAAGTGGCTACTCTGCTGAACTCAAGAAAGAAATGAGAGGGCTTGATGAATGCCTTGAGGCCAAAACAATGATTCTCTTGCTGCTTTCTCTTGGCAAAAAAAAAGTAAGTTGGAAAATCTGAGTTATTTCAATTTAAACAGTACAGAGGGTTGTGGTAAAAGAGGCAGAGTCACTTCTTTTATCGTGTTTACATTTGATCAATGTTCCTTGAACAGTTTCGTCCCAAGTGGAATAAGGAAACTGGGATCTTCTGTGTAACTGGATACAAATTATTCATAACAGGGGCAGGATCTGTGAGGATGCAGGGTGAGTTGTTCCACCAATTCATGAGAGCTCTGGGGGATGCTGGATGCAAATGCAGCTCAGTTGTGTTTCAAAGGATGATTGAGTAGTCAGGAACGTGCCCATCTTAATCACAGACAATTTGCACATAATTATATCTGTTGGACTTGAGTGGGCTGTGAAAAGGAAAGATGATGGAGTCTGGAGTTTGGTTACGTCTCAGAAAAGTCTAGTCCAAGGCAGGGAGGGACAGAACGTCATCTTGCATCAAACTTATGATTTTGTGAGTTTCTGATTCTTTTTTTCAAAGAAGTTTCTTAGCTATCTTTTAGAGTGGAATTGACTGTATAGGTAAGATGCTCCTACATTGGGGCAAGTGAATGAGGGAAAACATCCCACTTGAAGAGAGTGTGGTGGGTATCAGCAGGGCATTGAGATGAGTCCAGGATCCCACAGCACTCCATGGTGCTGGGCTGGGATATGGCCATATCAGCCATAAGAGACATAGGGAGGACTGCCATTATCTAGCTAATAGGTGGATTCCAGAGCTGAGACTAGTGACTGGACACTGTGGCTGAAATTTTCACAAGAATAGTTTGTTCTTTTTGGTTTTGTCTTTTTTTGGTTGGTTGGATTTTTTTTATTTTTCTTTCTTCATTCCACCAAACGAGTAAAAAAAAAAAAAAAACAAAAAAAACCAAACAAACAAAAAAAACCAGAATAAAACAACAAAAACACAGGAAGAAGTTTATCTAGCACATATTTCAGCAGTTGTCCTGACTGGCCCTGAGTACACACACAGATGTGAGTTGCTGACTGAAAAGATGATGTTGGGGGTTGGAGGTGGACAACAGCATTTGTTGTGCTTGGCAGTGTACGTGCATGCTCTAACACGCGCTCTTCTGTGAGAGCATATGGCTGGAGGAGGCAAAAGAGAAAGAGAATAGTTGTTACTATGATATGAATGGGTATAATTAGGTGCCTCGCCCAAGGTGACATGGAAATCCTGTCAAAAATGAAAATGGTAATCCAGGTCTTGTGCAGAAAAGCCTGCTGCAATAAACACAAAGTTATCCTTCCTTTTCTAGCTGCTGCTTTCCAGCTAAGCTCTCTCCTCCAGGGCCGTGGGCTTTGGTTTTACCTCTAGTAACATAATGATTGAAAAAAAGGTGCTTGGGCAAAAAGGATTAGTAACTCTAAGCTTCCGACCATGGGCAGTATGTAGAACAAATGCCTCTTACTGGCAATTAGTTCAAAGGCCCATCTTAGGTTGTGGGGGTTTTTTGGTGTTTTTACAATTAATTAATTTTTTAATTAATCTTTGAACTTCTGTAGAATGGAAAAGACTCCTGCGCAATGCAAACTCCAGCAATTTTGCGCTGACTAAAATGGAGGCAGCATTTGCCTGTGTTCCCCTGCAATTACAAAGCAACTCTCTTGTTTTGTTTGAATTTCCTTTGTCGTTATGAAACACAACAGGCTGACGGCTTGATATTAAAGGCAATTGTGTTTCCATTCATGCAGATGCCAGCCTGTTTAGGTGAATTTACTAAGTCCCTAGATGTACATTTTTATATTATTGCTGTCTCTGGGCCGTGCTGAGCATTTTAATTCTCTGAAAATAACCCCTGTTTTCCTTTCATCTCTTCATTAGCTCTTTCATCATAAGGACATGAATTTAAAAATATATATATATCTTAAAGTTGTATGTAATAAAGATGTTTTTATCATTCCAATTTGTTGAGCTGTGCTTTTAAAGTTGCATGGCTTTCACAACCATAAAATGGCACAATTATTTTTGTGCTGTATTGCTTTGTACCCTGAGGTTCCATTTAAAGCAAAGCAGAGAGACATGTTTATAGGCAGTATTGAAAGCAATGTATATGGATCTTGATGTCAAGCATATTTTATTGAAGTAAGATTAGAAAGGGATCTGATGACAAGTTCTGCACTACTGAAGAGAAATCAGAATTGGATTTTGTGCCAAGCTGCACATTGTTAAATCAAAATTAAAGTAATACCAAGCTGTGTTGTTATTTTTGTGGCTTTTTGGTGGCATCTTTTAAAGACAAAATTTACAGCCAATTATGAGTATTTTAAAGTAAATATTCTGAGCTTTTTGGACATGATGGTACATGCTGATGCTATCCCAGCCAGGCCTTTGGGTTGGGGAGAATTTCTGTAGGTGTATCAGATATCTGAAGATTGCAGCTTACTGCTATATATTGTGCGTGTATGCTTGGATTAAATCCTTGCGAGTAAAACTAATTTCCTTTCTATATAAAATCACCCTGTTAAGTACATCTCAGGTAAAAATCCCTTTTTATTTGATCTCTTCATCTATTTTGTTAATGTTCTGACAACAGGCTGAGAAGGTTTGGGTTTTTTTCAAGAGGGATAGGCTTAAATTCAATCTGTTTTTAAGTCAAATGCTTAGGGTTGGCTCTAGTTAATATCTGCAGTACAGGAAGGAAAACAGTACCAGAAAATCAGCAAAATTGCAGATTTTCTTTCCATGTACAATTTTGCATTGTGCTGGGAGGGGATCCCATAGGAAACACAGTTTTGCTTTCAAATTTGCATTCTGGATTCATAGAGGGGATCCATTTCTGATTGATAGAGGGGACTCCCAAAGTACAGGCCTAATTAGACCTTTTGTGCTTCAGGATGTGAAGGAATGGCCTCTTAAAGGATGGTCAAATTAAATATCTTGCTTCAATGTTTTATGATGAGCTGCTCCACAGGAACATCTTGTAGTTTGCATTAATGCACTAAAATTTCTGTGATGGTACAGTATTAGTGTCTGGAAAAGACAGTTACTGGAGGCTTTTGAAGCTATGAAGTAGTATGACTCAAACTTCTTAGTGTGCTATTGCAAGAATTTGAGTATGTAAGGGAACACCAAATTCCTATTTTAACTGCCAGCTCTGCATGTTCAGCATGGGCTCTGAATGTCAAAGCTAGATTTTTTTTTAATCGTCACTGGTGTTATTAACGTCTCTCACCTCTTTTTCCCATGAGACAGTAATCTTAGCAATATATGATCTAATAAATACAGATGATTTAAAATCCCAGCTGCTTTTACTCCATCTAGTCATAGTTTAGCCACTGCCTGGTACGTGTCATGTAGTAACTGTCTTCACCTTTCCGGTTCAGATTTTAGGCCTGTAGATGTTGGCATCCCAAACATATTCCTACTTGCTATTATTATTTCTTTAACATCTGGAGTTTTATAGCTCAGTCCCAGACTCCGTTCACCCACAAGGGTGAATAACATAGAGCTACTGTGCAAAATACACTTCTTCGGTCAGGTGGGCTTTCTAGTTCCAAAACTTCTGTTTTAATCTTTGAGCAATGTTTCTTTATAATAGCATATAATATGTTTATATAGAGAGAATCATATATAATATGGTTCTATATAATAATAAGATCTGTGGTACAGAAGTACGATTTTTGCCTGTGCACTGAAAGACTGTGGATTTGGTTTTTGTTTTGGTTTTTTAATGTTAGCAAAATCTATCTACAGATTAAATCCCATCCATAGGACTGTTACTAGGTGAGGACTAGTAATCTTTAAATGCTAGTTTTCTGAAAACATATTTATCCAGAGGGAGGAAGGAAGAAAAGTTGCTTTAATTTAGTTTTACATTTCCAGTCATTTGGGTGGCACAGTAAAAAGGTCTTTTGCCAAGCTCAGGGGGAGAAGATAGTAAATGACTTATTGTTGTTTTAAATATTTGGCTGTTACAACTTGAGTATGCTAGGCCCACATATTTTTAGTTAATTTTTGGAATTTTTCCTTTTTTTTCAGTTTCTATGGAGAAATCTGATACGAGGAGAAATTGAGGAATTTACCACCCAGCAAAAAACCAAGCTGAATGTATTAGTTAATACCAGCCCCACAGTTGGTTTGTCCATTTTTAAAGGGACACATACTGCTTGGGCTTGAAGAATGAATCAAAAGAAAAGACCAGGATGATATATTTGGGGGAAAACTTTGCAAACAGCCATGTTTCTGCAAGTTTGCCCAAGCAGGCAAACCTGCGGAATCCATAGCAATGATCTTCTCTGTCTAAAAGGTACTACTCCTGTGTTGTTCACTGTTAATAAAAGCTTAAGAACTGGGTATTTGGGAAGATATTGTCCTAAAAATAATGAATGTTAGTAAATGGGGGGGAAGATGCACAGGACACTCTCTGAGATCAAATTACCAGCTTGAGCAGAGTTGTCTGTCACCCACTGCAGGTAATACACAGAGAAGGATGTCTTGAGGGAAATGATGGCATCCATTTTTGGTTGCTTTTCTTCTGACATTGGTATGAAAGCAAACAGGCTTCGTAAGATCTGGAGGCTTTTGGCTTCCCATTTGGTTTTTGGTGCCAGGTGACCTCTACCGTTGACACTCAGTGCCATTCTCGGCCAGGCATGTGAGTGCAATACGTGTCAGCAGTTGTACTGCATATATATTTTTTTATTCATCCTTGGGACATGCACGGTGAAAGACTTCTCGAGCCCCTGCTGTAATGCAGCATGTTAATTTGGCAGCCTTGTTTATACAGGCACTCGGCCTCTTCCTTTTCTCACCCATTCAAATGCTCTATTTTGGCACGCGTGTCAACAAGTGTGATCAGGTGTAAAGAGGCATGCGGCACAGAAGTGACGTAGCTGTCACATAGGATGGACTTCCCACAGTCGAGACGGCACCTCCCATGGTATTGTGCCGGCTGCCCATACGCAGCCCATTGGCACCCGTGCCCCCGTGAGAACTGGTTCACCAGCAAGGAGGTAGCATTTATGCCTTTTGGTAAATGTTTGTGGTTTGACCCCAGTGTTGCAGTGCCACCGCTGCATTAGCTCAGTGATTTCCTTGCTTTGCGCTCTTCTCGGCGTGGGCATACGCTGTCGTTCATCCCGCTCGTATTTCGGAGCGATTTGGAAGCCAGCCAGCCGGAGGTGACCTGATTCCAGTTGTCAGCGTCAAAATCTGCAGACAACAAGATCTTGTTGCTTTATTGGTTGCTGCCAGGAAATCATTCTGGTAGAACACACCCTGAAAGTAATTTAATGGGACTGCTACATTTCAGATTGCTTAGAGGGCTCCACTGAAGGTAGGTCTCGGTTATAGAGAAACTTCACAAAACGCTGTGCAGTTAACTGCAGCAAGTACTGTGTGTTGTGTTGGCCTTCCCAGCGGATGAGGAAGCAGTACAAGTGCTAAATACTGGTGGAAGAAATTATCAGAGATGTATGAAAACATGATTTATTCAGTAGGAGTTACGAAACATTTGGTTTCAAACCATTAACAGTCCAACAGTAATGTTTTGAAAAATAGTGTATTTTGGTGTTTAGGGAGATTGATAGCAAAAGGTGTTTTAATTCAACCATCTTCCTTTGCATCTAGCACAAGCCAAACCAGCTGGAGAGGTTTATCCATCAGAGGTTTCACAAGCTGGTGGATCTGAGACAGTTTCCCAGAGGCTGGGTGGTGAGAACCCAGGCTGGATGTAATGCCCTTGTGAAATACGTGATGTCTCAGTCCTGTCCCCGAGGTTGATAATCACAAATAAAGTTTCCGTACCTCAGAAGAGAGACCAAAGATGGGTTACTCCAAAAGTCAGGGCTTTTAGCTGCTTGTCAAGCATCGGCATTTCTCTGCTGCCTGCCCACGATGCGCCAGCAATGGACTCCATCCGTAACTTCCAGATGTAGAGCTGTCAGTCTTTCACTAGTTCAAATTCAACTTTAAAATAAAGCCAGGGCTTCTCCATAGCTATGCAGGCTATTTTTGATGGCTTCTACAATGGCTGAGATGTAGGCAGGTGTCTGTGCTGTTTTTCAGTGGTTGGGACAAAGCTTTGTGAGTGATATGGAAGAAGGAAATGAAGAGGGGTCACAACAGGGTCGCATTTTGCTGGGCTTGCCTGTCCCCTTTCAGAAGTTACCCTCCCTCCACCAAACACAATTCGTTCTGACTTCCATGAACTTATAAGTGATTAAGGGTAGGAATCGAGAAATCCCAGAGCGTGAGAGCTCAAAGCGTTCAGATTAAATGGGGCATGGTGACAAAAATGTAGGCAAAGGACACGGAGCAAAATTCCAACTGTAACTGCAGTTGTGCGGTATCAAGCAGTTATTCAGACAATGAACAATTGAAAAGCTATTCACATCACTTCACATTTGCTTAGCCTTGTGGCTAACATGTCATTTTGGCTATTGTTAGACGGCAACCAAAAGCAGTGAAAAGTCTCTACTACTTGGGAAAGAATTTAAAAATCTGAGTAAATGAATAGCTCTTTCTTGGATGCCTCTTATTGCCCTAAGTTAGACATGGAAGTGTTAGGTGAACTCGACCTGTTCTCTGCAAGTGTCTTGGTCTCTCCGTAGCATATGTGGAAAGCCAGAGAAAATTAATTAGAAAGGACGTATCTAATTTTTGCACAGTGAAAGCTAAGTAAAGCAGATTCAAGCATGACAAAAAAAGGTACAAGGAGACATCTCTTGACAGGAGTCTGTGTCTGCTTGCTTTGCAGATTTTCCCCCAACATGAATACAGTTCTTTTATTTCTGACTTTGGATGAAACTGAAAGAAAACTGAAAGAAAGGCTCCCTTTGCAGTACCTATCTGAAGCCTGAACAAGAACTAAATCAAACTTCTTTAATCTAAAGAAAGCATCTGGTTCAAATATTGGCTTTGAACTTGGCTGCTGCTTCTTCTGTAGAAGCTATTAGGCCTTCCCCAGGTCTGACCTGGGGCTTCCAAAATCTGAGGGTTTTTCTTTTTCTTTGGACTGCCAGCAGCAATTGCTTTTAACTGCTGTGTTTAAAAACCAAATAAACAAAAAACCCCACAACAACTAAAACACTCTGATGTCTAAAGTCCATGTTATAGAGAGATGATGTATTATATCTTTGTGTAGCAGTACAGGGGAAACCAACTACACAGGAAAGACCTTCTTTAGCCACTGAGACTTGCAAGGGTATCAGAATAAAACTAAAATTAATGTTTATCAGTGCCAATGCTATTGTTTGGTTTTAGCATTTCACTTGATGCAGAACAAACACAGACAAATAAAAGAAACCTGTTCATGACAAAGAAAACTCTCCCAAATGCCCTAGTCAAGAAGAAGCAAGCCTGTCTGCCCAAATTCTTGACATGCAGCATACTTTAATTGCGGTTTATTTTTTTTAAATTCATTTCCATGTTTCTGCTGAGTGAAAATCAGGCAAAGCCATGCAATTGCGTTTTGTATGACTGCTAAGGGGTCCTTCTGTATGTGTTAATGTGTGGCCTGACACAATGGTTAACATGGGAGAGAAGGGATGTCTCAAACCTTCCTTTTACAGTTTCCAGCTCTCCTGTCTCCTCTGGAACAAACATCAAAAGCAATAACTAAATAGGGTTGGCTGATTTGATTATTTTTAAGTTGTATTCAGCTCCTTACGTTGTAAGGACCAGAGCTTAATTGCTTGTCTGCCTGATAAAGAGACAAAGGTACATGGTTAATAAATAGATCAAACGAGGTCAAGACATAGGACATGGAGTCCATAGGAATCAGGGATCCCATCCCAGTTTGGCAATAGACATCTTCCATGACCCTGGAGAAATTGTTTCATGTCTAGGGGGCCTCTGTTCACTATTAGAAAAACAGGATGATAATAACTTAAGTATTATGACGATATAACTCATTAGCACTTGCATGGGGCTTGGGCATTGCAAAGGTGAAAGCGCTTTCCTGATGTGGTCTTAACTTCATGGCTAGAGTAGACTCAGTCAAAATCCAGTTTGTCCTCCAAAATACTACTGAGTCCAGTTCTCTGTGTGCTTTAAGAATAAGAACAGACTAGGTGTGGGGTTTGTTTTGTTTTTTCCATGGTTATACCAGTTCCATTGGCAAGGTAGGAGCAAAAGGCTTTTTGAAATGAGGGACACTGTACTTGGATTGAAGGAAACAGTGTATCATGCAAGCTAAATTACTTTGTACAAATAACTAACACAATTATGTTTTTATATTAAAAACAGTAATTCACAGTCACAAAATCCATTCCCTGAAGACAGCTTAATACAAAAAGGCTGATTTGGCGGTTGTGTGTTCTGCCAAACCTTTTTTAAAAGTAGATATTTATTTTTTAATTTTTTTTTTTAAGAGTACTTCGGAAAAATAGTAGTGAGAAATATAAACGGGGTGTCTCCTTCTATAAATTCTTGTATAAACTGCTAGACTCACAGACAGACCTATCTGCCTCTGTGCTAGGCTCTGTACAAAAGCAGCTAAATTCAGTCCATATTACAATTTAATTAAAATAAACTGCAATGAATATAAGGAAATCCTTGAAAAGCAAAAGGCGAGAGTCTTTGGAGATTAATCATATTTGTCACTTAGAAGCACTTTCAGCACAAGTAGGGGGTTTCATGTCTTTAAAATAAGTAAATATATGAAGGTTAGGAAGCTGCTAACATCTTCCAATTAAGAAGTGATAGTTCCTATATCAGAAGTGGTGTTTCAGAAGGGATTTTTGTAGCTGGAAGGCGTTTCCTAGGAATGTGAGCTGGGTATAGAAAGAGTCCAGTTAATCTGTTACAGGTAGTTATGTCCCTTCCTGGAGGACTAATTTGAGACAGATACTCAATTTTGAAGCAAGATACTGTAGTACCTATACGTGAAGTACGTGAGTAAGCAATGAACACAACTTCTGACAGAGTGAAGACTCTATATGATGCTTTAAAATGAAAGTGAGGACTAGAGTTGGGCTTAAGTCATTAAGCAGCATGGGAGTTTTAATATTGAATAATATTTGCTCTCATTTCCTGAACTGAAGTGTTCACAGCTCAGTTGTAAAAATCCACTAATTCATAATATTGTGGTGTTTATGTTCTTCAGGAAAAAGGGTTTTTTTAGTACAAAATCTTACTCTTGGCAGGAGGAGAGGATGTTAAAAAGGAGAGCACTTTCATGTAGCGTTCGTTAATAGCAAATCCATTTTTTGCTTTTTACCTGCAGCTTGTTTTCTGTTCAGAGAGGGATTCATAGTTAGGTATGTTTAAGGGAGGAAAAATAGATTCCTTATTAGATTATGTTTTTTAATTTTTAGGTCTACTTTCATCAGTGTTGATATATTTGAAAGGCAAAGTTAGAACTATTTAAGTTGCTTGCAGAGGTAGACATCAGCACACTTGCAGCCTCTGTTTATCAGAGCTGTCCTGTGTGGCTGCATTTGTAACATCGAGCATCTATGAACAGGCCACAGGGCAAATAGTTTAAAATGTGTTGCAATTTGAGAGGCTGCTTCTTTTTTGTCTTCTCTCTAAAATGGAATTGTAGTGGTAGGTCCCAAACAATCTGAAGACAAGTGTCATTTCATTCTTTTTCTCTAAACTCGTCTTTCTTGGACTCAATGTAAAGGTTCACTTTCAGTTCTGTGATGAGTCTTAGAAACTCAAAGTAGCAAGTCCATCCTAGAAAAGAATATTATCGCAGTTATCTATGCAAAAGAGAAGCTGAAGTGGAATCTAAGTCATCCAGACAATCTCAAGCCCTGAAACCTAATTTTAGTCTTTCAGGGAGTGGAGAGGGATACACAGATCTACTTACTCCAACATTAGACCAGCCAAAAAAGGCACATGTCATCTGAGACTTGAGCCTGTGGAAACAATTTGGAATGAAAGTGTAGGAGGAAACTGCTTGCTTAATCATCATCTTTCCACATCTTCACTGAAGAAGAAAAGTAAGTCAGATAAATCCAATTTGCATGAGATTTTTCATGCATGCAGCTCCTGCTGTGAAGAAGAAAAATATTTCCTCTGCATTTGGAGAAGCCATGATAGCCTGCCAGTGGCTAGTTTAACATCTGTAAGCCCACCTGGCTCTTAACCACGTCCTGTGAATCCAGACAGATAAAGCAATCTTATTTCAAAGACAGTAAGTTCAAATGTAGTGGCTGCGCATAGTCTTTTATCTTCCATGCACAATCCATTACTGTGTTTTCAGCACGTATTTCCAATATCATACCCAAATAGTCTAAATTGAGAATTGAGATATGTCTCACTATAGAGGGCCTTGCCTGAGTAGTAGGAATATCTTATTAAATAAAACACATTATTTTTATCAGTGTAGAGGATTCCTTAAATACTTTCGCTTATCACATGCCAAAGGAAAAGATATGATGATACCTGTTTTTAATTAATGATTTCACTAACTGTTGTATGATTTTATATTTTTTTCAAATATAGCCCTTCAAGGGCTTTAGATGCTTTAACTTAACATTGTTACAATTTTGGGGAGGCAAAAGGGCAGAAGTGTGTGTTTTACATTGAAGCCTTCACCACGTCTTTTAGCTTTGCCTGCCTTTGCGATTAGGGTGCATAGCATATCACGTAAAACTACTTCTGTTTTCCTTTTCCAGAGCTGCAAAGTTTGAATTTATAACCCTGTGGGTTGCTCCAAAATGAGTTGGTTTAACCAAGGAGTGTTACTACAAACTTGAACAGCTGGAGTTGGGCAAAGTTGCAATCAATTGGTCATGATGGGAGCTGCTAAGGGAGTCTTCATTGCAGTTAGTTTTGAGGTACTGCACCAGGACGGTCATTAAAACTGGTGTTCCGTTGTCAAAGCAAATACTGATCAGAAAGCTTTTTCTACTGATGGGAGAGGAAGGTTTATATGATCTAAGGGGATGGTGCCTATTTTCCAAAGGAAAGGAAAACGTGTACTATTTAAAGTCCTTGAAATGCTGCTTCAAATTCTGAAAAACACCTTGGATGTCACTAATATATCTAGAAAAGCCAAGCACGTGAGAATTTAGGCATGTAAAGGTGTGATGCTGCAAAAGAGGTGATGCTTCCTGTGTGGTCAGCAAGAGCGGAGGACCTATCCCACCCTGGAAACTCCCAAAACCTTTTCTCAAACAGTAAGCTAATAGTTTCTTGCCAGTGATAATTTTCTCTGAATGGCAAATAAACCTTCCAAGAAATGTAATATGGAAAAGCGCAAGCCCTCCATACGACTTCATCTAGTAATGAGAAAATGTTATTATCTGGAAGTGAAAAAATTGAACTTTGGGAACTTTGTTTAACAATCATTTCTCTTCCTGATTGAAATAAATGAGCCCAAAGATTTAGCCCCATGTTCACTCTTCAGAGAAAGGGCTTTTACATTGATTTCTTTCAATGAGCATAATTTTTTATTTTGATGTGCAATTAGGGCAAATTCAACTTATTTTTTTGCAGCTCTTACTTTCACACAATGACCCTTAATTAAACGCACTATACAGAGATGGCAGGTGACTTGACACGCAGGGCTGAGACTCTGCTGTGATCATAATTAGAGCCACAGTTCACACCAGCCAGTGGCACTTTTAGGAATATAAAGCTGCAAAATTGAAGGTAAGAAAGCCAAAGCCCATAATGGCTCACTACAGAGCTAGCCAGTCAAAGCCAAGCACGGACAAGCTCTCAGCTGTATATATGAGCTGGTGTGTATAGCATCGTGTTGACTAGCTAGTGCTCACATATAGCAAAGGATACATCTCATTAGCAAAATCCAAAGCCAGGTCTGAACGCCTAATTTGCTTGCGACTTGCTGTTCAACAGCAACCCCCAGTCAGTAAAAGGAGCCCTGCTTGTCAGCAAGGGCTGTGCTAATTGTGTTTAATGTGATCCAGTTCCCTGCCCTGAATCCTGGGCTGAAAGCCAGTGGGGACCTTCAGCTCCTCCTGTGGCTTTGGGCATTCACAGTTTCCATTGCCCTAATACGTGAGCAATTCTTGCGTCCCGTACCAGCATGTTAATTCTCCAAAGCACTTTGCAAATCCCTGCGTGGTCGGTTGCAGCTGGCCGCTGTAGAGGCACATCGATTTGAATGTGTACATGCGGACGCTTACCTGCCGAAGCAATGCTATAGCACAGTTTTGCTTGATATTTTCATGCAAACTGTGTCGTGTCCCAAAGTATCTTCCAATGATAAATACTCTTTTAGAGCGAAGCAGGTGTGGTAGAGTATGGAAGATACAAGGAAATAACTGGGTTTTTTCTACTGTGCTCTAAGGAAGATGGAAAATTGAGAAAGCAAGACTATCCAAGGAGACTTGTCCAGGTGGCTAAAGGACAATTTAGAGTGACTTTCCTGCCAGATTCTTTCAGACTCTGAAATTCCTGAGCTGGTCAGGATTTCAGCCTCTTTCTACTACATATACCAATGTTTCTTGACACTTAAAACTAAGAACCTAGTCAAAAGCTTAAAAAGGAGATCAGCGTTGGGCAAAGGGGGAACAAAGAGGTAACCTGAGTCCCTGAAAATGGGCTCTAAGGATAAAACTGGGCAAACTTCAAATTCTGAGATCAGTTGGTATTCCAGCAATAACCTGTTTTCAGATGCTACATGTTTTGCTGAATATATGACAAGGATAGCTATGACACAGGGACTTGAGGAGCCTTGGAGAAAAACATAGTTAGAAATACTTCTGGGTTTGCCGAACTTTTTGTTTTTTCTCCTTTTTAATATATCCTGACTGCCACAGTCCATATTTTCTTTGTTCGAAACTGTACAGTAGCTGTCTACAAACTGCTGTAAAGTGCAGTTACCTGTTATTGCCCTGTAAATAATTGAATAACCTCTTCCAGGCAACATGGTCAAGATGCAGATTTAATTTACTTACAGGCCAGGAGTAAAGACGGTTGAATCCGTTTGGTTCACTGTCTGTGTCTGGAGGTGTTGCGTGCAGGTACATAAATAGTTTACTGAACCTGTCAAATTCTCTGCCAGGAACGAGCATGCCCTCTGGTCTGCTACATGTGCTTATATGAAACAGTTCCCCTTCAGTTCTCAAGCAGCAGGGAGTAATATATTTTCCAATACTTTTGTGGAAGTAGGTAAAAGACATAATGAATCATACATATAGTAGCAGAAATGGACACAGGGTTTGGGTTTCTGGGGTTTTTTTGGTGGTGGGTTGTTGGTTTTTTTGCAGGGGGAAGCATGGTATGAGATTTTTTTGGTCTCTGTGCTCCTGTGAAATGATATAACCTAATGGGAAAGGTGATGTGTAATTGTCTCTGCCAAAATTTTGACGGTAATCGACAATAGGGCTGAAATGCTCCCTAATGTAATGTTCGGGTTGTGAAATGAAGCGCCGGAAAATCAAAACTCAAATTAGTCACCATAAACATGAAATCAGATGCGCGTGGCCTGCAGCTTGCCATGGCAATGGCCCTTTGAGCTGTGATGCTGGGAACCAGCAGGTTGCTTCATACCAAAGGCTTTCAGAACTGCTCAAGGGGCTGCTCCGCAGAACCGTCCCCCCGTCACGAAGGCATAGGTTTGTCACATCTCTAATGAGGATGTCACATTAAAACTGCTTTTTGGAGAACTAGTACCATGATAAGGAGTGTGATTAAAAGAAGAGGCTAGCTTATATTTTACTTAAAGCCAAGATCCAAAGTCAGTAATATCCCTTGACTAGTTACTTGAGCCTTTCAAAATCTTTCATGTCTGATTTTCAAAGTTTTTGTATTGCTTAAAGAAAAAGAAAATGCTTTTGACTCTGATCTGCACTCATTAGATAAAACTTTAATTGATATAATTTCCTCCTCAGGTTAGTATGTTTTGAATTCTTCAGTCTCTATTATATTTTTTAAAATAATTTTAAAAAGACAGGTGAAGAGAAAAATAATTTTTTATGGGTGAGAGAAGTTGGAGGGAAGAGAGAGAAGAGAGAAATCTTCTCTTAAATGAGGTATCATCATCTGCAGATGTCTCATCATCTAAATTGCTTTTCCAGAATAATTAATAAAACCTGGATGCCACTATTTCTCCATTAACACTACCCCTTTGGAACTGTAGATGCTAAAAATCATGTTGACAGCACAACTTTTCCAATTGCTGCCATTAAAAAAGGCTAAGATAATAGAAATGAGAACACTCCATTCAGCTGTCAGTCTCCAAGATGTGAATGCTTTAAGGCCTGATCACATATAATCAGTAAAATTCCTCTTTATTTTGGTAAGATGGTGGGTGTCTAACACACTGACACACACACAAACGTGCTTGCAATGTCCTGGCGATGTTCCAGAATGGATAATGATTTCCCTATCTCAGTTCCCTTACAGTTTGGATTAGATACAGTATTTTTCTGCTTTTGCTGTTGTAAACTCTTTTTATATCGCATGGCTGTGCACTGTTAAACAGCTGTTACCGTCCTCTCTAGAGGCGGATGCATTAAGCCATGCTGTTTGCAGAAATACTTTAAGTGCTTTTTAATGAAAAGTATAGAGGTGGGGAGCCACTGTCCAAAATGATGATATTTTCTTGGAAATTGCCTCTCTTTGAAGGTCATTGAAGAGATGCTATTGTTTTGAATGGGTGGTCCATAGTCTTTCAACGGTCCATGTGTCCCGTTCGTGGTTGCCTTCCATCCAAGGACGGTGCGGTGCCTTCCCGCAAAGTGACTGAAAGGTGACTGTCCCCAGTGTGTAACCAGATGTGTAGCCACCACACAAGTGGTTTGCCATAACCCTGACCAATAAAGACAACGTGAAGCCAGAGCTGGTGTCTCAGAGAGGAGGTGCCCAGTGGCAATATCAGTGCCCAATGACTCCACTACTGTACGACCTGGGAGTTTCAGGTTTTGCTATCACTGCCGTTGCAAGGCAGCAACTCCTGACTTGAAGTCTATTAGTTTTGAAAATAACTTTCTTGTACGGATAGATATAAGTAAAAGCATTATATCTGTGTATAATAATGTGCAGCTAATATTTATAGAAGTGCTCTGTACTGCTTAATAGTTTGTCACTTTTGTTGCAAGCTTACATAAAATCTATGGCTGCTGTAGGGCAAAGGTATAAAACTTTCATGAGTAATATAAAATATACAAAATGTTGTTGTTAATATTTAATACAATTTGCAGCAGTCAATGTGCACAATCAATGTTTATTAATTAAGTTGTTCTGTTGCAATAGCAATTTCTTCTTTTTGGTGTATGTGTGTCTTCGGGGAGAATTTAGCAAGCTTTTTTGACCCTTTCAAAAAAAATTGGCACGTTTAACAATAGTGTTGGCAACGTCTTACATTACTTGTTTGCCTTTTCTTCAGCAAGTAAACGCAACTCTTTCAGTGACATCTTCTATTTAAACACACTACATGATAAGAGAACTGGGGTTTGGCCAGGGTGTTTAATAAGATGTGTTGCAATTCAGGCTGTTTGTAGCAGCCATACTGACGCACTGCAGATAATCTAGCATTTGGGGGTGTGGTTTTTTTGTTTTAACCCGGTTTCCTACATGTTCATGGGGATTGCAGACAGCAGTATGCAGGGTAGGAGCTGAATGTATTCAGCTGGTACCCGTAAGATCGTAAGATCTTTAGTTAATTTGGTCCATGTCTTGCTGTACCTGTTGAATCAGGCCCTGTACTGAATTGCCCCAAAGGGGCAGCGCCTTGGCCCCAGGCACAGACATGCCCACGTTGGGGACGCTTCCCCTGGAGCCTACAACACCATAGGGTGCTTCCTCTGAAATCACAGGAGGGAGGTAATTCCCCGACCCAAATGTTCTTGCAGGGTTGAACTGGTCAGCAGCAGGATTTTGAGTAACCCCGCCACAGCTCAGATTGGTCTGGTTTCTCAAGATTGCATGAAAACCATTAGCTTTGAGGTCTTTGTAGTACCAAAGGGGCTGGTTGTGATGGAGAGCCACCAAGGGCCAGGGCCTGTTTCAGCAGCAGGTGTAGCGTTTGATTCAAGAGAATCCAGGAGATTATTTCTGTCACCTGAAGTACGTGGTTAATCTCTCACTGCAGTTTTAATCTGTCTTCTCTGTTTTTTCTGTGTTATGTCTCTCTTAAATAAAACTAAGCTGTTTTAAGATGATTTCTTCACACTATAAAATAACTTAATACATCTATCACAAAAACCTTTTGTGATAGCGCTTAATGCTATATCAAAATTATGTGTAGTCTGTAAAGTCCATCCTTTCATTTTCATCTGTGTGCTGTACTGGTTGAGAACTGCTTAAGTACATTTTATTTCTATTTTTTCCCCTAGACCATACTGAACTCTCCAGCTGCATTAGAACTGGAGCACTTCATGGTTTGGGGGTTTTTTTTGGCTTCTTCAGAAGTAAAAACATTTTACAAGATAGACTAGAGCAGTGCAAGAAGTGGTTCTGCAGCAACCACAAAGTGGTTAAGTCATTAATTTATTTGTCTAAAATCATCCCTAAAGTAAACATAAAAGCCATGATACTTTATTTAATTTGTCCTCTGGGCTAAAAATGTCTTGAGATTACCAATGATCTTAGTTGTAATAACTTTTATGTATATATGTATATAACTGTGCCACATTAATTTGAACTATACTGCTAGGGGTTTATTGAAATATATCAACCTTATTGCTAATATTTCACAGACGGTTCTTCATTTCAGCAATATAGAATTCAATTTAGCAGAAATGTGATATTCCTTCTGAAATTTTAAATTCCCAGCAGATGTATAATTCAATTAAGTCCAGCAGATTAAAAAAATTGAAGTCATTCTCTATACATACACTCTTTCTACTCAGTTCCAAAATAATGAAAAACTACAGCTGTTCAGTTTTGGTTCATCTATCGCTTTGTACAATTTTTATGGGTTTTATGTGTAATCACATTTGCAGAGAGAATTTTTATACAGCCTGCTCCATTTTGCACAGTTATTATCTTTCCACATTAAAAACGGATTGTAAAAACTGATACACAAGCCTTGGGCCCACTCCTTAAGGAAAGTAAAGCACGGTCATTAATCATGGGGGGGGCGCAGGGGAAAAAGGAGCTTGTAAAACTTAATTGTTCTGTTTCTTTGTGCTACGGGATGGCCTTTGTCTCCTCTTCTTCCTTCCATCAACACGCTTTTTTTATTTTAAACTCTTTCCAGTCTCTGCGTGGAACTAAAAGGGTCATTTATTTGTGCGTAACCGACTTCAGCAGAAATTGGACACAGGCATTACCTAAAACTGTAATTCTCCTCTGAAGGTGAAGAAGTCCCTTCGTGTAAGCGCCTGCATGCTGAGAGCCTTATCAAACCCTTCTTAAGTTCTTGGCTCGTGTTCCTAGGCCAGCGCTCGAGGTCAGGTTTCCATGTCAAATGTCACAACAGTGTCTGTGATCTGTGCAGAATAATTTAATTTCCTGTGCCTCAATTTGTTCATTTTTGAATGCAGCTGCAACACAGACCTGTTTCAGAGGGAGCTACTTGCACCTAAGCAATAGCTCTGTTTGTTAAACTGGGATGCCTACAACCTTGCTACTCTGTAGGGATATAAGTGAGGTAAACCTTGAATATATTCATATAACTTATGCTTCAGAGTTCGCCCATTTCTTTTTTTTCTAGTCACATCAGTCTATTAAAATATTACCTCTCTCTGTCTCTGTATTCCTGGTCCAGAGGGGAATGAAAATCTGTTTAATCTTAGCATTTCAAACATAAAATATATAAAATATTTTTAATCAAAGTTCCAAGTGTAGGGTGTCAGAAGGGCATTTCAGAAAAAGTTTACCCTATGATTCCTTCCAACAAGCGAGCATTTGCAACTCTCCCTAAGCAGTCACTCAAAGGTAAATAGCTTAAGCATTAGTGATCACCACTGCATCTAATCAACTACCTGATTGCCTATACGAATCCTACACTGCTCAGTATTGACCTCCATGAAGAAAAAAATCGATTTACTGACCTGTCACTAGATTGTTTTCCAGAAAGTATAAGGGACTTACCCATGCTTGTTGAAGATGCTTCTTATCTGTAAGGTGTCTTGCCTTTAGCAGATAACGGCGGGGTTGTTTTCTCTCCTCCTTCCCCAGCAAAACTGGAATGTACAGCTGTTGAAATGGGAGAGAAGATTTCACTTTGATTCTGTTTTAGCTAAAGGATCTGGCTTTGGGGTGAATAAATCAGCTGAGGAAAAATAACTGGCAAAAAATTAATGTTGGCAGGAGAGCAGTATTGGAGGGAACTGTGAACAATCACGCTAGGTGAAATATGATGTATGTACTTGCCATAGCGTGTGCAATAACACAGCTGTCCTGTCCATGGTTACTACTTCAGCAGCCATGAAAAGGTTTTCAGATCAGACTCTGCAGTCATCTGTGTTACAAACTGATAATGAGACCACCTTAATAAGTATGGAAGAAGAAAAGCTTATTTACTATTGACCTGTGGTTTTTATGTCTTGTGTATGTGGCAGCATGTTAAGATCTCAGTCATCATTTGGGTACTATGCATTCCTCTTACTACTCCTCTTAATCTATATTTTGGTCTATGAAGTTTGTAGAGTCTGTTTGCAGCTTTGTAGAGATCCATTTCCCAAGTTTGCTAGTTTTCTAATGGGAAAAAATGCCCATGCCATCATGAACCAAAAGGTATTAGTACCTACTGTAACTTTTCACCTCCTTCTGAATCATGTCCTATAAAATATGAAAATGCTTGAGCTGCAGTTGAGTAATTACTTCTTCCCTTCATCTAGCAGTCTGCCTGCATCACAGATGCCTCCCTACATCTACTAAGCCACCAAACCTAAACACTATCCTCTTCTGATGCTGTTATTCCTCTTCTATAGTACAGCAGCATTTCCTGGGACTGTAGGATTTGACTTCATGTTTCTACGTATGAACCAGAGCTACAGGAGACACTCTACATAAGGGACCATAAGGAAAGTCAGTGTTTACTGTGATCGGACCTTTATGCTTACTTGCGACACTTGTAACAGGCAAGTCAGGCGTCTGTCATTAAGTACGTCTAGTTATGTGAATTCTACATTCCTCTCACTCTGGACATGGAGAACATGTTATTCTCCTCTTTTTGCAGCAGCCTTTTCTGTATTTGAAAGATACAGAAGCTGATCTGTAGCTTTTGAAGGTGTTGAAGCTTCCCTCAGCCATCTACTCTCCAGATCATCCCAGCAACCCCAGTTCTTCCCCCTTTTGCTACTTGTAGGTCATAGCATTTGGAACTTGGATCATTCTTGTTGCTCTCCTCTGGGCTGTCTCTAGTTGTCTCATAACTTTGTGGTAATTCGGTGCCTGAAACCTCAGCAGCACTGGGTAGAGTGCGTTGTGCTAAAAGTTACTTTTGTGGAACAAAAATTCCCATTTCCCACAGGACTGTGTAAATGTGGTGACACTGACTTTGTGTTTATCTTTCCTGTGATCAAGGTGGTCTTCCCATCCTCCCCTTCACATCTCTGTATGTTCCTTTCAAGGCAGAACACCCTCTTCCCACCACGTCCACACTGCAGTGGTGTATTAGGAGTTAACTGCCTGCAGAAAGAACTCCTTCAGCCTGGTTAGTCTAAGCTGTAATGAAAACAAATAAATATTGTCCAGTTGGATGATAATTTATCTTTGATGTTTTCGCATTGAATATGCTGTATTGCAAAACTTTGAGTCATGTGCCCGTAGCCTGTGTTTTGGAAGCTGACCCTGTTGATGCAGGAAAGGCTCAAGAAGAACATCCAGAACAGAAGATGTTGAGAGATCCTATCCATCTGTCTGACTGATGAGACAATAAAAGAAGGATGGTTTGGTTTTTTTGCTGTTACCCAATCTGTGCTCAGACATTATCGGCGTATCCAGACACGTTGACTTTTTCCCAAGAAATCTCCACGTGAGAATTTTTTCATAGTTCTCTCTTTGCACTGAAAATCTGTTGTCCAGTAGATGGGATGGCAGTACTGAGATACTGTATCTGTACGTGATCAGTTCCTTGACTGAATAAATAATGCTTGTCAGTAAATAATTCTGGGGTTTTGTGCAAAATCTGTATTTTCTTCATAAATGGGTTTCTTTCTCTTAGATTATGAAGCAGGCATTTAAATTTGCCATTTAATTTGATTGGACAATAGGTTACATGACTGGAGCCAGGAAGGAAATGGAGCTGGGTTTCTTACTTTACCGGCCATTCCGTCTTGCTCTTTTTATTGCAGTGAGCATGTTTCATTGTCAGCTTATACAGGCTTTCACAGCTAATGCCCCACAGCAGCCTCTATATAATTTACAACTCATCAGGGCCCTAATGTAATTTCCTTTGTAAAAACTTGATAAAAGTTTTGAAAAGCTTGTGAACTTAGCTTTTATCAGGTGCAGGCATGAGTCTCCATTTAGCCTGCCTGAGTTGCAAGTGAGTAAGGGTCTGGGTTGAGCTTTGAAGTATTTGTTTGCAACTTGCCTACGGTTAAACGCAACTCTCTTGGTCTGAGAATGATGGACTTATTCAGACAGATTCAGGAACATAATGCCCAATTGGTAACTGAGATCACCCCAATTTGTAAGGAAAATTTCTCCTTTGTTTTAAAATGTTAAATCCTTTATCTCTAGCAACTGGAGAGAATAAGACAGGCTAAAGCGTGCTGCTACAGGCCTGGTCCTTCTTTCTTGGTTTTTTACTGCTGGATGCACATTAGGCTTTCAATTACTTTCTTGTTTACATCAAGAGAAGAAAACAATGCTGATTGTACCCACAGGTGGTCAGCCTTTAGGTAATCAAATGAAAGCAATTAATTCCTTCCATGCACAGCAATGCGCTTCCTCCTAATGGCAAATAAAACCTGTCACTTCCCATAATGCAGCCGAACACCGGGGGAAGGACCCACGGACACAGGCCTTTCTCAGCTGCCATATAGTTGTCCTTTTCCCCCTGAGAGGGGAGAGGTGAGGGGTCAGCGTGGGGCAGGGAGGATCTCTAAATGGATGTTTTATTTCCCAGCTGCCGCCTTTTAGGGGAAATGGATCAAAACATGCAAATCCCTGATGTGGAAAACATTGGAGCAATCCATATCCAGTAAACTCTGAGGAATGAGTGTTTTAAGGAGCAATTTGTGGTTTACTGCACTCCCAAACTCTTAAGCAAGCAGCAAATACATGCTGGAAGCGGTTGAATTCCTGCAAGCAGCGCTTGTTCTGCAGTGAGCCGGGGTGCAGGTACCTCGTGGCTCAGATCCAGGGTCGGTGGTTTCACAGCCCTGGGTACACCCTGTGATACTGTCGCATTGAAAACCAGCTGCTATCTTTCCTTCGATGTCCAAGAAAAGCACCTCTTTTTACCCAAGTGATGGCACAGCAAAAATGGAGATGAGTAAAGCAGACATTATCGGGATGAGGACAGCAATCCATCCTCCCAGCACAGGTAGCCAGGTATTTAAGAATCCTCATCAAAACCTTATGGCATGGGCCCTCAGAAGAAACTAGGAAGATGGTCTTTAGAATGCTTGAAGGTATACAAAGCTGTTAAGTTGTTAGTTTGGTTTGGGGGGGGGATGCGGTTCTCTCCATTAAAGTGAGGCTTAGAAACCTACTTGTAAAACAAACAAGAAAAAGCATCCTGCTAAGAAAAGTGCTACCGTGGCACTTGCAATAAAAGCGAAGGAGCTGATAATCCTGTGTCCTGTCTTTTCAAAACATACATTTGAGAATTTTATGACTTTGACCTGGGTAAGCATGAAATCTTACTCAACCCTAGCTTGAAACTCTTGTGGTTTTTGTCTTTTGAATTGCAGTATGGGTGAGCTGACAGTTCAAATTTAGGTATACTTAACGTTTCGTTTTTACCAGAAAAAAACCTCTGTAGTTCGTTCTCATTTGGTCTATTTACATGCGTAAGTGGTCTGAGTGATACTCGTAAGAGATTCCAGTGTGTCCTAACCCAAAACAAATTTAGAGAAAACTCAGCAGTGGACAGGGTAGGCTTTTGTTTTATTTGGGGTTGATTTTATTTTTTTTTTTTCCTAATAAGTTTATGCTGGCTTAGGGCAGCACCAGTGATAGAAGGAAGACACTGCAAGGGACATGAATTTAATGTTATCCCCAGTTTAGCAGACAACAATTACTTAATGCATTTTTTTTTCTTTTTACTTTAGTTTAGGAGTTATTAGATTAAAAAAAAAAAAACCAAAACCAACACGTCAATAACAATTATAAAAAGGAAAAAAAGGCAGCAAGCACAATTCTCTGAACTTATCAGACCTACCTTTCCTGTGCTGTGGCAAGTTCAGTCCTATACAGCTTCTTATGCAAATAAATAAACTTGAGTAACATGAGCTTGATAATGCAAAGAATATTAGCGTTAATCACTTGGAAGCTTGTGTAGCGCTCTGTCACATTCATCTTTTTTACATACATCAGAATGAAGTTTACCTCTTTTTCTTGATCTCTCAACATTTAATCTCTGTAGTTGGACAGCTCAATCTCTACTCCCACTACCCCCCAAAGATGTTGCATGATAACTAATGTCTACATTCAACAGCCTGCT
Source organism: Gymnogyps californianus (assembly GCF_018139145.2). Classification (NCBI taxonomy): domain Eukaryota; kingdom Metazoa; phylum Chordata; class Aves; order Accipitriformes; family Cathartidae; genus Gymnogyps; species Gymnogyps californianus. Next base: position 212,774,415 of record NC_059471.1, on the reverse strand, counting down.
CGTCCTATGGCTATCCTCAACCAAAAGATAAGATTTTCCTACAACTTTATGAAAATAAGCTTTTTTTTCCATGCAGCTGTTAGAGAGGCCTCCAAACATCACCTTCTCTGCGTTTAGGTTTATATAAAGGGCATAATTGTTCTTGTGCTTCAAGTGCCATAGGAGTGACCAAAGCCTTGAAGTCCATTTTTTGTCTTGAGCGGGAAGACCGCTGTGATTTGTGTACATCAGCTTGGTTGCAGCTATCTAATGTATAAGTTGTAAAGGTGTCATGACTCCGTCAGGTGGCTCGAGTGCTGGGAACCTGCCTTGAAAGCTGTCAAACCAGCCAAAGCGTTGCTCCTCAGGCATGATCTGTCACTAAAAAATCCTTTCAGCCAGAAGTTGCCTCAAATAGCAAACTCGCTACCTGGGCTATCTGACCAATTTCTGTTCACAGAGTGGGAGAAAAGGAATGTACAACACTGGGAAAATTACTTGCTGGTAATTTTTTGTTGTTATCCTGTTCTTTTCCCAGACTGCTTTCCTTCTTTCTCGCCTGTCTGGGACGTTGCTTGACAGATGTTTCCTTCTTATCTCACTCTTTCTTTATTGCTCTGCCAGTAGTATCTGATTGATAGAAAGTGGGAAGGCTGGTACTTACAATACCATCCTTGGCTGATAACTCTTTTGCCACCTTTTTTAAGAGAGCTGGAATCATTGCTCTGTTTTGACTGATTTCTGCTAATAGAGCAGGAAAAAGAAAGTATGATAAATTGCCCTGTGGTAATTATTATTCTTATTTTGCATGGAATTTTAGTAAAGCCTGAATAAATTTGAGCAAATCCTTGAGTTTTAAGGATCTGAGTGATCCATTTTACTTTAAACATTTACCTGGGCTGGGACCCAGATTGAGCTCAGACAACGATGTAAAAACATTTAGGGCAAAAGTTTAAGACCTTCCATCATCTCTGGATAAATAAGTCCTACTGACTAAATTGCTGGTCTTGCTGGAAGTGTCACCCTTTTGCCTGGCTCCTTCATTCCGTTCGTGTGAGTGCTTATCCTAGTGCTGAATATCTCTGGTCCTGGTCTTAGTTCAGTAAAATATCATGCAAGTCGACAGCACGGTGTGTGTGAAGTAGGACCATTAGTGGGGATACGGAGGAGACCTAATGGTCCTCCTAGGCATAGCAGAAGCATATTTATTGCTTTCATTGCAATTTAGTAGACAATTTTTGTCTTGATGGCTCTTTAAACTATCTGGAACCTATAAAACCATTTATGTGGGGAAATTTTGCCGAGTAAGAAGTGGAGACCGGTCCAAATTGCTACCGTGCCTAATGCACTAGGAGTGATCTCTGTGAGGATTTTTGTCACTGTATTTCTCTTTTATCACTATTTACTATATGTCATTGCCAGTACATCCCGTTCATCTGTGATTAATAGGATAATTTCATTCTTGACTTAACTGGGACTCTGCATAGTAAGAAAAATGTGGTGATTGTATTACTTTACACGATAAGAGTTGTGTCATGTAAGCAATTGGGGAAACATTCTGCCTGCATGTGTTTATTACAGTGCAGTACTTTGTAAAGTCCGTTTGAATTGAACAAGGCTTTTGAACTATTGATTTAGCTGGCACTTTGCGCATTGAGAATAATAAACGGTTGTAGTATGTAGGCAGCAGTCTATAAGAGGTAGGAGTCTGTCTGCTGGCATATGTAATGCAGCAGCCGATGTCAGCTGCACTGATGGGAAGCAGTAATGAATACGGCAAAGCATAAATTTAAAAAAAAAAAAAAAAAGAAAAGAAGAGCTTAACTTCAAACTGTCTAAGCAGGAACATATAGGGCATTTTGTCCTGAGGCCAGTTTTAGGTATGCAGGAAATCCCATAATGTGTTTTGCAACGATGTATACTTTGCTGAAATAATTTACGCTGTTCAAATAGACTTAGAAATCGATCTAATAGGAGAATAGCATATGTATTTATATTGGCTAGACATATGTTTGTATGGGCTAAGCTTCTCCTTCTGAGAGATTTACCTGGAAATAAAGAAGTACAAAATACATTGTCTGGAAATTTTCTAGCCATCTTAAGTATTTGTAGATTATTTATGAAGTTTGCAGCATGATGATAGAGCCGCACATCTTAAATCTTTCTGTTTACTAATGTATCTGAATCGACTTTTCCCCTCTATCAGTGAATGGAAGAGAGGGTTGCACCCACTAGGATGAAGCAGACATAAGAGACAGTAATGCAAAGCTCATGTGGGGCTAGGTCAAAATTGCTGCGGGGTAATGGGGATAATCTTTTTGTCTCTGGGAACTCCGACGACTAATGAACACAGATCAAATCCTCAGCACCGCGTTCACTTAGTTGGTTGTTTTTTTTTTTTTCTTTTTTGTTTTACCTCAAATGCCTGCCTGAAATGACATCCATTAAAAGTGTAGGCGCGAACTTTGTAGAGGACAATGGGCCACATCACGCTGTCACTTTGGAGGCAGAACTCCCACGGACTTCAGCGAGCGCTGCTGGGAACCAGATGGCGTGTCTTGGCCCAGCCGAGGCGTACAAAGCCGAACGGAGGCACGAGCAGCCTGTTCGGCAAATCCTTTTGAAATTGGGGTAAATTCTTGCGGCTTTCTGTGATCTAGCCTGGATTTCAAATACCGGTGTTTTGGGGTTTTTTTCCTTTTATTCTATAGCATCAGCAAAGCTTTTTCACAGTCCTGCCAATCTGTTGTGATCAAAAAAATGGTGCTTGAGTCTTGCTGCTGGTGGGAGGTTTCATACGGTACCTCTGTGCACAGAGCGGATCCTCTGCTTCAATCTGCAGCAGGTGGAGGGAATAAAGCAGTGTGTTCACCTGGTGTACGTTTTTATATATTTAAATGTAACAGTTTATGACAGAATTCAAAGTAACCAACTTTATATTCATAGAGAAGCTCAGAATTAAAACTGGTGGGGCTTTTTTTCCTTTCAGATTTCTTTTTTTTTCCCCTTCACAAAAGCTCAGAGGCAGCAGCAAGATTAACACATCATGAGCTTTTAAGTGCATGAACATTTTTTTTTTTTTTTTTCTCCCCTTCATTTGCTTTCGGCACGTGCCCAAAGTTAACCACGTGCTTAAGAGCTTTGCTGGATCAGAGGTGAAATCCAGCAAGTCTGACTGTCATTTCTAGCACAAGCGAACAGAAATTAAGGACTGTCAGCGGGGTTTTGCTAGCCGCAATTGTTTGGGGCTCTGGAGTCTCCGGGTAAAATTGCTGGACCATATTGGCTGTGCAGAGTTCACGGTTAACCCGCAGTAGCTGCTTTAAAAATGTTTTATTTGATGATATACTCTCCATAGTCTGCCTGAAGCATTGATCATAGACTGACTGGTCGCCACCTTGATCCAAAGCGTGCCAGCTGTCAGCCATGGAAGAGTTTTGGGTTTTCCTGTGGCGTTTGAAATCTGGTTTGGTTTATTTTGGCCCTCCTTCTTGTATTTGGGTTGGTTTAGTTGCCCTCGTTCGCTGTAAGATGCTCCACGTCCTTTGACCCTCAGAATGAAGGGTTTGCATGTAAATGACTGACCACAGGAAAAATATGGTGTGTGGTTATACCTGCCGTGTTGTGGGAGCCAGGTTTTGGTTTGCTGCTCCCTTTTCTTTTTCTTTTCTTTTTTTCTTCCCTGCCGTGTCACTGAAGAAGCAAGGATTATATACTTGAATTTTCTGTCAGTCCCTATTTTTTCTCCTCTTGTCTCTGTGGCTTTTTATGCCAGCGAATACATTTTAATGAAATATGACAGGCACAGAGGTCTCAGATATATTTAATTTCTGCCAGTTTCATGAAAATAGCAGGCATTACAGAGGGAAAAAAATAGTCTCTACAAGGGAAAGTCAGGAGATCGACCTTTGTTAGGTATTCAAAAATTTGTGTGGGAGGGCAACTTTGAGACAGAAATCAATGGGCAATGAGGCCCCTTCAGCCCTTCGGTCCTGCCACTCACCAAACCCCTCGTCTTTCTCCCAACTCTACGTTTAGCTGAATCATTAAGAGCAGATACGGCATAAATCTCTGAGTACGCTGTGGGGTGACGTAAGATGAATGTGAGCTGCAGTAGCGTTACATTGAACACAAAAGGCAGTCGGAAAACTAAATTCAGGTTCACTTATTATTTCTGGATGGACTTTGGAGCCGGGGAGGACAAGGAAACGGCCCCGCTTAAGTGGTCTGTGCACTGAAAGTGGTTGAGCATGGGAGCGGGTCAGGCAGGCTGGTGCTGCCTGTGTGTGTCTGTGTGTGTTTGCAGTGCCGATTAATTACATTTCTTTGTAGCTTGGTAGTGATTTCATCGAAGGGAAATGAAAGGACATGCAGTTAAATAACCCTCTCTGTGTATATGTAATTTCTGGAGCTGCCTGTGAATGCTAATATTGTTATTCGATAAGTTATTTCTCGGCTCTTGCAGCCGCCCAGCAGAGCGCCAGTGGAAGTTTTGTGAACTTCTAGGTGATTTGCCCAGTGAAAACACAGCAGGTTGGTGAAGGTACAATCTGCTTTTGTGTGTCTCTTCAGTTCCTAATCATTGGATAAAAATCTTCATTTATTTTCAGGGAAATAATAAGGAAAAGAATGATATACAGCTGGTTTAAAAAAAAAAGTCTAAAGGTCTAAATTCTTCATGTATGTGAATTCAAGCCTAAAAACGAATCTAAGCCAAGGAAATTTTTCAGTCTGAAATCTGTGGATTTGCTTTTTTGTTGTTCTCTACTTCTGGCTGCCGTTCTGTGAGATGGCGCCTGTTTGGAGGTGTTAATCTATACATAATGAAATTTCAGAGAATGCACATATTATATCTGTAGTGCTCCAACTGTTCTTTGAGATCCCTGTGAACGCATCTCACATAATAACCAAAGAAAATAGCGGAAAGCCTGCGATTAAAAACCTAACAAGTAAAGCTTATATAGTGATAGCTAAAAAAGCTATCATTCACATGTGTTGGCTTTCTTTATACAGCTCAACAAGACATATCTGTGATTTTGCTGGGGTAGAAAACATTTTAAAACAGAGTACAGGAATTTATGATTTCCATGGCTTACTTTGAAAATCAGGTTTTTTCCAATGTTTTTTCTTTTTTTCTACTGAAAGCTCTTTTTTGAAGGTGCAAGACCCGTTACACTAGCCAGCTTAATCTTTTTTCCCCACCCTGTGTAAGTCAGTAACGTGAGAACCTTTCAGGTAAACAGCTCTAAAAGATTAGGACTATTAAAAGCATAGCTAATACCTGTGTTGAGTCAATAACAGAGCATCTTACATAAAATTACTGACCGTTTCTTATGTACCAGCTTCATGCCTAGTCTTATTTTCTGGGACATCGTGTGTTTGTCACTTGCTAAATAGGAGGGAAGGTGCAGTCTAGGTCAAAATAACTTGCATCTAAGCAGTCTGTAGCACACAGACACAAATATGAGCATAGTAAGAGGTAATTGAAGTGGCAATTGGCTACAGCTGAATATTGCAATATATTGGTAACTTGTGCACTAGGTTGTTATGTATATTCCAGGTTCACTATTCTACATGGTTTGGGGGAAAATTTGGCTTTATGAAACAGGCCTCATGTGCTAAAAAAGTTTTGTGTAATGGATAAAATACTTGTGTTTGAATTTTATTGATTGGTAGTAGAGGAGGTGAAATAGGAGACTATATTTCTGGAGGCAAGGGTATACAGACAGATCAGAATTGCCAGAATAAAGCAAGCTGAGGCAGAGGAAGATGATATAAAAGGGGAGTGAAAAGCAAGACGAGGTGACTGCGAACTGAATACTGGGAGTAAACCAGACTAGAAGAGATTTAAAAATAGAAGAAGTTAAAAAGACACATTACTGGCAGTGAAATAAGGAAGGGCCACTGAGACTTCTGCCAGGAAAAGATGTGGAAGTATGGAGATAAACCTCAACAGTGGAAGGGAAAAAGCAAAAACATCAGTCAGCTTGCTGGGTTTTGTCTTTTTTTTTTTTTTTAAAGATGGGTAAAATCTTGTGCATGTTGATAGTATTGGAGTGTGAGGGGAGAACTTCAATAGCTGACAGACGATAATGTAACTGTCACTGTTGTGCATGTGGGGAAATGTCCCCGGAGTTTATAAAAGTGTTTCTAATTTCTAGTCCTTCCTATTTAAAATAAAAAGCTCTTAGGAGCCTAATAACCTTAGTGTCACTGTGAGGTATGGATTCAGTGTTAACTCAAGGAACGTCACTTGTGAGAGTCACCACCAAGAACTTCCTGAAGCACCTGGGGTTCCCTCGGAGGTGTCTCCCGCCATCTCGGCCAGACCTGGCCCTGTTTCACTTATAAGATCTGATGAGATCGTAGCCTGGGGTGGGAATGGCTTCTGCATAGAGCTCCATAGATTCGGGGAATAGGACATATTGGGGTCAGGCTGACAAGATTTAAGTTGACACACATTTTGTGAAATGAAAAGGTCATGTTTCAATGAAAAAGAAGTGGGGTTTTTGTTTGTGGGATTTGTCTTTTGGCTTGAATTTCGCTGATGGCAATCTGGGCCACAAACGTAAGTGAATGTGGCTAACCCTTGAATATCAGGGCTTTTGTAAGGATTTCAGGTGGTTACAACTCATTCATCTGATATGTCCCAGTTTTTTGAATATGCCAGTTCACTCCACACCTCCCACACCCTCCGTATTTCAAGAGCCTTGCCCGTGGCTTCATAAACTAATAATATCCAAGAAAGCTTTGCACCTCTCAGTGGGATGGCAGAGCTGCTTCAATACCCTTCCTTCTCGAGGGATTCAGCTGGGGGAAAATGTTGAGATCTCTGCCTGACTGAAAAAACTCTCCTTTTGTCTCTGCTATAAAGTTTTAAACCTAAACAAGCAAGGATTTTAAATGAGGTAAAACTTCAATAAGGAAATTTTTTCTTGTATTGAAACATTCTTGTTTTTTTCTATTGAAACACTTATGGCATCACCTCAAAGCCCTAGCTGTGCTCTGTGCTGTCTGTAAATGCAACAAAAAAGTTGCTTCTGGCTCAAAGAGAATATAATATATATGTAATATAATGCAACTAGAGGGAGTTCTCACTAATACAGGCTCCTCAGCTGGAAATAAACTGTTGTAGATATCTCTACTGTGGACAGGAGGGTTGAAGGTTTCTGTTTTCTACATTTGAGGCTGCTGTTAAAAGAGTTCTGCTGATAGCTATTTTTATCCTTCTCGGTATTTTTCTCTTTGGCATTGATTTGTTTACAGCTCTTGTAGTTGCACCCAATTTCCACCTGCCATGGAGGTGCGATGACTTAAGTTGGATCTCGTACATAAGGAGTCCCTAATACCAGTTTGGAATACAGTACCCCCTAAGGTGTATGTATTAAGACCCTTAACACTTTCATTCACTGGTCCTACTTTTTCCCTCATGCAGTTGATGTGGTCGCTCCAAGCAGTTGGTACCAGAAGGATAAAACTTCAATTTTCCTAAGCACACTTGCATTATGATACTATTGGAAGCTGTTTGCCCAAATGGTATTATTGACTAACATGACAATAAGTTCTTCCACCTATACTGCAGTACGCCTTCCTGGAGGGGCAAACAGACACCTCCATTTTTGCCTTCTTTGATCAGAGCAATCAGCATGCCCATAGCATCTAAAGATGAGTATTTCCCTACTCAAGTGAATGTGATAGCAGCAAATCTCCACTCCGTGGGCAAATGAGTTGTGCCAGGCATTTTAATGATGAGGTAGGTTAGCCAGGTTATAATTGTCTTTAATTTGCATTTACAGAAGCTGTAACATTTACCTGAACATGATTGGCACTGGGAGAAGTGGAAAATTCTGTCGCACTTTTGAAAAAAAATCAAAGAAACGACTTCAGATCTTGTATTTGAAACAGAATATCCTGCTGATTGACCACGCACATTGGTATCAGTAGGATTTTTTTTTGATCCGTAGAGCTGAATGATCGCTGCAAGTAGTGAACAGAAAAAATTAGTTCCATGGTGGAAAGCATGTAGTTTTGCTTTTATTTTATCTTTTTTTTCTTTTCCAAGAGCATTTCAGAACGCTCAGCCCTTTTCCCTGCTGAATGGCACGTTGAATTCTTGCTCTTCTCTCTGCTGTCCTTGGAGACTTGGAAAATTTTTTAACTGAGGTTATCTGGGGTTTTGTCTAGTTTAGTTATTTTTAATAACGGAAAGAAGAGGCTGTCCTTCCCATCCCACCCACTATTGCACCTTTTTGCTGTAAAATACAATTTCCTTCATGAGTGAGAAATGAGTGATGAACATAGTAACTAGTGCGGGCCTGTGCACCAGTCCTGGCACTTCTCATGAACTTGTAAACCAAGGCTGTGTTTTCTCATTCCGTGTTGTCCTGCAAACTTCTCTTTCTTTGCAGAAGTTCTTGCAGGAAATACCCATAGGCTTTAATTTCATACTTACTACTGCATTTTTTGTTATTTTTCAACTTCTGCAGTGAATGGTTTTTGCTTTCAGTGTTTCTGTTCTGTAGGAGGGAACCGTGGGTGGTTACAGCTGTAACGTGTGCTCCATAATCTTCAAGCATTTGTTCAAAAATCTCCCATTTGCTCTGTTTCAATTTTTAACCAGTTGAGTGGCGTATGCCGGTGCCCTGGGGGAGCCTTGCTGCTCCAGCATCACAGGCTGAATTGCATCCCACCAACGCTTGGAGCACTTGGCAATTGCAACAGGACCCTGCAAGACCCACAGCCTCCAAAGAGAGGATGAGATGAGGGATGAAGGTTGTATTGTAAGCCTAGCAATCACTGCGGGTGGCAATTGAGGGGAGAGGCTTCTGAAGATCTTATTTTGTGTTTGGTTTCATTTTTTCCCCTAAGCTTCTGGCCAGCCGCTCCACAACCCACGTTTCTGCCGAAGCCCCTGGGGGAAAGCATGAGGGCATATTAGGGAACAGTGGGAGTCGTCTTGTTGGTAGCCAACAGCAGAAGGGCCAAAGTATTGATTGGGAAACGTGTGAGAAAAGGATACTGCTTCCTAAGAGGAAGCAGAAGGCATGAACAGCAGGAGGCTTGGATGGGAAGAGGGATTTCAGATTAGGGGCGAGGAGGAAAGAGACCACAGCTTGCCTTGGTTTATGGCCATCCTGAGTATTTGGGAGCATGTGGATGTTATGTCCTCATGTTAACACTCTCCACAAATCTTTTCCTTTTTTTTCTCCTTGTTGTGATGATATGATATTTGCAATGCAAGTTTCCTTGATACTGTTGTTATAGAGACATTTCTCCTCTCCTCGTGCCAACTATTAAGAGCCATCATGTGCAATAGCATTTGAGCTCATTCTTCTCCTGGCATTAGCAGAGAGATTTCTTCTCTTTGTAAATGTTGAAATGTTTTGCAGCTTAGTTATAAATATAGCAAAATCATGTCGCTTTAGTTCCAGCATCTGGTAGGATCACTTTAAAATATAATTGAGTAAAAATTAGAATTTAAACAGCAATTTTGTCCCTCTTTTGCTGATTTAAAACCAAAAAATCCAACTTTTTTGTCATGATATATATAAACAAATCTCTTCTTTCTTTCATGAAACTAAAAATAACTACAACTGCAGTCTCTTTCCCAAATTGCTTGCAATTTATATTAGCAGTGGCTTCAAGATTCGAAGTGTGGATCTGCCTATTGAATAGTCCCTGAACTGATGGATATAAGATTGTGGGCTTTGTCAGGGAGACAGCCAGACATGAAACCCTGGTTGCCTCTTGTTTACTATTATGGATGTTCACTTTTGATAAATATGTAAAGAAAAGAAAGCCAGATAAAACGTGTGTGAATCTCGTTGCTGTACATGCAGGTTCCTGCAATGTAGGGTGTGCACCAGGGCTACGGGCGTCAGTTCTCTATGCTGCTAAAATGGAGTATTCAACCTCTCTCGGGGAAGTACATGGCAGGTTTGTGGTGGGGTGTAAAATTGAAATAAAGGATCTATTTTTTCTCTCTCTACTTTTTTTTTTTTTCTCTTTTTCTTTCTTTCTCCTTTTTTCACTGTCTTGTTTTTTGGGGGAGCCTTTGGAGCAAAAGGCCTTTGAAATTCTGTCCCAGGTTTTGTCTTTTCAAGTCTGGTCTCAGTTTCAGCACAGAAGTTTTGTTCAGCCCTAATAGTAGGTACAAATACGTGATCAGGAGAGAAGGCTGCTTGGAAGTAGGTTGTGAGCACTTCTCGGTCTAACCTTCTTCTGAACAAACAGTGGCAGTCATCTTCCCTTTTACAAAGTAATTCAAGCCTCCAAATTCCCCATTTATTTTAGATCAGTTGATGAAACTTCTGTCATTCTCCGCAAGGAAACATTTATTTATACATACAGAGAGAGCCTACAGAGCTGGAAGAGGGAAGTGCCTCTCTCTCTGTCTCGGAGCTCCTCATTTATTAAGTTCATCTTTGCAAGAGTGAAATATTTTCATTAGCCCTGGTTTGTAATTTGTATTTCTGTGTAAAAGTAGTAAGACTATTGCTTGGGAAAATAACTGAGCCTTGAGTAATTTCACTATTTTTTCTTCTGATGACTTGAAGACTGAATGCATACATGGGAGATCTGTGGCTGTGTACTGAAATGCATTTCATTAGTCCCTGCTTCTAGTTCAGCTACTTTGGGGGAGGCTCTTCTTGGCGAGCAATGTCTGTGCTGCAGAGACTTGTGGCTGTAGTGAGAAACCTGTTACATCTGTTAAAAACATGTAAAAGAAGGACCCTGCCACAAGAGCTTCCTCTAAACTTATTCAAAGAAGATAACATGGGCAAAGGAAGGGTAGGGAAACAGTTCAGTGATCCTGCTCCTGGCTTCTCAATTCCCATGATTTAGATTACACCATTCTTAATCTATACAAAGGCCTCACCCCTTGGAAGAGATGGCCAGTAGAAAAAGAAAACATGACTTGGTGGTTGTAGTTTGCTATCTTTTTGCATCACAACACTTATTTTGTAGTGTTCTGAAAAGATGCGTTAGAGAGTGAGAGAATTTTACATGCCATATCTTCATTTAAAAGCTGTGGCACACATTAAATTTAATTACTCTCCTTCTATGGCTTAAATTGAGGGCAGCTTCAAAAATGAGGGTGGCTTCTATTAAACTTAATTACTTTTCCCTGCAGTCTGCATGGTTAGTAATCGCGGGTAGATTCTAAACAAAGATACAGTAGAGAGATTCTTTTATGAGAATAGGGCTGGAAAGTAGCCTATAAAATATAGAGAGATGCCAAATACCTTTTATACCCAGCTTTAATTTATTATTGTTATAGTTAGCTAGTATAATAATAATAATAATGTTTCAGTGTGATTAAGAAGGTATTGCTGGGGAAGGGGTGTTAGTTGAATTTGGCCTTTAAATGTTTAAGCAATGAATTCTTCAATTTCTTCAAGTTCTTTTGCAGATTTATGGGGTGAAAAAAGGTTAATGATAGAATTTTTTTACAATGTGTTCTATTGACTATAGATGGCAGATCTGACAGTTAAAATGAAAATTGTTCCAGAAGAAACTTGAGTCAAACTAATTATTGGAGATGTTATAGGGATGTATAATTATATTCACCTTTAAAAAAAAAAAAAGAGAGGGGAAAAAAGTTTTATTACAACTGTGCTTTTTAAAGAACAAGTGGAGAAATAAAAGCTGTAATTGTTCTTAATTATAGCTAACTGTAATTGCACACGACCGCAATATGCAGCACATCAGCAGCAGATTAAGAGATCCTGGCATATGTGTAGTGTACGGAGCAACCTCAAGCAGAGGTGTAGTTTTATGAATATAGTTATGTATAATTTAGGTCTCCTACTTTGGATTCCATCCGTGTTGATTTTATTTTATTTTTATGGGTATTGTGGCAAGATAATTGTCACTTGGAAAGTGCTGCTGCAGTGATTTATCTGTTCCAAACGAGTCAAAAACCTTCAAAAGGAAAACTTGTTTTCTTTTACACCAATGATGTGATGTGACCAGGAGAGATTTTCTCAAATGCCCTTGTGTATCTACGGATGCAGATAGATGGCTAGTGGGATTTTTTTTTTTTAAGCATCTTGATATAATCAGCACCAAGCTCCCAAGGATTTTGCAGCATGGTTGAAAATATTCATTAGCAATCTATCCTCAATTTTTTTAGATTCAAACCCTTCGAAAATGTAGCCCATGAGTCTTTAGCCCATGTGAAAATGCTGCTTTGAACGAAACCTAAGGATGCGAATGCCTAAAGTTAGACTGATTTCTTCTCTTTGCACCTGATTTATAGTCTAACTTTTTTTCAGCTGCGTGCACGCAGCTCCTGTTTTTGAGTGTAGTTTTGCTTGTAAAACATTAAGCTGTTGTTACATAGTGAACTAAAGAGGGAAAGCAGCTGCTTAAAGGAGACTGGTGAGCTTCAAAACTACAGGTTATATTTCCTATTGCAGAACAGATCATTGCTGAAAGTGAGGGTCAGTGGGCACCATGTTATTGATGAACGTGTGCATGTTCTTGTGATGGTAATTTCTGCATCTCTTGAGTATTTCAGATGCATTCTGTCTTTGTCTTGATGTGCCAGGATCCTCTCCGATGTTCCCAACCTGTTTTAAGCTGTTCCTTTTACCCAAAAATAAATAAAATCCATCTGTCACTGAATGCCTTCCTTCCAAAACATAGTTTTGCAAAATGTTTCAGTCTTGGACCAGCGGCAGAGTTGATTCAGCCTAAACTTTATGGACCAGAAGGAATCTTTTAGACTGCTGGGATAGGGTTGGTTTTCTGCCCTGCTTGCTGGCACTAACTACAGCCCCAGTTGTAAGGAGCTGTACTTCTAAGTTTGTTCAGCTTTGTAGTTTGGGGAAAGTGTGTGTGCCTACCCCAAAGCAGTAGAGAAGGCTTGACGAAAGAACCGTGTGCTTTTAAAAAAGGAGTTTCACCAAGAAGGACAACGATGCACGAGAAGTGAGTGGCAGATTTCTGAGAGTAAGAAGCAGCATCAGGAAATTGGGTGAAATCACTCACAGCAAAAAGAAAAGGTAAAATGGATGGCTAGATACACAAGCAAGCATGCAAAGATGTAGGTATAATAGAAGTTAAACTCATTCTTGCAGGTAGCAATAAGAAATCAAAACTTGTTGTTTCAAAAGGTTTACTGCACGGAGAATCTCCTGATAACCAGTTTGTTCTAAATAAAGCATTCGCTTCAAATGGCAGCACTGTAGCAAAAATGTATCTATTACAGGGCTGCTAATAAGCAAATGTGAGCAATATTTCTTGACAGCAGGCTGTGGGTGTTTCTTAATAAATCTGTGTTAAGTAGAAAAGGAATAAAAGCTGAAACTCAAATAGCAATCCACTTTGGCTACTGTTTTCTCACTCCAAGTATAGATGGAAGCATTGACCCCGATCAGAAATTCTTGAAGGATAATTCTGTTTAGTAGAAGCTAATGTGGAATTAAATGTGTATACATTTGTGTATGTGTTCCCAGAAAAGCTAATGATATGATTCTAAATGCTGAACATGTTCCCCACTCCTCTTTGTTAATACAGTGTTGCTTATGCTCTGCAATAAACTATTATTTCTGTGCTACTTCTGTAATTACATTTAATAATCAGCTCTCACAGTCCAATAGTATTAAACGTAGGAGTCTTTTCAACAAACTATGATAAATAGCTCCTTGCAGAACTGTTGTACTTGAGGAAGCTTTATGGCTCTCTTTGTAAGATTTGTCATTTTCTTAATGCAGCTTCAAAAAGCTTCTGAGCTTCGTTATGGACTGTCACTGTATTTTTCCCTTCCCCCTCTGCCTGTGAGTGTAGCTGGGTAAATGAAGCTTAATGTGCCATTTCCAAGCACTGTGACACTCCTCCAGGGCTGGTTACATTTACCATTGCTAAAGTCTAAATAAGTGAGTTTTAATGAGCAGGAATGCTTGCTAATAGCTGATTCAGGTACTTAGTAGTCCATGTTATTTAACTGTGGTAGAATTACAGAACATAAATGGTCTGATGATTAATAGATGTACCTGCTATATATTGCAGCCTAATAGTTTTTGCCATTAAAGAACTATCTTAACATCTTTTGGTTTGGATGTGGTTGGGGAGAAAAGGACTTGCTTGTAGATTTATATCACTGGTAACCTACACCTTAAAACACTTTATATAATAATTTCACAACACCGTCAATATATTGTTCAGTAACATTAATGAACTTGCTAGAGAACGGTGGTAGTTGTGTACTTCCTGAGGTGGCCAGCTCAGCAGATTTATCCTCTCTGCTTAGGGCTGTCAAAAATAAATTCAACCCATCCTTTTAAGGTCAGAAATAAGGCAGTGAGTTAGATCTTTATCTCCTTTCTTCTGTCCCGTTAATTTTGGGCAGTGGTAGAGGGACCAGTAAGAACAGAGCTTGACTGTATTTTTTAAACACTTCTGATTCGTGGACGAGCAGGTGGCAAGAGGGGGAAAAAAAGGCAAAAAGTAACAGATGAACAACAAATGAACAAGAATGAAGAAATAATAGCGTCCAACATCTGTTGCGGTTTGCGCTGAGATACTCCAGAATATACTGCAGTATTTATGGAAATAGTATAAGGACTGTTTTGAACTGCAGCTAATGGGACACAGACCGCTGGCTGGCAGGCTTGTTCACAGAGTCTTTTCTGCACTTTTCCTGTTCCATCCCATGTTTCAACCTGACATTGTTAGGTTTTGGATCACAAGGAGGAGATGTCAGGACAGAAAGGAGCTAAGCAGTGACTTTATCCTTGACTAACCAGCAGAGAAAGGCAGTAACTATTTCAGCAGGTGGGTTAAAAGACAATATGGGCAGATGTCTGAGGGAGATGTTGGCAACACCAGTGTTCCAGGCAGAGATGGGCTGTTTTCAGTAGTTCCTGTATCCATCCAATGAAACCTCTGACAAAGAAAAACAGGCTTTTCCAAAGTCATCGAATGCTTTCTCAGAGCTGGGTTAAAGCAGCTGCAGCATTTATCAAAGCTGGTTTCTTTTTCCATAGCTGAGAGTGTAGACAGAGGAGTTTGTATCTGCCTGTGGTACAGCATGTGGCCATGCCCAGCATCCCTCCTACTGCACGACACTTCAGCAAGAGCTGACCTTGTGAGATTTCTGGTATTTGCTGCCTTCTGAGTGGAAAAATACAGTGCGAGTTCACTGCTCTCAAAAATGGAAGTAGGAAGACCCCAAAGCCTGGAAATTCATGGGGTTTTCAGGGGGGTTTGTTGTTTTCTGGTTTTTTTTTTTCCCTGGTAGCTGCCAGTGCAGTTCCTGTAGAAGACAAGTTATTTGCATATTGAATTGAGCAAGCAAGGCCATCCCCTTCCTGACTGTCAGTTCTTCTAAGGTGCCTATATTTTAGCATCTCACTTTGTTCCAGAAGTCCCTCAGCTTCACAAAACTTCAGAGATTCCCAAATGCATGTCTCTGCCCAGTCTGCATCGGGTAAGAAAATGAATAAGTATTTGAATACATAATAGCTGAAGTATCCAAGGTGTTCCGATTCAGTAAAGTATTTTGAGACTGGGATGAGAAGCCATTTCCAAGCTTGACATTTCTTAGTGCAGAATCAAGAGTTACTTCTCTGAAATAGGTTTAAATAAAGCCTCCAAATTTTTTGAGTGGCTTCAAATCTGTGTATATTAGTGAAAACATCCAACTCCAGGGAATACCAAAGTTTTGAACTGTTAGCATGTGAAATTAGAGGACGGGGTGGTGGGGAAGAGTGAGGTGTGGGCATTCAGTGGAAAACAGTTGTTAGGGTGGCTTTTTCTTTTTGGCATTCATCACTGAAGACATCAACATTTGACCCAACCAACAGCTGCTACATCATAAAAGATGCTTGTGTAGATGGTACATATAACTGCTCCCCGCACCCTACACAAATATGACAGTCTTAAATATCAGAAGATATTTACTGCGGCCCTGTACAACATCCTAGAAACAAAGGAAAGAATCTAGGCCATCACCGTCTATAGCACTTGAATAATTTCTATGTCTTTCTTCATAGATCTTATGCATCCTTGTGATTATATGACTTCTTGGGATTGTTTAGCCTAGAGAAGGCTCCGGGGAGACCTTATAGCAGCCTTCCAGTACTTAAAGAGGGCCTACAGGAAAGATGGGGAGGGACTCTTTATCAGGGAGTGTAGTGATAGGACGAGGAGTAAGGTTTTAAAATGGAAAGAGGATAGATTTAGATTAGATATTAGGAAGAAATTCTTTACTGTGAGGGTAGTAAGGCACTGGAACAGGTTGCCCAGAGAAGTTGTGGATGCCCCCTCCCTGGAAGTGTTCAAGGCCAGGTTAGATGAGGCTTTGAGCAACCTGGTCTAGTGGAAGGTGTCCCTGCCCATGGCAGGGAGGTTGGAACTAGGTGAGCTTCAAGGTCCCTTCCAACCCAAACCATTCTATGATTCTATGATTCTTCTGTAGAATTAACACATGGCCCAGAGTTCTCCTTCAGTTCTATATTTGTACAACTGATTTTGATCTCAAATTATTGCTGAGGCTTCAGGTGTGATTCCCCTCCTTTCCTTTGTACAGTGGAGAAGAGACGGTGGTAAAGTGCAACACTGCAACCGCTGGAATTGGTAATATGAGCTACAGGTCAGTCAAATACCAAGTGTGCAAAAGTTTCTACCCAGGGAGGTTACAGTAAGTTTAATGAGCATATGGGGAGGAACATCTGCTCTGTTTTGGATGATTTTTCTTCTCATCTTGGAGAGAGACAGAGGGTATTTTCCTCTCACTGAGCTCACACAGCTCCCTGAGGCAGGAGCCTGTGCATCACTTCTTTCTCTCCCTGCACTAACAGGGTGAGGATGTAGGAGTTGGTACCGCGGTGGATTCTCCTACATGTTCTTCCTGCTGCTTGCTGTGCCCCTGAGAGCCAAATTCTGTACCCATGGTGCTTCCTTCCTCCGTTTCTGAGTCATTAACTTTCAAAATGCAGCACTTCCCTGAGAAAACACACGGCAACTGCAGTTCCTGTGCTGCGACAGCCGTATCTGCACATCCACGATGGCAGGGTCTGACCTTGGAGCAAAGCACCAAAGTGGGATCTTTCCTCATTTCTTCTCTATGCCCTGGCATTTCCCCCTGATGACCCTGGCTAAATTGCATCCTATACGTGCCCCTGTTACCAATCTATAAAATGGACACATTGCTGTGTTTCTTCCACCTATTCATTTTTATCTTGCTCTTTAATACCAGAGCAGAAGATGTAAGAGAGAGGAGCTTTCATCTGACGTCCTTGGCGGGTGCTTAGACAAGAGGCCAAGATCTTAGCTGGGATTTGTAGGTAAATTGCAAGGAGTGAGGATTTGGCCTGAATTACGCTTTAACTTGTAAGTTATAATATTGCTATCTTCAAAGATGTTGGGGGGGGGGGTGTAAATTGAAACTTAAATTTTTATGAAATATATAAAAGATTCACAATGACGAAGGCATGTTTTATTTGGAGTATTATTTGTATATTGGATGTACACTGGACTTACACTGTTTTGGTGGCAGGTGCTTATCACTGAATACACAGAGATTTCTTTCCTTCTTACCTAAGGAGGAATGAAAAATTCAGAAGTAGCAAATTTAGAATAGTGAAAAATGCAGCTTTTAAAAATAATCATGGGAGCAAACAACAAGCATGTTTGCTCATGTCCTTTATCTCAGTCAGCTAATCTTGCAGAATGTCAGCTTGTATAGAAATAGATTTTTACATATGAACTTGTTACATCACTTCCTAAAAAAAGAGTATTTAGCTTGTACTTAAATAGCACATTCAGAGACTGTTTATGCAGTATTTCTGCTGCAAATGTATGATCCTTGTTAGGTAGCTAAGCTCTGTGTGAAGTTTTAAAACTGCAATGTATTTATTTGCTGCTTACTGTGTGAAAGATAAAATACTTACAAAAGTATCAGTTTGAAATCTTGATTTTTTTTTTTAATAATTTTTTTTAAAAGATGAAATTGTTTTCTACCATTTTGATCTTTACTGGTCATAGGGAACAATTCTAAAAAAAAAGATATGTTAAAAGCATGTGATATAGAGAAAACAAAACCTTCTGTGAAATCCATCAAATTAGTCACGGCAAAACTGAATGCAAAATTTAAACCCCGTATTTTATTCTAATGTAGCTTGTTTATTTTGCTGCACTCTAACAAAGCTGAGAAACTATCCAATTTAAGACCAGTGAAATGTCTTGTGTCCCACAATGGTATTTCAATACACGCTATTAATTCTTCCAAGTCAACTTGGATGTAGTCCCCCATGTGATTTTAGGATGAGCAGAGACAACAATGTGTCTTTGGAGGTGCCATTTTTCAGCTGAAATGTGAAATCAATGTCCTGACCATTTGTGGTCATTAAAAATCCCAGGGCACTTTTCTGCAAGAGTAGAGGCATTGACTCCCAAGTCTTGGTGAAATTCCAACTAAGTAATTATATTCCTCCTGATACAACCTTCCTTTTAAAGCTAATTTAATGTTCCTCTTCAGCTGTTCTCCCTTGCTTTAAGTGGAAAATCCTTCATTTCCCTTTGTAAACTTTTCTTTAGTTCTGCTTTATACTGACAATTAGTAGCCGTCTTTTCTCTTGCCACATCACTGATGCATGTCTATGCACTAGCAGTGAGCATGTGTGCAAGCACGGATCCCTACAATTTAAAAAGCTGTTTATTGATGGTCTGGTTAAAAGCTATTGAAATTAATGGGATGCATCCCTTTGAGTTGGTGGTCACGGGAGTCGTCAACGCTGTAGCTGAGAGGTGTTGCTCAACGGTATGTTTTGGACCCCTCTCTACCCTGATTTTCTTGTGTTGCTGAGTGTAGTGTAGCTAGTTGGTGGTACGGTGTCTGCTCCCTGTCTGCGTGTAGGCAGAGCCAGGAAAGAGTGGTCGAAAGCATCAGGTGCTTTGTTTGTTCTGGCAAGCCAGATTTGCCCATGGGGCAACACAAAAAACGACTTCACGGTCATGCAATATTTGGAAATATTTCAAGGTAGAACTTCCTAGTTATCAACATTATTGCAATTTGTTACACACACCTTATCAGCACACTTGGCATATCCAGTTATGCCCACAGTGGATATTCCTGGAAAAATACATAACTTTTCAAGTGATCCTCTCAAATACCTCGTTTCTCTTCAACTTGTACTTATTTCTGTTCACAAATATATCCCTTCCAGTATGATTAATGCTTGTGCCAGGTGTAGGACTCTGTTTAGTAAAGGGTTGAACGTTTCACCCAAACCAGAAATATCAGCCTAACCTTTGGGGTTTTTTTTGTTCTTCATGGAAAATGAGCATAAGTGATAGAACTAACTGCTGCTACACTTCCCAAGGAATCAAATGGGTCATGGTCACTTGTCCTGGAGAAGATAGGACCTTCTAACCCTCCTGGCTGAAATGGTGACTGCTGGCTCTGATGCCTACAGCCGTGACCTCAGGGTTTGGATGCTTCTCTTCACAAGCTGGAAGACTCCCATATTCTGCATCTTGGGGGTTTTCTGCTTGCATTTGTGCTGCTTTCTTAATAGCACACCATACAGATCCCTTCTTCAACTTCGCCCTTATCCTTATGGCCTTATCCTCATGTGCCTCGTGTGCCGTAGGCAGGCTTTCTCCTCTCCCCAATGTGTGAGATGGAAGAAGGAAGAACAGTGACACGATTGCAGGAATGTGTTGCTGCCTTTCTTTTTGCATCTTCCCCAGCACCCCTACAGATTGCTTAGCTTGAATCCATATGCTTTCCTTTTCACAACAAAAATTGTTCTCGATGGAGACCTAAGGCTTTCCAAATCACTAAGGGTCATGATCTTGCAGAAGAAAAAATTGTTTCTAAGCATAGTCTTGACTCGCATGGTTTGAACTCAGTACTTGCTAATTTTCCTGGCATGCATCTAGCAGAATATACACAAGATTATGTCAGCTGCCCTTTAAACCCCTGCCCTGTCTCTTGTGCCTCAGTTTACATCTCTACAGAAGCACAGCGTAGAGTATTAAACCGGACAAAAATATTGCACAGTTAAACCTCCGAGCTGCGTTGTGCCAAACCTTGCACGTAGGTGGGTAACAACAGCTGTCAGTCAGCCTCTGAGAGAAGAGCACCATATGATTTCTCGGTGAACAAAACATTTAATACAAACACAACACTTTCCAAATATTCTGAAGAGTTTTCCTGAACAACTTTCTTTAAACAAAACTAATAGGCAGTGAAGTCTGTTTGCTGATCTTTATGCAGATCTTCCCACTTCCACTTCACTATAAGGTTTTGACTAAAATATTTATACTTTTCTGCTTTGGTACACATCCTACTCTGATCCTACGGGAAGGATTTCTCAGCCTGTAGAGAGCAATGACAAAATGTGTGTGTGGTGCTTGGTTTGCCCACGCTGGCTTTCTGGGTTTTGAGAATAGCTATGTAGTCCTCTCTGGAGGGTGCAGAGCCTCTTCAGTAGGTGAAAATTCCTCACAGGTCTAGTGAACAATTTGTAAACCTGCAATTTGATTTTTTTTTTTGGAAGACCACATGTGACAGAGTAGCATTTTGGGGTGCAGACCTCCCACCCAGCACCCTCCTGGCTTCAACAGCACTTTCATCTTCCATATGTACAGACCATGCTGCCCCAGATCCATCCTGCACAGCTGAACACAAAATGCTAGGAAATTGTAAATGACCTTCCTGGAAATGCTGCGACTGTGCTTTGTAATGTCACCCTTCACCTAACAGCTTTTCCAGGGTCTTTAGCCTTGTCCTTTTCTGTCCCATTGCATTGTTGTGCATTAGCTTATCCCATTTGCATTGACACTGATTTCAGTGGAATTCAGGGCAGCCCTGACAAAGCATTTAGGTTTCTGTCCTCACTCTTTTTCAAGGTCATCCTTTTGTATCATAGGCAGGACATGAAAATACATGGTCTTATATTCACTTTCCCTTTGAGTATTATCCTTCTCTTGTTTTTATCCAAGATTTTTTTTTTTCCTGTAGATACAGTAAATTATGAGTTATATTTATTGTATGTGTCATTTGGGAGTACTAGGGATCTGAAAATTGGTTGTATAAGTCTAGCTTCAGTTTCTTGAAATACTACAGAATGAGTATCCATTATCTTTAAATAAACTTTAAGGGTTTTCTTGATGAGTAATTTGCTCCATAAGATTTTCTTTTTTAAACTCCCATGAAATATATTTATAGAGCAGTGTTTCAATTCCTGATATTTATAGGACACTTACAGTGGACATTAACCATCTTTAGCAGTCCATGTACCATTTATTTCCAGTGACATTGCAGGGATAATTGTGTTTGTTTTCTAGGAAAATAATATTTTTAGTGTAATAATCTAAAGGGGGTTTTAATTATTTTTTTTATGGTTAAAATGTCTATTGAGCTGATGAGAAACAGTGAAATCATTGGATAGCTGGGAAGTAATCAGACTTCCTCTCTTTTACTTGTGAGTTTTAGAGTTGCATTTGTGTTTGATCTGTATTTCAAAAATCGTTACCTTACATATTTTTGTTTAAAATTGGAATTTGATCTGACCATATGTGAAACTGGCAACACAATTAATTACATTAAAAATGTATATGCTAAAGGCCTGCAGTGTCTTTGTTTAACGTTCTGATCACGTTCAGATTTTTTACCACTGTATTGACTATTTAATAATTGTTTTCATAAGGCCAGCATCTCTTGTAGAGAGGGTTATTTAACAAAAATTAAAATCTTCAGAAATTTAGATGCACCAACCACTCGCTGCTCTGCTCAGAAGCTGACTATGTTTCCAGTTTAACATCCTCTTTTAAACCTAGCTTATTCTGCTTCTTGATGCTTCCTGCAATACCCACCTGCGATTTGCCTGGTTGTCTCTTTAAGCTGGATGAGCAACTGCTATTTTATAAAATGTGCTCCCATACCCTAAAGCAGTAAGGTTTGTGTTATTTTGTTATTAGAGCGATAATAGGTAGCTAAAGGCTAGGGAGTCCCTTCAGAAGAAGAAACAAAGAAAAGCCCAGGCTGACTTTTTAGTCCAGGTTCTTTCCCCAAAAAAGCATTTCAATGAAAGGAGATGATGCCTGTGATTAGTGATGGAAGGGAAAAATTTCCTGACTGTTGGAACCATTTAGTGATCCAGTTCTTTGACAGGTTACAGAGAATATCATATTAATTCTTTGAACTGTATAAGTTATGAGTAGGGCTTGGAAAATAAGGTGGTATGATACCAATGTGCAGGAATTTAATGAAAATAAAATATCTAAAATGTACAGCTGTATCAAATTACCCCATAGAAACCAAGTCTGTATTGCTCCACTCTAATTTCATTTTCTTATCTCTTTCCATTCTCTTCCTCTTGCTTCTGGCTCTCACCTTTGATGTCATTTATATCACGGACTTTTTTCATCACAGGCACCTGCTAAATACATACCTGTCTGCCTTTGCTGGGGTGGGAACTGGCTCTTCCGCAGAGGGCTTACATATCTCTTGGTCTGTTGCTGAATGGTGTGTGCAAGAAAAGGGTGTGAGCTATCTCTTTTCTCTTTTTTTTTTTTTCCCCCCTCTTATTCCTCTTTGCAACCACTGAACACGATTCTGCTCTGTGCCTTTTGAAGCAAAACACTGGGAGGTTTAAGGCAACCTTCTGTGACCGGCAAACTGCACAGCTTGAAGATAGAGACTCAATGAAAATGCAAAGCTGTGCATGTTTAGAGGGACCATTTTATCTTCTCTGACACTGTAATGGAGTCTACAAATGCCAGTGTAACCATTAAGGAAAAAGCCTGGGTGTCACTGTGGGGTGCTCAATAAAAAAAAAAAATAATTAAAAAAACAAGACCCTTGTAGCTGCTCATAGTTCATATAGTGCCAAAAAGCGTGGGGAACTAGAACTAAAGAGAAGCTCCGAATTATTGTGTTTTTAGTATAATAACTCTGTAGTTGCCCCATCAAAAAAAGTGGCTTCAAAACATGGTAAAGCTCTACAAGAGCCTTCAAAAATATCTGTCTTTTTTCTTCTTTTTCTTTGCATTCATAAAGAAATTAGGCTTGGGGGTTCAATCTGTATTTATAAGGTTTATACTCTTGCAACAAAAATGTGTAGGCTTGGTTCCATACTTAGAGATCACTAGATCCTTAACAGGTTTGGGAACTGTTAAGGCAAGGAAGATTTTGAGACCTGTCTTAATTACCATCCCCTCACCCCCCCAAAAAAAAGATTAGATTTTTTTTTCCCCCTGTATGAAAAAGTGGACAGAAGGATTTTCTGTTCCTCAGCTGTAAACAAGAAGAGAGTATTGTTTTTCGAATTGTCCCATACCACAAGTTCAAAGCTACAGGTGTGAAATTTTGCAGTTTGGATCTCAGATGAAGCAAAGAGGGCATGAACTAACCGGCTGTCTTTCGTGCAGCAAACTTAAACATAGGACAGAGATTTCATAACTGGATGAAAAAAGTGTGAAATGAGATGGACCTCTGGTCAAGTCTAGGACAACGAACCCCCTTACGCCTCCTTGCTGTATTTTAAGGTCTTATACATGGGAGAGAAAGGAGAAATGGAGCTATCCAGCTGTTTTCCTGATGTTTGGATAAGGTCTAAGCAAATGTGCTGGGGAGGGGAGCAAGGACATACGGTGGTGGTAGATCTGGGGTATATTTTAAGGACTGTGTACATAGGTAATGATAATGTATTTAATTGTGGTTTAATGTGACATACTGGTCACTGGCCCACTTTCACTATCTCACACTCAGTTTCCCTCAGACAAATTGCAAACCCACAAAGCAGATTCAAACAAGTAAATTGGATCAAAAATCACATATTTGGAAAATAAATATTGCCTAAAACCCAATATAAGAAGATTTAACATTAAACATTTATAACATGGTTATAAATCTGTCTAATGTCTTGCTTTTGCTGCAGCACTGAAAAAAGGGAACTTTTTCCACTGGAAAATTGGCCCAGTGCTACGTTTTGGCTATGTAGGATCATGCAGTGCTGGCATTTGAAATAGCGATAATTTTATGCCTAAAAAATGAGTAATTGAACCATTGAGAACTTTATTCTGATGAAATCCTTAGATCACACTCCATCATCTGTTTTTCACATTCTTGTGTATATGATCATGCGGACGTCACATCCGCAAGTGACAGATTTGTGTATAAAGCTATGTATATGTGTCTGCGCTCCTATAAAATACAGGCAGTATAAAGGTGTCTTTAAAATTTTATAGCTTCTTTAAACACAAGCTAATTTTTCCTCACTTTGTGTCTTTCAGAGAGACTGCCACAGAGTTATCTGGAACATTACCAAGGTAAGCAAGTTGCTCTGAACTGCATCTGTGTATCAATGTCTGGAAGGTGCTGAAGGAAGCACGACCTTTTGAGCCAGAACATGATCCTTTTCCTAAGGAAAACTGCTGGGATACTGGGAACTGGGGGTGCAGAGAGGAGAACACACACTGCATGCCATAGACAGACAAATGACTGTGAAATACTCGGGCAACCAAAACTACACCGCTTAGAGCGACGCGTTGAGGTTGCTTTGAGGCTTAGCGCAGTTGTGCACCTGATGAGAAAAACCCCAGATGTGGCTTTCTTCCAGCTGTGCAATTATACCCATTGCAGGTGGTTTGGCTTTTGCTTTAAATTTCACCTGAGGGATGAGGGGAGGGAAACTTTGGAGGTAGGAGGAAAAAACACTGTGATCTTAAGGTATTTTCATTTTGGAAAGCAGGAAAGCAGCTTAGACCAAATTCTTCTGTGCTGAGAAAGCTTTTCATAAAAGAGTAGAACTAGACAAGACTCCCAGGCTGCGATAGAGGTTTTTGAAGAGAGAGCTGCCTACATATTGTCAGAGGCTGCAATAAAATGCTGTAATCATGCAGATAGAGAAAAGGGGGGAGAGAAGGGAAACAAAAAAATCTGATATGGTAACCTGTCACTTAGCAGAGATGCCTGGTGAGTAAAAAAAAATGATGCTCTCAGTCCTCTTGCATCTTCTGCCACAAGTTTTGGTCTCTGAGGTGCAGGGGATGTTAATGGGGTCATGGTCTGGGGGGGGGGGGGGTTGTTATCCTCTGATTAGTACCAGTGTTGTAGTTCATACAAGATACACTGTAAAAAGAGTATTTCAACAAGAAAGTCAGTTTAAGCATGGTAATACATGCAAGTTATTTCTGCTTCTAAGGCAGAGAAAAAATGTCTGCCTTTATGGTGCATGTGGTGTATATTAGTTGGCTTGTCTGTATTGATAAGCTGTAAAAATGTAGATTTTCACTGTATGAGATGATTTTTCCCCCTCTCTAATGTATCGCTTTGTTCTGGAGGTACAAACTTGTGTGATTTAGATTAGTTCTTCATTTATTAGATACCTTTCTTTTTATGACTTACCATCACTTGATATCCTCAGTTGTGCAAGCAAATATGCTGGTGAAATTTTGCCAGGCGTTTGAAGTGCTGACCAATGATCAGGCCTACCTGACACAAAAAAGATTTTATTCCTCTTCATTGCAAAAGAATTACAATTCTTCATACATACAAAAAAAAAAAAAAAGAAAATAGAGATTCAACAGAGAAGCGCTCTCCTTGATTAGGAATGTCAATAACAGTGCTTAGCTGTATCTTTTACTGGTTTTAGTGCTAAAATATTTCCAGTTTGAGTTTGACTGCACACCCCAATTGCTTAGCTGTTATATGACTAATATACTGGAAACATTAAGTCCTTGTACTGCAGAAATGAATTCCACTTTAAATTAAAGTTAAAATGAGAGATATAGGTGCTTGAATAAACATCCAGTTTCATACTTGCCATCAATGATTGCCTAAATGTGTTTTTTGAATTATTACAAGGCTTTAATTTCAGCTGTGGCAAGATGTCACAAGCAAAAATCAGATTATACAAGCAGTGTGCACAAGGCAGTGTAATTGTGTTATAAATATGAAAACCAATGATCTTGTCTTGATTTAAAACAAATGTTTACAGTTGTGCGCAGGGTGGCTAGTCCTCCAGCCTTCTCGGGGATTCACCTCGTCCTGCATTTCTCTAAACAAGCAGGTCCTGGGGGTTTTTAATCTTAGGTTGTGATGTATTAACCTTGTATTTTTTGTTCTTCGTTCAAACTTCAAGTGAACCATTTTGTTATTATTAATTCATAACAGTGAAACAGTCTAATTTCCCCACCAACACCACATCTTCTTCCACCTTCACCCTGAAACTTTATAGCATATGAAATTTTAGGTGTTGCACCTTGAAATGATGAAACTAATAACCGCTTTCCCATAGTCACTGTGCTCGTTGTATTTTGTCTAATGGGGCAGAAAAAGCCCTCTGTAACGCTAGAAATCTAACTCTCATTTGTGCAGGCAAACATGATGCCTTTTCTCAGGGCAATAATGACTCGTGGATGTATTTGTGGCCAGGATTGATCAAATCCTTTTCAAGCATTCATAAACCTGGTGAAAGGGGTTTCACTGCAAGCGGTGTAAGTGCAAGCAGATGTGTCTGTACTTGGAATATTTTGTCTGACTGTCAGGAAGGTTTAGGCACTGGTGGCATTAATTTTTTTGTTGTCATTAAAAAAAACAAAACTGATGAAAAAAATTCTCAAAAACCCCTTCTGAATTTCTCATAGTAGAATTGAAGAATAGAATTTGGGGATTTGTTCCTAGAAAGCCCTGTAAATAGTCAGAAGTTACAGAAGAGAATATTTTTAGTATTTTCTCTTCCCCTATAGTAACCAAGAGAGGTTACATATGTGCATTTTTGAAAAAAGCAAATATAACAAACTGTTTTGGTAAATGGTGACTTTTTAATATAGTTATTTTCCATTAAGTTCTGCTGATTGTTCTCTGATAATGACATTTAAGAGGAAGAAGATATTGCCTTACTTCTTGCCACTGAAGAATATGTATCATTGATAGGCAAAAGTAGAAAAATCTGAGTTGGTGGACATCATTTAGAAGGAAAGCTAATAGATTAACTTTGCCTGTAGAAAGATATAAAAATATTCAGCACAATTATATTGTGTCAGTTCTAATTTCCCAGTTATTTCTGATGATTTTGGGGAGCTCAGGCTAGAGAAGGAATTGAAAATTTAAACTTAAAATATGATAAAGAAGCTTTACATTTTTATATTAAATGACATTATTATATCTATGAATGTATATTGTTTTTTTTGAAGAAAGGCTTTCTGTGTGCAACAGCACATCAAAGAATGGATCTTCACAAGGAAAACTTTATAATAATATTAAGTTGTTCATTGCATGACCTATTTAGAGTACTCAGATACTTCTTGTTGTAGACTACATAATTAAATTTTAAATGGAACATGATAAAGAAATTATACTGGTGATCTCTAGAGATTAGAATACCCTGTTTGGATCTTTATAAGAGTGTAGTGAAGGCATACTTTAAAATTTAATAAAGGTCTGGCCTATTTTTTTTTTTCCTTTTAGATGTTCTATAGCTGCTATGGCAGTCCTATTTCAAACTGTATTTCACTCTCAACATTACATAGACGGTACCCGCGATAACAGACCAAACTAAAAGTATTAGAAGAAATATAGCTTAGCTTGAGAAATCCACCATTTAAATGTGATACAGAACAATTAATGAATGAAGATAAGCTCCTAAAATCTTGTGGTACCTAAGCTTGTAATCACCCTTTCATAGACCAGCATCTGAGCGAAGCGGTCGAGGGGAGCAGTAAATTAGCGAGGTGGAGTGCTGGAGCGCAGTGCAAAGCCCTATGGGCACGAGTGAGATGATGTTTGGAGCTTAAACGAGAAAATACTCAGCTTCAATATCAAAGGAATGATTTCAGTCTCTAGCCACTTCTGTTTGTTTCTGTGAAAGTTACTTTAGATTTAAAGAAGAACAAATATTTTAAATATAGACTAACTGCATGGATTATTTATTTGCTTAATACTAGGTTAGTAATGATAACAGCAGTAAAATCTGGGCTACTTTTCCACTTCTATGTAGTGGCTTAATTTTACATTTCACTCAGGGGGGGAAGTAAAGTTTAAACGGTCATTTCCTCCTCTAAGCTGTTCTTATTTACCATTAAAAAAATTCAAGAGAATAATTTGCATAGATATTTTTCATAGAAAAAATTGTAGAAAGATCTCTGCAGCCCGTGCTTAAATCTTGAGCATAACTCAGGAAAACTTGTGTTTTGAGGTAAAAGCCATCTTAAAACTGTCATTTGAAAAATTTTTTTAGAAGGGTGGGAGGAAATCTGCAATAAAATATAATGGCATGGATGCGCTGATGTGAAAACAATCAAGTATGTTCAAAATGGAAATTTAAATCTTTAGCTTGTCTTAGAATTGTAATAATTTGCAAACTTCATATATTTTAAACCAGTAGTCTGGAGTAGGGTACAAATTTTAAGCCCGCTTGAGTTGGGGTTTTATCCTCCACCTTTCCACAAATGTCTTTAATAATGTCTAAGTTCCATTTACTGTAAAGACTTATGTTCTTGCATGTCTACAGCATTT
The DNA here is from genome assembly GCF_018139145.2 of Gymnogyps californianus. Taxonomy (NCBI): domain Eukaryota; kingdom Metazoa; phylum Chordata; class Aves; order Accipitriformes; family Cathartidae; genus Gymnogyps; species Gymnogyps californianus. The sequence goes on along the minus strand of NC_059471.1, from coordinate 212,745,959 downwards.
TGAAAATAGAATTTAAGTACTGAAGTCACTTTGGTACTTTTGAAACATGTTAACCTGCAACTTCACCATTATTTAAATCTAATGCAACTAAGCTTTTATCTAAAGGGAAAAGAAGAATTGACAGCCCACCATATGACAAGCAAAATGAAATCTCTTGATCACTAACTGTCAGCAGTCTTTCTAATACCATTGTGTTAGGGAATGATATGTCTTCCAAGGAGCTAAGTACACAAGGTTTTGAATCATTTCTGTCTTGACAGCCTAACCCAAGTAACTACTTATAAGTGCTTGGATGAATTATAAAATCTATGTGGCTCTGTAGAGTCAGTTAATAAAACATCTATGAGCATTTTAATTACTATAAAATGAAAAGGATTTTTTCCTGACAGTAATAGGGGCATGGACTAAAGACCTACTTGACATCTCAATTGCTGTCTTCGCTGGTTTTGCATGGATGGTGGGAGCTGAGGTTAGCTTCTGTGTTTGCTCTTCTGGTTCCTTTCCAGTTGAGGTCTTCTGCCAAGCAATTTCTCTCACTCAGAACACCAGGTTATACCTTTGGCCCCTGATGTTTCATATACTGTGGGTGTCCTCTCATGTCACCAGTGCTGCTTCGCCAGTCCTGTCAGGCTTGAACACCCATCTACCTACACCATACATGTGTCTCTGCTGATCTACAAGAGAATTTTCCTTACTTTGATAGAATATTTACTGAAGTTTTATTCTCCCTTAAATAAAGCAGGGATTTGGCATAGTTCAGTTGTGACCCTCTCTTCAAATGGAGAAGTTCTGTTTTCCACCTCCAAATCCCTTCTTAAAACTCACTTTCATTTAGAGTCATATAAATAATAGGTCAAGAAAATGTTGTTCATCCCAGGTGGCAGGCGGTGGTAGCTGATAACATTAAAATCTCTTGAATGTCAAACTATATGCAGCGAGCCAGAGTTAGTCTTTGGAAACGATATCATGTGGTATCTTTTCTGAAACCACATCATTAAAAAGAAAAGAAAAAGATTCCAGCCCTTGATAGTTAAATGTTCTCAAGTCAACTGTCTTAAAGAGCAGGTTTTCCATAATTTGGATACCTGCTATTTTCTGAAGAAAATCATTATTTTAAATTGAGACTTGAATTTAACTAATCATTCCCTTAGGGGAAAAAAAAAAAAAATTCTTATGTTTGACCTTTCTCTATGCCTCAGATGCTTATTTCTAGATACTATTTTCTTTCATCTAACCTTTGAGCTGTTTTTCTGTACTGCAAGCAGGATTGCCTATTACCCATTGTATGTGCTGTATAGGAATGCCCTGGTGTTGTTTGGTCTTTCTGAGGTGCTGTAATATAAATTACAGTAATTATTTGGGATAGTAATGAGTATGATGTTATTGTAAGTGAATCTGGTTTTTTTGAGGAAATAATACACAAGTTGTCTCTTCACTATTCTGATTTTTATGTTTTCTAAGTAAAGCTTCAATAGCATTAAAATGTGACGTGGAGTTATTCCTTCCAGTAGCTGTTAGCATTTTTGTTGTTGTTTTACATCCGTTTTGAAATATGTTTTTTACAGCTAATGTTAATCTTAAAACACACTTATGTGCAATCTGATCCCTTTCTGAAGAGATATTTTTAAAATCTTAAGAGGAACCTAAGGAGCATAGAGGTGATTATCCATATGCGTTTACTGATGACTTGCATTAAAAAATCACTAAGATACCAGTGGCAGGATTCACGTTGCCTAAATTTAGCTATCACAAAAGTCCTCGGTCTAAAGAACCAGGGAAGAAATGAAGAAAAATAGGTGCCTTTTCTCAGGACGGGGTGAATAACCTTGGGGAATTGTTTTTCTTTCTCCACTGCCTGAAAGTGGAGCCCGGGGGTATAGCATAGACTAGATGTTTCACCTGATGATAGCTTTAATTTAAGGTGAGTCCTAGCAGCCTGAGTTTTATAAGTGTTAAAGTGCCAAGTGACGTAAGCCGATGCCTACTGGAGTTTTGAGGACATTGGCATGGTTAACCTCAAAAAAACTTTCAATATTTGGTACTTAAGTCCTAAATATAGACCCTGGGAAGGAGGGGGGAAAGTCGGACAAAAATGATTGTTGGACTTGATATGGCTCTGACCCAGAAGGCAGTAACTCTTCTCACAGTGCAGAGTCCTCAAAATCATGGCTCACAGCCTTGAAATGGCTCCTAATTATACGTAGCCTTTGAATCTTAAAGTGAGTGTAAGCGATTTTACTCAGTGACCTGGGTTTTGAACCCACAACCATTTTTCACCAGCAATTGTTAACATCTCTCACAAACGCTAATGAATTTGACAGCAGACCTTTATCTTAAAAGTCTGGTAGGGCTTTTATTTTTATTCCCTATTGTAAAAGTCTAAAACTAGAGACATAGGGTTTTTTCTGTTATTCACCTTTACCAGACTTCCAAGCATCTTTTTAACTCGTCTTACAAAGCATTGCCATCCAAACGTGCCCAATGAGGATAACGTGCAGCAGAAATTAAAGGACTCAGATCTCTTCATTTCCATTCCTGAAGGTGAATTCCAAGATCGTGATTATTTTTATTTATACAGTGCCTAAAGAGTGCTAAATACTTTATGGAACAAATAAAAGACCTCTTGTAAAAAGCACGGATTCCTATAATCTAATTTTAGTCTCAAATCAGGCAGTATGAATGCTAAGCAGCAAGGCTTGAAGAAAAATGGAAGGTATATGAGGGCTACACTAATAAGATTGAGCAGTTATTTAGGTTCATTATCTGTTCCACTTAATAGCGCTGCAATATCTTACTGGTTTAAGTTAAATTCACATTGGTCTGCGGAGAACATTTGACTGACACAGGAATGGTATTTCTTGGCTTTGCTCAAAAAATGAGCCTTTGTACAGCGGTTTGAGTGAAGATAGAGAAAGGGAGCATTACAGGTGGATTTTGAGAGGCTGTTCCAATGTAAGAAACAGCAAAGGAAATCAACTTAAAATACAAAGCCTTTTTTTCCCTCCTCGCTTTATTTCCCAGCTCGGTTGAAATACTTGTGCTCCGAGTTAGTCATTAGTGTGTATCCTTTGCTTAAGTGTTGTTTTAGCGCTTAAGATCATCAGAACAACGTTATTTAGAAAGTCAGTGCAAAGGATGAAACTTGTGGGAGTAACTTCAGATGTAAATATGCATTTGGGGGGGGGGAAGGTGTATACACATCAGCTTCTGGAGAAGCAGACCAGCAACTGAAGTCAAGGAGAGCTTTGTTAACATGGCAGAGTTGAGAAGCATTCTCTTAGTACCTTTGCTACAGCATAGGCAAGGCATGTATCATACATTATGATATATATTATTATATAATACAGAGTATTATATCGTATGTCTTACAAATAGTTAGAAATGAATTGCTGATATACAGGATTTTTTGTGTCTCATCCTTACTATTGGTCCCAGAAAAGCAGTAGTAACATACATGGATGGGACAGCATCAGGAAACCCACACTGTTACTCCTAGGACAGCAGAGACTCCGGTTTAGTGCTTTCCTCAACATTCTCTGCCTTCTGAGCATGGCTTTTATTTATGAAATAATAGCTATTGTAACATTTACAAAAATTGCAACTGTTTGAATGATTCCTAAAGATTTGCTATGAATTACAAGCAAATCTTGGACAATTCTTAGTAAATTATCTAAAGAGGTTTAAAAAAAACCCCAAGAACCTAACACATTCCCCAGTGTTCAAGGTTAACAGTTTATACTTCATCTACATTATATTAAAAACATTTTTACTAGTGTCCATAAATGTTACACATTTGTAAAAAGCAATGATCACAGTGGGACTAGATACGTTACATAAAGCCAGACACGAGACCTGCAAGCAGTAATTGGTGACTGTTTTTTATTTTTTGAGGGTGCTGACTTGAGATTCCTCCTGTGAGACGATGCCAATTTTCCCATCTGTGCCTCGCCATTAGAAGCAGGCAGCCCCTAAAATTTTTCTGTGGTCAGCAGAAGGAGACTGTGAGCCCCAAACTCGTGTTCGGAGCAGTGTCTCATAGCGGTGCTGTAACTCTCTTAGTAGCGGTGATGTTTTGCCAGTTTGGAGCCACTGAGGACCTACCCCACTTTCTGTGTACGTTCTCCCAATGTATTTTGCAAGTTGTGCCCTATGCAGCACTTCTACAACAGCAAAGTGCCGGCGCGGCGCTTCTCTTAGCTGGGCTATAATGGAAAATATTTTTCATTTCCGACCCTTGGAATTTTTACAGCTTTCGCACCGTTTTCTGCAGGGAACGTTTAAGCCTCAGCAAAGCCGTGAGGTTGTAGAGTGGATGCAAATCACGTCTGTTTGCCATAATCTAACCTTAATGAATGTTCATGGAGAAAGAAGGAGGGAAAACAAGCTACTAGGCTTTACCTAACACAAAAAAAACAGAGAACTGACTTTCAGCCCTTTCTGATTATTTTGCTTCTGAACTTTTAGATACTAATCTCACAACAGTTCACGTGCTTAATTTTGGAGAATAATCCTACTGATATCAAAGTGATTGCACAATTCAGTGCAATTTTAGCATGAGTATTGCTGCTTACTCATTGCTGTGAAATGAATATCATCTGATTTGATCCCGGCTTTGTCACTAAGACTATAGACAGCTTTACTTGATCAAGAAAGAAGAATACACACATAGAAACTCGGTCTTGGTAGCATCCTTTCGAAACATGAACTGAGAATCATAAAGTAGAAGTTTAAAATACGGGCCTAAATGGCTTCTAATACTATTTAGATATGCGGTTTGGGTTAATCAAAAGTACTGGACAACTGCGGGTACCACTGACTTTGGTTCAAAGGGCAAGTGCGCTTTTCTGAACTAGGCTATTAATTCAAGTTCTTAAAAGGTGGCTGTGACATTTCGGAAATCTGCTAGGGCTTAGAGCTCAGGAGCCCATCTTTTAACTAGATGTTCAAAAATTATTTTCTTCATTAAGATTTTCTGCTGGGGGCTACAGATGCACCTGCACCGATGTGCTCGTGGATGCCAAAGAGACTGTGGCTTGTCTCAGTTGCTGGTAGCTTTCATTCCAGGATCGCATGGTGAAGTAAGCAGAAGTTCCTGCAACTAAAAAGTTTTATTTAACAAAAATGAAATATTATTATTCATGTCATGAGTAATTGAATCCCCAGATGTTCTCATTCTGTATCAATGGCTAGGGACAATATGACTCTAGATAGACTGTGACAACATAAATTGATTTCTTTCTCTTTTTTCTTTTTTCTTTTTTTTTTTATTTTAAACCTGCAAAGTGACTGTGGGGTTTTTTTTAGCTGATTGCTTGGAGCTGACATTACAGGCTGTGCAGCTGTAAAAAAGACCTTCTCATTTTCATTGAGAGTAAATAATATAAAATATTGCAGAAATAGCATTGCTTTTCCCTGGTCCTGCCCCTGCAGAAATGAACAGAGATAACTTGGAAAAAGCAATTGAATTTGGAAAGGTGTTCGCAAGAAGAGATGGTTGCTGCTAACATTGAATATTCAGAATGTAATAATAAAAGTAATCATGTTACTAAAAAGCCACCTGTTACTTTCTTCAGATTTTTTCTAAAGCATAGAGTTCACTTTTTTGTTTCTGAATTTATAGCAGAGATGGGAAGTCCAGCTCCTTAGAAACCTTATTATATGCAAGGTAGTAATTCCTTATTAAAGTTAAGCAGAAAAAGAAACCATGCTTGCTAACGTTTCTAAAGCTGTTAAAGATGAATGTTTCCATGAAGGAACAGAAGGAGAAAAACTTTAAGTGCTTGTTAAGGCCTGCACACACAGTGCATACAAGCAATAAGTCTGTTTTGCTGAACTGTGAAATTGCACTGAGTAATTTCTCTAATAAGAGAATAGATATTGCACCTCTGACCCCAGAGGAGCTCCAGGCTCGGTGCAGCAGCCGGCCGTGGCATCAGCAGAAACTTGTGCAACCAAAGCATGGGCTGCGTGCTGAGTGGCGGAAAGACAAGGAAAAAGGTAGCAACAAAAGGAACTTGACATACAACTTGTAAATGTTCTGGCTGATTTAAAAATTCAGAAAATGATTAATGATGAAGGTACTTTATTTATTGATATCCCCCCCCCACGACCTGTTCTTCAGAGGAGCTGCACAATTGTGTCCAGAGCTGTGTGTTTGACAGCTGCCTCCTACTTCCAAAGAAAGTATTCAATCCACTATGAACGTACAGTAGCAGAAACTTTAAATTGGCATTTCATGTTAGCTTTCTCTTACAGAAATGATGCAGTGGTGATGCTTTTCCCCAGTGTTATGGAGAATGCCTGTGGAAATAACAGTTCAGTAGCTGGAGCAGGAAAAAAAACCCACAGTATCCCTCAGGATAATACTGCACGTGCAGAAATGGGAAAAGAAATCATATAAGAAAAACATTCAGTTAAAGCAGCAACTTATATCTTCTATTCCAAAACTAGCACGGTGAAAAAGAGTGATGTGGTTTAAAGGGGATATTGATTTGGCTGAGCTATGCGTGAACTCATGCCACAACCCCAGTACTTCTCCGGTCTCTGAACCTCTTAGAATTAATGCAGGGGTTTTAGATTGATTGCTTGAAGTTTTTCTGTAAAACCAGTGAGTCTGATGAATGGCAAGTACTCGAGGTGATTAAAAAATAAATAAATAAAAAGTTACTTTGAGGACTGAGAAAAACTTTGTCAGCTGTACTTTCTCGTAGTGCTGTATAGTTAGACCAAGGCAGCGAGAGAGACTACCTCATTTCTTCTGCCTTCCACTTTATCTTGTGAGTGATTGACTTTCTTCAGCAGCTCCATCAGGTAATGTGACATAAATGGGAAATAAATTCCCATCATGAATTTGTCTCACAATGACAGGGACATAACAGATATTTTTAGATATTCACCCATTTGAAAAAATTCAGAGCTCAGGCAGATGTTGAAAATCTGGCAGTCAAGTTTGGCTTGCTAGTCTAATGCAGGTTTTCAAATTTTGATCTTAAGTAGGTGATATTTTATTCACTTGTGGAATGCTGTGGGGCCTTGGTAGTGGGTGCTGGATAATAGAAAACTTGTGGCAGAAGCTGTTCATCTTTACAGAGGCATAAGAGTTGTTGTTAAGGAGGAAGCCAGTGGTTCATCTCTTTATCTGGTATTATCTAGCAGCTGCTTTGAAAGACAGGCTGGCAAAGAGAAGAGGCAGCTATGGAAAGAAATCTCTGCAGGAAAATCTTCTCAGCCCCTACCCAAACGTCTTTTCACAGAAATAAGAAGATTCTTTATATCCTTGCTTTCTATGGTTTTTAGGGCTGATATCACTCCTGATAGTCTACCTTTTCAAGAGATACAAATGTCCAGTTTTCTTCTGACTTTCAGCTGTGATGCTTTCTTTGGATGAACCAAAATGAAAAACGTGTTTCCTTTTGTAAATACAACTTTGGATTAACTTCATTCTGTGAGACAAGGCACAGATTTAAAGAATTATGGCTAGAGTTCACAAAAACAATAAATAAGGAAATAAGGATTACCAATAAATAAGGAAAAGCCCTAAATTCCTTTCCCACCCACCCCCATTTCCATGTATTCTGCATGTATCAAAGCTGGTCTCTTCTGACCTTCTAGAGGCTTATAAGATTTATGGTCTCTATAAATCTTATGGTGAAGCATCAAGTCTAATATAAGAAAAATGAAACTGTCGCAAGCAAAAAGACACACAAAACAAAACAAAAGCCCAAAACCTCCACCAAACCCAACTTTGATATTATTCTGCCCATGTAAGAACCTCTCAGAGTAACCAGAGACAGTTGTGCATCATTTTCTTGCGTCCAGTACTGCCCGCGCGACGCTCACCAGTGGGCTGCTACTCTCAGGCAGGCAGTGCATCAGTCATCTTTTGCTTCTGTCACCGTGTTTTTTCGTCTTCCTTACATGCAGAAATTCTCAAAATGTGCTTTCCAAAAAAAATCTTCTCCAACCACCAGTCTTTTTTACTGGTATTTCCTGATTGAAAAAAAAAAAGGGCTTTTATCGCATATTCCATATGTGCTTTATGATGCTGAGACTTGATAACTGAGATATGATTTTATGATGAAAAATCCCCCAGGGAAGCATGCAGATGTACTGTGGAAAGATGCTGACACTCTGTGCTTTATTTGTAGGAAGGGTATGAACAATTCCTCCCCTTCTTTTTAACAGAAAAGAATATTAAATTAAAAAATAGACTTGTGCCTCTTGTAAAACTCCTGAAGATATGTCCAAATGTTGACTGAACAATGTACACATGTTAAAATGGTGCTCTGCAACACATCAGGCTAAAATTTGGAAAAGATATCTGATCATTGATGATATCACTGTCTTTCTTTCAGCTAAATCTGTAGCCTTTTGAATTTGAAGTGAATGCTGCAGCTAGGGAAATTCAGCAAGATGCTAGTAAAGGGGGCTATTGATGGCATGCTCCATACTGGAAAGCTGTCTTGTTATTGAATGCAAATGTGACTTAGATATGTAAATTATATTCAAGATTTCATCAGTAAGGCTTTAATATATCTGGAAACTATCTTAAAGCATTTAAATAAAATGTTAATTGAAAGTATGGAATAGTGTTAGCAAGCTCTTTCAAAGAAAGCTTCAATTCCAGGCACGTAACAAGGAAGCAAGCGCTCTGATCTAGTCAAACAGAACCTCCCATGGTAAAAACCTATAATTGTTTTAAAGTTCTCTAAAAACCTACATCTCTGTTCTCATCTCATCCCACACACTGTGATATTCCTTATGTTCCTCACTCTCCTCTCTCAGAGCTGACTTTCTTTGTAGCCTTCTCCCACTCCCAGTGTGCTGCCTTCTCTCACCTCCTACGCGTGGAGCTGCCTCCTGCTGCCCATACAACAAGCACTTTTCTACACATCCCAGTCCTTTCCTTTCCTTGAGCTCGTCTGCGCCAAATTCCCCACAAAGCCATCAGGATGCCTTGCCCTGCATCAAAATCCAGAGGGTGAACTTTGTTTCCAAACTCAGGAAAGCTCAGTAATAAGCCAAGCAGTGAATTTAGATCTGAGAGCGATCGTCAGATGGAGCAAATGACTGATCTTTATGTTTAAAAATAAAACCAAACCTATTTTAAAGAATAAAGAGAGAGTGGTTGAGCTAGACTGCATCCCTCTGGTGCTTATGGAAATCCTTTCACAAGCGGCAGGGCAGTTCTCAGCAACGTTGACTTCAGTGGTTCGACTTCAACCAACCGAGGTCCAATTCATCAATGAAAGCTTGCAATTAGTCCTAAGAGCTAGAAGTGTGGGAACACAGAAGCATGAGCATCTCTTGCTGCAGCTCTGGTTTTGATTGTCACTCCTTACCTACTCATTAAACAGAGGGATTTTGGAGGTATTTGCTAAGTTACCTTCCTATCTGCAGATGGTCTGCAACAGGGACAGCAGCTGTTCCAAAAGCAAGCATGAAGGGAGGTATTGTCTCTTCTTAGCTATGTTTACAAATTTGTAACAAGACTACTATTTAAAGTATGTTCTTTCGTGACCGCACGCAAAATGTTGTCATCTAAATGTTGCTGGATCGATGGAGGGCATCAAAGGGATGTGGCACACAGAGTTTTCTCTGCTTTGGAGTGGTTTCTTTCTTCCAGAGCTTGTGTGAATCTCGTAGGTTTGGGCAGAGGTTGCATGGATTAATACTATAACCTATGACTTGTGCTCCCATGACCAGGGGGAAAAGGAGGGCAGCCACATGGTAGTGTTCAGCTGACAGGAGTTTACTGGGTAAGTCTGGGGAAGTGCTCAAGTTCAGGAAAGACATAGTTCTATATTGAAAAGCAAAAAATAAGTAGAAATAAAGCACATTTAGTTTTTGCCTGTTGAATGCGCTTTTGATATTAGAGGAAAATTGCCAGCTAGGAACAATTTTTACGGTCTTTTTTCACAAATCACTCCATCCATGAACTGAAGGAACCCAGCCACGTGCTATGCCTCAGGGAGGCCATTGGAGGACTGGGATGCTCTTGCGTGACTCCTGACCATGTCTCCAAGCAGCAGCGACTCAGCCAGGCTGTGCCGCTTTAACCACAATGCCTCATGGGTATGACCAAAGTGCACAACCCACGCAGGCAGGATGCAGCTCCTGAAGCTGTCGGGACCATATCAACCCAAACCATACCTGAGGGGTGAAAGCTAAGGTCCTGCCCATGCTCTTCTAGTAGAAGCTTCTCAGTTTCAGTGTATCCTTTCCGATGTGCTTTACGTAAAATGGTCACTGTTGAAGATACTTATTTTTGCTTTGCAGCTCATCTATGAATGGAGGTTTCTGACTGTGGTTTTCTATGGGAAGTGTTCACAGAAAAAAAAAAAAAGAGGGGAAATGCATGTAATCAAAAATTTAAATATAAATTCTAAACTTTTTAGTACGGAAGTGAAAATCCAAACTGCTTCATTTCCATTGGAAACATGTTCAGTTTCCATGTGGTTCCCCACTTGCGTGACTCATTGCTGGTTTTTGTGTTATTCCCACTTGGCTTTGAAACCGTTCTCCACCTTCTTAGGTGAAGGGATTCATCCCACAGTCCTTTACAGATCCATATTGGAAAGAGATGAATCATTCTTGTCTGTTTTCCCTGCTGACTAGAAGGGCATCTATGCAATAGGGTTCCCATGAAAAAGTCCACGTTGGAGACAGGTGAAGTTAAGGGGGAAAAGATTCACTGTTGTCTTTGCCATCGTTTTAGGACTAGGATTAAAATTCTCGTTTTCTTGAAATCACACAGGGGGTGAGGAGCTGTAGTGATGTACATGTCCCACTGCGTGGTACCATTTGGCAAACCACACAAGTTAGGCTGGTGGATTGAAGACTATGGTAAAGCGAGACTGTGTTGTGTGGTTTTGAGCATTAGATGTTAATGAATACATTTTGGCTAGTGAAACACATTTAATTATCTTTCTGGGAGTAAGCGATCATCATTTCTTGATATTGCTCACATGTTGGGAAGCAGAATGCATTTAAAAATTGCACCTTGCTGAACTAGTTTAATTAGAGGTCAGTAAAATGTAAATGGGAGAAAAAGAGCTGATGCAGGTGTTTTGAGTTTGTTTAGATCGGGTATGAATACAGAAAGCTCTATAATGTAGGGCTGAAGGTTATGCTTGGGTTCACTCAAAGGGGAAGGTGACTGTACTGTGGCTATTACCTGTTAGGGGAGGTAGAAGAAAAGATCGTAGTTCTCTGCAAAGCCAAAAAGCCAGTATCCAGAAGGCTGTTCCTGCATGTGTTGTACGTTACAACTGCTCCGTGTAAGTTTTCCTGTGCTCCAGTCTGCTGTCATCCCTAACCTTTGAATACACGTGGATAATCGCATCAGAAAGTAAAGGTCTATCATTTACTTCTCTTAATACCCTTGGACAGATTGCTGTCTCATTAGAAAGACTCGGTAAAGTAATTCAAGAACTGTAAGGCGCTAATAAGATACTGTCTTTAAAAATGGATTGGCTAAGTGGAAAGTCTGGCAGGTCCCCAGAATGAATATCTGGCCACAGGCTGGAATTATTTCTGTGCTAATCTGCTTGGTGTGTTCAGAGGATCTACTTGCATCTTGTGGAGCAGGAGGTTTGGAGGCTGCTGACCCATGAAGAGCTCCCATCTGTGGATCCAGCTTGCTGGATGTCTGGTGGGTGGCTGAAAAGTTTGCCATTTTCTGCACCTACAGTCCATGGGCCAGGGTGTAGTCTATGAACAGAGGCATATTCCGAATATGCCCAGCCCTAAACTGTATTTACATTTCACTAAGGTGATGTATAGGCTTTACGTAGCTCTGTTTGCTGTGCTGAAGTGAGCTGTCAAAGCTTATTACTGTAAATTTATTTTTTTCTGTGCATCCGCAGGAGAGGAAGCTTTGGATTTTAGAAGAGGAATGGCAAAGAGAGAGCTGACAAAATCAGAAACTGTGCACTTCACTGAAAAGTGACTGGGCACAGCTCTTTAAAGTACAGGGTTTGCAGTTGTACAGAATTGATCTGGAAGAGATGCAAATTCCATCCAGACTAAATTCAGATTTAGATTTAAAATGCAACTCTCGTGGGCACCAGCTAATACACCAGCCAAATTCACTCCATTATTAAGTTAAGAGACTATCAGGTGACCTCCATGAAATGTATTAACATAATGTCAATAATGAGTCTTTTTATAGGAAGGTGTTGAGGAAATGCAAGCAGAGTTTGTAATATGGTACCACGCTTCCAGCCTGGCTCGTTTCTCGTTTCACAAAGCTTTATGTGATGGATCCATCTGTTCCCAGGAGATGGGAGTGTGTTGATGCCATTTTCATGGGAGACTTTGCTTCTAGGTTGAAGCTTTCTGAATTCTCTGGAAGTTGCCTGAGACTTGGTATTCATTGCCTGGGGCTAACTATTGCCAAGACACTCAGCATAGCTAGCAGAGATTGCCTTCACAGGTTGGGTGGGGCCTTTACTTAACACGATCAAGGCTCATTAAAGCTTCAAATCTCTGAATGCACATTCGAAATTGAGTGACAGGAACTTCTGGGAAAGTTTTGTTGAAAAGCCTGGCATAACTGAGTAATTATAATATAGCAGTACTTCATATGCAACTTGATTGTCACAGCCTGTGTCAAGAGAACTCATAATTTCTGAAGGATAAGACCATATGTTCCAAAAAGAGCTTTCAGAATGTGGGATACTTGTTTTGCAAGTTATTTTTTTCCTCTTCATAAAAAACAAAGTGTTATGAAATGAGATTAAAAAAAATCCCCCACACTTAATTAAACTGGTTCTCCAAGAAGAGGCCCCAAACCTGTTGGATAAGCATGTTCTAATAGCTGTGGTTTCTGATTTACTTCCGGATGTAGCTGAAATAAAATGTTGCAAGGATAGTTGAAAGGACACTGTTATCCTAAATATAAATCTAAGAATGTATAAGAATTTTTTTTAAATTTGTTTTTCCACTGATACGGTCTAATGCACTAGTTAATGACCTCTTAACGTAAGATGACAATCACCTTGCCGGTTATAATTGGCCCCTGAAACAAAGTATGGCCAGGAAAGTCCACCAAACGTCCAGACAGATTTGTGTGTAGCAACTGGAAATGTTACATGCTGTGGTTTACATCAGCATTGAATATAAATGTAGGTGACTTCATCGTCTTCAATTTTAAGCTGTATCTGAACCACCTGTATTGTCCTGAAAACTTCTCGCTTCTCGAGGGTAATGTGAAAAGGTAGCTTGGGCATCACTGGTGTTTAAAAGTCAGAACTGATCCTGAGCTGACATTTCTGAGGACATAAGAATTATTCAGAATTCTGCTCCAACAGGAAGGAATAATATTGACTAACAAGATCTCGGTCTGCTTTTGGAGACCCTGAATGTACACTGTGGTTATATTTTTAGAATTTAGATTTTATTTTCATTAGCAATAATAGTCCAATAATGAGGTGGAGAAAACCAACTAGAGTCAGGCTGGTGGGTTGGAATATTTTTATGCCCAGTAAGGGCAAGCACATAGGGAGATTGCCCCAAGAGATTATAATATCTATAGTCACAAACACAACTTTATTGGCTAATTAAGGATATCCCTGTAAGATTTCCTAATAGATTTTTTTTCTGCATTTCATATTGAAGAAAAGTGCCATACAGAAAGAAATCTTTGGTTGCCTTGCGAGGGAGAAGTTTTACTTACACTGTTGTGAGAAAATGGGATAAAATCACTCTTGTAAATATTTTCTTGACCTAGCTGGAAGATAGTCACATCATCTTAGCTCTGCATGCTCAACCTCTTCATCTTACTGTTAGCTTCCTTTAAATGAGGGTAGCGTCATGTAAAGTCTGTCTGTAAATTCACCCACTTTAAATACTTGGAATTTTCTAAATGTTTTAAGTGTGTTTAATTGTACCTGTTTTCTTAACATTGCATATTTCAAACATCCTCTCATCACTAGGTTCCTTGTGGATACTTACTAAATAAGTGGCAGATACCTCCACTGGAAAGGATCTATGTAGATTTGGCATTAGTTAGGCTTGTAATGTTTGCTGATCCATGTTTCCCATGGAGTATTGATTGAGACATTAGATGAATCCTAAAAAACACATTGTAATTGCGTATTGGTATCAACACTACAGATGTCCTCATCTGGGCTGGCCATTCAGTACTTCCTTTATGGTCAGCAGAGAAAAGCAGGCACTTTTCCAAATAACTTTTCCCAATGTAGCTATTTAAAATAGGTTGTATGGATTCCTACTCAATGGGGAAAATCAGGCCTTACTACACAGGAAGTCTGAATTAATGGTTCAGGTGTGGACATCTTCTCTGAAGAGGTCTAAAGTCATATGAAATGGTTTGTACCAGCTTGCCCCTTGACTCTTTACAGGGAAGAAAGAAAATAAATCCTTCCATAAATCCTTTCCATTATGCTGTCTCACAGAATAACTTCTAATGGACTGACAGATGCTAAGAAGATCACCCATTTTCCATGATCTGTCAAGTTAATTAGACAGATTCTGCCTAAATTCTTTTTATGTTCCAAATCCCAATGATTTGGTTGCCTGAGTTTTGGCTGGACAACTTGCAATGTCTGCAGCAAACCATCTTGTCTGTAAAGGCTTCACTGACTGGTGTTAAGAATAAACTAATTCTGCAGAGTATAGCCTCCATCAGGCAGCTCTCTGGTAAATGCTAATGAGTCGGTAGCAAAAGGTGTTCCAGAAGTGATGTAAGCTGCCTCCGCTTAACGAAATACCCACCTTTTTCCTAGTTTTATCTTGTCCCAGTCCTCATTTCCTAATCTAGGCAAACCACAAGAGAACTGTTTAGCTAATGAATGATTGAAAAGTATGAACACCGAATTCAATAAGTCAAGAAGAAAACAAACATAAAAACCCACAGAGATAACAAAATGTATGCTTAAATGCATCATTCAATTACTCTGCTCACTCTTTGCTTCCCATTACACTCTCCTTTGTCAATACACAGTGTATCTAAATGGCAGTCTCTTTGTGACAAGAAACTTTCCTTCATGCCTTTACCTGCTGGTGCAGAACACTGTTGGTACTTTGCAAATATCAAACAATAAAAAGAATTGATTGCAAGCAACATATGAATTGCATGACAGTTAGTGAAACTTCTCAGAATTTTCCCTACCCAGTACTAACATAGCCACCAAAGGTTGCAGATTTGGACTGCGCTGGTCTTTATGAATGAGAAGGGCAGTTTCAGGTCAACTACCGTTAGACGATTTTAGTTCCTTAAGTCACCAAGGACCATACAAGCCACGGAAGGATTGCAGTCGGCACGGCATTGTTCTTTGGTTTTTCTTTCAGGATAAGTCAGCCAGGAATCATATTGCCATTATCTGCTTAAAATTGTTTGTCCCCGAGGTTGTAAGATGTATCAGGTTTTCTATTCAAGCTTTTCTCTCTTGAATGTTCCTGGAAAGTTGGTTCATCAGCCTGGCACAAACGGAGCAAACCAGCTTTTCTGCTCAGAGGCCACCCTTATTGTAGAATCCAGTAGTTCCCTTGCCTCAAAGAATGGAGCCAACTGCTTTGTCTTACACGATTCTTAGCAGGTCTTTTTAACTGCCTGTAATGTGAATAAGTCAAAGGCAGAGCTAACATTTGTGTTATTAGGCTGCATGACATTAATGCTTCTTGGGATCTCAAAATCCTCATTTTCAGTGTACTAGCATCTGAAAATGATTGTATGATTCTCCAGAGACTTTGCTTGGATATTGCAAGCAGATGTTAGAAAAAAACTGAAAATGGATAGTGGTATTGATGAGTCTCATCATAAAAAGATAAAATAAAAATGTCATTACCTTTGCATTGCAGTGTAGCTTAAGATGATGAAATACAGCAGTTATTATGGAAGAAATGGTCTTTTTGCATCCTCCAGCTATAGTCTATTGCACATGATTAACACTGAGAGTCTTTACTAATTAGTTTTTATGGTCAAACAGTTTTCATGAAGTTGATTTCAAAGAAATCAAAATTAAACTCCTTATAGCTCTGAAAGATAGAATTATGGAATATGAACACATAGATAATCTTTACAAGCTAGAGGAAAACGATCATTGAGCAACCAAAGCTATATAAAAAGACCCAATAATATCTCAGGTATTGCAATATAGCGTATGGGTAAGTGATGACGCTAGGATTTTATAAATATAGTCTAAGTAGGGTGGGGGATACACAGCGTTATCTTTTGTCTGATAGCATGCACTGATGAAATTTTACATATTGATGCTGTGAATGCAAGTGGTATAGAATTGAACAGAGCATGATGTAAAATTTCACTCTTTACTCATTCTTGTAAAATTAAAAAATATAAGAATAGGATGTGGTGGACTGAATTTATCCCATCAGAAGAACTGGTGCAAATCAAAATGAATAATTTCCCCCTCCACCATCTTGCTCCTTAGTTTCTCTTTGCATTGTTTTGTTAGTTTGCCATACCTTCAAAATAAAACACTGCTTCGACTGACTTCATACCACAGTGTTGCACTGCATCTTTTATTTGTAAGTGTAATGACGAAAGAGCTTTTAAAATATGCTTACACTGACATGTGGTGTTTCTTTTCCAAGTCAAACCGCCTTAATTTGCCTGTGTGTTTGAGCAGATAAGCTTTACTAAACTGTGGCCGAGTAAATATCCTCTCTTCAGTGAGCCTGTAGCAATTACATTTCACAGAAGGAAGGGGAAGCACTGGATTTAGTATAGTTTTCAAAACAACTTCGTTTTATAGCAGAAAAACATTTAAGCATTTAGGGGCTTGTATCCCAGTCACTACCAATAAATTTCTGGCTCCCAGAAGATTTAGCAACCCAAGTACTTTTGAAAAATCTATCTTTTGCTCACCAAACCTCATAGGTGAATCACAACCATTTAATTATTTTACAGAAGAAAGGGGAGGTCTTAACTTTTTTGGGGTTACATTCTGGAATCAAGACCTTTGTAGTGGACAGTGGAGACAAAAATGTACAACTCCAAAAGGGCTAGATCTCACAATTAGTTTCATGAAATTTGCCCCCTTTCTGTATCTTTGATCCTTTTGACAGATTACAACTTTGTGTCAGAGATCCTTAAAAATTATTAAACATTAGAGACATACACAAAAGAAGTTGTTCTCATAGGCTGGCTTTTTTTCAGGGTGGTTTCATAGGAAGGCTTTATTCTTCTAGTTGTATTGCAGAGCCCTGCAACAGAAATTTTTGCAGTTCTGATATGGTTTACATATTTGAGATTCCCCAAACACTGCTTTCTTTGGTCCCATTGTTAATGTTTGCCTAATTAAATAACAGGGTGAAGTTGAGGATGATTCTGCCCTAGGCTAGATTATTCCAGCTCTGAGAACCTGCAAAAATTTAGTGTTCTCCTGAAGTACCACAGGATGACCATGAGATCCTTTCATTTGGATTTTGTCCTCTTGTGCCAGGGTTTTAGGGGGTTTGTTGCTTTTTTAATATGGTTTGGGGTTTGGGGGGGGGGTTGTACCTAGTCATACAAATTCCCAGTATCATTGTTAAGAAATAAACACGTATATAATGGTAGAATCTTACCCATTCAGAGAAGCATCAGATTGAAGGCACTGGAGGTAATTAAGTGTATATAGGCAATTCATGTTTTCAAGGTGTCTTACAAACTCCATTTCAAAGCAGGTGGATTGTCTCTCAGGACGAGGCAATCTCCACAGCCTGCTGAGATCTTGGCTTCTTTTTCTGACATTGCCAATGTAGGCCCAATAAATGTAAAACTTGTCTTGATTTTGAGATGCACCCTCTGACCTAAAGATACACTGACAGCTGTCATTTTCTATTCAAGACAGCACTATCCAGTAATAAATGCATCTACTACTACACCAGATTAAAGGCTGTGAAGCCTTGGAAATGCAACAAAGGTTAAATTATGACGTGGCCCAGATGCACTCCATTAATAGAAGAAAAAAAAACCACTACTTCAAGTGTTGGGAAAAGTTTCTTTAGTAGTTGTAAAATACGTTCCATTGCTCAAGAGATTTAATACAAGAAAAGGAGCTGGCTCCATTATATCATTAAGAGAATCCACTTCTTATTTACAAGTTAGGATTCATTTTTACTGAGGCTTAAATGCTATAAACCCCTGTTGTGTGGCAGAGACTGTGACATTCTGTTACAGGTTAATTTCTTTCCTTGCAAATTAGAAAATAGCATGACTTACAAAACAGGGGGAGAGAAAGGGGAAATATGCCAGCAGCTGTGCTTAGACTTTTTTGCCTTTTGGCTTCTTCTTTCATTTTCTAGTCTGCTGCACTTCTTCTTTCAGTGATTTGGATGCTGGATGCCAATTTAAATTTCCAGTGCATTTAGCGTCCTACAACACCAGGGGATTGAAAAGAGAATTAAGAATGTACACGACATAAAAAAAAGATGATATATTTTTCTCCACAGTCCTTTTTATCTTTTTACCTCTCTGTGATCGCAGTGATAACAGAATCCAGTAAACTACAGCCACAAAAAGCCAGTAGCATGTTTATTTGCAAAGGTGTGTTTATAACGGGAACTAGACGGGGCTCGCTCATCGCTCACAATCTGTAGAGGGCTCTTTCACAGATCAACAGACTATAAGATTGCTTTCCTGGATATGAGCCACTGATGGACCCGTACAGGCTAGTAAGAGTCATGTAAGAGTCTTTTATCCTGTCTCAGCAGGGACATCTTCCCCATGGGCTTCACGAGAGAGTGTTTTCCTAGCAGTGGATTTAACGGGGGGAGAGAGGGGATGGAAAGAAGATTAATGTTTCTGCCAGTTCCCTGCAAGTTCACAGAAAATATTGGCTAGAGCAGGAGTGGCCCGACTCCGTCATGCTCCAGCCTTTTCTGTGTACTTAGAGTGGCATGTTTTTAATCAAATGTGAAATATAGCTTTAGCAAGTCGAATGGATTAGCCTTTCTTGTAAGTAACTCTGCTTTAGTCAAGAGTGCAACTTTTTTTTTTTTAGTATTTCACACTTAAGGTTGTCGTCTTTAACTTCATCAGTTTAATGGGTCTTCGGAGTTTTGATTGTTAAAGGTGGGAACTATTTAGTAACCATATCCAACTGAGCTTCGAAGTACACCAGTGAAGAGACGGCAAGGTAAGAAACTTCTCAGCCAGTCTGTCATAAAAGCTTGGAAATGCTTGAGACAAACAGGGAGTGATCTGTTCCTTTTTTAATACTGTATCGAGATTACAGTGCTTGTAAATATTTAAGTTTTCCTTGCTTTGGGCTTTCAAATCTGCCTTCATTTAGAAAGTTAATATCTTCATATTCAAAAGCTGGAAAATCTGTTCATGACAATGTACAGAATTGATTTCCTTCCTCTAACGCTGGTTGTTATTTATCAGCATCTCATCAGTCTCCTGTTCTTATACAGCGTTGAAGTTATCAAAGAACTGGGGGGATTTTCAGCTACCTTATTTCTGGGCCTCTGAATCAGCTGAGCCTCTAATAAAGTTAGGCTGTTCGTATCAAACCATCCTTTATCAGTAATGTACTTTGAAAGCTGTTCTATCTGGTTAAATCCAAGTGAAATAATAGACCTCGTACCTGTCACATCCTCAGGCTGCTGTAAAGTGTTGTCGCTCCACTAAAATAAATAGTTCAGGTGATTTCCGTGTGCCAAGAAATTGATGTAAATATTAGAAATAATTTTAAAAATAGTTTGATTTTCAGAGTAACTGAAGGGTTTTTTGATATATTAATCGCTGCCATATTTCAGTGCCAGATATGGTGTGAAATGGCTCTCAATTTTTTTGCAACACAGACTTTGAGAATTTTAATTTTTCTTTTTAGTACTATTTGTAATTACCTTTTACATTTCTGACCTGTGTTTTAATGTGTTGTTTAGACAAGTTTTTAGGGCCTTGATCATTTTACTAAGTACGGTTATAAAAAAGTAAGGTTTAAAAAAACCCAAACCTCAAAACTTTTAAAGCTGTCTTTATAGGAATTCATGGGATTAGAAGACTAAGGAGAGACAGCAAAATAACATACATCCAAAGATTCATGGGCTGAACCAGGTCTCTGCAATACTCTTAAGATGAGTTTCATTCTGTTCGCATTGAAGTAGATAGGAAATTTTGACATTCTGTTTAGTAGAAACAAACATTGGCTTCTCTGAAGACCCTATCTTAGATGACTGCCTTCTCATCATTGCTGTCATGTTGAAATTCCTCCTCCCATGCTGCAACAGTCAGCAATGTAAGTGCAGACAGCAAAAACACCAGCAGTCAAGATATTCTGCAAAATTTCAGGCAACAGAGAACAGGATAACGTGATAGCTCAACCATATACCATTGGATTCAAAATGTAAGACAGAGTCCTTTGATTTCTATGAGGATCGTCTTCCAGTCATTGCGGTGTGACAAAATTTATTACTTACCATAACAGATTCATATGGTTTTGTTTTTTTTAAAAAAATAAAAATTAGTGTAGCCCAGTAGTATTGCAAAAGATGTTGGAACCAGATCCTCTGGTTCGTATTCCCAACACCTTGCACGTTCCAATCTTGTATCTTTTCTATTCCTCTGTCTATCTGTCCATTAAGTAGGAATAAAACTCAAAGGGTGCCTGGTGTCTTCTGCACTTTTTTTTTCTTTTTTAATTTGAATGTTGGTTCAAGGCCATGTTTCAGCAAAGCGTGTCAGCATTTGTTTAAGTCTCGCCGACTTTAGAGATGAGCGCAGTGTTTTGAGAAACCAAGGCCTGTGAAGTTATGTGAAAACAGTACATCCTCAGTATAAATAATATCTCTTGTTTTATCTGATTAGTCATGGGCTATGCTTTTTTTTGCTTTTTTTAAAAAATGCCTTCATTTGTCACCATCCAGGGACCTATTTGGATAGTCAGTGGACAGAAAACAAGGCATGAATCTGTTGGAAAAATCATTTGGCTCATGTAGTCCTTTCTAAATATAACTCCCTGATCAAAGCGCAGAGTGTCTTTTGTAAGTCCTATCCAAAACAGATATTAGACGAGGAATATACTGAAGCCTTCAGATTTTTGACGGTGCCTTTTCAAAGGCATGCCATCCTGAATGTAGCATCATGTGATGCTGTTTGAACTGAGCAAACATTTTGCCTTCAACTTCTTTCTCTTGCATTCGTGCCACTCTACAGGGATAATTGTATATACAGTTATAAAAAAAAACCAAACAAAAAAGCATCTTCAATTAAAATGCTGGGGATTTTTGAAGGCTGCTGGAGAAAAGCGGTTGCAGTGTTATGTCCTTGAAGTAATTTTTTTATTTATAGCAACTTCTGGACATAAATAAACATAAATTGTTTCAGGGTTTTGTAGTATGTTCATAAACATAAGGGTCCTTGCATGAAAATGGTATCCTCCTGAAATGACAGTTAAGAAAAGCTATTTTTGATTTAGCTACTAACTGGTTTATATTGTAACAGTGTCTTTCAGGTGACTCTTACTGCCTTGGGGAGAGATGCAGGTGTAGGCAGAAGAAGAATATGACTAAACCCTGGTGAATCTTTACCAATTGTTAATTGAGCCCTGAAATTTCGTTGCGTTGCTTTTCCAATGCTGTGGTCTTCTAAAACAAATTTGTTAGCTGTTCTGGGGGTGCAGTCACAGGAGAGAGGGATGTGCAGAGCCATGAGGCTTTCCTGCTAGCACACGTTGTAAGAGAGGGGGCCAGGGAGAGAAAGCTGTTGTTCCCATAAAACTGCCACACACCGCGCTAATTAATACACTGATTTTACAAGTGATGTGGGGGACTTATATAGACAGAATTAATTATTAAAATCTCTTTCTTCAAAACACTGTTTCTAAGGTGCTTTGTGTGATTATAATATGAACCTGCCCTACAAAGAAGTCGCAGATCTAAGATCAGATTCAGACAACAGTCATGTACTTTATCAACAGTTTGAAGATGAATGTATGCACACATCTGGTAAAATTAGGGAGCCTGGTTCTGAGAGATGCTGTCAGGATCAAAGCCTGGGGAGTGCAACATAGTGAGTGAAGTCAACACGCATCAGGGGAAAGTAAGACTTTACTAAGTCAGTCACAATACATGAGACTGCTCCCTCTCTTTCTAGTTTTTAAAGTATTAAGTTTTTTGATAGTTTTATGAACTTTATTGTGTCATTTTCATCAGAATGCAGAGAGGGATGTAATAAACAAAGCTAGCTGTGATTATACTGGAATTGCACCCTCTTGGTGCTGGATTTACTCTTAAACTACCTGCAGTAATCTGCAGTAGCTATTCTGTAGTGAGCTGGGGTTTTTTGCAGCTGTCTAATTGGGGTTCATGCTTCAGCGACCTATTTTTGGAGTTATAGCGAAAATCAGACCTTGCAGTGGAGAAGGGTTTGTAACAGAGCAAAGGCCAAATTGTTATTTCTAATGCTGGTTTTATTCTTAGCCCTGCATAGTGATGCTCCTCATGTCTGAAGCACAGATAAAAATGAGATATTGATGACTTTCAGACTCCAAAACCCTTTTGCTTGTCTAGAATGCAATTATATAAGTGGCAGTAAGTGATGCCTGAATGAGATTAATATAGGCTGCCTTGCTCCTCATTGCTACAGGTAGGAATGAGAAGATCTAGGGAATGACTATTGAAGTATTAAGCAATTAAGGTGGGTAGTAAAAAGGGGAGACTGACTGGATTTTTTTTTTTCTTTAACTTCATGAAAATCTGAAGTAATGAGCAGCTGCATTATATAAACCATCAGGTGTGATGATGCATTACATATATTATTCTTATTTCGTTTAAGAATAGCTTCAAAAGTCTAATGCATCTTCTCAATCTGATTTTAAGCAATCAGAGAATATTTAATGACATAAATCTATCTTTACAGCCTAAATGTTTATATCCATCTAAATAAGTAAAATTAAAAACAGAGTTTGTGCAATTTGAAAGCAATTTAGTCTACCAAATAAAAATAATGTACAGAAAGAGGCTCAGGCTCTGCTGATGGGGTCATGTCTTTGTACTCGTTAAGTTTTGGGACAGAATCTGTTCTCAGTTTTACACCTCTATAAACTGACAGTGATTTCATTAGTGCCATTATACTTAATCTGCGTAATTCAAGTAAGAATTGAGACCCTGGAGATTGAAAAGCACAATGTCAAATTGCAATAACTATGAAATCAATCACTGTATAATTTCCCTTAGGTTTCATGGATAGGGAAGTCTCTGGATACCTGGATAAACTTTGAATAGTTGGGGAAACATAAAATCAGGCGTTTGTGTTGAGGAACTGAGCTTTCAGGGAGGGAGATGTTTGTTAGGTTGGGTTTTTTTTCCAGAGAAGGTGAAAAGATTGCATTGATTACATCGCTGTAATTGACATGTGGCAGCCCATTTACTACAAAATAAAACACATCAGAAGAAAAGGACTTGCTCCTTTCTTGAAAGTATAATATTAAAATCTATTGAACTTAAATAAATCCATTGTATTTCATTGCAGAAGAATCACTTGCTTGAAAAGTTACCTAAACTGACACTAACTGTGTGCTGGGAAATGAAGCAACAGAACCAAATTCTGATCTCATTTATACTGATATAATTAAGGAAGATTGTAGGCCCTTTGGTCTTTAAGGTGATCCTTATGCATGAGTAGGGCCAATGGGGGCTACAATAATAAAACTAATATATCCAAGAAAATCACTGACACTGGTGTAAAGCTGCTTTGTGGTAACAGTAAAGCTGATCAACACATAAAGCATCCACAACACATTTTTCTCAGGAGGCTGTTCACATAATACACACGCGAGTGTGGGAATGAGAAGGGCGATTACCTTTTACATTAAAGTCTTTTTATGTCTCTCTGGAATATAAAGCAGCTGTAGGAAAGAATTTACACCTATGTTCAGTTCCCTGCATGTGATGTCTGCAGCATAGAAGGGATATGTGTGTGAGTGGGAACAAGGCCCATAGATAATATATCTCAGCACTGAAAAGGGTTTTCCGCTTTGCAATGCTGGTAGGAAAGCTTGAGCACAGGACTTTCCCCATGCAACCCCCAAATTGTGCTGTTGCACTTCCTAGGAGTGAGTTTATTCAAGGCAACATGAAATAAAATCCAGTAACCTTGTCCCTATTGCAGATGGAGGAGGGAAGGTGGCCTCCCTTGCGTCTTGCAAGCTATTCAGCTCTGCAAAGAGAAATCTGGGGTGTTGAGCTACCAGCTGCTCCTGCCGCAGGTGCATCTGAGGATGCTGCGGGGGAAGGATTCAGCTCGGGGCCAGGCAACGTGGATCAGGCAAAATATCTGCTGTGAACACTTGTGTGCGCTGCGTAGGGCAGCTGGCGTCACTGGTCCCTTTTTGCTTTTGTGCCTGTTGTGGCTCTATGGAAAATCCCATCTATTATGTTACAAAAAAATAGATCAGTATATGTCTGCAGCTCTTATATCCAGAGCAGCGTTCTGATAGCCATTTCATCCCTGACTTCTCTGGTGTGGATAAAGCTGTTGTTTCTCCTTTACTAAAAAATAAAAAATATATTTATTTTTTTTAAGTGTGACAACTGTGCAGCACATGGTTCCTGTGAAACTCTTTTGAAACGCCCAATATTTCAGAAGTATCCACTAATTAGGGCTGCCCAATTGGGCCTGATTTTTCAGATCTCCTGAGTGATTGTTGCTTTCCTTGATCTTTAACAGGAGTGGATGGTCAGAGGATCTGAAAATCTGTGAGGCAGGCGGATGAATCTTGATGAACCAGAGGGAGAATGTGGAAAGAAAATGCTTTGTTTGATATTGCTAATTGTTTTGTTTTGGCAATTAAGTATTTTTTGAAGCAAGTGATTGATTTGGTGAGAGATGAAAAGGGATTAAGTGTGACCCACTGAAATGCATTTCTAGCCCTAGCTGTTTATTACAAATTAGTTTTTGTTTCAGAATAAAACACACAGAGAGACTTGGTGGTATGGAAACTATCAATTAGCTGAATATACAGAGAAGTCCCTTTCTGTAAGATGTCATCATCTTATGTGGCAATCTTCTAAATATATTCGTTCGAGAGTTTTAATTATTTGATGATGGTTTTAAAAGTAGCAGTGATAAGGAAAATAAATAGATTGTGATGGAAAACAACTGAAAATACTTGTTTACTCTTTTATTTCCCCAAAACATATCCAGAACAAATTCTTTCAGCAATTTTAAAATAATGTTGCTGGTTTGGTCAAGGGGAGTATAACCCTCTGTCAAGAATCATTTGATACTGTTATCACGAAATATTGAGTTTAGCGCCTTTGAGTTAAAATAATAATAATAACATGTTGTTTGCTTCATTTTTTTCTCCACCTGAGGAGCAATTACTATGAAGTTAGGTGGTAGACACAGACTCAGGCAGGAAAGTGTTTGGGTTACCGTGATTATCAGACGCACAGACACTATATAGAATGAGCTTAAGAAGACTCTGTAGTATTTTGGGCATCTTCTTTCCTGACCTTTTCTGCAATAAATGCCTTGTTGAAATGCAATCTGATGTACCTCCAAAGATTTGGGACTTAATATTCCACACAAAACAAAATTCAATGAAAAAATCAGATCTTACAAAGTATTTACCTAAAAGGAATGATGGGGCTTCCCAAATACTTAAATCACTTTATAAAACACACAAGCAGGAAAAAAAGGCCTAGGATCCCCAAAATTTTGGATCTGTTTTTAGGAACATGAATGGATTTCACAGAGGGTTCAGCACGGCTGGTGTAGCCCCTTCCACAAAGGTGATCCTTGGCCATCCTTGGGTCCCCAGGCAGCCAGCCACCAGCTCCATCTCTGTGGCTTTGTAGATGATCTTTCTTTGTAGCTGCAGCTCTTGATGCAGAGAGGAGCAGCAGAAGAGCACATACAGAAGGAAGCAAAGAAGAAAGAATAGAGAGGAAGAGAATGGGGCTCTTAACAGTACAGCTTGATTTGATGTTTTGCCTGAATCTTCACAAGTGTAAATATTTGACTGCAGTTTTGGTGCTTTTTTTATTCCCCTTCAGGTAGAGTATTTGTTTACATAGCATAAAATTTCCTCCTTCCTCTCTTCTGTTCTTTCACTCCACGAGTGAAAATCTGCAGCTTTTTTGGCAAGGGCTTAAAGGTAATAACGCTACTGAGCGGGAACGCTGCTTTCTCTTGAGATTGTGTAAACCACTCTCCTTTTACTAAAGGCTCCTGTGGGAAGGGGCATTTGAGTTTTGACCCATTTTTTTTTTGCAGCCTCACCCCAGTGAGAGTCCAAATGGACCTGGAAAGCTTGGTTAATAAAACCATCAGATTTTTTAAATGAACATGCAAGTTTCAAATTCTTGCTCAGGTGAGACCTTCCTTACAAAGTGGAGGGCAATTTAGGAGCTAATGCTGGAAGTCTTGTGCTTGACTACTATCTACCCCATTCATCTGAATGAATACTGGGAGTATATACACCGCGAATATTGTCTTCTTTTACATGAGAAGGGTAGTCAGCACAGGAGTCCTATTCCCAAGAAAAAAAAATTGGATATGCCCCTACTTCTAGGAATCACATTCATTATTTACCGTTTCATCCAGGCATTGTTGCCTCCAGCATGTGCCATTATACATGCACGTGGTAGGATTGTTCAAGTTCAGGAGAGTTTATCTTCTTTTTGGAAGTTTTTTTGAAAAATAAGAGAGGGACTGTACCACAGGTTTCTATTTATGTTGTTTGTTTAGAGGGCAGCAACAAACAACTAAACATATGTTTTTTCAGATGTGTAGATTTTGAGACATTTGGTTATAAAGCTTATCTGATGCTATATGAAGGTTGCTTTTAAATGTCATAAAAGCAAAAAAATAAAAATTCAGCCTTAAAAATCCATAAACAAGAACACGTGTTGACATTTGGCAGGTTTATACCCCATTTCTGGGATCTTGCACAACAAAACAGTCACAAAGGACATTTAACACTGCAGCATCTCTGGCATTAAAAATCTCCCTCTTTCAAGTGACTTTGCTGAAGTAAAGTATATAGTTGTAAGATTTAGGAGTAGCTTAATTTAAGCATATTGAAACCTGATGACTGAGTGAAACGGCTTTTCCTAACGAGTACCTTGCTCCCAAGGTAGAGAAGATGACTTGCAATTTTTTTTCTTAATGAAAATGGAATAGGAAGGAATTAGGTTTCATAGGCCTGTTTCAGAAGTCCTAATGCAAGAAGCAAATCGCTAATGAAAGTACGGATTTTTTTCTGTTGTGTAAAGGAGTTACTGAACCTGTAATGACTGACAAGGGCTGATTTTCACATTGCTAACAATTTTCTCTGTGCATTTTATTATGAAATTATTTGACACTTAAATACCTTAATAAAATTATCAGGTTTAAAAGACCAGCATGGGAGAGCGTGGAAGATGTCATGCTGTCATCTGTACTGTTTCCCATAAAAGATTCAATCTTATTTATTTTGATTTATGAGTTAGGAAAGAAGGTCTTTTCTAGAATAACCTGCAAATACCTGGCAATTAGTTGTTCACAGTCAGAGCATCTCCAGGACAGAAGGTATCACTAGGTTAATGATTTTTCTGTCTTAAATTGGTCATATTGCTTGACTTACAGGACAACAGGTGATTCAAGACTGTAATATTCTTTTAAATCACACAAGACTGGCAAAATCCACTCATTTGGATGGAGAGGGAGCAGATAAATGTTGAAGAGTGTAGCAGAGCAATTGAAGTAAACGGAAATTATTTGGGGATGGAATTTCTGGCACTCAAAAATACTTTCTTGAGCTTAACTATAGATGTTTTGAATGCTATTGGAATTTTTAAGCTATATTTGGCTTTGTGTCCCTAGGGTCAACTATCTATGAAACACTGTTCTCTGTCTGTGGAGAAAGAAATCCTTGAAAACCAGGTTTAATGTCTCCTTGGGTTTTCATACTGAATTAATTCTTTGGAAATGTCATTCTCCCTTCAGTTCAGCCATCTCGGTCTTTGGGAATAATTTCATACCATTTGAAGAACTGAATCCAACTTCTCTAACACTGACATACTCGATGCTGCGTGATCTTATATAAGTGCTGCCTGGAAAGTAGTATGTAGCTAGACTGAAATATGTGTGAGTTCCCATTAGCTGAAATACCTAAAGAATTTGTTATATTTAGGATTTTGTTCACTTATGCTTAATAGAGCTCCACTTTAAGTTAGGGAAAATTGGTTTCATTTTCTCTTCCTACCATTAATAGCTATTAGAGTTGAAAATAGGGCTTTAAATATATCATTAAAGTACACTTAAGTAACTTGCAATTGACAATTAACTCAGCATGGTAATACATTATCATAACATTTTCCTTTGATAGGTTTGTCTCTTAAAAGATACAAGGAAAGACAAAGGATGCCTTTGTAAGACTCATGTTGAAGTTATTTCTGTTTTAATTGTTCATATTTTGTGTATTTTATCAGTGAAATGTGTTCCATCATGTATGTTCCAAAAACATTTATTTGGTGTTTGATGGTGGGCAGTTGTAACGGACTGTGTTGAGGGTGTGTCTGGGTTTTGTTGATTTGTTTCTGTGGGTACACTGGTCAGCTGGGATGGATACAGAAGAAAATTTGCTGCATACTTCATGGATCTCAAAGTTTGGGAGATTACTTTAGTAACCAAAGGAAGATACAGGCAGAATTCAGATCCACATTCAGGCATGTTTGGCTTCCAGGTTTTATTAAAATCCTCTTCAGCAGAAGGCATTATAAGTTCTAGGAAAAAAACTCGGATTACCAACATTTCAGCATAACATACCACGTGTTTTCTCTTTCAAGACAATTGTAAAATATAGTACTGTACTTAAACTGAAAGCACTGTTTGTCCTGTCTTTTAAGACACAGAGTTAATGGTAAGCATGTGAGCGTGCAGCTCCTCAGCACGGTGACCAAGGACAGCCACCTCCCAAAGCTGAGTTGGAATGTTACTATGACAATAGCAACACCGATGACATTCTCTGCTCCTTGCACAGCCAATGGGCATTGACCTTATCCTGTCAAAGCATGTAAAAAGCGACGTGGGCAACACTGGCTTTGTGAAAATTGGACACGTTTATCTAGGACATTTCACCATATTACCATATATTGAGTTGTAGAAGTGTAGCTAAAATAGCTGCTGCGTTGTAAGTTTTTTGCAGTGAAGCTAGAAATGCAACAAAGGCAGCCGTAGTCCGAGCGAATGTTTTTTCTAATCCTTTAGAAGCAAAACCACCGGTGCCAGGCATGCAAAATCCCGTCAGTTCTATGCCCCAGATCTCCTCACCTGTTTTCTTGTAAATCCACTCTCAAACATATTGGTTTGAAAATTGTACGTCTTAGGGCTCTGTAACCTGGCAGTCTGAGCAGTTTGTTTTATTTTGAACACTTTCGCCATGCTTTCCGCAGAACTTAAAGAAATCAAACTGTTTGCATACATTCTGCTGAAGTCGATAGTAGCACAGCATTCAAGTGTCGTATTTCCTAGCTCACTCTTCTCCTTTTCCTCCTCAATCATTTCTTGAAAATTCCTTCATAATAACCTTATCCAAACCATAAATATGAAAGTCAAATAAGCCCAAAGGAGATTTATCATCTTCTGACTCGGCACTCCTTTTATGATTAATAATGACATTGATTCCTTTAGAAATGAAACAAAAATTAATTTAAAGGTTCTGATTGGTTTTAGTATTAGGTAAACTTAACATATTGAATGAGCATAAAACAATTATCAGTCTTATTAACAAAATTAGCTACAGCAAATTTACCAGAAGGAAACAGTTGCTATTTAGCTCCCTAATCATGTCACTATTCTTTGTGACCAAATGATATAATGAAAATAATTTGATCTACTGGTGCTGCATAGAGAATTTCCTAGAAGCAGCTGAATATCATAATCTGTTTTGAACGTATGTTTTCCTACGCTTCTTCTGTTTCAGAAAGTAGAGGTCAAGGGCTTCAAAGAACTTTGCAGTGAAGTGAAGTTGAACTGTGCTGAGCAGAATATGGAATAGATTCAATACTATTATAAAATGTTAGATAACTCTTTCCTTGAGGCCAGAACCCTTTGACTTCTTCAGCTGATTTGTGGTGTATGAATTTCAGGCTCTGGAAAAGCATAGGATGTCTTTTATTCTGCCTGGCACTAAGGCCAAGAACTGGACTTTCCGTGCTATGTTGTTGTCTACATATTCCCATGCACTGTGCCTCCATCCAGGCTCTTAAACTTGGCAAGTTTTTCTTTTCAGCCCTGTGAGTTGATAAAGCAGAGAGCAGTTGGATGCCCTCTAGCCATAGGCATTTCAGCCCAGAGGGACAGTCACCTGGCCAGCCTTGAAGGCTACCCAAGCATTGGTGATACACAGAACTTGATTTTTGGGTGCCAGCTTTCATCTATTCTGTGTAAGTATCCTGTGCTCATGGGTTAGCGGTGCAGTGGAGTAGAAGCAATGAGAGCTGACAAAGCTAATGAGAGAAATCATACGTGGTCTTGGAAGAGTTCTTCTTGCAAAATGTCTCTACTGGCACTACTGTATTTCCACCCCAGCAAGCATTTAAATGGTGGGGTCTCAGAGCATTTCCTTCCTACCAGATCTGTCTGCTCTCCCTGGCTGCATCCTGACTTCGTCAGGATACGACCCTTGCAGTATGTGTTCTCATTTCTTTCTTCCACTTGCCATCTGTCTTCCCTGGATTGCCATTAGTGGGCAACTTGGATTTAGGCACATTTCCTAGCGCCATGCCTATAACAGCTGCTCTGGGGAAATGGTACCATTTGTAAGTAGGATCTTTCATTCTCTCCCTCCCAGTGTAGCTTTGTGAACTGGAAATAAGGAGATGAAGACATTTTGGCATAGTAAGAAATCTACGGTGCATGAGTGACCTGCATATAGTAACACTGCCTTAGATTGTAACAATGAACTTGAACATGATCAGCTCTAATATTAAACTACACAGAAGAAGTGAATGGGAAAGCTCCTGTGGAATAGAAATCCCTTGAGTACATCCCTTGGCTGCTTGCTTAACGCTTATGAAGATGCTCTGAACTACACAACTTGTTTTCTTGCCCACACTACAACTTTACATCTTTACGGTTTGTGTCCTCCGGGAAACATTTTTGTTTCATTATTTAAAGCAAACCTAATATTAATGATGGGGCGCTCTGCATTAAAGCACTGTGCTACCACTCCACATCAGTGCATAACTTTTGGTGAGGCTTTCTGCATATTTTATGTCCAAAGGAGAGTATGTTGACACAAAATTGAGGATTGAACCATGTTTACGGTTGCTTGCAATAATTCGATCATTTCATACTGGAACAACTAAGCAAGTGTAGCAAGGTGGGCCTCTGAGTAACTGTTAAATTTACAGTCTTCTCTTAACAGATCAAACATGAAGAACTTGAAATATGTTTTGTAGCCTGTTCTTTATACAGCATAATCAGAAAACGCAGATGCTTTAAATAAGATACTTGGGTGCCATCAGATGGACCACTGCAAGAACTGGCAAGCAAAAATCATGTCCAAATTGCAGGGTTTGCCCAATCATCCCCAAATTGCTTGGGTTTATAAAACTTCCTATGGTATTTCTTGAAAGAGTTGCATAAGAGCTGCATGAGGCCCCAGAAGTTCCAAATATCAAAATTTCGTGACAGTTTCAACACATCTAAACATGACTGGAACAGAAAGGGCTTTAAATGAGAAATCAAATCCATACGTGTGCTTCTGTTAACGTCTGGTTTGGCACATTTTAAATTGCTGCACACATTTCTATATGCTGTCCCTTCAGCCATGCGCTGGCATCTGGTTAAAAGCGTATACTAAGTCATATGGCTCAACTGTCTAAGAAATTAATATATGGGGTGTGTGGTGTCAATATGAGGAAGATCTAGAAGATTGAATAGGCATCTAGTCCAAATGCATTACAGAAAGATGATTTGAGAAAAAAAAACCAAACCATGTTTCATAAAATCTATTCTTTTAGGTGGAAAACAGAGGCATTTTTTTCCTTACTGATGGATTATGGTAGAATTATAAGAAACATAAATTCAGACTCATGCAGCCATCCAAAGAGAGTTTACAACCATCAGCACTAAAATGTTCACCTTCTTGCACAGGCAAACCGTAGAAACACTTAGTCCTTTGCTTTGAAAGGCATTTTCCATCAGTCACTCGCTCTTGTGGCTCCTTCTCACCTTCCTGTTCTGCTGTCTGATGTTTGACATCTCGGCTGAAGGGGAAGACTCTTATATTCAGAGTGGTCCCATCCATCTTTTGACAGCACTGAAGGATTTACGTAGCAGAATGTGAACCTTCATTTAGTTTATGTTCTGCTTTCTATCTGATTGACTTCTGTAGCTGGAGGTGTGGAGAGGGACAGTCAAGCAAAGCAAAAACCTGTCTTCACAGGTTGGAAAGAGTTGGGCTGGATCAAACTGCTACATGCAACTGAGTCAGGCTGTTTTGAGAGGAGAGGTGGTTGCTAACCTCTGCCTCACAAATAAGACTTTAAATTATTAGACCCTACAGATCGGAGGGGAGAAAGACGTTCCCGTACAATGGAAGCATTAAGTTTGGGTGCTCCTTGTGGCAATCCAGAGAGCTCTTTTGATTTCCTGATGGTGACTTGTTTCTTTCCTGAATTGGACAATACTTATTCTTATTTTTGCAGCTTTTATAGCAGCTCACCTTGTTTCCCTTTAGATATCCTGAAGTGACATGTGAGGGTGGTGGACTCTTGCTAGGGTGCCTTGCCACATGGGAATGTGTGTTGGGTTGTCCCTGAGATGACAAGAGGTATAACCTTCCCCTAGACATCATCCTGCTTAGTTTTGGATGCCTTTTCTGAAAGATGGGTGTTCACTGGTATATGCTACAGATTTCAGAAAAGGCATCCCAAATCAAGCAATCTGTAGTATTGCTCAGTCACATCCATCTCTCGCTCACATCAGAGCATGGAGACTGCAAGAGAAGCCATGACTTGGTTTTTGTGTGGGCTTAATACAAGTTCCCCCACTTGCATCCTTTGCTAGGAAAACAGAGACTGTTCTTCCCCAAATCCAGATTCAGTTGGGCAACATCTTTTTTCAGTGGGTCAGAGCCTACCGTGCTTCAATCTTGACACAGAAATTCCTGTTTACAAATCCAGTTTTCCAGTCCCTGATGCAAAGTGATTAAGAAAAACACAGTTCCCACATATGTTACTCCTGCGCTTTGTTTCCTCAGTCGTATCTATGAGTGAAATGTATTCAAATGCCAAAAATACATAGCGTTTCTGAAGCTGATTGTTATTAATATTGTTCTGTTTGGGGTTTTTTAGCTGTAAACCTTTTTGAAGTGCCTAGCGAACAGCAAGAGGAGCAGCTTTGGAGGGGGGAGACAACTTTGAAATCCACAGAGCAGAAGCTTTAATCTCCAGTTGTGACTGACATCAAACAAAAGTGTAAAAACTCCCTTTGTTCTTGAGCACAAAGGGTGTGTTTGTTGTTTGTTCAGGGTAAGTGAAAGGCCCCCATGAAGTCCCGCTGAAGATGTTTAATGAATCTGGCAGCCTCCAAGCTGTCTCTTCTACAGAGTAATCCTAACGACAGACCCATCACACATAATTTAACAGAGTGTGACACGACAATCTCTGCTCAGGAGAGACTTCGGAGGGGGAATACTTTTACTACTCAACAGCACAGACTCCTTGGGGTCGGTGCTATGGAGCAGCGCTCTTGTTGGTGAAAGTCTTCAGAGGCTTTCGTCTCTGAATTGAGGAGATTTATGCACTCAGGTATCGGTTATTAAGCTTCCTAAACACTGGCTTTGAACTCACGGTTAAAACCGAGTGAATTGTACTACCTCTAGTGCAGGGGGGCTGGGATTTTGGCAGCCTCAGCCTGTAGTAGAAGTCAAAGTCAAGAATATCTAAGGAGGTCTGCTACCAAAATCAGGCCAAACAGGTGCATGGGTATTAGGGAAGGAAGGGAGAAATAGCATCAAGAGCAGAACAATAACGGAAAAGACTATAAAAAAACAAACAACTGAACATTTCTTAGGCATCAGGTCAGTTAAGGCTTACCATATATGTATGTCATCTTTTTATCAGTTCATCCTACTTGATCAGTCTTTGGATGACTAGAATAGGAATGACCATGGCATGTGTCTTCAACCTCCCTTGTTGTTTCTATGGTCTAACATTTGTAGCCTTTGGTGTTGTGGAAGTTGGGCTGTTTGTTGCCAGGTCTGATGTTTTGTTGTCAGGGTAAGGATGTTTTGTGTGGCTGGGAGCATGTGGAGTAGCTGGTGTGTGCCTTTATGGTCTGGGCATCTATTGCCCATCAATGGGGCAGAAAGGACTTAAATCCTCTCTAGACTTGAGTGCTCAGGTGGGATTAATACCTGAGTGCATTACTCTACTCACAGCAAAATCTGTTTTCAGCTCTGCCTCATGCTGTATGTGTAAATCTGGGCAATTCACTTAACTTTTCTATATCGCCGCTTCTTCTATAAAATAGGCATAATCTTGTTTACCTACTTTGGGATAAACTATGGAGTGGAGTGTGACTATTCACTGCGGCAGAGCCTGTGAAGAAGAAACCACTGTTCTCTTGGAGAATACCACGTTTGGGGTTCATTTTTCCCTAGCTTCTTTATGACATAAATCAAACTTTATCCCCACTGCTGGATATAAATGCAAAATGCATTTGTACTGTAAATGTCAGCCACTCCAGGGACTGCTGAGGAGCTAAGCACTACCTGCTGTTGCATTTGATCCCCATGCCAATTGCCAACAAGAGCCCCAGCAAACCATGATATATCAGGTCTGATGGCTGGGATTCAGACTCAGTGCCAAAACAACTCTGATATCCTGGAACACAATACACAGCCCCTTTCTAAGAGCTTCTCTGCCCAGTATCACTGTTTGAAATAATTCCTTGTTCTCTCCTGAATTGCAAGAATATTGTAGGATCTATCTAAAATAGCAATCCCTGTTTCCCTCCCTGCTTCCCCCACCCCTTATCAAATCAGACGTCCAAAATCAAGTGCCTGTGTACTCTGCTGACAAGCACAAGGGGATTAGGGAGTGACGGGTTTAACAAAACTGGCTCAAGGTTTTGTAAAATGCATCTTGGAGCTTGAGTTCTGAACGAGCCATAAAATTCCTCCCATGAGATAGAAGTGAGGTTTCTGCAAGACTGGATCAGAGCTTAATAATGCTTTTTTAGTTTATTTTTTCTTGCTTCCTAAAAGGTGCTACAAAAACATCTGGTTTTTGAAGATGCTGCAAGACTAACAATGACTTAATGTAACCATTGTGTAAAAAATCACAAATGTGTTTTACCACCAGCAAAAAGAACTGATTTCTGGGCTGCAAGCAAACCATTTGGGGCAATTAGCATGTAATTTAATTTGCATTAATCAGCACAAGGTCAGCAAGAAATTAACTTTGGGTGTAGATTTTACATATAACAGCGTATGAGAAGAAGGGAGGAACTGTTTTTACAGGGTGTTAATTCGGAGTTAAGTGCATTCAGCAAGTTTTGCAGGGTTTGGCCTTGCAGAAGAAAGATGAATGATGTGCATTTGGGAACACTGAAAGCACAAAATGATGTGGCAATTTACCAAGCATTTAATGTTGCAATATGTAAACACTTCAACAAACTTCTTGGCACTCATAAAGATCAGAGCGCAGGTTTTGCTCAAGCATTGAACACACTGCTAGCACTGAAGGGCTGTGTCTGGCTGAACGTGGATGGGGTCCCACAAGGCCGTGTGCGCTGACCACACGTTGTGCCAAATGATTCAAGAACCCAGACAGATATCCCAAAAGCATGGATCTTTGTGCAGCTCCCCAGTATTACCTTACTGAGCTCTGAAGTGGGAGAAATTTAGGCAAACGACTCATTTCCTCGTGCACCCCTTTGGCCCTCCAGCCTTTCCCTCTGCTGCCATTTCATTTCACAAAGTCTCCTGGGGCTCCATGAGCCTTTGGTGCTAGCAACATGGTAAGTGTTGAGGGAAATGCACTACTGGAGACAGAGAACTTGCTTTTGACAAGTGGTATCTGAGCATCTGGTTATGGGAAATGAGATGTTGAGGAGTCTGGTGGTGTTTGGCTATAGTAAGGGTGTAGATAAAATATATATGGCTGTTCTTATGCCTTTTTCTTTGAATGAAAAGCATTTATCAGTGGTGTGGCATGGAAGGTGTCTGAAAGTGAGTCTCTTTTGTTACCTGTTTTTTTGCAGAGGATAATCTCAAGGCACTTTGGAGCTGCCACATGTACATCTGTAGTCCACATACATCTTTGTTATACCAGAGTTAGAAAGAAACCGAGGGCAGCATTGCACAGCCCATTTCAAGAGAGGATGCCATTGCCAGGTCTGCACCCATTGCCTAAATATTCTTCTGGAAACAGGATTTGTGGACAAAGTAGACATGGAGACCTCTAATGCAGCTATTTATGCTTAACTGAGATGCTGAGGTTGTCCCTAGTTCACCTATGCTTCTTGCCTAGTCAAAGGGAGATCCATGGTGGGTTGAATTGGTATTGAATTGGAAACCAAAGGTGATTATGCTCTTGGGCTTCTCTGTTAAGTGCCCAAAGTTAAGTGGCATTAATCAGGCCAAAGCATGTCTGAAGGAACTGGCTATACAAAGAGTTTGGTCATGCGAAGTGCAGTCGCTTTGGGACTCAGAATTAGGATCCAGTTTGTTCACAAACTGGGATCATATCATTATCAGATAGCTTAGTTTTGCTTGAGCCTTCCTCCCTCTGTGGCTTAGGATATGCTTACCTCATCCACTAAAACATTCAATCTAGTGGGAACAGTCTGCCTGTCATGGCAAAAAGCTATCTGCAAGTGGACTTACCCTACTTCTTACGCTGCTTCTGTTGCTTCAGTAAGATTTTGTTATCTTGACGCTCTGCTTTGTCAAGGTATCCTTAAGCAATATTTTCCCTAGTTAGCTCACTATTAAAAGAAAGTATGTTTAATTTTTAAGTCACATGACAGACTAATAAAAGCAAATTTGAACTTAGAATCATAGAATCATTTAGGTTGGGAAGGACCTTTAAGATCATGGAGTCCAACCGTAAACCTAACACTGCCAAGTCCACCACTAAACCATGTCCCTAAGCACCACATCTACACAGCTTTTAAATACCTCCAGGGATGGTGAACTCAACCACTTCCCTGGGCAGCCTGTTCCAGTGCTTGATAACCCTTTCGGTGAAGACATTTTTCCTAATATCCAGTCGAAACCTCCCCTGGCGCAACTTGAGGCCATTTCCTCTCGTCCTATCGCTTGTTACTTGGGAGAAGAGACCGACCCCCACCTCTCTACAACCTCCTTTCAGGTAGTTGTAGAGAGCCATAAGGTCTCCCCTGAGCCTCCTTTTCTCCAGGCTAAACAACCCCAGTTCCCTCAGCCGCTCCTCATAGGACTTGTGCTCTAGACCCTTCACCAGCTTCGTTGCTCTTCTTTGGACATGCTCCAGCACCTCAAGGTCTTTCTTGTAGTGAGGGGCCCAAAACTGCACACAGTATTCGAGGTGCGGCCTCACCAGTGCCGAGCACAGGGGGACGATCACTTCCCTAGTCCTGCTGGCCACACTATTTCTGGTACAAGCCAGGATGCTATTGGCCTTCTTGGCCACCCGGGCACACTGCCAGCTCATATTCAGCCGGCTGTCGACCAACACCCCCAGGTCCTTTTCTGCTGGGCAGCTTTCCAGGCACTCCTCCCCAAGCCTGTAGTGTTGCATGGGGTTGTTGTGACCCAAGTGCAGGACCCGGCACTTAGCCTTGTTGAACCTCATACAATTGGCCTCAGCCCATCGATCCAGCCTGTCCAGATCCCTCTGTAGAGCCTTTCTACCCTCATGCAGATCAACACTCCCGCCCAAATTGGTGTCATCTGCAAACTTCCTGAGGGTTCACTCAATGCCCTTGTCCAGATCATTGATAAAGACACCTTTCTCTTCAAAAACTTGCGCTCTGAAGTTTTAAGGAATCCCTTAGTCTAGAACCTCAGTTTGGCCAGAATTTTCATCAAGGGTTTTCAAATGCATCCATCTTCTGGGTGTTTTCACAGGGTCTGATTTATTTCCTCCTCCCCACAAATCAACATCCTAACTCTGAACAACAGGCCCTGCAAAACTCTGTGAATTTGGGCACTAGAATCACCAAAATTCACTAGTCATTTTTTAACATCTTTCACAAAATTGTCAAGTGTTGGATGACATGAGAAAGGTCAAAGAAATATGTATTGTGTAGTAAATCTAACTGAAGATTTATATCCCAGGTCTTTCTTTTTAATCAATGCTAATAGATTTTTAAAGAGAAAAAAAGGAAGAGAGAAAGGAAGAGTATCCTTTGGATAAAAAATATTAGGTAGAGAGTTTAAAGTATTAAAAAGGTGATGTGATTTATTGTTTTTTCTATCATGCAATAAAATTAATTAGGGAGCGTAAAAGCTGCTGAAACAAGTGTTTGTGCTAATTCATTTATAAAATAATAATTATTTTGTAGTTATTAGTTTTATTTTTATGGCAACTGTATAGAAATTGACCCTTTTCCTTCCCTTCAGAGCATATGTAAAAGGAAATACGTATTCTGTAAATAGTCCTTTCTTCAAAGTCTGACTATTATCAGATAATGAATCAAGAGTTCTCAACCAGTATTTGCAACCAAAGATCACTTCATCTGATTTGAATTATATAACTTTCAGTTTGTTTCCCTTCTATATAAGACAATGCCATATTACCCACCTTTTCAGGCAACTTGATGGATGATGAGTTGTTCCAATAAGCCTATATTTCATGTCGGATAGTGTAGGAGTAAGGTCCACTTATCACATCACATTAATTGCTAAAGGTTCTCTTGGTAGATGCGTCCACTCATCTAAATCCCAGATACGAGAAATTAAACTCCTTCCTCATTTTCACTTGTACATGAGTTTCTGTTGAACATCAGTCTCTCTGGTGATATCTTGTTTTTAAATATCCACGTTCATCCCTAGTGTTGGATACACTTCATAGATGTGTGAAATGAACCTTCTGCGTAGAGCACCATAAGATCATTTTAAAATAGGCTCGATAGAACGGCTGAATGTGGTTCTATTTCTAATTTTAACTTAAGAGGATGAGTAGCCATTAAATTCTCATCTGTAATTATTAACATTTTCATGTTCATTCCTACGTGTTAATATACACAGTTTATACATTTGTATATGTTGTGCAAGTTCACTTTCTTTAGATTGTGCTCACAAGAACACAAGGTCTTTGATATTCCACATGGCACATCTAAAAGTGATGATCTTGGCATTACTACAAGTGTAAAATAAAAATATTCCTGTTTAGACAGAGCAGGTTCTACTTATACCTTAAATAGACTTTAAATTAAAGCAGAAAATAAATGATACTACAACCAGCTGTGTTTGTTCCCTCTCCCTTCTTTTCTCTCAGATCTGGTGCTCTGTTGTCTCCTCTGTTTCTCTTTGCTCTTTTCATCAGCTTTCTCCTCCTTCCCTTTAGTTACAGGCCAGATGTTCTTATAACATGTAGATCTTTCCAAATAACTTATTTGCTTTGTAGAGTAGCCATATCTGCAATCATAACCCGGCCAGTTCTAAGTTGTTTTGAGTGATATACTGTCTTTAAAAAACACACTGATGTGTGTTTATGTGTTAGAATTTGTGATTTGCACAAGCCGCAATTTTTGTCCCTTCCCTGTCGAGGGTGCCGGCAGCACCAGAGCACATCGTTTAAGTAAATAAGAGAGGGTTGTTCCTTCTGGTGCCTCTGTCTTCCAGATGCTGAGATGCAGAGTCAGCGCTGCTGAATGCTAGAGGGAGGCAGCGCACACCTTTTCTAGCGGAGAGAAGCAGGGGATACCAGTCGTGCTGTATGCTTTAAATATAAAACTTTTTATTCCCCTGGTGCCCAAATATTAATCTTCAGCACTTACGCAACATTCTGTACTTCTGTGTTTTCCGTCTGCGCTATTTAATTTTCGTGATGCTCCTTGGCTGCTCCCAGGTGAAAAAGTAAGGCTAGAAAAGACCTTTTGCATCACCCAGACCGACCTGTAGGTCTGTAAGTAATCGTTACTCCCATGACTCAGATAGGAAAGCTAGGCATATAATTTAAAAGATCTACCAAAACAGACAAAAGTAGATGTGGGCAAGTGTTAGACTGTTTTTGTTGCCTGCTTAAACAAAAAAACTATGATTTGCTGCATTTCTACTGCAGGAACTTGAAAATAATTTTCCTTTTCCTGCACACAAAGATGACAGCCACTGATACCGTGGGAGTGATTAATGCACACAACGCATACGGAGTTAGTATCTGTCCTGAAGACAGCATGGTCTGCACACGTGCAACTGCCTCTACAGTTGATCGATAATGTACTTACCACAAAGTTGTATTAAGATACTGGTGAGGAACTGTGTCCCTGTGTCTTGTGTTTTCATAGCCTATAACAGTAAAGAAACTTCTCCACCTGTATGTACGCGCATAATACAAACAGCAAATGCAGGACTGTCTAATAGCACATGGTTACTGCTCTCCTGATAAAAGTAGTATCTTAGATGTCAGATTGCTGGAGTTCAGGACCAAAATTGATCTCTCATGTGCAACTATCTTAAAGGCTGTATAAACAAAAAAACCAAATCAACAGAGGAAACAGAGACAAAAATGCAATAATTTGTTCTAGATAAAAATGAACAAAAACCTCAATAAGAGCAGAGGTAAAGCCTAATGAGATACAGCCTTTTAAGTTACAGCCCATTTTTTGCTATTCACATTCACCAGTGAAGTGGTCCAGAGTACCCTGATTCTGGCAACACCCGGTCTCGTGTTCCACAATTTCTAATAACCTAAGAGCTGCAGGCGATGAGTTGCTTATTTTTCTGGGAGATTTTAGGAGGAGATACCTAAATGAACTGCCTGCTTTCTCAAAGCACACTGGAAAGACTCCACATGCTCCACTTCTGAAGCTGAGGCCAATTTCCTTTCTACTTCAAACTTTGCATAGGCATAACGTATAGACCCGCTTCAGACCTGGTAGTCTTGCCTAGCTACAACTTGATTGCTGTAGATGTCCTGCAGGCAGGTTACAGCTACATCTGGAAGTGCCAGACATGCTCAAGGTGTCTGAGCTGCTCTTGCACAGCGGTCACAGCATGCCCGGTGTGCTGGCAGTGCTGTGGAGCACAGGGACACGTGCTGGCAATGCTGAAACAGAAACATGGGATTTCTCACCTTCGCTTTAGGCACATAGGTGGGATTCATCTTGCCTAATATATGTATCTAAAAGTTAGGGACCTAATCCCTTTGTAGTCAGTGGAGAGAGATGGTAATGCTCTTTAGTATAACTAATCTCTGCTCACTGACAATAGAGAAACCCTAGATGACTAGCTTAGACTAATTGCTCAACTACAAAGGTGGGATTTAGCCATCTAAAACAGTAAAATGCTATCAGATTAAAGAGTAGCTTTTCACAACTATACAAAACAAATGTGATTTGAGCCTAAATAACTGCACAGAACAGCAGGTAACCGAGACTTAGACTGCAAGTCTTTCTTGTGAGGAGCAGACGTATTTTAAATGTTTGCCCAACTCACAATAATACACTGTTTTATATAGCTTTTAGTGTTCTGTATTATTGTCACACTGCTCTGGAGTTTATTGGGTTTTTCCATGTTAAAGATGGAGATGTGAGCAAGAGGTTAATTGGCTTGCATAAGATCTGACACGGCGACGTGTGGTGAAATGGGAAAATGAATCGAGGCTTTCTATTCTTCTCATGATTGCGCTCATGATTTTTGGGCTGTTGTCCTGGACACTTGTCCACCATTTCTCTGTCATGAAATGTAGTTCATTGCTTGGCTGGTAGTATTGCTTGTTTAGCGTAGCAAAATGCCATTGTATTTTGGGCTTCTGAATATTTTTAAAATACTGTAAGCAAATGAAACGGTCAAAGAATAATCTGAATTAGAAGTAGAGAGCAGAAGGTATGTTTTTAATTGATATAAATTTCTCATTGTTACTGGTTTGCCACATAAGTTTTGACCATTTTGCCTCTGTGAATGATTGGTATTCCTGTGGCCTTTCAAGGATTTGCAACATCGTATAATTAGTTTGGCAAACTCATAGGCCATACATAGAAGGCTTGGGTTTACATTAAATACCGGGCAACGAAACTATTAAATTTCCACTGTATGTAATTTGTGCAGAACATTCTGCAATATATACATATCAGTTATGAATCTACAATCAATTCTCATGTTAAATGTTGAATTTAAACTCCACAGCTGGACTTTCATCTTGAAAGAAGCCAGATAGCCCTGTGCATCTGGTTTAATCTTCCCTTTAGCCATTTTATTTTAAAGGCACTCCTGCTTAGTACATCTTACAATTGAAAAATAATACTATATTCCCTCTCATCCTCAGCAGCTGTGATCCCTCTGCAGATGTTGTTCTGTCAGCCGTTTCATTATGTGTGATAGAAAGCGTAGGTTCTTTTTGTCTGTGTTACCGCTTCGTGGATTTTGTTTTCTTTTTCTTTATTTATTCCTTTGGCCATAGATGAGTCCTTCCATAATACTTCACTTTATTTCCTATTGCTGCTGTTTCGCCTTCTTTCTAAGTGCAGAAACGATCAAGAACTTGCAACTGCGCGGAGCTGCCCAACAGAAGCCCATTGATTCCCTACCAAAGGGCTCTGTGTGAGCCATTCTACTTCAGCCTGAAAAGAAAGCTTTGTTCCCTCAGCTGGTAGTGTCTTAAGATGCTGATCCTTGCCATATTTTTTGAAAATTGTAGCAGTTTATCAGACTGTTTGACACTTCCCGTTCAGCTGTATATTCTGTAGCATACTCTGGTATGTGCTTCTTCTCATACGTCAGTCTCACGAGCACGAGACTGGTCTTGAGTAGCCCAGTCATCATGGTGAGTTATGCTGGGCACAAGTCATTTGGAGGTGAACAGTGAAGGAGGAGGAATCTGGAGTGCTGGTGGCCATGCCTGAAATGGTAGTAATGGATTCAGTATTTGGGGCAGGAGGTATGGGATTTGTCATGTTGGTTGAGTATTTTCCTGGCCGCCTTCCATGACTGTTCAGATATTTTTAGCATGAAGTACAAGCTATGTTGTCTCAGTTGACCTTGGAGCATGACATTTTAACATGGAATTGGTTTGAATTCCTAATCATTAAAATGATTTATTATTTTTTATTACAAGAGCAACTAGAATCCCAGTCATGTTTTGCAGATGAAAAGGGAAGCAAATTGAAACCTGTCTTCTCTTGACTTGCAGTCCTTCATGATATCCCTGCTTCCTAAACTACCGTCTTCAGCTCTTTCTCTCTACATCATTAAAAGTAGATTATGCCTAGGTTTGTTTTTTAACTTGTCTTTTGGTCATTTGACAAATATTATATCAGAATGACTGAAACTAATCCCAAGGTCTCACAGTGCTT
The DNA here is from genome assembly GCF_018139145.2 of Gymnogyps californianus. NCBI lineage: Eukaryota > Metazoa > Chordata > Aves > Accipitriformes > Cathartidae > Gymnogyps > Gymnogyps californianus. The sequence goes on along the minus strand of NC_059471.1, from coordinate 212,702,545 downwards.
GATGAGAAGTGTAGAACAAAAGGATCGTTTCTGTTGCAAAAAATTTATGACCTTAATAGCAGTTTACAGCTGCTATCAGAACGGCAAGATCTTGCTATCATCAGTATATTTATACTGGTGATTGCTCCCTCTTTGCCTTCATTCCCAGACTCAGGTTTACCAAAAATGCCAGCTTCTGTTAAGGAATTAGAAGCAGTAGCACTGCATCAGGATATTGTAGCAATATATTTTAAGGCCGTAATATATAATGTAGGAAAAGAGGTTCAGACCAACCACAGACATAGCCAGAAGTCTATGAAAGTTTGAATTCAAGTTTTGAGGTCCAGATCTATTTCTAGCTCAATGTATTTGACTCCTGCTGGGCTTCTTGACTAGTTGTCGATTTTGGACGATTCGTGTTTATTGAGTTTTCATGTTCTCAGAGGAAATGACAGTCATTTTTAAGATGCATTTTACTGCCACAGTGGTGCAGAGAAGCCTTTGACTGAAAAAAGCATCAAGGTCTTGTTGGCTTTTTCAGTCTACTAAATAAGCACCTACTCAAGTATCTGATGTAGATTTAAAAAACATAAAACAAAACCAAAAAAACCTACTGTCCTCCTGCCTCAAAAGTAGCTGCATGGTTTAAAGGTTTACTCAGCAGAAGCTGAAACCAAGATGTGAAAATAAACCTCTCTTTGACTACCTTGGCAGCTGGGAAGACCACAACCTGTTTCTACGAATTACATGGCGGATCTCTCAAGTAGGGCCAAAGAGGCTGTTTCCCTGAAATCAGTGTCACACTATAGTTCCTTTCATACATAGGAAGTGAGTAAATCACTGAATAATGCAACACCCTTTCCCGTCTGCAAGAACGCTGCCAAAGCCAAGTGTAAGGGTTTGAGTTAAAGCAAACTCAGTTACTTGGTAACTGAGTTGTGTTTTGGAGGGGTTAAAATTGGAAGGATTTTGGACTTGTGTTTTGGAGGGGTTAAAATTGACAAGAAAAACTGAAAACTTGAAGAAGATCCCCAGGTGCCTGCATTAATACTCCCCAGTCTCTCTGATGTGAGCTGGCAGGTCCCATAAAGCCACTCAGCCTTGAACAGAGAAGGGAAGGAGGGAGAGAGCAAGAGCTCCAGCTGCGACTCCAGAGCCCCAGAAAGAGCCTCTAACCCAATTCCCTGAAAGTGCACAAGCCTCACGAGCCACAGCATCTGTTTGCCACTGTATTCACCGAGTTCACAGGGCAAACAAAAGATCCATATCAAGCATGCATCCTTCCAGAGGGGGAAAGCCTTCCCTCATTCGCCCATAGATTTTCACCCCTTTTCTTTCAGTCACTTTTTTTTTTTTTTTTTTTTTCCAGAGGAGGGGTGGGGATGTTGCTAATTTTTTTTTTTGGATGGTAATTAAGAGAGCTAACACCAGCTAGGCTAGAGTGAACGCAAACAAGACCCCTATAGGCAGCACAGTGCATTAATGTAAAATATGCCCAGACAACATAACTTGTCAGAGAGGATTATTTCTGCTTAGTGAATCTGCAGGGGCCCCTTTGCTCCACCACTCAGCGTCTGACTAGAGAGAGAAAGAGAGAAAGAGTAGCCATTAGTGAGTAGCTACTGTGGCATTGATGTTTGAGCGCACTTCTGAACTGGCTTTTGTTGAGAATATCGGTGCAGAAAGCATGCGCTGTCCCAAATCCGCTGTTACTATGAGAAATGAGGAGCTGCTTTTAAGGTATGTTGTCTCCTTTGTTTTAACGCGTGCTTTCGAGTTGCCTGGGCCCGCTGCAACTATAACCGTGCTGTGTATTAAGTAGTTTCCCTATTTAAAGGAAAAGACAGGCATTGCTGTGTGCAAGTAGCATTTTCCACTAGTTAGAATCGCACATTTCATGTATGATGACAAATGTACGGAGAGGGCAAGGAGGAAAAAAAATAAATATGTATCTCTTTTTTTTTTTCCCCCACCCCCCCCTAAATGAGAGCTGGTATTTCTTTTATCACCTCCTTTGCAATATTTCTGCCTGCTTCATTATTATGCACTGGGCATGGAATAAGCATGGAAAAAGCTCAGGGAGACTCCATATTAGAGCTAGTGCCCTAAATACCACTTTAATTTTCACTTAGCCTATGTAAATAGTTACTAATGCTCTACCTAGTTATACCACTTGTTTTTAAAAGATGTTTTAAAAATATCTAAATACTCCCATATGTGGGATTACACATATATTCTCTAATGTTCCAAGGTTTAGCGGGGGGCCAGCATCGACTACTCTTTTCAGAGACACACACACGCAGACACACGCACACATGCACATACACACAGAATTATGCTAGAATTGGCACCCCGCTTTGAAAAATGTAGTCTTTTGTTTATTTGCTAGCAGACATGGTAGCATTGAATACATCTTTTGGTCTGACAATGGGACAGCTGAACAATGGTGCTGTCAAACTAGCTTAATATATGTCTGGCGATGGGGTGTTTTGGGTTTGTTTTTTTTTTCCTTTTCTCAGCCCCTTTTTCATTTCCCTTAATCTTTTTGTATATACGGTAGAATATGAAGTGCATTACCTATTTTGTGATGGTTGTTTCATTTGATATCCGCTGCTAATAGTGCAGGGAGGGGGACGTTTGTAGCTTCAATTATGCCTATTGCATTAAGTTGGAGATTTATTACTAACCTCTCCTTTAACTGTGGTGAGAAAACTTATTGATTCTGAAAGCTTACAATACTGCTGTCAATCTGGCAAATACATAGCTGCCAAATGTGCCCTTGCCTGATTTTACGCCTGATCATATCAACTTTAACTGCTGTTTTGAAGATACTGTTTCTAATTTTGTTTAGGTAATGAAAATGCAATAAAAATGATAAATCAGGTCTCAAAGTGGGAGCCCATGCTACTTTCCATTTTTATAATCCAGCTATTAGCATTCGTTAGAATTTTTAAGGTCAGGCAGAATAATTTACCTGGATGATTCCTATCCCAAAATCTAACAAATTATTCATATGACATTTCATGAATTATCTTTCTGTTTAGACAGCCATAGTTTAGCATTAGAACAGTTAACAATTTTGGGTTTGAATTTGGCAAAATGCTCACGTACCTTATGCATTATGAAAAGAAGTTGTTATAAAGCTTTTGAAAAATTTTGTGTTACTACTTGGACAGCAGCTTGTGTCTTAAATAAAACGAATTGTCTGTGGAGTTTCTGAAACTGTTTAAAGTCTTTAAATACTTTACATGTTAAGTAAATATATTACTTTTAGTAACAATTGTAATCATTTTCTGAGAGAAAAGAGAGATATTTATCAGTGGTTTCTATTTTTTGCTTAGATCAATTAATGGTAGGAGTTTTGTGCTTTTTTTTAAACTGGATTCTAGTGCATGATTTATATGGGTTGAGGGGTCTCCCGGACCCCTTAATTTAAAAAAAAAAAAGACATTCAAGATTTATTGGTAGCAGTCAGAGCTCTCTAAAGTATGTATTTTCAACAAAAAAATGTTTAATGGGGAGACTCTGAGTACTTGGTATGCTGTTTTGCATTTTTTTTTGTTGTTGTTGCATCTCCTTCCCTTGTGTGTTGAGATGGTATAAATCAATAGGAAGAGTTTATGTGAACAAAAAGGTAATATCACATAAAATACTCTAGAAGCCTAGAGGTTATGGATTATCAGGTAGCACTTGCATGCTGTGTGTTGTGCATAAACATGAAGAAAGCAAGGATGGTGTTTAATATAATGGCACCATGCTATAATTCACTTTCTTGGAAGAACTTATTTCGAGACAAACATTAACTCATTCACAACTGCTCTGCTCTGCCAGAACTGGAGCGGGGGGTATTTTTTTATCAAGTTATCCCCCTGCATTATCAAGTTATCCCCCAAAGGGCTTTCTAGCAGCTGCTGCCCTTTGTGAGTGGCAATAAAGTGAATCCCTCGCTCTCGGTCACATGGAAATGCCCCTTGCGTGATTGCCCAGAGTAGGGTAAATGCCACTTTTGTAGCAGCCACCACCAGACACCTGGGCATCATACCCAACCGCCACTTCTAAGGACTATTCAATACTAAAAGTGTTTCCTAAGCACTCTTCTCACAGGTGAGTTCATACTAAACTTACGGTAGTTCCTATGTTTTCAGATAAAATGCTGCATAAAATACATATACTACAGATTTTTGTCTTGGATGGCCAATTACTTTGTTCTTTTCCAAGGGTATTTTCTGACATTGTATTCACATCAAAGACTAATTTTTGAATTATTCTGTGTGAAGCCTACTCAAAAAAAAAATTCTTTCTATGCATATTTACTGAAATATTGCTTTTTGAGCCATAACAATTATTATTAACATCAAAGAAGGTGAAGCAAATCTGTAACACAAGCCATTTCTTAACACGCTTTAACAAAAGTGTCGGCTTTTGAGAGACTATATAGGTTTAGAGATCTTATGCCTGGACATCGCAGGTGTCCTTAGCGTTACCTGTTTTGAGTCTCACCCATTCGCAAAGCCATGTGGTGCCTTGCAGTTGTCAAACTTGGCAACATCTGTTTCCACAACAGCACTAAGAGAGCTAATTCAGACTCTACTTGAGTTGTTATTTGTTCTTGCAGTGACCAGGTGCAATGTCAAAAAGAAAGACCGTCCTCGGTCCTACCTGTCAGAACAAAAGCAGGAGAGGTCTTAACCTGGGAACTGGCTTTCCATGCTGCTATAGGAAATGGAAGTGAATTATATTTATTTTTTTATTAGCCTGGAGTCTTTGTCTGTAGGGTTTGGGTTTTCTTTTTTTCAGATTCATGAATCACAATCTCTAACATTAACATGTTAATATTCTCTTTGTTAAATGAGAATAAAACTGAAGTGTTTCTGCTGTCAAATTTAAGTATGAAGGGATTGACAGCAGCCCTGCCAAAAGGAACTTGGGGGTACTGGTGGATGAAAAACTGGACATGAGCTGGCAATGTGCGCTCACAGCCCAGAAGGCCAACCGTATCGTGGGCTGCATCACAAGAAGTGTGACCAGCAGGTCGAGGGAGGTGATTCTCCCCCTCTACTCCACTCTCGTGAGATCCCACCTGGAGTACTGCGTCCAGCTCTGGGGTCCTCAGCACAGGACAGACATGAACCTGTTGGAGCGGATCCAGAGGAGGGCCACAAAAATGATCAGGGGGCTGGAACACCTCTCCTATGCAACCAGGCTGAGAGAGTTGGGGTTCTTCAGCCTGGAGAAGAGAAGGCTCCAGGGAGACCTTATTGCGGCCTTCCAGTACTTAAAGGGGTCTACAAGAAGGCTAGAGAGGGACTTTTTACAAGGGCATGTAGTGATAGGACAAGGGGTAATGGCTTTAAACTGAAAGAGGGTAGATTTAGATCCGATGTAAGGAGGAAGTTCTTCACTGTGAGGGTGGTGAGGTACTGGAACTGGTTGCCCAGAGAGGTGGCAGATGTCCCATCCCTGGAAGCATTCAAGGTCAGGTTGGATGGGGCTCTGAGCAACCTGATCTAGTTGAAGATGTCCCTGCTCATTGCAGGGGAGTTGGACTAGATGACCTTTGAAGGTCCCTTCCAGCCCAAACCATTCTATGATTCTATGATTCTATATAAGATTGCACACTATACCTTTGGGGCTGAAAAACAAAGGAGAGCATTCAATTAATATTCATATCTAGAAGTTTTACTGCAAGTGTAGATTGTGCTTGAATACTTAAGAAGTCATTCAGGAGTGAATCAATACTAATTATTGTAATCAGGAGGGTTAATTAGCTGAAGATGCTGCTGATGGAAAGTTCACTGCTTACAGCCCTGAAAACACCTAAGTTGATGAAATCTGAAAGCAAGATGTCTAAGAGGACTTTGTATGGAGAGAAAAGCTTGGCTTTCCTTTGGCATTTCAAGAGCCCGTTGTTCTAAAGGGGAAACATAGCTTGTACTTTGTGTTTTGCACAATATTAATTCAGGGGGTATTAGAAGATGCAACTAAATCTGTCTTGAAGATATTTTGTGGTATTTTCTCATTAAATGCAAGTACCATTTTGGATAACCTGTACTGTCTCTGCAGCATTCATTTGTAGATTACCATAAATTAATATGGATAATCTTATGCATTTGAAATCTTGTTCCAGCACTGTTATTGCGAACAGTTATTTTATTTTTTTTTTTTTTTTTACCATTTGTGTGCAGGCACGGGATCTTTACATCGTATATGTACATAAATTATACATGTTCTGTATCTAATATACAGGTATACATCTGTGTGCATATGTACACACATATACATGTGCACATAAGTTTAAACATTTTTTCATTGAGGGTGTTTATTTCTATAGTCCTGTGCCCTCAAAACTCCCACTCAGTTTCCATCTGCAAAAAAGTATTCAACTACATGTAATTCAGAGGACAGTTATTGAACAAGTAGTTCATGAAATTTAAGTTAGATGGTAAGGAATAAAGACTGAAAAGAAACGACTGAAGAAAATCCTTTTCTTTTCCCTTAATTAGAGCAGTTGTGTTTCTTAAAGTGAGCATTACTGAATTCAAGCAAAATCTAGCTATACAAAATCCTTCCAACAAGTGAATTGCGAGAAGATTTTTTTCTTTAATACTGGGTGTTTTGGTGGGTTTTTTTTCCCTTTTCTCCTAGTTATATCTATTAAGGTTATAACCAAGATGAATGTCTGGATGTTTATTCGAGCAAAAAAAAAAAACCACAAAAAACCCCCTCTCAGTCACACACGCACTCTCACATAAACCCCCCAAAGTCAAGCGATGCTTTCAGAAGAAAGAAATTCTGTTGCAAAACACATCCTTCTTTCCTCTCTAATGACATTAGAGATTATCACGTGCAGGTGCTATTTATCTTTGCAACTGCTTTCCTATGACTGTTTTACTGCTTCCAACACATTTACTTGTATGTCAGCCATAGAAAAGGTAACTGAAAATGGCAGCTGTTGAGAAAGCATGTCGCCATGCCTGGAATGACATGCATTATCGGGGCAGCAGGAGTTGCTGGCTCTACAGCCCATTTCTACTTGACCTGCGGAATGATTGGCTGCCTGGGATGGTGATGAATCACTGGAGTTTATGAAACAGGACTGCTGGCATCCTCACAGAGGAAATAAAAACGGGATCTTTTTTTTTTTTTCTCCCTCTAACACTCTTGCCGTGGCAAAAAGCATTTTTTTTTGGTTGTTTGTTTTGCTTTTGTGTTATTTCACCCTGCAGCGGAAGTAAATGTGTCAATTAAAGTCGCTTTAATATTGTTCTTGGCAAGTTAATGATGCACTGAAGGTTAACTATCTTTATTGGATGGAAGGGGGCAGGAATTTTCCTGAATTTTGTGTAAATCTTGATCTGGACCCTCATTTTCTCATCTCTCACTCCGGTCTTGAGACTGAGATAGCATAACTAGTAATCAGCTCGAGCAGGATGTAAAAAGGATTTTAGCTGTTCTCACGCACAACTTTATTTTCTCTGATAGTCTAAGGATCAGTGACCATTTCATGGGCTAATATCAGACAGATCCATCTTCAGGGTTTTTGAACTAATGGCTAAATTGACATTTCTGGAAAGCATCGACTCCCAAATTTGCACTCAGTTTCTAGGTGGTTCGTGAAATTATATTATGCATTAAGCCCACATTACCGGATTAGGCTGTTATGAGTTGGTGCTTGTAGGAAAGTACCGTAGGTCTGTAAACCTGCCAGTGCACTGACAAGACAGACACAGTGTGGATCACAAGCTGCCCTGCAAAATGCAGCCAAGTAAAAATGATCCTTCTACTTCAATTAAAACACCCAAAATTGTGTTTGGGGGTGGGGAACAAAGAGAATTACCTGCTTGCCTCGCCATGTAGCACACTCAGTGGCTGATGTGTTAGCCTGCGTCCCTTATTCGGGTAGAGTAACCTAATTTTCAGTTAACTCTCTGATTCAAAGGAATAGGGTTACCAATAAAATTGCTTAGGAAGTTTTAAATATGGCACTTATATGAAGATAATGCTTTCTGCCATTACCTTAGAGAGGGTTTTTCTCAAGTCTCATGCTTTGCTGCCTAAGCTTTTTCTCCACTAATTTTGAAAAGCAATTTGCATGCTCACATATGCTATTAGACTTTTTCACCTTCCTCCGCATAATTCAGCAGTGGCTGCTGCTGGACGCTGGAGAGGCTGCAGCACTCTTGTTATTTAAGGCACAGCCTTCCGATGTCCCTGCGAGGCTTCTGAAATAGAGGAGGGCAAACTTTTACCGGCGAGAAGGGTGGCATGGGGAACTGTTGCTTGTCCCCTTCGGTGTGCGAGGGGTAAATGCTGTCCTCGCTCTGGAGTTCCCATGGCAGCAAATCAGCGGGTCATCTTCAAGAGCAGCCTTTGAGGATGCCAGACAACAGTCTGTCACCAGAAGGAAGATAGAGCAGAGGGTTGGGGGGGGGGGGGGAAATGGTAGAAAATCAGAGAGAGGATATGGGAATTTACTATCCCTTTTAGACAAATAGAGGAGTGAAAAGCAAGGGCACCTGAACGTAGATCATCTGGAAATTGAACCTTGCAAGTGTAGATAGCTGTGGATGATACAATAACTGTGCTACGGAGTGAATTTAAGATTCAGATCCTGCACCTGCTCTCCCTGGAAGCTGCAGGTCAGCATCTGAAGAATTGAGGCCCTCTAGAAAGGAAATGGTGAATTATCAGAAAACTTAAATTCTTAGAGACTCGATTTTCAACTGTAACAACCTCTTGGTTTCATTTTCCTTCTCTTCTGCCTAAAAATGATCTATTTTCAGCTGAACTGCGAGGAAGAAGCTCACTCTAAAGCTTGAGAATTTGCCTGCATCATTTCATCCCACATTTAATTTTAATGAGAGAGTTATATAACCCCCTTTAAAAATAACAAAACACTAACAGAACTGCATTGGCAACACCAGGTGTTCTGCAGTGCTGCTCCAATGAATCATATGGAGATTTGTCTGTGCACGGCTCATGAACATACATTTAACTCAGTTAACCCCCCTCCCCCCCAAATATAGCAATTCAAAGTGACCAAAATTTTTCCTAAAGAGCCTTTCTCACAAAAGGATGCCAAACTAGATGCCTGCCCTAGGAACCTCATGGTTTCAGCTTTTTTCCCTTACAAAACTGTGTTATCAATGGGTTGGGTTTTCTTAAAAAGTTGCAGATGAATTATTGTGACTCTACTGAAGTGAAACATTTTATATTAAACACTAAGTTGGGTTTAATGTTTTGCTTCAGAAAAGAAAGTCAATGTTCCTGTTTGTTGTACTGAGCCCCAAATCTCTGAAATTGTTAAGAACAGCCCGTTTAACAGGCAGCTCTGGGAGTAATAAATATATATGACTTCATCAGTGTTCCTTTTGGAGAGAGAATTTGGAGGAAAATTGAATCAGCAACTTTGAACCTGTTAAACATCTGGGTTCGGATGCAGTCCTTGACTCTAGGAAGTCCCTCAGCCACTGGTTGCTGGAAGGTGGGAAAGATCACAACGTACTTGCCATACTCATGCTCTTTCTCTTCGCATCCATTACAAGCCATTATCAGAGGGAAGGTCATGGACTAGGTGGACCTTTTGATCTGACCTATGTGGCAATTCTTACGCTGTTCATTTAGGGGGAAAATATAGCCAAAACCAGGCACGGTGCAGTTACTGCAGGAGCCTTTTCTTTCCGTCCTTCATGTCTGAGGTTTAATGGATTTTGTCTGAGGGAAATAATGATGTCAAACAAAGGTAGTTACATATTATCAGGGTGATTGTTATTTTTGAGGACCGAGATGTATGCTAGGCACTTCACGAACAAATGAAAAAAAGAACTGTGAAATTTCCTACTTTTAAAAATGTTACAATTTGAGTGTAAGGTCCGATCCAATTGTTTGCAGTGAAAAAGAAAGAAAAACGTGTCATAGAAGTGAATGAGAAGGGCAGATGGAGGTTAACCTTACAAAGATCCTGCTGTTAGAAGTGGAGTGCAGCAGGTCAATTCAGATATTGTAATAAACCCCTCAGATTTCTTTACATTTTGTTTTTAAAAATAAGTCTACTTTTGGCTTCCTGTCTGTTTTGATGTCCCTTACCCAACCTCTTGCCTTGCTGATGCCACATTAGAACTTCACACTTGCCTTTGCCCGTTGCTTTTGGAGTTGGAGCTGCCTTGCAGCATCGCCTCCTGATCCAGGCTTTGGCTGTGTTCAGCCCATCCTCACCCTTCACTTCCCTGATCCTTCATCTCTCCCAATAACCAGCCTCCCTAGCTGGGCAAAAATCTTCAGAAATCTCAAATTCATATAAAACAAGGGAAGTTTTTGCGTCTCCCAGTAGTTGTTCCTGTGGGTTTGGATGGCGGGGAGGAAGTTTTTTTGTTACAGTGGGCTTTTTCCCCTGCCCTGAAGGCATAAGTGAGTCTCTTGCACATTGTGAGGATGGGGCAACACAAACGAGCGCACCAGACGTGTGATTCCTCCTATCCTAAGCAATACAAAATTATACTTTTTCACGTGAAGATAATATAATAGCCAAATCCAACAATATTAAGTTCCCTCTTCCAGGGTTGTTTGGAAAGGTGCTTTTTTTGACCATAAATAATGTGCCTGCTGTCTAGGAGGAAATCACATCTACCCAGTGCATGCAGTGCCCCAGTTTCTCTCCTGGTTGGGTAGTGGTTGTTGATGGATTCAGTCAGTGGGTGAGAAGATAAGGTAGTTCATAAAAAAAAGGAAAGAAAAAAAAAAGAAAAAAGAGGAAGAAAGGAAAAAACAGACAATGCCTGTTGTCAAGTTGAGATAGAACTGGGTTGACAAAAGCCTTGGTCTTGTGTCTATATGCACAAGGCGCTACGCACAGGCAACACCTACAGATCAATAGTGATGCTCTTCAATAGGGCTGTAAATAAATAACAGGACGGTAAGACTTGGTCTTGCAAATATTTACTTGTTACTACTTTACTATTTGTTAAATACAGTGCTGAGCGCTGTAGATAGCCCAGCTGGAGCAAATGGTACTGGCCAGGTCCTGCTCAGCACTAGCACTATGCAGGATTGGACCTGAGGGTCATGATTGACTATCCCAAGTATTTGCATGCTATTAACGAAGTAGGATGTTCCTCCAAATTAAAGGCCTTTCCTAAAAGCCCTCCATCCCATGTAGCGTCTGCCTTGTGCCATAAAATCTTGCCTAATTGTTTTCGGAAAGATTGAGTTATTACCCACAAAATGGAACAAAGGCCTTATACCCACCGTGGGATGAAATCACCTCTTCAGTGGTATAAAATAGGAAGAAAAAAAAAAGTGAGTGGGAAGTTTTACTATAGCAACCAAGTTTACATAACATCAATGTGCTTCAAGTGAAAGCTCTAGAAATACTTAATTTGAGGTACCGTTTCAGAGGGCTAACTTTAAATGACGTTTATTTCTGAAAATTACTGATTAGCTACAATAGCCTACAGAAGTGGGGGGAAGCCTCACAAGCAGCTAAGATTTCAATACTTAAATTCATTGATCAGCTTTAACCAATAATTTAATTTTCTTTTTAAAAGGGTTTCGGTTATATGCAAATTGTTTTATTTCTCAAAATAAGATGAAGGGAAGACTGTTGTGTGTTTTGTTTTGCGAACAAAAAATCCTTACTGAAAGGTTAAGGTTTCATAATGCAAAACTTTATTCCAATGTTAGATCTAACTGGCAAAGACGGATTTGTTACAAATAATCAAAATCTTCACAAATGGTGAAACGGTGCAGAATCGGGTGCATTACTTTTTGCCAGTCAAAGAAATGCACTACTTTTTGCTTTAATTGTTTACGGCATTTACACCATTCTTTAGCTCTGCCCAAATGCTTTGTGTAACTTGTGCTCGTGTGCTTCGCTTTTCTTTTCTCTCTTTTTCCCCCCACCCCTTTCTTGTCCCTCCAGAAGTCTGCTACTAAAAGTTAAGCTGATGGGTTTCCTCCCTTATAGGCAGGTAGGCTCACGTCCCGCTACACAAACCAAAATGCCATATTTTCTGCTATTAGCCATGCTACTACTTCCAGTCTCATGGTTTGCCTGGAAGGTTATTTCTTTGTGAAAGGTAGCAAACACCTCATTTGCATTCTCTAATGCTATCTGGACCAGACTTCTTTTTCCCCTCACATTTGTGGAAGATCCTGAGTGATTTCACTGAAGTCATTTGAGCCCGCTCCAAATTTACACCGCCGTCGCTGAGCTCTGCTTCTGCCGCCTCTGTTAGAAACTTGCTTTGATGCCAGAGATAAGCTGAATCCTGAGCATGTTCATTGGCTTAGGGGGGAATAAAGCAGAGGATTTGAACTCTCTTCATACTGCCTTGCAGGCTTGGGAGAGAGTGAAGTCATTCGGAAACTTTCCCTTGAAGTGCTTCCAACAGTAGCGTTTCCTTGGCCCAATACTGGGGGGCAAGTTGATTAAAAGAATGGCAATTAAGGAAAGGGTGAGGAGGGGGTCCGGAGAGGGGCCATGATGTGAGCTCCATGCTGGATTTGGCTGCGGGATCTGGAAGGGAAGGCGGTGTCTGCTCCCTTTGTCACTTGCTGAATGAGAGCCACGGGCAGTGATGTCAGAGTGAGCTCATAGGCTCGACAGCAATCCACCGCTCAGCCCCGTCTTTCTCCAGCTGAACTTTTTGCGGGGGTTTGGTTTTTGTTTTTTTTTTTTTTTGCTCTGAAGAGGTGTTCAGTTTTCAAAGGTTGAGTTGTTTGGAGAAATCACGTATAGCTCTGTGTTTGAAAAGCCGCTTGAACGGTGACTAATCTGCAAATGGGAGGTGGAATTGCTTCATCTGCCCGACTTAGACATATGGAGAAACCGAGGCACAAAGAGTAAACGATGCGACTGCAGGGGCAAGCGGGGTCTGGGCCTCTGAAACGAGGGGAGGATGGATAGGAGGCGACATTTGTAGCTGGAATAGGATTAAAGCCCGAGAATTGCTGATTCCAAATTCCAGGTTCCTTCCTCAAAACTGCCATATGCTCCACCAGCTGAAAAAGCTTAATATCGGCGGGCAGCGATAGCGCAGCAATAACGCAGCTCCTCTAAGCCAGTGTTTAGATCTATTGTCTGATTTATGCTGTGAAAATAATGCAGCTTCATTTGCCATTCCCCCTCCCCGTTTCCCTCTGTACTATAGTAACGGACCAAAGCTTCCATTTTTTCCTTTATTTTTAATAAAAGTTGCTATTTTGCGCACACGTGCCGGTCAAGAAACTGGCATTAACATTACAAATAACAGAGCTGAGCCTGTAACAGTGTGTGAAACGTTGAGGGTTTTGGTTTTTGTTTGTCACCACTTACCCTCTGCATTTGAGAGTTAATTCATACATAGACACTACATAATTTATGTTTGAGAACCAAATTATTCGAATGCAGTTTCTCCCCATAAACTCTCCTTGAGTCATATCTCGGTATCTTTTACAGAGAGGGTTTCTTTTTGCATTTGACCCTGTTCCTGCCTCTAACTTTTAAATGGCAAAAGCAAATGTGCTTTGAAAAGTGTGTTACACTGTAGTTGTTAAAGCAATAACCTATGCACTTGTAATGCTTTCTCTATGACCTACTTACATACTACTTCACCCTCCTTATAGTATGATTAAAAGCTGCTTTGAATCCACTATTCCCTCAAGGGATTTGAGGCTAGAATTTAACAAACTGCTGAGAAGGCTTAAGTCAGTAAGAGGGCTTCCCTACAGCTTCTTCCAGCTAATTCACATGTAATTAAAAGGAAAATAAATATTTCAAAAGAACATACGTTTTAATGAAGCATTTTTAAGCACTTATACCTTGTGAAATGGGGCAAATTTATAAAGATCTCACTATTCCATGTGCAGATTTTAAGCAAAATTATTTGTGATCCTCTCCTCTTCCCCCTTTGCATCCTGTGCAAAGCATGGATTTACTTTTCAGTCAGCAGCAGCGGGACTGTGGTCCTTAAAAGCGACAGGCTGGTGAGACTGTCCCTCAGATTAAGCATGTACCAAAAAAAATGATGATGAAGAGGTACAGATCCAGCCACACAGGGTGAAGTGAGGGTGGAGACTTCTCACTTAGAAGAATGCCTTCATCCTCACCGAGCTGCCTGTATTTCTTCTGAGCTAAAACCTGCCCCTTCTGCAGTGGCAACATTTTGAAATTGAAAGTTAATCCCACTCTGCTCTGGGCTGGATTAACCACCATGGAGGCCTCAGATCAAAACCCAGGTGGCTGCATCCAGCCGGAGAAAGTTTCCCTTTTATTTTGACTTTGCACTTATTTTTTTAGCCTCTGTATAGTCCCTATGCTGCAATGGATGAGTGGCGTAGAGGAATCGCCATTAATTTAGTAAAGAGGAGCCATAGCTTTGCTTTGTGCGTTTCTACGTAGATGTTTAGGTGCCATGGTGATGAGGACAGTATGCGAACATATAGAACAGAGCAGATTAATAACACTATAGATATCTGTTCAGGATTGCAGCTGTCCTACAGGGATTACGCTGAGGGCGAAGTGAACCTTTTCTCTCTTTAGACTTGCAAAGTAGGCAAAAATTTTAGCAGCCTGAGGGGTTTTTCTTCCTTTTAGCTGTTTAAAATGGAAAAGTCTCTTAGTGCAATAAACCGGACTCTGAAAATTCGCCAGGTCTGTATTTTAATTATCAAACCGACGTTGGTCAAAATTTAAATAACACTTGGGCTGACTGATAGCATATTTATTTATTGGTCAATTTAATTTTATTTTAGAATACTCTTTGAAAAGTTTAAGTGCAGTAGCTTTTAATCTGCATTTGCTACTTTTTTCAAGCGTTGATTATCCAGAACAAATCAAACTCTAAAACCTGGAGAGAGATTCAGAAGGAGAAGCACACACAATGCAGAGAAACGTTTTGTCTGTCTAGACTGCTCAGATCATCCAGTAATCTTGGTAAATATGTTAATATTCTTTAGCCTGGAGCTGCTTTGTATTGAAGCAAGCAGGTTTTGGAGATGCAAAGGAAAATTTATACAGATTTTCAGGGGGCGGTAGCGTGGGGGGGGTGGCTCCAGCTATTTGTATGTGTGGAATTTGGTGTGCGCCTTGGTGGTGTCGCTTCTGTGCGCTGGCTGTGGCCAACTCCGAGTGCGGCGGGGTTGGGAACGGGCTTTTGGCGGGTTACAGGCGTGAGGAAGGATTTACCGTCGTTACTTATTTAAATCCCTATTTCTGATCAGTGAGGACAGAGTTACTACTAGTCTCTCGCGAGCCAGTAACATCACTGGGAGCGTCTAGCGGGTGCCAAGGTCTGAATGGCAGGAATTTGAGTAGAGAGAGCCTGGTACTGAGCAACCTGCCTAAATGTTCCCAGTGCTCCCAGTTTGGCAGTGCCGACTGCGCCTTCCTACCGGGCTGGGAAGAACCGGGTCCGTGCAAACCCCCCGCGTGTGCTCGCAGAAATTTAAGCAGCGCGTTTTTTCGCCGGTGCCCGGCTGCTAACTCCGCGGGGGCGAGGCGGGCACCCTCACAACCCGGTGGGTGCACACCCGAAACGTGAGCGTGAGGCGGGGGGGGGGGAGCGCAGCCGGGAGGGCGCTGGGGCTCGGGTGGCCCCTACCTCCCCCTCTCCCTCCCTCCCGCGCCGCCGCCTCCCTCAAAGTTTGGCCGGGCGCTGCCCGCGGGCGAGGCGGCGCCCCGACCCCCCCCCCCCCCCCCGCCGCGGGGAGCCCCGGGCGGCGCGTCCCTCACCCCCGGTGGCGGTGCTAGGCCTCTTCCCGGGGCGGCGGGCCCCGCCGGGGGCGCAGGGGTTAACGGGGAGCCGCAGCGGGGAGATGGCTCCGCCTCCCCGCTCAGCACCTGGCGCTCCACCGACAGTTGCCTCAGCAGTCGATTTCGGAGGGGATTGGCGGAAAAAAACCGAGAGGGGGAGAGAAATGTGACAACTGCCGGGGCTGGCGGCTGCCGCGGGGAGGCCTCCGCACCTGTGCCTGCCTCTCCGCCGCCCGGCGCAGTTGTGGGATCCGCCGAGCCCCGCCGCATCCTCCCTCCAGACCGCCGCGGCGTCCCCGGAGCCCAGCATGACTTCTTCGTTCAAGCTGGATTTCCTTCCGGAGATGATGGTCGACGGCCGCTTGCTGGTCTCTGACAGAATGTAAGTGGCGGCGGGGCTGCCGCCGGGTACCCCACACCCCCCCACCCCGCCCCGACTCCGGGTACCCCCCCCCCCCCCTCCGCCGCCGCCCGGCACCGAGCCCCCGCTGCCGGGCGCAGGGCTTCGGCCGGGTCCCTCCCGCACCGTCCGCCCCTCCGCGGGAGGAGAAGGGGTCCTCCCTCCCTCCTCCCCCCCCCCCCTTTTTTTTTTCCCACCCCCTTCCCAAGTCACTTGGTGGTCTCCGCGTTGTCCCCCCCCCCACCTCTCCCGAAAAGGCGGCAGCTGGGTGTTTAGTATTCCGGCAGGTCGGTAACGGCGGGCGAGGGGCGGCAGGGTAAGTGTGGGGTTTTTATATGCTGCTGATGCAACGTGGAGAAACGCACACAGCGGTCGCGCATAACTGAGTGCGCTCTCCTCCGTGCCCAGCGGGAATTCCTCCACAGACACTTGTCCCCCTGCACCCAGCCCGGACCCACCCGTGCTACCTCAGCCCTTCCCCGGCAGAATAAAAATCCTCTTGCGAAAGCTTCATCAGTTTTCAAATTCAAACGAAATACTAAGCATCCACTGGGAGCAAGACCAGGCAGAAAGCAAAGATTTTTTCTTTTTGTTATCCTGTCCCCGACAGCTGCCTGGTACGGAAAGTGTTAATTAGGGTGAGGATGGTTGTTTTACATGCAGTTGAACTGGGGACGAGATTTATCGGAAGGCGCTGAATGCTGGAATTTCAGAAAGAGAAGTATTCCCCTAGCCCATCTCTGCTCCATTAATCTCGATCTGAAAGTTTCTATTATCATCCTCTTGGGCATTGCCAATTGACAGGGATTTTCAGGTAACCGAAGCCTTATATGAAAACGTAAAAGCTAGAAAGGAGGCAATAGTCGCTTCCTGAAAGATAGGAAGGCTGAGGACTGTGCTGCGTTTTTACAGTATCCAAAATGTCTTTTATTTTGTTGCTTTTTCTTCTTTCATCAGGATGACAAATGTGGTTTGAGTTACATTAGAATGAAGCGAGAGGCTTTGGCATTGACTCTGTACTGGGGCTATTCTGGTTGAGGCAGCACTTAAGTTACAAGTGTAAATAAACCCGTGTGTGCAGCAGAGACTGTCACCTGCGATTTGCACAAATCAGGTTGCATACTGTGCCCCCATCTAAGACTATTCAGACTTTTATTACCTTCTCTACTGGCAACCGAACTTTCTCCTAAGGTGGAGTGCTTTCCCTTGCACCAGCAATGTTCTGCGTGGAGATATTCAGTAGTGGCCAGTTGTTCAGGCAGCTGAGATTTAATAAGTGTGTGGGAGAGGGGAAAGGGCAGGGGGAGAAGCTGCTTGGTGCGGATGACTTATACTATTTTTACAGTCCTTGAAGGACAGCAAAGTGTTTGCGTAAATGCTGCCCGTTGTGTCTGTTTTGTGATCTTAAATTCTAACGAGTTCTCTGCCGTGTTTTGGTTTTCCCGTTGTAAGATCCCTGGTTTTATTGGCACCAGTCAGTTTTGGAAAATGTTCTGTATTTCTCCCCTTTTGCATAAAAATTGCATAGGTTTGACTATTAGGGTACAAAGTTGCAGCTGAACATTCATATAGCTTGCTTTGCAGCCCTCTATAGGGACTTGCCACAGCCGAGCTTTCCCTTGTTTTCATCGTCTCAGCTTTGATTAGACTTTCTACCTGCTGTCCTTCCAGGCAGTCAGAAAAGATACTGCTAACAAACATCTTCAAGCTCAAAGGCACTATTAACTGCGGCTGATGATGCCCTGTTGTCACTTAGGCTTATATAACTTTATCTCCAACTTGCCCCTCGAGGGGCTAATACCATGTCAAACTCTCGCTTCTGCATTGCTGTCTTTATACTCCTCTTCTCTGGGAAGCGTCCATAATATATTTTAACACAGCTTGAAACACAGTCAGTGTTCATCAGACACAGATCTTAATGTGTGTCCAAAGAAACAAAAATTACTCTAGAGATATGTCAGCTTCTAAGTGGATCTCTAAATACAGAAGTTTGATAATGGAATTGTTAAATACACACATCCTCGTAGGATTTGGTGCTGGTTCCTCATATATTTTGGGGGGGACTTTGTAATCTCTTGAAGAAAAAAAAACTTTACCTCTTGCATCATCAGTGGTCATGTTGTGATGTGCTTCCTTGTATTAACCAAGCTTTGCTTTGCCGATGATCTAAGTGTGAAGATGTATGATTTCAAGGGATCATGTGTCACACATACAAATTAATATCGAGGCTAAATTGCTATTAACTAAGGGAGCTTCTATTCCCCCCCAAAAAATAATCTTGAAACTAAATGCTGTCTGTGGAAGCTTTGCTACGCTGCCTTTCTAAAACTCTGTAATTCACTATTTAAAACCATCTTTATTTTGTCCTTCTAGCCAAGTGGTGACATACGTTTATTTGCAAGTCCCCAACTCTCTGGACTAATCAGTGCTGACGAGAATGCAGTTTGATTACGCGTAAGGGGTCACGGGCACGTATGCGCCTTACCCTTTAGCTGGCCCACCCCAGACGTGCAGCGAGACGCCAGCAGCGTTCAGCGGGGTGGCACAGTGCATCGCAGAGCATGCTCCAAGTTACGATGCTGCACAAAACTTTTAACCTCACCATCTGGTCTAGCCATTGAGTATAGCTTAGTTCAGTCTTTAGCAGAAAGGAATTTCCTATTTTAGAGTGAGGCAATTAGCAAGATATATGTAAAACTTGTCTCTTTCACAGTGAAAATTTGCAGAACTGGTTTGGTTGGTTGTTTTTTTTTTTTTTTTAAATGCTGATGGCGTATCAGATGTTTTAGGAAATCGGCACCATACAGTATCACTTACACTTCCCGTTCTTTACACATTTTAAAATTCTTTGTAAAGGGAATTATTTTCAGAATCATCCATTCTTTCAACAAGCAACAGTAAAGGAGAGTTTTCAAGGAATAACTTTCAGCGCGTACCTATTCTGAAAGTTAACTGTCAGCTTGATAATTGTCAAAGTTAAAACACTCTTACCTCTGTGAGACTGTTGATAGCTCTTAAATGTTGCTTCCTTCCAAATTTTGCTGCTGTTATTATCTAGCTAAATATAAGTAAAATGGAACATCAGATACTTTGAGCATGACTATTTAGTATAATTAAACTGTATGCATGACATCAGTGTACCTGGTTAGTAAGGGACTGGCAATTTCACTAATAAAAATTAATTAATGAAATGGCATTAGAAATAGATGCTCTAGGATATGAAGCATAAAGATGCATGAACTTTTGTTCTTGAGGGCAGATGGCAAGTTGGATGCTCTGGCCATCGTAAATGCTTGCAAAGAGGCGGCTTGGTTAGTGCTCTAGTTAAAGGATCAGAAATTGTTTGACTGATGTTATGCATAGCCTGTGTGTGTTAACTGTGTGGAAGAAGCAATTTCAAAGCAAAGATATAGATGGAAATGTGTGTGTGTATGTATATTTGGACAGGGTAGGAGAGGGTTAATGGTTACTAAGTGCGGTTATAAAATGTGAGTTCAATGTAATTTGCTTAGTAATTTCACTGACTTACATGTACATGCCAACTGGATGGTTGTAAAGTGGTTGCTTTGAGGATTAAATACTTATCGTTGTAACCCCCACGTTGATTTCTGCAATACCAACAAAGATATTTCCATTCCATGTTACACATTCCACTGCCTGGGATTACCTTTAATGTAAATGCGTGGCAGTGTTTGTTACTACTGAGACAAACTCAGATTCGACTTTAATTTTTGATAGCTGGGTATAATGCCAATAAAATACGTGATGCTTAAAGCAGTGCACATGCAACTGCATGGGTTGCGTGGCAATTATGTGTAAAAGTATTTAGCCTTTGAATTCCTGCCTCTTTTAATCCAAGATGAGTCAAAATCAGATATACGTGCAACATGCTGATTAAAAAGGCAGTGAAGATCAATTTTCAATACTTTTTGTTTGTTTGTATTTATTGTTTAATAAACAAGGGATGTCCTCATTCATGGGGCATTCTTGCACTTTAAGAAACCAAAACTTCCCTTTCTGCACTAGACCTGCAAAATAGGACTTTTTCCAGCATAAACTGGAGATAATAAAATTAACTTTTTTTTTTTTTAAACTTTACCGCAGGGAAAACTCAACATATTGTCAAAAATAATTTTTCAACTATCTGGATTTTTTTATGTGTAGAATATCAAACTATGAATTGCTTACTGAAAATGCATAGCTGGGTATCAGCTGTTTTTTAAGTCCATAGCCTCATCCTTATACTGGCATTTTATTCTAATTTTGATTCAGTAATAGCTTTATTTTAAATATTCTGACTTGTTTACTTAAGTTACTTGCATGACAGATTCCTTGGGCCACTACTGAGGGAAAGCAGAGCAAAGAAGAAGAAAATTCTTGAGTGTTGACAAAGAGCTTCAGAAAGGAAAATAAATCTTTGGATGTCAATTAAGTAATTAAGATTTCATGGTGTCCTTCTCCCCGTCATTTTTTCTAGTAGCTGCCTAGAACCCTATTTGGTATTTAACCTACAATGACTTTCAGCACATTAATATTTAAATATATCTTCCACTTCCTATGATATGATCTCACAAGTTTTTAAGCCTCCCCCACATGTATTCGTCATCCAAATTAATCATCAGTTATGATTGCTTTAAAAACTTTGATAACTCTAAATATTTCATTGGCATTTTAGGGTGTTTGATATCTTATGAGTATTTGGACTATTCCAATTTCATAATTAATTCATAGATTAATATAAAAATATTTGACCCAACCGATACAGGGGAAAGGTGTACAAAATCTTTAAGTTTTTAAAAGCTCCTAGAATGCAAGGAATACACTTTGGCAAGACAACCCTCTAGAGAAAAATCATTGTTTTATAGTTTAAGCGTATAAAAACCCCTTTCCTTCCGAAGTGGAGAGGTGATTTTCTTTTTTTCTTCATTTCTACAACCTATGTTTCCTATAGTGGATTATTTCTTTTGTGTTCATATAATTGCAAAGTATATTGCATCTCCTGCCATGGTTTCCTTTGATTAAAACAAACCAGTGGCAGGGCGAGGTTAACCGGAGGCTAAAGTCACAAAATAGAGAATACATGTAGAGAGCGAGGCTGAGCTTTCCTTAGCGAAGAAGTGGGAAAACAGGAAAAACCTTCATAGGTGCAAGAAAAATGCAGGAACAAGAATGCCTATTTGGAAAATAAAAACTAATTAGAGCAATAAATGTAATGTTCTCAAGTAATTGTGAAATAATTATTCCCCTTTAGAATCATCATACTTTAATTGCTTTCCCCCGTGTTCCTGCATTGTGCATGCCTATGGAAAGGAAGAGAAGTGCTTGTGTTCCCTCCAGGATTGCATTTTTCATTTGCAGTAAGCTGCTGGCTTTCTCGTAAAGGTTTTCAGAAATATGTTGCCTTAAACGCTGTTGTGTTCTTCCATATGGTGTTAAATAGAAAAGGTGAATGGCAGATGCTGAAGCTATAAATTCTCTCCTGTTGTCCAGATAAAGCACCCTGAGATTTAGTTGTGCAGTTTATCCATCCTCTGTATCACAGATTTATAATCAATCTCTCATTTTCATTGAGACTGTGTTACGTAAATAGGACGCACTTCAGCAGTGTATTCTCTTTGCTCACAGCTTGATCCTTCAAAAATCAGCTGACAATAGTTTAAAATTATAATATTAATAAAGAGGAGATCATCTGGCCTTCAAAATGACATCTGAAAGCAGCTTCTGTTTTGTGTTAAATCTTAATTACTGAATGCCTAAATGAGCCAATTCACAAAGGAGTTGCCTACTGTACCAATAGTGCCTGTTTGGTGATATTTTTTTTTTCCTTTGGATTTACACAAATACAAAAAATAGTTTATATTGAAGAGAACAGCTATGTTCTCTTGCCTCTTGCAACTCAGCTGAAGAAGAGTGAGTATCTTGAGTCTGGTCTCTGCCCTGGGACAGCTTCTCGCTTGCCTGGCTGCCCTTGCCTATCAAATGGTGGCAATACTTAAAGCAAAGTTCAAAAGCAATGCTCCAAAAGAAACATCGGTGCAAGAGCCGCAGGAAAGACTCCATGTTGGCCTCCTGAGTGTTATTTTGTGAGTTTACCCATCGCTTACTATCAGGGGCAGCATATTGTCACATCTGAGGGAAGGAGTTATGGCTTAGGACTGGGGAGAGACTTACACTGTGCCTGTGAATGCACCAGCCCTGCTGCCTTCGGTTAGGCTGGAAGGGATGTGATCGTGTCCAGTTCTGCCCAGGTTAGTCTGGAAGGAGATAAATGTGTCCAGCTGTGCCCAGGTTACTCTGGAAGGAGGCGATCGTGTCCAGCTCTGCCCAGCTCACCCCGCTCCCTGCTGCCAGGAGGGATGCACCCATCCTCCGCGAAGGAGTATGCAGGGAATTCATGTCCTTTCTTTCCCCGTCAGCCTGTGCAAGTCGAGCCGCTTCAGGTTTGCCAGGAAAACAACAACAGCAACCCGAGTGTTTTGTTTTATGATTTTCACATCACTGTTAATTTCTTAAATTGTTCTGTGGATCTTACTCTGGGGCTTTAAAGTTTATGACCACAGTTATTTCAGAGATGCAGCCATTGATCTTTCATGAAAATGACATTAGTGATCTACTGATTTTTTTTTATTATTATTATTTTCCTTTTTCCATGCAGGTTAGCATCATAAAGAAAATATAGTCCTGACAGAAAGGCCTAACACTGACTGTCTCCCAGCAGTGGTGGTAATTCATTGCAACACTAATTTACAACTTTTTCAGTTTCTTTGCACTCGAATGTACTGGCCCCTAGACAGCAGTGGAGTTGCTGTATGGGTAAGAGATAGATGTCCAGGTACACACACCCTTTAGCCGGTGTGTGTAGCTGGATATCTCCATGATGGGAGGACAGGCAGTTCCTTTTGAACCAACTAAGACCCTTTCTGTCCCGGACTACACTGTGCTTTTTCTTGTACTCTATTCCTATATCCTTTGAAGCAGTTCCAATCTGATTGCAAGTCACAGCAGCCAAGAGTTATCTTTTGTTTCGTAGCTCTGAAAAATAATGAAGATCCTTCATCCTCTTAATCCAAAGGCATCACGCTGTCGTCTTGTTTAATATACACGTGCTTTTCCCATTTCTTGCTTCTCGACAGCTTTGCACCACTAAATTGCTCAGAGATGCAAAAAAAAAAAAAAAAAAAAAAAATCCACAGCTTGCTTGACCCACCACTTGTTGTGTCATTGACTCCAGCCCTCAGTGGCACTTGGTCCGGTGGTACTGACGGTGCCTGGCCTGGTGTGAGATAAGTGCACTTCATTTGCCTGAAACAGACCTAGGTAATTGAAAGTTATTAACTTCTGGCAGAGGATAACTGTATTTGAAAATCTACAAAATCAAGTGATCTATTCTCTTCTTCTCTTTAATTTTTTTTTTTTTCTGGCTCATTCAATTTCTTGGATCTGTCAGCCTTTGCCTGCAATTCATTGCTAGTGAGAGAGACATCTGGCTATGCTCTTTATCAATAAACACTTTTATTTTTTTTAATATTTTACCACAGATGGATTGTAGAACAAGCATTAGGAGTCTGAAACATTGTCAAACACTGCATGCCCGGTGGCTATCACTTAAGGAAAACCCTATTCTGTACCTGGTTTTCATACAAAATGCTGTAGAAATTGCAAGTTAGATGGCTGTGGTTTTGCTTTATTTCACCATGCATTTTAGTAAACTTGATCCCCTTGTCATGTCTTTCAAGGGAAAAAAATCATCGATCATTTTATCTGCAATGTTTCTGTATAAACATGTAGAAAAGTTGATCATTTCACTAGTCAGTAAATGAACTTTCAATTTTTTTTAATTCAGTTTAATTTCTTCTTCCAAGATCTTATTGCTTAGAAAGCTTTTTTTCATACTTTCACTCCCCTATCCAAACTACTTTTACCCCTCCGTGGTCCAAAAAAAAAAAAAAAAAAAAAGGGAGAGAAATGTTCAGGAAATAATTATAGTGACTATTACTTTAGGTATGAATTTAGTCTTTAAAATTCATTCTTGAAAATATCCTCATTGGGGGCTGCTTCAGAGATTGTACTGCAAAACCATAAATGCTTAATTAAGGGATAGCCACAGTCGAGATGATCTCTCCAGGGAAAAAACCTGCAAAAGTCATTCCCCTTGTCCTAAATTGACCCATGTAATGCAACTTCTTCCTTGAAGCACTGAAATTTTAGGATTGCAAGGTGAGCACTGGCTTTCTTTGGAAGGTTCAGAGTTGTGAGCTCCTTTTGGAGATCAGGATTGAGTGGGAGGGGACCAGGGGAAAGAGGAAGAAATAAAATTAGCGTTTAATTTGCAGGATGTGGAAAAATAGATGACAAGTGAAGCAATTCTTAGAAAAAGAGAACGTCTCTGGACAAGTAAAGCACTATTATCTGATATTTTATTACCGACTATAGCCTGCAGTCCGTGTTCAAGCCAAACTTCCAATGGGTTTACAGGAGCTTGGCTTGAATGAGGAATGCATAATGCTGGGCTTTGCGTCCCATGCCAGGCTGTCCAGCTCTGAACCATGAATTCCAATCGTATAAATGGTTTTTGCAGTCTTTTTCCCATCACTCACTTCAGCGTGAACCTCAACATGGAAACATGAGGCAACTAACTATTCAGATACTATTCTACCTTGCTAGCAGAGTGAGTTGCCGTCTTGATGATGGAGTGGAAGATAAGTTGATTTTAACTGGGCAGGTATTCTTTTGAGGGATGTTTGCACATCTCAGGTTGGGGCAGGGGGTTTCTTTTGTTCTTGACGAACCTTTTCCCCTTTGCCAGAGAGGAGGATTCATCTCAATGCCTTTGGGCTCTCAGCTTTCACCGACATACATCTCTATTGTTTGGCTGCAGAAGACAGAGTACAACTTTTCCTTTTAAGTTGGTTTACTGTCTGTGGAGAAAAGAGTAAATGCAGCAGCGTCGTAACAGTGCTCAGATATAATCAAAGAACGTCCAACACTATATGACAGAATTTTAAAACAATTGTGTTTGCCTGATTTCATTACTGCTTAAGTGTTGCCTAGTATCTCACTTGCTGGACCATGTTTATTTGTCTTCAAGACAAGGCTGCGTAGAGTAGGAAAACCTCAGAGTTTTAATATCTTCTTCTTACCATGCTCCTGTCTGTGCTGTTCCTGGGGTATTTCACGGGAATGGAATGAAGCTTTGTATGCTTAATTATGTATTGTAGAGCCTAATGACTTAGGGGCAGATTCTGTGTATTTTTGAGCTTTTTTTCTGCAACGGCTGTTACAACGCGGCCCTATAGATGTTGACGAAGGGTTCCTAGCTGTCATTGTAAAGTGAGACAGAAGCAACTCTTCAATGTCCTATGCAAACCCTTCCTTTGGAACAAACATGCAGTAATTCACAGAGGAGTGAGATCTGTTTTCCAGCCAGAAAAATTGCTTACAAGGCTTAGTTTGGGCCAAGCGGTCTTCAACAGCACTGGCTGATCCCTGTGTCTTCAAAGTATTATTCTGGGCTCCTTTAGGTCACTACTTCTTCCCCCTGCGTGTACAGTTTATCGGCTTTGGGAAAAGGTCCTGCAGCAGCATCGTTGTTGCCTGTGTGTCTTTGAGGAACAGCAGGCTACTTATAGCAAGAGATGCACACTGGGATTCAGAAAGGAACAATTTTCAGCTTGCTCAGATGCCCATATTGCTACCTGGAAGCTCTGCAGGAGCTAGAGACTTTTTGGCTGTTTCTGTGCCTCTTTGCTCCCTCTGTCCTCACCTCCACATCAGGGGATACTTAGACTTCTTTACTTTGCTGGCCTTCAGAGGATTTGAAGGTCTCTGAGCTTCCCTAGGCTCTCCATTTCTACTCAAGTGGGAAAGGAAAATGGAGAGGACTGCTGCTGACTTCAGCCAGTCAGGTCTCCGATTTTCCTGTTTGGTTTGAAGCCACAGATATAGAGTGAATTTGGAGTTGAGAGATGCCAGGCCCCTGGGTAAGATTAATATTGTGGAAGGGAGATGTGCAGAAGAAAATGGGGGGAGAAAGGTATGTATTTAGGCGGACTTTCATAAAAGATGCAAATTCAGGATAACTTAGTAGAGAAAATAATCATTCTAAATTAATGTTATATTTAAAAAGTGGAGCATCATTTGTGTTAACAGGAATGAAGATTATATTTTTAAGCTCAGCAAAGCCTCAAATCCCAGAAAATGCAAAATTGCTGGTGATAATTTCTGAACGTGAACCTAGAAGGCTTCATGGACGCTTAGAAGGAAATAAATTAACTTCCCTCTCCTTCCCCAAAACTCTTTGGGCAAAAAAAAATCTGTAAATATTTAATAGCAAATAATCACATTGCCAAGAACCAGCAAACGAAGCCCTTTTATCCAATCCTATAATATGCTGTAAATAATGAAAACCCTCATAGATCTAGCTGGAAAAACTTTTTTTTTATCAGTGAAGAAGCTTAGCATCTAGCACTTTAAAAATCTATCAACATTGCTAAAACTCTTTTTCCAGTCTCTTACGACTTCATGTCACATTTTTCTCTGTCCTTGACATATGCAATTTGCCCTGCTTATATCTGTTTAAAATACCGGGAGCCTTCAGCATGCTCTGGTCCACCTTGCATGCCTGCAAGAAGCCTTCCCCCCTTTCCTACCTCACAAGGTAAGAACTACCCTGCTCTGCTATCCCTTGTTGCCATCCATTTAATATTCAAACGAACACCTCTGATTCCTACCCAGCTTCTCTGGTGGAAGAAGTTCCTATAAATGTCTGCAAAACATGTACTTTATTTTCCTCCTCCTTCGGTAAGATAGGTAAGAGAAACCTTTTGAACTTGGAGAACCACCTAGAATTTAGATGTGAACTGCTTAATGATTTTGGATTCTTAGTATCCAGCTGGTGGCTCATGTCTTGAAAGTCCCTGGAATTATGACCATCCTTTTTGTTCTGTGCTCACTGGCCCAGCATACTGGAATTATCAGCCCTGCCTATGGTTTTCTAGGCCTTCTGGGGATCTGTTGTCTAATAAAAATGTTGCTTGACAAAATGTAGTAGGTTTTCTTGCATTTTTGTAGTAGATGTTTAATTAGGTTCTCTCAGCTCTGTTTTTTAAACAGTCTCGTACAACAATTGTGAACCAAATATGATACTATCATGGTTTTTATTCCCACAACCACAAGTTGCCCTACTTACCCAATGCAAATCACTGTGGATCTACGTAATATGCCTTTCTCAAGGGCATCTGTTAATTCCGCGTGATAAGCTGGGAGTTTCAGCCAGGAATATTGAGCAGTGAAAGAAGACGTGGTTAAACTCAGTAGGACTTTAATCAAATTTTAAGCAATTCTCCCAAATTATGGCTTTGAGAGACTTTGTGTGTGAGCAGTTGCTTCAGTGTTGAGGTGTTTAGGTGAAACTTTTATCATTAAGGGGAACGGTATTCCCCTACATAGTACGTATATGCAGCTGCAAGTTGGATGATGCAGCAGGAAGACATATACAGACTTCAGTAGATTATGGCCCTTTCTTTAAGCGCTTGACTCTATATACAGGGAAACTGGTGGGAAAACTCAGCTAACATGAGTGGTTTAGAATCAGCTCAGAGATTCAGATTCCAGAAACACTGAGTTTTATGAATAAATTAAGGACTGAACCCAAGGATTGTTGAGTCGATGGGCAGACTCCCTTTGATTTCCAAGCACTCTGTATCTGTGATCCAAATGTACCACGAACAAATAAAGACAAAGAATTTCTGTTGATTGGACATATTCAGTGTGACAAGAGCTTAAGTCTGATTCTCCTCTTTGCTTATGAAACACAACTGTGTGCTTCTCTCTGGGGTTGCTGGAAGAGAAGTGTTTTGGTAGCTGCATGCTAGGACTCCCAATTAGTGCAAGTGCTGGCTACTAGCACTAAGAATCACAATGCTTTATGAAATGGAGAGAAAGTTATGGTTGATAACAACATATTTTGGGGTTGCCCTGATTTGTCTTCAGGATTTTAAGGCGTTCATTTATCCTCTTTTTTTTTTTTTTTCCCCTCCTTTTAAAAAAGTCATCTTGATCTGTTATGGCAGTAAGTTTAATGGCATCAAAAGACTTGTGGTTAAATTGTGGGCTTTAGTGAGACGAAGTTCTCTGCTTGCTGACCGCCCTCTGTTCTCACCCCTTTGTGCTGGTTGGGGAATACCTTGTGGCATCAAGCTCTGGGTCTGCCTGCCCCTCACACCTAATCGCCTGTGAGATTTTGGGGTACTGTGTAGGTTCTTTGTTCTGATGTGCAAATATGCATCCTCTTCTTTCTGTGTGTAAAACTCTTGTTTTCTTTAGAAAGCAGGTTAATTTTCTTAGTCAAGGAGCTCAATGCACTCTAAGGAATGGATATGTTGAAAGTAGCACCAAAGCAGCATCAAGATCACTTATGCCTCAGGCTGATTCTGGTTTACTACTGAGGCAGACGAGTAGTTACACTGAATATAGAAGCACAAATCACTTTTACTTAGGATATGATTAACTTATATGAAGCAGAACTCCCCTGATACGGATTTCTTTTTTAATATCAGATACATACATTTCATTTTGCCCTAAAATAATTTCTCTGGGTGGATCTTCTGACCAAATCAAATGCTTGATTTCTCTTCCTGAAATTCCTGATCATGTTAGCTTTGAAGCAGTCTTCAGTCTCACTTCTAACCTGAACTTGGTTAGTTTGTCTCAAAGCGACTTCCCTCTTGCAACACTGATACCTTTTCACTTGCTATCTTTCTGGTTTGATCTTGACTTACTTTTGCAACTGCAAAATGCATGGTCATTTGAACAAGGTGTACAGACATACCTCTATATTTTTAGTTGTTGTATTTTAATTTTTTTATATACATCAGATTTTCAAAGTAACTCCAATTAATCTTTGTTCTGGTTTGTGTAGGTCCCCTATGCAAAGAGTAGAATAATGGGAAAAGTAAAAGCAGAATGTATGTATGGGTTAGTATAAACCACAATCCTTTTCATACTGAACATTAGCTTGTTGAAATGCCTCCACTCTTGGCAGAAGACAAGCTTCGTAACCTAAGAGGATGTGATTTGAGTGGAGTTTTCATGCCCCATGTGCTCATTGTGTTCTTGCCACTGATGCAAACATTATCTATAATTACATTTTCAAGAGACTGTAAATTGCAGTCTTTGTGGAACAAAAATGCAGCTGAAGAATGGAATGTATATCCTCTCCACCCTCATTATAAGGCTTATAAAAATCAAACTATAAGGCCCAGTACCGTAGCTTTCATATACAGGAAACCGGCACAGTTAGCCTCTGTTAGAGTATTTGTCACTGAAAATTATGGCCTTTTGATGATCAAGCTAGTGCTGTTATTTCTGATAGTTTGCTATTGAAACTAGTCAAACTAAAATTTGTAATTGAGAACAGAATAAATAAAGTCGGCGTAATTACTCTGTTTGCTTATTTATAATATTATTTTCATGGATTTGAGATTTTTTTCACGATTGGTGGTAACATCAAAGATTTACTAAACAGGTCATAACATGGGTGTTGAAACTTCCTACCACACCATGCTGTGGAACAGCCATGTTTTTCATCTCTTCCCTACATCAAAATGTTACCATCTTCCATTCCAGTAGCTGAAGAACCAGCAGTAGAAAGGAGATGGGTATCCCTGACTTCCTAATTGTGTAAAACAAGCACTGGAAACTTAGACAAAAACTTCTAAGTGGAGACAGCTAACCCTGAACTTTTGTAGCATGCTTTTTAGGGTAGAAATTCATAGAATCATAGTATATCAATCACCTGTTCATAACACCCATGCGTTCTTTTTCCTCTCATGAGTTTTAGTTTCGAGTGTTTGGTTTTTTTTTTCCCCAGTAACTGGGGCATTTGAATCTTCTCTGAAAGTGGGATTTGACTTTGTAGGGATGATCCCAGGGAAATAAATGCATTTGATGAGAAAGGCACATGCAGTTATTGGTTCTGAGATTTACTGCATTGAGGAGTGTGGGTAGAGGTGTTGAATGATCACATGAATGCTAATAAATAAGGGACGGTCCTGAATGCCTATACATCCATGAGCAATTAATAAGCGCATGCATGTAGGTCAGTGAATTTATTGCTAGAAGCAGAAATAGTCCAGACTAAAATTAGTGTGTGTCCACTGCTTTCCTTTCAATCTGGTTGTTTTTTCTTATTCTAAAGAAAGTGATAATTTGGATGCCTTTCATAGCTCTTCATAGGTTCACAGTTACTTTTTAAAAGCAGTTTTAAAAATAATTTGGATGAAATAATATGAGTCTTATTACATATCTGTTTATGACCATCTAGCTTTCTGTGGAAGGGGCTCTGGGCAACTTCATATTGCAGCCAGGTGACAATAAGGGCAATTAGATCCACATGCTTTATGCAGTTGCTGCCCAAGTTGGTAATTCTGCCTCCAAGTTCTGCTGCCTGATTGCTGCAAGTTATGCACAGGAACACCATGGTGATTGAGTGCTGGAGTTCCCAGGACAGCATCTATTCTTAGTGGTCCAGCAAAACTTATTAAGAAAAGTAATTAGAACAAAGCTCAAGTACATTAGCCTCTTTAATGCTCCTGAATTCTCAGAGCTATCTTCAACATTGGCAGAGGCTGCGTTTCCAGTAGAGAAATTGAAGCAACTTTCTTTGCTGAAGTTAAATGCACTTCGGTCTTAACATTGTGATGGGAGTTTCTTCTTATGTAATAGTATCAAGACCCAGACAGATAAAAGGGCGGTGGTATGCCAACTAGTGAAAGTAACCCACCTTTGATTTTATTTTTACGATGAATTTCTGTTGAGATGCAAGGTTCTGTGTTTCTGCCCGCTTCTTATGCGTGGTGTTCTTCTATGCCATGTCACCTTACACCTTTCTGTCAGCTCCTGAGGCTCAAGAACTATAACATGGCTATACAGCTAACTGTTTCCCTTTAAAGAATCATTTTTTCTTTCTTTCTTCCTCATCTGTTAACTCTGGCAGGCTAGAAATGTTTTTTCTTTCTCTACTTGCAACACCACCCAACATTACATTTGCTCAACAAATCGCCTCCGCCATCCTCCCGAATATTTGTTTTTTCCATTGGAATCCAAAAAGCAGTCTCAAGCCTGTTCAGTCGCGTCTGGTGAATCAAAACTATGTCTCCTCAGGCCTTCAGGATGTCTTTGGGGAGATCTCTTTGGCCTTTAAGCTACTTCAGAAATGTGAGTGGCTCTCTTCCTGAGATGGGAACATTCAATAGATTCCTTCAGTACAAGGAGAGACACGCTCTATTGAGTAGGCTACAAGGAGAGCTGCTCTTCATTTTTTCTTGTTATATACCTATATTCATTCAGCTTGCGTGCTTACCCCCTTCCCCAGGCATCTCCCTCCCTGCTAATTCTGGTATAGATGGACAAGAGTTAACAAAGTGTCCTTTGAACTGTAGGGTGTCCAGTTAGGTAGGTATGGAGAGTTCAAACCAGGCAGGAAAATGGGTTTCTAGGTTTTACAGGTCCAGACTACTCACATTCACTTACTGAAAAAACAATCTTTTTATAAAAGGAACTACAAGCTATTTTTTCTTCCCTTATGCCAATTAGTGACAATATTTAGGTCTTCTCTTCTGCCACACTCTTTTTTTTTTTTTTTTTTTTTTTTTTTGTCTTTGTTCTTCAGTTGCCTTAGAGAGGTCTTTTGATGCTTTCTGTACTGTTGCTTTGTAGGCCAGGTAGTCGTGTCTAGTGTCACTCCTGGCAACGTGCAATCTGTATAGGAAATTTAATAGAATAACATCATTTGTTCTTTTTCTTAAAAATAAATTCTTCATTCGGTGGAAGCTGCTGCATTGCAAGGATTGCACAGCAGCTTGTGTTTCTGTGAACACCTGAAGGACAGTTGAGAAGACCCGTCACTGTGACCACACCAGTACTCTGGTATTTGGTTTTCCTTCTTGGCAACCTTTAGACCTATGGGGGAGTGAAACATAGTTTTCAGTAAATTGGCTTGTTCCTGTATCGAATCAAGCTTGTCTCATTTCAGATCTTTGTGTCTTAAATTGCCAATGGCACTGAAAATACCATGTTTGTTAATTTTAGAAGATTTTCAAGACGTTCCCAAGGATGGAGAGGAAGTATGTCCCACAACTCCTGAGGCAGGCTGACTTTTACCTGGCACTGCAGACAGGACTGATGTTAGTTTCACAACCAACTTTTTAATAAAATACACTCTCTGAATATAAATATTACAGTAGTCAGAAAAGAGTCTGCCACTACCTGCCTTAAAGTTGCTGCTTCCCCACGCTGAGGAGTTGAACGCCGATCCTCAGGCTATTTTATTCTGTGATGCTAATAGCGCTAATACAGTATCATTGTGTTTGAGGCTTCAAAGATACTATACAAGCATTTTCTTATGATTCCCTGATCTTTGCATTTATACCCAGCTGTTTGTTATTCAGTTCAGCCATCAGCATCTAAGTCTCAATGGACCATGTAATATGCAGCTGGAGCCAGATGTAATGCTTCCTATTCCTAAATGTTTCTGTTAGAAGCTAAGAGTGGCAGGCTAAAGACTACTGATAACAGTGTTGCTTGCATTAATTTAAACTCTAGAGCTACACTGATTCTGTTTGGCAAATTTATTCTGTGGCCAACAAGCAGAGCAATATTTCCAATCTCCATCGTTGCTAGCAGTGTTGACATTAAATACATCGAGTATGTCTGCACTGATACAGAATGTACTTATGGTGCTAATTCAAATAGGAGAAGGATGTCCAATTTGCATAAACAAATATATTTTCAGATACAGTTCTATTTAAGAGAGATAAAGACAGAAAGGAGCCTGTTCTAAACAATGACTCGCAATAATTTAGAACAGTTCAACAAATCTTCAGCCTCTTTAATTTTTTGTTTTCTATGGATAGCTGGGGAACCTTTACAATATCTTGTTCAAGCTGCAGGCGAGTCTTGCTCTGCTCAGCATTCGTGGCTTGGGTGGTAACACAGAAGGGAATCACAGCATTTGAGCTTTCTGCCGCAGATCACTCCAAAGCATTTGGCAAATCACTTCAGCAGGTGACTGGGGTTGCACACATACTCAGGGAGTCTTGGTCAAGCCCTTCACTAGAAGTTGATTTCAACATGTGGTTAGAGACCTCTGGGAAGCTTTGGACAGGAGAGTTCTTCACAACCGCAAAATGCCCTGTCAGTGGGAACTCGGCATACGTCAAAATCTTTTTTGGAAATTAACTTTTCTCTAGGGATTTTCGCTTTTCATTGGCAGTGCATCTTTATAACACGTGCTTTAGGTTCTGCTTTGTCATTTCCAGGTGTATGGTTTAACTCCATGTAAGAATGAAAACAAAATTAGATATATAGTGGTGGCTTCTTGTTTCTTTCCTTGCTCAGCCCCTGCCGCTGCTCCCAGCCTGTTTTGTTTTGTTTTTTTTTTTTTTTTTTTTTTTTTTTTTTTTTTTTGTAACTCTGCACACTAAGTAATCCTAATCCAGCAAGGTTGTTCAGGTTACGAGCAGTGCCTTGCTTTCAGCTCCTCCCTCTGCCCGGTGCATGCCCAGGGTGGTTAGTGCTGCCCAGCAGCAGGCTTCTGCCCCACATGCTGGGCACTATGGGCTCGTGTTTTGATTCCAGAGCGAACAGCATTACACAAAGGATTTGATGTGATTGTAATGAATTGCATAGGGGATGTGCTTGTTTGAAATCAACTCCATTAACTTGGAGCACAAACCATTGCAAAGTCAACAGTTTTTCTGAGTGGCCACCGCCAGCCATCTCTCTTGAAAACACTAATGGGCTGTTTAATTAGGTGATGAAAATTGTTTACAGTTGGTGATCCCAAGTTTTGTCATTTTAATAATGGTTAAATTCAATCTCTTCTTTGATTCTTGGCAACTCTCTCATTATTTCATAACCTGCTTACGTCTAGTTTAATTCATTTGCGTGTATTAAAATCGAACCTCTCTCATGCAGCAGTGGTGTTTACTTAACTGCACTGTGTCATTGTAATAGGTGGGGAATGACTAATATACAGCAGTGGATGTTAAACAGGCGTAGCATTGCAAGAGAATATTTACATTTGTGGAAGATGTATTCTTTTTGAGCTGACTATATATGAGACCTAAAGATAATCCTGCCAATAGCATCTAAATTTCAACTGTTCCTGTGCATCTATTGCTCCTGGGGTGTGCTAGCTTCTCTTCTTTCTCTCCGAGCTTGTCGTGGTTTAACCCCAGCCGGCAACTAAGCACCACACAGCTGCTTGCTTATTCCCCCCTGGTGGGATGGGGGAGAGAATCGGAAGAGTAAAAGTGAGAAAACTCGTGGGTTCAGATAAAGACAGTTTAATCGGTAAAGCAAAAGCCACGCACACAAGCAAAGCAAAACAAGGAATTCATTCACCACTTCCCATGGGCAGGCAGGTGTTCAGCCATCTCCAGGAAAGCAGGGCTCCATCACGCCTAACGGTTACTTGGGAAGACAAACGCCATCACTCCAAACGTCCTCCCCTTCCTTCTTCTTCTCCCAGCTTTATATGCTGAGCATGACATCCTATGGTATGGAATATCCCTTTGGTCAGTTGGGGTCAGCTGTCCCGGCTGTGTCCCCTCCCAGCTCCTTGTGCACCCCCAGCCTGCTCGCTGGTGGGGTGGTGCGAGAAGCAGAAGGGGCTTTGACTCTGGGTAAGCACCGCTCAGCAATAAGGAAAACATCTCTGTGTTATCAACACTGTTTCCAGCACAAATCCAAAACACAGCCCCATACTAGCTACTATGAAGAAAATTAACTCTATCCCAGCCAAAACCAGCACATAGCTTAATAATATCTGTCACTTTGAGAATCTAAGAAGGGACAACTTACAGAAGTGTCCTTATATGCTTGGTTTTGGCTTCAGTGGTTGGTTTAGAGCAACTAAGAGCAGAAGTTTTCTTTTTCTCTTAATTTTCTGATGCTTATCCTTACTTAGAGAAGGTGAACTGGAATATTGGAGGCACTGAACTGACTGTTAACTTTTTTGAATGTTGATAACCATATGATGCCTACGGGCTCCTTTTTCTCTTCGCCCTATCTAAAGATACTACAAAGACCTACAAGTCCCTGTCTTAACAAGCACAGAGTCTAAACGACAGGAAAAAAAAATGGTTGGAAGGTGAAAAATGAAATGGACGCACGCCCGAATTACAGGAGGTGTGTCCAGACTCATTGGATGGCACTGGCAGAGGCCAGAAGATGCCTGGTTCCCTGTCTCTTTGTCCTGGGCCCTCTCAATGGACTTGAATTTTGGTTTGGTTTGTGATAGCATTAGTTATAGGCCACATATTTTGCAGATTCTTTCTGCCAAGGAGCTTAAGCACAGGCAGATAAACAAACTGGCAGATGCTGGGGGAGGGAACGTCTTTTGTGTTTTGGGTTTGGTGTTCCCCCCCCCCATTTCAAAAGTATGTCACATATGGGTCTTTGAATTCAGAAGGGGTAGCAGCCTTTTGGATGGGTTTTGGATGCCACCGAGAAGGAAACACAGAGTGTTTTTTGAGGAGCTGGTGACTGGTCTGTTCAGAAATCACGGTGTTGTTAGGTTGATACTGTGATATGAAATCCTACAGCATTTCTAAACCTCTCTGCACCTCCTATTTTTGTGTTGCAGATGTAAAGGCATCATTAATATAAGCATGCAATATGCTGCATGGGTAATTAAAGCATTCTTGCATAGCTTTCCCTTGCAAAGTAGTACAGAAAGTAACAACCATATGTGACCGCAGTTAGTTAAAAGTTGTGCTTCCTGGAGCTCGGAAGCCGTGTAGGAGACCCAATTCCATCTTCAGAAGGCACTTGATGGCTTGTAAGTCCCAGTTACTTTCAGCAAGTGCTGGTTTCCTAAGATGTTTTCAAAGAAAGTCCTCCTGCAGCTCAAGTGTACTTTGACCCTAAAAGTCCACAAAAAAGGACAAAACCTTAGCTATAATTTTAGAGCAGGTGTTACCACAGCAGTTGTACATGAGTGACCAGCTAAGCGTATAAAAACCAGAGCAGTAAGAAGGCTGTACGCAACGGGGTAGGCATTTTCAAGCATGACGATACTCACTTAAGGTGTTTTCCGCTGCCATCATGTGTACTTAAATTTCTGAAATAAAGGTAAATAGGCAAGCTGTGGATTGTGGTACTCCTGTGTCTCTGACATTACTGGACTTGTGGAAAGTATTGTGATGCTGCTGTAATATAACAGGTGGTCTATTACATAAATAAACATTTTCTTCCTTAGACATTCTTATGTTCGAGTAGAACTACAGAAATAATTCAAAGGAAATGTGATTTCTCCCATTTTCAGGCTGCTGTATTCTTGGGAAGTTCTCTAAATATGCATAGAAAGTGCAAGCAAAATAGGTTTTTTAAAATTTCTAATTGCGTATGCCACTTTCTCCCTAGCGAGCAAACAGATGAACCAAAATAATAAGGTCTATTCTAGAGCTTTGGTCATAAAGATGCTTGACCTGAATAATGGTGGAAAGTAATGAATGCAAATGTTTGCAAGAATCTGTCATGTATCTTCATTATGTAATCAATACAAAATAGTTGGGAACACGTTCACATAGCAATGGCACACCCTATTAAAATATTGTGGTTCACCATAAATGCAATTTTAAGAGTACCACCCGCTACATATAAGGGATGTTCTTAACAACCTTTTCCTCCTTACTCTTGTGCATTAGTTACACATTCAGAAAAGTCTCTCCTTTGCTTAAAACTTTGTATAGCAAACTGGATGAGAAAGCAGTTTGGGGTTTGTTTGGGTTTTTTTGGTCAAAGTTGTCTTAGCTTGGCTATATTCAAAGCTAGAAAGCAAAGGGTTAAAAGGAGGCTTTGTAGTTCTCTATTCCCAAACCAATATTTAAATTGAAACATGATTTTATAAGCATTACCTCTGAATACCATTTCTTTTTACAGGATCTTTTACCTCTGGGCCACTGGCTTGGATCAGGATTTTTTTTTTTTCCTTGCAACAGCTGTTCAGTGCATGAAATAAGCTAGTGGATGTGGTCCAGTTTATAGTGGGAAAGTGTCCATCTCAAAACCACCATCTCAATTGGCACTGAGTAACATCCTTGTCTCAGCAAAACGGCCAGAAATTGAATGAGCATGAATAATGAACCCTTTGCAATTGTCCAGGTCAGGTTGACAGCAATTTTGCCTCTGTGTATTGATAAACTTGGCAAAGGTTCTGCATTTCCAGGCCTGCAGAGGCCTTTCTTAATGATTAATTCTTTAAAATAAAATGCACCAAGTTTAAAGTTGCTGTAGTTGCTACTGCTGATTAATACAATGATGTAGTTTTGAGAACATTTTAATACAGAGAAGATCTACTTCTTACCCTGAACAGTTTTCATTTTAAAATCGCAACTAGAGGAACAATAAAAGATGGCTTCATGTTGCAGTAATCCAGGATATGAGAGTTAAATAGTATAGTTTGTCACATGACCTAAATTTTCAAATTTGGGTATCTAAAGTTAGACACTGAAAATGAGGCCAATTATTTTAGTCTTCCTACCCATTTTTGCAAGCACAGAAATATATTGTAATGCTTCATATTCAATTTCAATGGAAGTAGTGATGGTTTAGTTTTAACAGTGCTTTTTCTCTGAGGAGCTCTGAATGTTTTTATGAAGTATGTCAATGTCTTGGTAAAGAAAATTTGATACTGCAACACAGGGAAGTTGAATCTGTGTTCTCATCTTAATATACAACTGTCCTTTCAACCCAGCCTGGAGCCTTTGGAGGTATTTGCAAGGAGGATTATCTTTCTTGGCTTCCTCCGTAATCAGTGGAGAATGAGAGGCTCCAGTTCTGAAATGTCCTGTTGGAGCCAAACATCGATGCTCTGCATCATCCGTCTGAGGAGCTTTTTGTCTGGTGTCTGTAGAGGGAACCCAGGGCACTGGATTCCTATGCCTAAAACTAGCTTTGTGAGTACCTTCTTTTGTGGGATTAATGCAGTATACAAGGATAATGATTCTTCCATGGTTGCCAGCTGGAGGACTTTTGTCCTTTCAGGTCCTGCTTTTTCTTCTCCTTGGGAGATCCACGGATCAAACTCTATAAAATGCCTGAGTGGGGCTGATTAATCTTGGTTTTGTCAAGTATTTACTCAGGAGTAAGCCTTTCCCTTTGAAGGGCCTGGTGGGACACCCTTGTGTTGCACAAAAATGAGACCAGATTTTTCTGTCAGGTTCGTCTTTAGGTAGTCCATCTTGATTTGAGTCAGTTAGGTGAAGAATGTCTTGTTAATTGGCTGGTCCCATATGACCCATTTGTCCAGGCTGAGCCCTGGAGCTGCTTTCAGCAGCTCCATCCAAGCCAACTAGAAAGCAGTAGGCTCAGAGAAAGCAAAAGCAGCATCCCAAATGCAGGCTTGTCTCAGAAGCTCTTCATCAAATGCTGAAAGTGAGGATGGAGATTTAGGATTATGAGGTTTGGGAAACTTCCAGTGACAATATTCTTTTTACAAAATGTCAAGTCTTTGTTATCACAGTTGGTGTTGTAGAAGTACGCCAGCTTTCTGTCAAGGAATAGTCCTTTGCTCAGGAGTGGAAGTGGATAAAAGCGATTGATCTAGATGAGCTAGCAAGCTACCAAGTGGACCACTGTCTAGACTGACCTGATTTGAGTGAGAAACTTGAACCTTGGAGTCTTTATATCAACAGAGTTCCCTGCCTGCCAAATTGTTTGGTGATTTCCTGTGCAACGGTGGAAAGAGTAGGGCCTTTCCATCCCTCCTGTTCAAAACCACTGAGCTCAGGACTCACAAGGACAGTGCAAGACAAATCTGGTCTTCAAAATTAAATGTTTTCTGGCCTGTAGAGATCATAGTAATTCTTATTTTTGTGTAAGTCTCATCCCATATCATCACTGCCTCCCCTTCCCAAGATTGACTGTCTTAGAACATCCAGTTGATCTATATATACCTTTTCTAACCTTAAAGAAAATATTGTTCCTTTAAACGAAGGCTATAGATCCAGTTCTGCACTCCTCTGGTGATTAGTAGAGTAATCTTAATATTTGTTAACGTGCTATACAGCTCAAAGGCTGCTTTGCAGTGTAAAAGCCATAGAAGGTGATCTAAAGACTGACCACTTACAGTCAAGAGCTCAGCTCTGTCCTGAACTCCTTTTACTGAATAAATTTGCTTCTCATTTCAGACTCATTTGAGACCTTAGACTGTGCAAAGTCTTTAGAGAAAAGACCATTTCCTTGTACTGTGTTTATACAAAACCTAATTCTGGGGACCCTGATCCATGAAAGATCTGAACAGCTCCTACAGTGCAAATAATCATTTGGGAAATATAGGCTTAACCCCTCCAAAAACAAATGTATTTGCTGGTTGTTGAAGGGTGGAAGGAAAAAAAAATGTGCATAAAGAAAATGGCATCTGGTAGGCTGCTGGAAAATGGACCAGTCTATTAGGAATTAGTGCTAACAGGCCTCTAAGTTTCTTTCATCAAAATTACTGCAGTCAAAAAAAAATACCACTTCACATTTGTGCTTAATTTCACCTCTGTTTATTCTCCTCTCCTGTTCCCTGAAGAATGTAGATGAGGTTTAAGTTAGTCTTAATAGTAATAGGTTTGGAATCTAGCACACTTTCACAAAATTAACTTTGCTTCTGTTGATCTGGGAATTAAAATGCTTCATTAATTTAGCAAGTCCTGGTTTGACAGCCAAATAATGCATTTTGTGACTTGTACTCTTAAGTCTAAAATTCTTATCTGCGGTTCTCCCTAGATGTCTCTGACATTCAGGGCTGCTTGGAGATCTGCATGGCCTGGAAAGGAGAAAATGTGCAAGAACATATATATGTACAAGTAGCATAATACAGTTTATACGAGTGACTATGCTGTGTCCAAGCATGTTTTTAAGCACTGTGTGAGTAGGTAACTTTCAAGAATCCTGTTTTTCTCCTTCCTTTACAATATATACTTGTTTTTTCCTTTGGTTTTTTCTCCTTTACCAATGCAACTCAACACAAGCAAGGACGTTTTTGGTGAAGGGAAAAAGGCTTGGAGGCGTGATGGATTGCTGCGCTGTACGCTGGGGCTAGAGGAAGGGAGCAAAAACCCAAACATGTCTGTATTAAAGGAAGAGATTTGTCATCTCTCTTCTCCACACTGGACATTATGTGGTACCGACTCCTGGGAAACCCAAGAGATACCTATATGTACTTTATAGTTGTATATTTGAGAACTTGGTGGCTATTTAGAATGTTCTCCTGTTGCTGGTTCCAGTCATTCTGCAAATGCTCTTTATCCTGTAGAGCGTTTTACACTAAAAACATTCAGGAGCTACACAAACGGTGCTATGATCATGTAGCAGGCTTGCGGACTGTGCTATTGCGTGATACACACCTGCAGAGGACTCGTATGGTGCCTTTGGAGTTTTCCCTGTCACAGAAAAAAAAAAAATCTCTTCTTCACATCTTTTATAAACATATGTGATGCCCCCAAATCACTTCTATTTGTATTGTGGTGTGTCTCAGGAATTACTCTAGTTCTGGGCTGTAAGACTGTGCGCTCAAATTGCATGGGCAAAACCCAGGCAAATGGCTACAAAACACAACTCCAAAAAGACCCCAGGATCCTCAAGGCTCCATAAAACTAATCGTAAAGCACTGAAATATAAAACAAGTTGAAATAGTTTTGCTTTATTGGTATCTAAGAATGCTTTTTCCCCTTTAGTGTCACCTCAGAGTGGTGCAGTCCAGCAGTTTTACAAGGAAATAATATAAAAGCAGGTACAGGCTCCCCAGCATGAGGCATCGCTGGATTCCAGGTTATAAGGGTGAAGAGATTCAGCCAGCCCAGTAATCCCGTTGGATGAATACCCCTCAGTGTATTGTAGCATGCTAAAAACCAACGCAATAGATTCAGATTAACTTGTGCTTTGTTTTTTTGCAAGCTCTAAGATTTATGTCATATTGGTGCCCACTAAAATGTCATGCAAAGATGATCAACTGCAAAATTCTGCTTGTGTGCCCTGCTGAAAAAGCAGGGATTTTTACCCACACTAGATGAGTGAATTTTTCAAATTTCTTTTCTCTGCTCTAATTATCATAAGTAAAGATGAGTCTGTAGATTCTGTAGCTGAGGCTAATTGTGTTTTGCTTGGGAAAGGATGTGGACTGAAAGGCAAGGTATGTTTTCATGACGTAGCAGCGTGACACTCCCCCCCCCCCCCCCGCCATGCATTGCTTTGTAACGTCAGTTATTTTAGCAGTAGCTCTTCTTTAATATGGTTCAGATAGCAAAATTCAATATTTCTGCCTCTGTTTTGGGAGGGGTGGGGGAAGAGTTAATTTTGCTCTTCTGTTGTCTAGGAAACAGTGGTTGTACTTACTTCCCTTTTGAAAATAGATAGTGAATTCCACATTCAGGGAGCAATGAATAAGATAAAAAGCCACAGATTAGTAGCTTGAATTAGACACCGTTTGAG
This sequence comes from Gymnogyps californianus, assembly GCF_018139145.2. Classification (NCBI taxonomy): domain Eukaryota; kingdom Metazoa; phylum Chordata; class Aves; order Accipitriformes; family Cathartidae; genus Gymnogyps; species Gymnogyps californianus. The sequence goes on along the minus strand of NC_059471.1, from coordinate 212,660,954 downwards.
AGGGCAAAGATAAGTTCCTGTGCGATGGAAACTTTTAGGTTGCACTGAAGTGAATAGGAGTGGGGCTAAGATCCGTTTTTAAAGAAGGTGCTCAGGGCTTGAAGGCTCTGGGCGTGTTGGCGCTGATTCAGCAAAGCATTTAACTAAGTACCTAATTTTGATGATATAGGGCCCCACTGAGTCTACGGTTAAGGACATGGTCCAGTTTGTACATTAAGTATTTTGTCTCCCACCACTTGGAGAATTCAACCCTGTGCATATAGTGCTAAAAACGAAGAGAAAGAGAGACGCCAACAATTGCAGTTTGGGTGCCTGTGCTGAAAACAAGCTATCCATCCAATTTAGGGCTGTAAATACTAAAAATGGAGATGGAGTTAATGACTGGGAACAACGGAACAGGATTTAAAAAAAAAAAAAAAAAGCTTTGGCAGTTGACATGATGGGCAGTAAATGACAAGTGCATTTCAGTGCAAACTTAAGATGATTGTATTTGGAAGAAGGAACTAAAATATAAAGCAAGGGCTGTATGCAACATTGCATGTTCAACTGGAAATGTAGGTTATGTACTTGGTACTAATTCATGTCCCAGCGAACAGAAAAAAAAAAAAGAAATCTCTCTTCAGTTCAGATGGGACTTGAGCTGTAGATTTTTCTGACTAAAAAGCTCTGGCTAATTCTTTTCTTATGTATTATTAATAGTTCTATTACATTAAATCTTAGGTGCTCAGAATGATCCTCCGGAGGTGTTTCTCCCTCTCTCTCTCTCTCTCTCTCTCTCTCTCTGTTGCTCCCAGCTGAAGTCTAGGGCAACTGTGCTCCTGGGTAGGTGAATCTGGGCTTGGAGAACAGGCACGCAGATGCATATAAAGAGAGACACAATTTGCAGGACTAATTTCTTGCAAGCGATTCAGCAGATGTGTTTTCAGGAGGGATTTTAGTGTAGTCAAGGAGGTGCTGCCCTCCAAAAGGAACAGTATGAAAAATTGCAGAGTCCTGGGAAAGAAATACTAAAACAAATGAGTGGGAAGGGGGAGGGAGTGATAAAAAAAGGAACATGTTGGAAGTGGTGAAGCAGAAAGATCCTGGCAGGGAGTGAAGAACGGGTGTTCTGGATATGTTTGAGGGTGCAAAAAAGGGCAGCGTCAGAGACAGTAATGCAGACAGTAAATCTCCTCTCAGGGTTTGTGATTACTGTGTCGTGATTAAGAAAAACACAAAAACACTCAAACCCAAGACACAAAAAAAAAAAAGTCACGTGGAAAATCCTCCTGGCTCTTCTTTTGTATTACTGATCACAAACAATCCCTTGTGAAAGCGGTCAGTATTACTATACAAATATGCATGCCATGCTTCTGACTAGCAAATTCCAGCCCCCCTTGAGAGGGGCTTTGAGAGAGGTTTTGGAAATATAAATGCAAACTTCAAAACCCAAGAAGGAATATGAAAAATGGAAAATGCTCAAGAGGATTTGTGATGGCTTTGCAGACTGGAAGTAGGATGCGAACTCCTAGGTTGGAAGTGATTCCTGAAATGGCAGTCAATTAAAATTATATGTGATAGGGGGTTGACAGTCTGTATGTTTTCAAATGATCCAGCTATAGCTTGGAGTGCGGTGGGTAAGGTGCAGCACTTAGCTGGATGTCCTCCTATGTGAGTCGTTAGTCACCTTTTCCCTTCCTATAGAGCAGAGAGAGCCCTAATGACAGTGGATATAACGATGCCTTCAGGGATGCTTAAGGAGTAACACAGCTCCTATAGCAAGGTGTAGCCTGATTCCCTTCATCTCCTCTGTTTCACCAGTGTGTGGAGGAGTCGAGGACATGCCTCAGAGGGGTTGTCAGCCCCCCCATCACCCGTCCTCCCCCTTGAACCTCCCAGAGCTGACAGACAATTAGCGGCTGCTTCCTGCACATGGCCATGAGTCGAAAGGGAGCTCCACCTCCGCCGCCTCGCATAGGGCCAGCAGTCGTTTGGCCCCCGCTGTAGAGAACCGAGAAATGTGAGTTACCGCTCAGCCCGAGCTGTGCATTTCACTGTAAAGAGTTACCTAGCGAGTCCTCTGCGAGAGACATCCATGTCTCCTGATGAGCTTTCCCGGTGCTGCTCTTGCCTTGTCTCTCTCTGACGTCAACTTTCCTGGGCTGCTGCAGCCTTATGCAACTGCCCCAGCTCTCCCAGCAGCCTTTTTCTGGGGGGGAAAAGCTGCTGATTCACCCTGCACATAGGTGCTGCAGCGTGGCTTCGGTTGCAGGTCTCGGGTCGGGCAGCACCAAACTCCTCTCCTGAGCAGAGCTGGGGAGAAGTAAAGAGAGGGGAAAAAATTGGAGCTTGAGGAAGGTCACACTGCAGCATCCACGTTTCTGCCTCTCCCTTAGAGATGCTTGCAGGGAAAAGAAAAGACAAACCTGATGGATGGTTGTATTTGCAAGAGGATGGAATGCAAAGCAGGTGGTACTGGCACTTAATAGACCCAGAATTGCGTCCGTGCTGCTTTTAGAGGTACACCTCCAGCAGGCTTTAACCCTGGCTGCCATGGGTTGTGCTAACAAAAAAGACATGATGGCAGAGACTACAGGGTGAACCACCCACGTGCCAGGTCCCAGCAGAGTGGTGCGTGATGCTGAATACTGGTATTGGTGCCTCTTTGCTATCACAGTTGATATCGTGGTGATAATGAGCAGAATTCAGCGTACCATCGGTGCATCTTGCCCAGCTGCAACACCATCTCCCTGTAGTGGTATCGGCATTCACCCCGTGCAGTGCTCGGTTGTGCTACAGAGGTGGTTTTCTACCTATGGATCCCTGAATCACAGTGGCCCATAGACTGCAGGTCAGATTTTCTTGAAAAGGGATTAAAATAGGAATTACCAGCGCTGGCTCAAGCAGCCGACTCGGAAATCCGAGGCTGTAACCTCAGGTTCTTCTGTGCCCCTTGGCGGAGGAGAAGGGGCACCGCGGGGATGTTCAGCTCTTCCTGAGCCGCGGGTGTATGGCAGACAGAATAAATGGCCTTGGAGGGCCAGTTTCTGTCCATTGATGAGAGAGGGAGCCAACGGTGTGACCTACACAGCCTCAGACATCAGGACTTCAGGCATCTGAGATGGGACAAGGTGATGTGCAGAAAGATCTAGGTACATGAGTAGAAACCAGGAAAGGGAGGCATTTTAAAAATGTGCTGTTTTAATGAGTGTTTTCAAAGCAAACCAAAACTGAAGTCCCAGAATAAGGTGGTCTACAAAGATGCCAGACTTCAAAGGCCAAAAAGGAGGAGATACGTGGTTTTCAGCATACAGAATGCGCAATATATAAAAATATACTTTTTGAAGACTTTTAAAAATTCAGAAATCAGAGTCAAGAAGGAGAGGGAAGAAGAAAAGAAAAGGTGAGTTGAGAAGGAACAAAGAGGGGTTTCAAGGTTTCTTTGTTGTTTCAGTTTTGCTTTTTTTTTACTGTTCGTCAAAGCCTCTTGCAGGAACTCTCCATCAGTTGGCTCTAAGAAACTGTCCCAATAAGTGTCTCATCTCACAGGGATTAGCTGCTTGTTGTGAAAGTGCTAATTTCTGATGATAGTTCTGAAAGTGTATTTTCTTGCCTTGCTGATAGTGACTGCATTAGCCAATAAAAATAATTAAATTTATATTATCTAGATGTAATTGGTGATTATGCCCTCTAGGTGGGAAAAAATGCTTTCAGATGAGCAGAAGCCTATATCCTCTGTTCAAATGACTGAACTTCTTTAATTTCCACAGAAGTGGACTGTGGGGAGAGTGGTATCCCCCAAGCCTGCACAGAGAGGGCATTAGTAGCCATTTCCTAAAGTAATTTATGGTATAGTTCACTGTATTATGCCAACTCTAACAAACTCTCTCCTCCTTTACTGCTAGCATGGCTGTAATTCCGGTTACTCTACTGGGAATATGGCTCTTGGAAAGCTAAGTGATATATTAATTTTTAAGAAGTGATGCGTACAGCTAATCTAAAGGAAAATGGGCTCTTGCAGCCTGTGCACCTGCTGTCTGCGAGGGGAGAGGCTTTCTCGCAGGATTCCTCTGCCAAAATGGGAAAACACTGACAATCTTTAGGGTAGCTTGTTTTAACTTAGTGTTGATGAAAGGTCATTGTCCCTGGAGCCTAAAGCCCTCGGTTTACCCAAAAGCGGTTAAAGCAAAGATAAGGACTTTGCAGCAGTGCTTAGTCTTAGATCATAAATATGAATTTTCTAAATACTGGCTATTTTGCTGTATATGTGGGGTGCAGTTTTTTGGGAAACCATGGTGGCCTTTAGTTACGTCCAAACTTGTGAGTCCCTTCTCCTTGCATCCCTCCCCAACATGCTTTCAGTGTGGAAAACAAAGTCTTTCCGGAAACAATCTGTGAACAGCCTCTTTCCTTCCAGCTGGGACTTATGGGCAGTGGAGAAAAGAAGTGTGGCACAGGAGGGCTGCGAGGCAGGGAGCCTGAGAAGTCATCCTCCTGGGTGAATTCATACTGTAGTAACTTGATATTTGATTTGTGGAAGAGTACAGTTACTTGTGAAATTCTGGAATTGCCTCTGAAAGACTTCATGTATGGATACCCGTGACAAACATACACTTCAAAATGTGCCTTAAAAGAATTTAATACTAATCCGTTTACCCTTAGTTCTTGCCAAGGTCCAGGTCAAAAGTTGTGTGGTGTTTCCACTCCGCTGACACAGATGGCACCTGATGCAGTAGAGAGATGGAGGAGAAGCTGCTCTCTGCCCTGCTTCAGTTGTTAGTGTGTCATTGTTGCTAGAGAAACACAAAACCTTGGACTGGGATTCTGGCAGAATAAAAGCCTTTCAATTCATATTTGATCACATTTAAAGGAGGGGGAAGGAGGGACCTTGTAAAAACCCTGTTCATCCACTAGAGAGCATATAGGCAGTGCTTCTCCTTGGAGAAAATAAAAATGTCAAGCTCTTCTTATGCACAATAATGCAAGGCAGTTTAAATGTTTACTGCTGTTCTACCCATCATGGTTACATATGGAGAAGAGAGTATGTGAAAACTGGAAGAAGGCTTTGCAAATATATAACTTTCATGTTCAAAAGCCTCTTACCTCCTTGCTAGCGTTTAATAGCTTCTTGTTCTTAAAGAGCGTTCCTGTTCTCCCCATGGAAATATTAAATTATTTACAAAGTTCCTGAGAAATCCAGGAGTGGACTCGAGAAGGTGCAGAGCAGATCTCTGCAAGGGCATTTTATGGCTTTTAGAGAATTCAAGTGTTTCATTTCTAGCTGATGTGGTTGGGAAGAAGCTTCTGCAAACAAACTGATGTGAGCCGCTTATTCTGTGGATGATCAATGCAAGAAGCTGGCACTGAGAAGGTGATATCCTTTGAAGTCTAATGATATTAATGTTGACTGTTAAATATTTCATAGCTGTTACTCTTTTGTAGTGATTTTAGTGCTTGAGTTACGGAGCACACTTCTTTTTCCTAATCTAATTTCCATTTTTACCCTCTAAACTGTCTCCTTCTGTGTGTATACAATACACGGATCTAACTTCAAATTTAAACCATAGGGATTTGTATGCATTAAATGAATGGTGGTGGCCCCCACTAATTAATTAAACTGCCTCCCCCCGGGTGTCAAATTTACTTTTTCCAAAGGTAATACTGTTTGTTAATACACTGCATGTTAGAGGCAGTTTCTTCCAGTGGAATAAGCCGCTGACTTTCTCTGCTGCCCTAGTTAACCTTATTCCCTCCATCTGTAGGTTACAGATCATTCCACTTACACTTGTAACCTGCTGTGAGAGCTAGGCATGAAAAATAGTATATAAACCCCAGGTAACTCTTGTGATGCATGTCTTTTCCTCTGTTTCTTTGTGCTTGTCTGACTTTGTGGGCGCTAAAATCCTTCATAATGAATTTGCTACATTCGTATAGAGCAACATGGGTTTGGTGTGGCACAGATGTAGATTCATTACATGGCCTTTCCTGGTATATTTTTACTTTTTGTGTGCCACGAATCTGACTTGGTCGTTGGCAAAATATTTGTGTAGTACTTAGACACTGGATGGATTTCCACTGAGAATAATGGACAATCTGGTCAGGATTTTATTGGCCCCCAGCATCAAGCAAAACTTTCTTTTTGTTGCCTTTTGCAAGTGATCAATGGATCCACTTACCTTATAACCTGGAGTTAGGAGCAGAATTGTATGTTAATATCTCTCATTGCAATAAAACGACTGTTAAAGTCCATTATTTTCTGGGGAAAAAATGGGATGTATTTAATTTTAACTGCCTCAGTAGTGTACTGGTGCATATATAAATCCTGATGAATGAAATCAAGCAATTAGGATTAGAAATGAATAACACAAGGCATCTAGTCATTTCAGCAAGTTTGCATTTTGATTCTGATTGATTTTTCTAATATTTGCTAAGTGCATATGTATCAGCAAAGGCTCTATATCCGTATGTTGTATTTTTAAAATGCCATCATGTTGACTTCTGGGATCTAGATCTGTTATTTGACAGCATATTATGATTTAATTTCAGTTATCTGAAAAACTGCACCATTAAAATAGCTGACGCAGAATTTAAGCACCTCTGTTCATTGTTCTCTTTTTCAAGGTTTTTGAAAATTACACTTGATGCCTAAGACTGCAGAGTCAGTTTACATTTCAGGCAAAATTATTTTTCCTCTTTGAATGACAGCAAATATTTTTGTCCATGTATGCAAGTGTGACATGAAAATACAAAGATATCTGCCTTACAGTTTTGTTTTTGCTTTTTAATTGATATTTGGATGATATAAAGCAAACAAGTGCCATATGACAATTAAGTGGACCAACTTTCCCAGCTGGATGTCATATTTTACAAAGTATGTAACCAGAGAAACTGTGAATTATGTAAACTGCTAAATAGGATTCTGGGTGTAACTTATTACCCTGCTGGCTGGAAGACACTGCTTGTTACTTGCTTGCACTTTCTGAAGCAACATTATTCTGGCTGTTTCTCAGAAGTGCTAAACTTTGTTATTGGGGGGGGAAAAAAAATTCAAGGAGTGAGTGTCGTCCTTGTGGTTTCCTATGGTGAAGGAGTGGGAGGTTTTGGAAGGCTGGAAGTGAGTAGCCTTGAGTACGACTTCTGAACAGTTGACTGCTGTGCCTTGCATGTGTCTGTTCCGCTGCAGGTAGGGACCGGGATGAGCTAGATCGCATGATAGCTCCTGACGATGACAGATGCTGTTGTCTGGGTTCGTTGAGATAAGTGTTCAGCGGGCCAGTTTGGGGGGTGGTTTTGTTTTATATTCTGTGTTACTTCACCAAGGAATGTTTTATTTGCTTGTTGGTTGTGTCCCTTTGTTTTTTTTGTGCCTGTCTCTTTCAACTAAACTGAATCGCGTCATTTATTTTTACATATGAAATGTACCCCTTGTACATTGAAATACCCCTTTCCTGACATCATGTGCTTGTTTTGCTGCATCAGCCTAATGCAACTTCACTGAAACAGACATTTTAAATTTTATCCTCAATATAAAACTTGCTACTTTATTTTTTCTGCTTTTCAACTTTGCTGCTTTTCACACGGTGTCTGCTGTTCTTGCTCAGGGTCCCTGGATTTGCTGTTGGACCATGTGCAGCACATTCTTATTTATCGGCCACCATGAGTGTAGTAGGTGCTTTGTGGAGGCAACCAAACTTTTTGCAGTAGTATTCAAGTTGTGTCAGGAGGTTGTACCTACGCGAGGGTGTGCAAGTTGGTTTGGTTTTAGGAGGAAAGACTCTTTGGAAGGACCAGATTTGGAGAAGAGCTTTGCTCTTGTGGTAAAAAGTGTGTTGCTCCATGATGCATTAGGCTGTGTTTGTACAAAAACTCACTTCTCACAGCAGATAACTGGAGTCATAGTAGGTGTGAGATTAGTATTTGTGAAAGGCATGCATTTCAGAAAAAATGTTCATGTCCATATGTAGTTGGGTTTTTTGTTAAGATGAGACAATATTAGCTGCTGACATGAGCTAGGTTTCTTATTCAAAGGCACCTTACAATTCAGGGTCACTTCTTGAATGAAGAGCAGTCCAAGAAGACTGTGTGAAGAGGTACAGGACATGATGTTGAACTTATCAGGCCTGCTGTTTGGATTTTAATGTTAACTTTTTTTTATTCCCTTCAAAAGTCCTAATGTGTCAGGCATAATGAAACATCTTGAGCAAATCCCCCACCGCTGCTTCTCCCGTTCACCTTGTTCTCAATTAGAGCCCAGGCTACAGACAAAATTGTGGTAATAGGCAGCAGGATCAGGCCCTGAGGCCAGGATCCTCTCTGCTGTCTCTGGCCCTGGAGGTCAAGGGACAGTCCAGGGGACTTCCCGGGTTTTCATCTGCAGGCAGAGGCAGCTCACCTTGCCTGTCTCTTCATTAACTGGAGGGGACAAAAGTTGGTAAGCTGAGTGATGCTTTAAATATAAAAGTTTTGAAATACTTGAGTGTTAAAATAAATACTTTCGTGTTTCTTCCCTTTTTTTTATTTCTGAGCTTTTACATTCTCTTTTTTTTTTTTATTTTTTCCCCCATGTTTTTTGAGTCTTTCAAAGCTGATGGTGTCGTGCAATGGGAGAGATGACAGTTCTCTTCAAACCTTTGCAGCATTTCTTTCTAGGACATTACGTGTGAACATTATGCAGGGTGAAGAAAGTACAGGGAGAGGTAGCAGCATGTCTGGGAGAGGCAGCCTTGCTCTTGCCTTGACCTCAGTGAATGTCAAACCTCCTCTTTCCTAAAGAGCTGACCAGAGACTTTCTTGCTCTTGCAGCTAGCAAAAGGCATTCTCTTTTTCAAAATCCCACTGAAAGAACAGGAAAATACTGAGAGCTAGAAAATACCTGCATTATTCCCTCTTACAAAACCTTCCCAACTTGTTGGCAGATGAAGGAAGGACCTGGTGCATGCCTCCAGAAAGTTTTAGGTTTCAACTCATGGGTATTTTCCTGGGTAAAACCTTGTTCAAAATATGTCAGATCAGCTTACAGAGTAGGACTGTTGGGTACAATACATTGGGAACTGCTCTTTCCCATAATTTGAAGGTTTCAGGGGCAAAAAGGAGAGTGCTGTCACAGTGGTGAATCAAAAAAGTCTCATGCTGCTGCGTGCCGTAACCTTCACACAGGAAGCTCCGTTACAGCATGGAGACAGAGTGCACCGCGGCGCAGGTGTTTGCAACCGTGTGCATGTGCCTTCCTCAGTATTCGTTCTCATTTTGAGCTGTAAGGTCTGCAGAGCTGAGCAAAAATGACAAGAGAAGATCAGTTTATATTGGTGTGGGGGAAGGTCTTGCAGAACCTCTGCAAAATGACAAATTTTACATCAAAACCTTGGGAATCTAAAAACTTGTAAACAGCTCATCCTTCTCCAGCCTTCCCCGAAATATTTTATTTTTACATCAGTTCTACCTTTTTCCTGTTAATACAGCTATCTCAATTACAATTCTGTGATTTTTCACTCCCACATGAACCTAAACCTCAGTTTAATATAGTAGCCTTTAGGCAATATGGCAATATGTAAAGTATTTGAATATTCAGAAATTTAAAAATTGGTGTTGAAACTTAGGTTCATCTGTCAGTATTCAGGCAATGGTGTAGCAGTCATTGCCCAGCAATTCGTATTGTACAACGCAAAACTATCAGGCTTAGCAAGAAGGTATTACAAATGCAACAAAACTGAATGTTCTGTTGCTTTCATGTTTTTAGCCTTTAGATTCATACTACAGTATGAATGTAAAACTTCCTGTCTAGGTATCATCATTTACAACTTTTCTTTCTGTAAATGTGATAATGTGTTTCCGCTTATTCATTTCACTGTAAGATCATAGGTTTAAAAAAAAAAAAAAAAAAAAAAGGAGCAACAATTGGGAGACTCAAGAAAAAGTTTTATATTTATTATGTATTTATTTCATATGCATAAGCACCTTAATGAAGAAAAGAAAGGTAATGTTTCCCCTTTTTTATTAACTGTGAAATGTCTTGGGCTGAAAATTGGAAAATTTTGTAGACTTCAGTACTCTGTATTCAAGTTCTGCTTTTGAAAGTTTAAGGTAGGAATTTTTTTAAATCAATTTACTGATTTCCAATAGGTTCCCAATCCCAGATATCCCATTTTTGTAAGGTTTTGTGAATCTTTTATTATAGTTGATCTTTGTGTTCTGTATGTAATTTGTCAATTACGGGGAAGAATTACCAATATAATTCTCTACAAACTCCAGTGATATCTCTGCCCTTCACAAAATAATGCAGAGGGCTTAAAAATATTGCATATCATCTTTAAAGGCTACATAATTTTTTCAGTTTTCATACAGCAGATAACCACGGCTCAGCCTCATCTCAGACCCTTTTTAAATATCTGGTTCTGCTACATGGTTCCACTGCTGGCTGTGATAAGATATTCAATAATCTCATTTTTTACTAGAAATTTTTTTTTTGTCTTGCAGTCCTCATGCAACCTCCTGCTTTCAGTTTGAATTTTAAGTCCAAGTGATTTTTTTGTTTGTTTGTTTCCAGCATTTGGTCTGTACCAAAATTCAGCCTTTCGATTCCAAATTTCTTTTTCCCAACTGTGTTCTGCAGTGAGTTCGGTCCCACTTTTCTGTATTAGTTAACCTTTTGCCCTATAAATATTCGTTGATGGAAATTTTTCTTGGTTGGCTTAGGTTTGTGATCGTCAACGAGTCGAGGCTGATAATGAAACCCTGCTGCCAGCGTGCCGAGGAAAGCATTAAACCACAGCTGTACTCCTTAGCGCTCCTGTCTTTACCTGCCCCTATCGCATACCATTACACTTGATTTATCCAATGTAATGTGATCCTTATACAAAGCCAAGCTTGCTTGTCACAAGGCCTTCCATTTTCATGCCTTTCTTATCTCTTTTCCAGCTGCATTTTCCCCAGTTCAACAAATAGCTCTGATGCAAAACTTTCAGAGTAAAAGGAGCCAGGACTAAATTTGGGCAACTTGGATTTGAATGGGACTCAGAGGGATGAATGTGGGGTTTTTGTTGGGGTTTTTTTTTTTTTGATCCTCCTCCCTTTCAGGCTCTTGTTTTCTGATTTCTTCTGTGTGATATTAACTATCTTGGTTATCTCGGTACTGGAAAAAGTCAGCAGCGAGATGCACCGCTGTGTAGCATATCTTGTTGTCTACGTGTTTTCTTGATCCACATGCAAGCACTTTGGGAGCCCAACTGCAGCCATCTCAGGCTGGCTTTTGGGGGGATGCAGGGGGCAATTTTGCATTTCCGTGAAGCTGAGTATTTAAAAGCTAGACAAAGTAGTCTGGGCAAAATATGCACAATTCTTCCATAGTGAGTCCCACTAGCACACCTTCCTCTTCAGACTTTGACATAAAACAGCTCTTGGCGCTAATCTTTGCGTCGGATCAAGCTTACAGTGAGTTAAGCAAAGAAAACTTTCATTCATATCTCCCTGCAAATTAAAACAGTCAAAAGCCTCAGAGTAAGATAAAACAAGTTGCAAAATTGGAAGGTGCTGCTAAGTTCAGGTCATTAAAAATAATATCATACCTTTAGAAGTCTTTAAATTGATTGAAAAATGCAAGATTTCTGTGAAATAACAGAACCTGAAAACCTAACCAGGTACATATTTCTTTGTCTTGAGAATCATAAACCTCTAGGATACTCTTGTTTCATGTTTTGAATTTTTTTGTTTGTAGCCACAGGGACTGAAAGCTTACTTTGTCCACTTTTTTTTAAAGTGAAACCTGAGGATCCCCTGTAATCTAACGGGTTGTGTTCTTTCAGTTTTGATTTTGATTTGTACTGGGTTTTTTGGATGCATCAAAAACATGACTTGCAATCAGAATATGAGTGTCCTTGTCAACATTTCAGTAAGCAGAGGTCAAACCAGATCATGAGAACAAAACTTACATATTCAAAATTGCATAAATTGTCCCAAAAGAAGGTCTTTTATTAGACACTGTCTGTTTGCATGCTTAGTTAATAGTTTAGTGGGCACCATGAAGATGTCAGCTGCTCCTTTACTGATGTATTTTATTTTATTTTGCATAAGCCTACATACTTTTTCAGACAAGGGTATTTAGTGTAATCTCATTCTGTGTGATAGGGACATAGGTTTAATGCCTAAAAGAAGGGATGGTAGCATTGTATATCTGTTAAAAAGGAAGAAATCCTTGAAATATTACATTCACCTATGCAGATAAACTGATCAGAGATTCAAACAGTCCTCAAAACACTGATGCAACTTTCCTGTATCATCTATAAGTCTATGAGCACCTGCCTCCAAAAAAAAAAAAAAAAAAACAACCTGGCAGAAAAGAGAAAGTTAATAAGTACGAGAAGAGATTTGGAGGTATTTGAAAAGATGAAGTAACTGTAAACAGTTACTGTACTGAAGGTAAGGCAGTTTTTTAACAGTATGGAGAAAGGAGATGGGGCAGGCACATCATGTGAAAGCTAATGTAAACTTTAATGAAAACTGATGTGTTTTCCATGAACCGCTTTACGGTTTGGGGGGAAAAAGCCATATAATGAAGGGGAAAGAAAAAAAAAAAAAAGAAGAAAAGATGCTGTGATCAGTGGCAGCGAATTCCACAGATGCAGCCATCTGAAGATGAAGAAACCCAGGTGTGATCCACTATTGCTTTGGTCCAGTTTTTGGTGAGATCTTTGGCACCGATGACTGTGCTATAGGAATGTTTGAAGGTCTCTGCTCTAATCAGCTCCATGCTGCCCTGAGCACAGTGGTAAAAATGCTCTAAAGTGCTTAGTCTAAGTACAGCAAAGCTAAACCTGCCTTCAGTTGGGATAGTTGCAATGGTGAATCAGGCCAAGACCTGAGAAGAGATGACAGAGTTGCAGGGAAGACAAAATGTCAGGGGTGGAACAAAACCCCCACCTGATGACTAGTGAAAGCAAAGCCTGCGACTCGGTTTCCCCTTTTTCACTAGGACACGGTTTAGCAAAATTGCCGCTATGTGCCTGCAGAGGTGATGAGCCCCAACCGCACCGCAGGACTTGCAAACAGCCAAGCTGCACAGAGCATGGTATCATCTGCGCAGCAGATGATATGCCGTAGCTCTGGGGGAAAAAAAAAATCAATCCGAGAGGTAGCATCTAACTACTGAGAAACACAGGGCCTCCGCCAAACCCCTGTGTGGGTCAAATGCAAAAGCGCTTGTAGGAAACAAGAGGTGAGTCAAAAGCAGAGCAGGGGCTGCGGCAGAGCCCTGTGACAGGTTCATCCTCGGGAAGCTCTGAATTTTGGATCTGCTGCCCTGTGATGGTGCCTTTCCCCCCCCAGCGCAACCTCTTGCCAAAGGGAACTGCAATTTTTATGAATGCCTTGAATTGCAGCCAGGTAATTACCTTCAGGAAATTTTCATTTTGCTAAATGTTAATCTATAGAGAGTGAGTAAGGAAGAGGGGGGAAAAAAAAGCCACAAATTTAATAGCATGATAAACAACCATCTCTATTTAGAAGCCTTATAAAGGAAGCTCTAGGTGTGATCTTCAGGGAAATACTCCATTTCTGTAAGTGCTAATCCTAGGAAGATACTTTGCATTTGGTGGATATACATGATGTCCACATATGGGACCCAATATGTTGAATTCTGTTCCTGAACTACCCAAAATTAGCTTTGAGCAGCATTGGCCTACCGTAACAGTGCTGAGTGTCAGATCATTGCTTGTGACTTTTCAAGAATCAAAAAATAACATCTCTGCTGAAGAGGCTGTTTCCTCAAGCTGACTTTCAGATTTATTTTTATTTTTTCACTTCTTCTACTATTTCCTGCATTCCATTAAAAATGGCATTTACAGGTCAAGGAGCATTAAAACGATTTCATTTGCAAAAAAAATAACCCCCCAAAACAACAGCAAAAACCTCTCTGCCTTTGTTGATTGTGCACTTTACCAAAGATTTACATTTTTCACATCTGTTGATTTCCCATTATCGTTTTTGTCTTGCATGTAAAATTGATACAACAAGATAAACATTCTCCCAGTGGCTGGAGCAGGGGAGCTTAATAATAGCTCTGATTGTTTTAGTATTCTTTTGAAAAAAAAAAAAAAAAAAAAAGCCTTTTTTTTTTTCATGATGTCACAACTAGTGGAGAGTTTGACATTATCACATTAACTGCTAATGTATAAATGCAACATTAATGTACTAGAATTAAAACATTGTATAATGACCTTCCCTTGGTTCAGTCATTAAAAATACATTAATACTCTTTCTTGCAAATTGGACCTGACGCAATTTATTCATCAATAATTGGTTTGTGGTTTTTGTATGGATATCTGTGTTTATTTTCTGGAAAATTATTCTGACTTTGTCTTTTGCAAAGTAAAAGCTGTCAACATCTCAGGCGCACTTATATAGCCTTTATTTTATTTAGAATAGTAGCCAGAATAAGGAAACTCGGTCTCCCTTCTTCTTGTATTCAAGTACTTGTGTTGGCTAGCTTTACCCAGCGTTGTGTGGTTCAACATACCCATTTGTAAAATTAGTATATTACCCATCTCACGTGCAAATTGAGACTTAATTAACAGGTGTTTGTAACTGCTTTCACATCCTCCTAAGAATCGCACTACGTGAGTGCAAAGCAGTTGTTGCTGGGAGATGAGAGCAACACCGGAGCAAAGGCTTTATTGGAGATGGGGAGAGGGTTACATAGGGTTTGGTTTTTGGGTTTTTTTTTTAAGATATTTGGTACCTTTTAAAAAAAATCCCTGTTTTGAAGTAGGTGGGGCACAAGATGGCAAAAGATAGCTCCCGTATAATAGGTGCTACTTCCTGTATCCCCCTTCTGTATCCTGCGTGCATCAAGGTTTTAAAGCTTTAAAAAGCAAGCTCGGAGTTGAACAAAAAGACTGCTAGAACAGCAATGGGCATGTCGAAGCACACTTGAAGATAACAGCTGTCAGGACACAGGAGATGAAAATGCAACCAAGTATACAGGCTACAGGAAAACTTGGCCTTGGGCATTTTGCTTTCACTTCAGTAGTTTTAACCCTTTGCACACCAGAAACGATTTTTAAAGTTGGGGGAGCACAAAGGAGGAGAAAATCCTTTGTGAGTTGTGTCTGAAAATTGAAAATACACATGTAACTGGTAAATAGCTGCTGGGTCACTCTTATAGAGTGCAGGCAGTGCTGCATTTAAACAGCTTGCCTTTTATCTGATTGTGAGCCATGGGTTTCCTCATACAGGAACTACCGCCAACCTAATTTTAATCAGTTGCAATTTTGTTTTTATGTCTAAATTAGAATAGCTTGGATTGAACGGGAAGTGAAAAGAAATGTCTGATCAAAAGCATGTCTATAAAGCAACAGCTCTCTTGCTTTAGTTTCATCAAGCATCTCCAGTCTGATATTCTTCATTTTACCCAAATATTACCAGGGCTATAACGCTAATGTATTTTACATCAGCCTCCTGATTGCAAAGTTAAATAAATAGTTCATGAACCATATGGGGAAGTCTCCCTGAAGACCTCGCTCTTTAAAACATGTAAGTACGAGTATAACTCAGGAGATTGGCGATGAAGAATGGAAACTTTCAGTTCTGTTGTTGTCTCGAGTCCACCTTGATTTGGGAGCAACCAAAGATATTCCTTCCTGATGACCGTTCGGGGGCCTATGTGAAAAGAGTTGGTGGTATCAGTTACTGCAAGTAAGCAGACACATATTTGGCACATGCCTCAGCAGAGACCAATATACCTCCCAGCCAAGCTGGAGGTACGTTAGCAGGACAGCGCTTGATTTGTGGCTAAAATCTGATCTGTGACCCAACAAAGCCTCTCTCTGCCGAGCCTGTTGCTCCTGCGCTTTCCGCCTGTATTAAATCCAGTTAAAGCAAAAACAGTTATATACAAGCTTCTGCTAGCATCTGTTTCCATGCTTGTTGTCTGAAACAAAGCCTAATTATCACAGCCCCTTCCTCGATATTTTCTTTTGACTCACCCGATTGTCTACAGCCTTGATATCTAGAGCATAAATGCCAAGGCTGAAACGTGCATTCAATTAGAAGATGACTCTTGACTGACCTACATAACAGTTCATTCATGAGATAATGTGACCTGGAGTCATGGAGATAGAAGTCAGTTGATTGAGCTGGGTTGGCTGTGTACACTGCAAACTCTCTAGTGATTGAGGAATCATCTAAAATTAGACATACGCTGTACATTATCGAGAGCCTTTCAGATCTGCCTCTGTTTCGGTAATATTTCTTTTATGAGATGGGCGTATAATTTGTCACATTGTAATCCTTTAATGCTTAACTTTATTAGCATGAAGTACTTAGGTATCAAATAAAATGAGCAATTAAGTGATTTATATTTAAATTCTGCTCTCAGTTCAGGGCTTAGGTAGCCAGCCTCCCATGAAGCAGGGTGAGAGCGTGCACAGTATTTACCACTTCCTTCAGAGAGCTACAAAATGGTGCTTTTTGAAGATGAACCTAGTTGTGTGTGTAAATCCCAACTGACTATTACTGTGCCGCAAGTTAATATGTATATTTATATTAAGGGTTATTGTGTGTTTGTAGCGAACCGCAGGATATTTCTCCTAGCTTTTGCCTACTAGATTTGTGAACTCGCAGCTTTCAGCTGCAGAAAAAAAAGTTAACCAGTGAGCAAATGGGTTAAGCGTAACGATTAAGCGACACTTTTTGTATTACTAAGCCACAAAGGAAGCTCAGATAAAGGTTGTAGGTCGGAAAGAAACCTTCAGGAGCATGCTCGTGAAGTGAGGCAGTTCAAGAGAGGCTGCAGCTGTCACTTCCAGATCTAAGGGGCTGTGAGGTATTTCAACGATTTTCTTATCCTATCTTGTCTTAAAGATTCATTAACAGAATAACGTGAAATTATCTTGTGTCCTCTACGGCATAAGTTCCTTTTTTTATTTTTTCCCTCCTCTGTAAGTGTGGTAGAAGTTTGCGCTCTGTCACATCAAGTCCTCAGTTCCTCTCAGATGAAGCCGCTTCGGTGCTGACTGACGGGTGTCATGAGGAGGAAGGGGGGACATTTTGTACAGGGAGGCTGTGTGCTCTTCAAAATGCATTTGGGGCACAGCACTACGGTTTTTAAGGTTTTTCTCTATTAGTAGGTGCATCTCGTGTTTTTTACATGTGCATTCAAAAAGCAGGTTGCATGCTACTTCCTTCTTTGTCTCTTCAGTGTGCTTGTTTGGTGTTTAACTCCGTGCTGGCACAGTTATGATCCTCTCTAGGGGAGGGTAAAGATTAATCAAAAAGCACAGGAGTTTGCTGTCAATCTGTCCGGCAGGAGGGTTCGTGAGAGTCTTTTGTGAGTTTCTTAGTTTGTTTTGGTGGTTTTTTGCTTTACGTTGTATAAGAAATAATAAGGAAGTGACTACCTGGACGGGAGTAAAAAGGCATTTAATTTAATCTTTCACTTTGTACGTTTTGCAGCGTTTTCGTATGTTCTGGGCTTTTTTTACGCCGCATACACATGGTTTGGCTTTGAGTGAAGAAATCGTTGGGTAGGCTGGCAGAAGGGAGCAGGAGAGAAACTTTTCTTTGTTTGCAGGAGCTTTTTGGTTTAGGCAGACCGCTGGCTGCAAGCTGAGGCTGCAGTTGCACAGGGCCCACTTGGTGCCTGTTACCTTTTCTGCTTGCTCTTGATTGGTTGCAGAGTCAGAGGTTTAATTAAGCAGAAATGAGGATGTAGCGTTAATGTTCATTATAACTGAAATCGAAACAGCTGTTTACCTTGCCGAAGCCTTGTGTATTAACGTCCATAAATCTCACCCCAAGGAGAGCTCGGAGGAACCATCCCCTGTAAAACACGCCTTTCCGCATATCGTGTTACATCATTTTACATACTCATTTTCGCAACACTTCCTAATCATATTAATTAACACATTAGGGTATAATTCTTATTGTCTACAGAAATTACTTCAATTAAAACTATTAACATATTATCATGATTGTTTTATTATTACAACTGGCTTTGTTACTACTCAAAAACTACTCTAGCAAACCCAAATGTTTGAGATTAGCATAAAATTGTCATGGCTGCGCTTTTCCTCTTAACAGATGGATCAGGTCTCACTGTAAACTTCCTGAATAATCTCTGTCTCTGTGCTGGGGTTTCTACAGTGAGAAAAGATGAGAGGGGCCATGACTGTCCCACAAGATGAGGCTAAAAAGAGTTTGTCTTGAGTAGCCTCTGCAGTGCCTAACAGGAGTGTGATCACTGTGCAGGAACATATGGAAAGAGTAAATGCTACAGAGGAGGACAAGACAGTAATGGATATAAATTGGCCATATTCACAATAAAAAATTAGTAGGGTTTTTTTTTTTTTTGGTCAGAGCTGTGAGTTTCTGGCCTGGGTGTCTTGTGGGAGGAATGAAGGCAAGAGGCATAACTAGCTTTAATATGGAACGTTGTTACACTCAAAATCTTCTTACAGGCAAGACAAAATGTGCCCTCTGTGTAAAGGCAAAAAATTATTGTTAGTGTAATTGAAGTCTTAACGGTCTAATCAAAGAATTATTATTAGTCCAGACCTACTTATTAAGGAAAAAGAAAAAAATACTGGTTTGGGGGGAAAAAGCTTCAATAATAATACGTTTTAAATTGATATACACACATTTCGGAGTATCTACCCCTTTCTGAGGTGTTTTGTTCACCCTTACTCCATGGGTCACGAGGCTGTTGGCTTTAGTTTTTGGAGCTGGGGAGTGGTTACGGCAAGTTGTCAGGTACCAAGGGCGTCACTGGGAGGGGGGTATGTTGATAGTGGGGGTTTCTTCCTGTCTGCCATGAGGAGCATGATGCTGATGGTGGTGATTTCTTCCTCCTTGCTCTGGGCTCTGCTTCTGGCTATTTTTATGTTTTCTAACATGCTTTTACACCTTGCTTTTTATTAGTCGGATTGCAACACTACATTACACATGAATTCAGTATGTATGCAATGTCTTACATATGTTGGATACTTTTTCTTATCCCTAAAACCACAGGATTGCAGTTCTTTAGCCATCTGTAAATGAATTTTTATAGCCCTGGGGTCTTGAGTGTCACTCAGTGCCCTGTCTGATATCAGCTTGTGCCTCCACTCCTCTGCACTGCACTGTGTGTTGCCTCTTCTGAGGCCTCCGCTATGATACCATGTCTGTGTTCCTCTGCACTCCATCATTATCCTGGGATCATAAATATTTCATCCTACTCAGAGTAACTACTTGTTACTACTGCCTGTATAAAAATTACACTTAAACCACATCATTATGCGAAGATAAGCAAAAGTAAAATAAATTAGGCAATAGCCACCTGGTCATTAGGAAAATTGCTGCTACAGCTAAAGCAGCTAAAACGAAGCTCCGGGCTGGGCAACGCAAGTGTAGGCAAGCCTGACATGCCTGGGTCCCGAGGCCATGCAGACTCAGCACAAAGTTTGTGGCCTATTACTGGCACCAGCAACACTGTGTTTACTGGGCTACAGGGCTTGAACGTGATGAATGAGATCATTATTTGGGTTTACCCATGTTGGCTGGGGACCAAGCTTGGTGACACGGGATGTCCTTTCTGGTCTTAGGTTCCTAGCAACACCTTAAACTGTTGAAATAGAAAGGGAATACTTTGCCTTTACAGAGCAGATGTATGTTGGCGTACTATTAGCAGACAAGTTGAATAGAAAACAAGAAAGTTGATCTAACTGAGGTAGATAATTGCTGTCATTACTCTAAGCCATAAGTATTCTATTCATCTTCATGATATTGCTGTGAAAAAGCTGTTATTCTCCTTTACAGATAGATAGTATTTATCTAAAGTTGCCCTAGGATGCCTCTGTAGTCAATGGAAAGACATTGCTACCTCCATTTCAGTCCACCTGAAGTCTGAATTGCCCTCTAAAATGATTATTTCTCTTCACGGACTAAATAGGAAATCCTGCACACACAGATTTAATAAATCTGAGCCAAAGAGATTAGAGATTTGTCTGCAGCAGATGAGTTTCAGAGCCTGTGCTTTCACAGCTGTTACTAGTAACTAGCTTAGCTTACATTTATTTTGTATATGGTCTATATAGGCGACTGCCATAGTTTGGATTGTACTGTTGTTATACCCCAAATGAGACATGTCCACAGGAAGTCTATGGCTGAGCGTGGAATTCAATTCTCATCTTTCAGATGAGAAGATAATGCCCTAATCATTTCTTGTCCATGTAATGCAGTCAGCAGCACTACTCAATTCTTTTCAGTTTGGCTATCACTCCAAACTGTTAAACCATCTGCTGGTGGCAGCCGAAAAGATGACAATATAATAAATTACTAGACAAAGTTAAGATGCCTAACATCTGCTCTCCACCAAGCTCGAGCATCTTCCCTGTATTGATGTTCTGTCATCTCTTGACACAGTAAGAGAAGATGCCTGCTCTGAAGTTCTTGCAAATTCAAATTATTTGCAGCTGGACCTACATTCCAGGCATCCATCCTCTTGTGAATTTTAGGCCTAAATAGGGAATAACAATAGAGAAGGGAGAAGACAAAGGCAGGAGAACAAATAGTTTCGTAAAATACCTTAAGAAGTTCCTGGCCCAGGTGAAGGCCTGCATCTACTCATTCTTCATTATGATTGATGAAGAAATACCTGATGATGGCAAGCAGAATTTTGCAAGACAGAAATAGAAACTGCTACCTCTTCAGAGCCACATGACTGTGTGTCCTGGAATTATGTTCTGCATAATGTTTTAATCAAATAACTGTTTGCTTAGTAGTATGGGCCACGTTGGTTAGTGCAAACAGAATGCAAACGTATTCTAGATAAGATTATGCAGCTCTGAAGGTGCTGGTAGGCAGACACTGTTAAGAAAATATACACATAATATTTACTTAAAACGTTCCTGGAGCCTCCTTTGGTATTATTAGTCTGTCATGAAAATCTGCAAACACACACTTATCAAAAACTCACTGCAAAACATTAGGCGGTTAGTGAAGTCAAATATAGAGGGATGGATGCCATACCAGAGCACAGTTAATGGTTGATCTGTGACTTAACTTACATCCAAGTGCAAACATAATTAAATTAGAAAAAGTCCTGAACCTAACATAGGAGGTGTAGCCTGCTTGGAATGTGAAGACGAACCTGGATCCCATCCTACTGCTTCAATCTCCTGAAGTAAAACTGTAGGAGACAGAAATCCAGAGCTGAATCCAGGTTAAAAGGTGTAAACCAGCCCAGTAGTTGCCACAATGTTCTGCTCGTTATTGTGATACAAACTTGCACAAAATGATGTGATGTAAGAGAAAAGACTCCTGGAATGCAGGGCTCGTGGAGGTTGGTATGGCACTAATTTGGGGTATTTTCCTTACATTAATTAAACAATCTAAGTTGATTTCTAGTTTCCTTTTCTAAGTTTGTTTGAGTCTAAAAATCTTCTCTTAAGACATGATTTCTCTAAGCATAATAACAGAATTCTTCTATGTTCTTAACTTCTCTCACGTACATGGCCCTAGCAGCTTATTACACTGCGAACAGGTGAAGGAGGAGCATTCAGCGCCGATCCCTCCATAGCAGATCTCCCGTGATTTTAAGCCAGCTCAGTGAAATTCCACTGGATTTGAATTCACCTTAAGCAGAGGGATCATCCTTGTAAAAAATATGAAATAATATAATGTAGTTATAACTAATAAAAGAATACAAACATAATAATAGTGAGTGTAAATACAAAAATACTCCAGTAGCCATCACTATATAGTAAACCAACTGGATTTGATCCTGGAGAGTATCTTCCAGACTGTATTCCTATGAGTCCTGTTCTACCACAGATCTCTCATCCATCCGTCCATGAAAATCTATTCTTGCAGGTCTAGAATTAGAAAATGTTTCCCCCTGTTTTTTCCTTGTAACAGTAGTGTTCATCGTTCACTCTGCTGCTTCTCCTTACCGCTTTCTCTCTCCTGATTAGACCTTGAGGCTGCCGGTTTGTGTTCCCTAGGACCAGCAAGTTTCTCCTGAGCTAGACCCAGTAGAAGCAGTAAGCAAGCTATATTTTAGCTTATGTGATTTGGCAAGCACCAGCTACGATGCGGTGACAGCTGAAATAAGGAGCCAGTAGGCTCGCAGCAGGAACCTAAGTAACAGAGAGCATCACGGTGATGGTTAAACTGAGGTTCCTGCCATCAATGCACCTGGATGTCTGTCTAGGAATGGGCACTCAGATTTATGTCATACTGTACCAGCCTGGAGGAGTCCTGAGGGGTTACTCAGATGAGCTGGTGTGTTTTGTATGGACCAGCGCTGCTTGGAAAAGGTGGGAGAGTAAAAGTCTGTGTGTGTGTCCCTGACTGACGTGTTTAACCTAATGCAGAAAACAGAATTAAACCTGTGGCTGTCACTGTCTCATCCCAGCGTGGTGACCAGCTGTGACTGACTGGTTATAACAGGCTGTTTTCCTTTTTAAAGGTATTATTTATAGCGTTATGTTTTAGAGGAAGGTGTGAGACTGGTGTATTTGGCTGGATAGCAATGTCAGTATGTTCATCTACTACAGGGTAGAGGTGATGTTTCTAATCAAGCTGGGGCTGAATGGACTTTCCAAGAGGAGCGAGGTGAGGTTTCTAAACAACTTAAAGTATTTGGTTCAGAACAGTCATTAATCAGTCATTAAAAAGCGATTGCAAATGCCATTACTTTCTGTCCATCTCTAGTGTTTCTCAAGCATGCCCCCGAAAGCTCGACACCATTCTGCAGGTTTAGCAGTAATTTGAATGCAACAAATTGTACCTGCAAAGCACAGATGTTGAAAGCTGAAAAATCTGAAGGTGCCGTATGTTTCCTGTAATTGAAAGCAGGTGCCCTGAAGGAAGCAGAGATTCTGTTTCACTTTATGAAGTATCTAGTTGGCAGAGCAGGCAAAAAATACCCTCTAAAGCTTCATTCACTAGGACTGGATAAAACAGATTAAAACTGTTGTTTTACGATAGCTCTAAGGGGCTCCAACAAGGGATCGAGGTCCTATTGTGTTGGGCACCATAGACAAAAGGAATTAAGTCGCAGAGTTCCGAGTACTGAATAAATTGTACTGCATGTATTTAAAGGATGGGATGAGGGGGAAGACCATGATAACCCTGCTTTGTGCAGCACTGAAAACCAGGCCCAGCTCTCTAGCACTTCAGGTCTATTCTACTCTGCCTTGGGATGGGTGCTGCATCCCAGGTCTGCATCTCCCAGTTGTCCCACTTCTGAATACTTCTATCATTGCTTCAGTGAACGCTCAGTATGGCAGGCTACCAATCTATCTTTTGCCTTGGTCATTGTATACAAAGAATCCAGGCCTAAAAATGAATAAAAGCTATGAAAATTTATGCTTTCAAGGATGACTTTTTGGGAAACAGTCTGTAATGTGAAGCCTGCAGGGTAATGAACAAGAGAGAAGTGCTTGGTGTGTCCTAGCTGCGGCTCTACCTGAAGATTTCACAAGGCTTTAGGGAGGGCTTTTTTTGTTTGTCTGTGCCTCAATTTACTTACGGACGGTGGTAAAAGCCCCGAGGGTCCTCCGAGAATTATTCAGTTGATGTTTGTGGGGTTTTTTGTGTGGTTTGTGGTACTTTTAAGACGTCTAAGAGCCAAATGTTATTACCCCACAGAATTTAGCTGAATTGCATTTAAGCTGAGCATAGCCTATGGGTGTAGGTAATATTTGATACCTAAAGACAGAAAAACAAAATAACAGAAAAGCACCCCAAAACATCAAAACTTACTAATGCTTCCAGCCAGCGTTGTAGTGCTGCAGGTTTGAGCAAGCCAGGACTATTTCCCCTTCCGTTCTGTGTTTCGGTAGCTATAGCTAGCGTAGAAAGAGGAAACAACTTTGATCAAAACATTTTTCAGCTCTTTTTCTAGTGAAACAGACAGTGCCTGGCACAGTATAGTTGTACAGTTATTTCACCTCCCCCAAAATACTTTTGTCAAGTTCTGAAAGTGCTGACTGACCTGTGTGCACCAGGCTCAAAGCTCTTGCTCTGAGCCTTCGACTGCTCTTTAAAGACTCTGCAGCACTTTCACGATATTCTCTTTCTCTTTGGGCTGCCCGCAATTTTTTTTTCCTCCTTCAGTAGTAGGCAGACATTTTCTAGGAATCTTTCTTCTTTAGCCTATCAAACCACCTGAAAGAAAGAAATGTCTTTTGTCCACATTGTGAGAAAGATCATAAATTTTGCTGAGAAAATTGAGAATTATGTTTACTGCCTTTAACTAATGGCCAAGAATAGATAGGAAAATTTGCACTCACAGCAAGTGGAAGAAAAGGTCTGATTTTCAATAGATATTAGTCAGGTTTTCATTCTTTTTGACAATCCCATTTAACTGACTTAATATTAGATCTCAATTCTAGCCAAAGTTTTAAAAACTAGGAATTTAATGACTGTCCCCATCATTTCTGTCTGTATAGCTTCCTATACATGAAAGGTCAAAAATGTCAGTCAGGCTGTACCATTTGGCATGAAGATGAATATAGAAGCTAAAGAGGATTTAAAAAATACATGATCTGGCATTTGAAACTGAAGGCTGGGAGCTGAGTCCTGCTTTTATTCCTTTATCTGCTAGTGACCTAGCACTTCATCTCTTATAGGGTGTGTTTACAGATTGAATAGTCTTTTTGTCCTAGTGTATGGCAGTGGAGAAAGTCCTGCAGGAGCCGAGTCAGATTTTAGGTAGGTAGAAGACGTATCTGGGTGATGCTACCACTGTCCCTAGAAGCATCTTTGTGCAGCAAATACAGAAAATAGCGTTAATGCTCTCCACACCTCACAGAACCTGAAAGAAGTCCATTTACCCTAAAATCCTGCTAATGTCAAGGGAGAGGTAGGCAACCTTGGCAGCACAGTCTGGTCCCCTTGTTTCTTATTATTGACTGTAGAAAGAAGGAGGATGGCTGGGTTACTAATGTGGTACTTACCAAGGCTTCTGGAGCTCAG
Source organism: Gymnogyps californianus (assembly GCF_018139145.2). Classification (NCBI taxonomy): domain Eukaryota; kingdom Metazoa; phylum Chordata; class Aves; order Accipitriformes; family Cathartidae; genus Gymnogyps; species Gymnogyps californianus. The sequence goes on along the minus strand of NC_059471.1, from coordinate 212,636,027 downwards.
TGAAATCAGTCTGAGCATTAGTGCCTTAATTTTCCCATCTGTGAAACGTAGGTTGTGTCTCGCAGTGGAATCATGATCCTTACTACTTCTGTGTTCAAAATGCTTGGAGAAAGAAGGCAGAGTTAAAAGACAAGGTGGTATTCTGATCAGTGTGGTGTTTACTCTAAAAACTGCAAATGTACAGCCTGGAAGTATAGCACAGACACATATGTGGACATATACGGCATAAAAGAGTAGCACAGAAAAATAAATTAGCACTAGATGTCTTATGAGCCATATTTCTTTGTGCAGTAATGCTTTTAGGTGTTAGACATTTCTGGAAAGCAGTTAAATATTTCCAGTCAATCTTAGAAATATCCATTTTAATCTACACAGCAAAGGTGGGGGACCTTTATTTATGATTTGAATATCTTCAGGCAGTTAGGGCCCTGTGCCTAGTCCGTCTGCATCTGCTGGCTTGCTATTCTCTGTCTTTAGCTGCTCACTTTTGTTAATTGCATTAACCTGTAAAATAAAAAAAAATATACATATATGACTTTATTAGGTATCGTTAAACGGTCAATAGTTAGCCAGCCTGCAGAATCGACCACTAGTTGTGCTTACAAACATTATAACAAACGACAAATTTCTGAATTTCAGAGCTTTGTATGAAATGAAGCCTGTCTGAATAAGCCACATCTTTCTGTCATCCATTTGTCTTTCTCTGGAATCACACAAAACTCCCTTCTGACATGTGTGAGCCTTTTACGCTTCCAGTGCCAGGTGTGTTACATTTTCCTTTGTCTGTCTTGCCAGCTATGTGGCCCCATCATAGGGTTTGAATTGTAGTGAAAGTATTAAGATAGTCAAAAAGATTGAGAGTATCACGGTGATTAGATTTTTTGAAAATCTCATTGAGGATATAAAAAAAAATTATTCTTTTTTACTCTATTGACTCGTATAGCTTGGAGATGATTTGTAAGTTTGAGCTATTCACTGATGGTGCTTGGACTTTGAAGCACATCATTATATCGTCAGTCTGGTGGTGTCCAACTGTCTTATCTGGTTTTTAAGGTGCTTGAAATGTGGAGTCGAATCTTTGGAATCAAACTGGCCAACAGCTACAAGTTAGTAGCTTTTGTCTCAGGTTGTTTATAATTTAGTCTCTGTCTTTCAAGTTGTTTGGACGGGAAGTGGTTCCGAACTACACATTTAGCATTCACTCGTGGGGTTTTTCTTTCTTTGTCCGTAGTAACTTTTCCTATGGAAGCAGAACTAAAGGGTCTGTAAAAGGTTGACCTCATTGGTGCTCGCAGATCCTACACTGAACATCAAATTACTCTAACAGCACTTCCTTAGGGATTGCTAAAAGTTTTCTGTGACTTCAACGACTGCGATGTCATGTTCTGGATGACTCCTACATTTATACCTGCATGTTTAATTGCATATCTTAGAGAGTGGTGGGTGCTACAGTGTGGGAACTTTTCCCTTCAAATGTGTGTTAACTTGCTTTAGTTTTCTCTTTTATGGTTTTGTCATGTATATATAATATCAGCTCTTCTAGAATAACTTTCCTATGTTTGAAGTATGAGCTGAGTTTGCAATTTGATATAACCTACACAGAGCTTTCTCTTCTGTTTTCAGGTACAGAGAAACAAAGTATCTACTTTCTTAGGATGCCTAGGTTGTCAGGCACTATAAAATATCCATCACTCATTCCTACATCCAGTATGTTGTCATATGCAGAGAGCAAAAATGTCAATCCCTAATTGCTGCAAATCGCCATTTGTAGCAAAACGGGACAGGCTTTCTGAATGAAATCTCAGATGATCTGGTGATGTTTAGCCTCTGCAAGAAAGTTGTTCTTCGCTAGTAGGTGGCTCATAATTTATCAAAACCAAAAGACTCTGATACTCTCTATCCTGTCATATAAGACTGAGCTGCTGCTGTGGTGCACAAGATAAGGTTATGCTGCACCTGGAAAAAGAATTCACTTTTTTCATACTCTCTGATATTTCAGTTTCATCCCTTCATGATGTGATGGCTTTCTGTTGTCACTCCTCATTTTTGTAAAGTATTACTAAGTGCTCCTGCTGCTAGTAGTAATAGGATCATGTGATAACTCAGGTTGGAAGGTCCCTCAGGAGATCTCTAGTCCAACCTCCTGCTCAGAGCTGGGTCAGCTGAGAGGTCAGACCAGGTTGCTCAGGGCTTGATACAGTTTGGTCTTGAAAACCTCCAAAGATGGAGACTGCATAGTATTTCTGGGCAGCCTGGTCCAATGGTTGACTGTCCTCATGGGAAAAATATTTTTCCTTCTATCCAGTAAGATAATGCTCTTTTAACTTAAATATGTTGCTTGCTGTCTTCCCACCACTGTGCCATGCAAGGGACCTGGTCTCGTTCAGCCTGGAGAGGAGAAGGCTTCAGAGGAACCTTCGCATACTTATGGGAGGCTATTGAGAAGACAGGGCCAAGCTCTTGTATTATTCCTGTAGATATTCCTGTACCATTTTATCAATGAAGGTTGGTCTGGAGTTGTTCACTCTTTGAGAAGTGTTTGGAAGAAGATGTTTTGCAGAAAAGTGGTATAGTTTCTGCTGATTGGCCATGTGTATGAATTTAAGGGATTCTGGCCCTCCTTCTAGTCTTTGGCTTAAGGAATCTATTCTGCATTGCATGACACCTTGCCTGTCTCATGACTGAAGTTGCATGGATTGCCTTAGTCTTTTGAGCATCCATAATCCATTAGCAGTCTGCTAATAGATGCGGCGAGACTTGTTCTGCTCCAGGTTTTCTAAACAGATATAACAGGTTTTCCCCCTCGATTGCTAACACTTAGGTATGCAAAAATAAGAATGGTTGTCTAGATTTTTTGCATATGTCTGAATTTTCTCTCCAACTGCCTGAAGTTATACAAATTACTGCTACAAATGGTTAACACTTAAGGAAATGGGGAAATTGTTGTTCAGACAGTACCTATCAGTCTGGGTAGCAAGTATACAAAAACTTATTTCATTGCCTTTGGGTGCTACTCTGCCTTACAAAGAATTGCATCAGTGTTTTCTAGCTGTTTAATAACACGTTTTCTCTTTTTTTTTTTTTTTTTTTTTTAAAGTCTGCCAATAAATACACATCTATTTGAGTTGATTTTTTTTAGAATCCATTTGGGACTATGCTGTTAATTCCTTGTTGTATATCTCCAGGTTTTTGCATTTTTTCCTTAATGTTAAGAGAGAAATAAAAGCAGATTACTAGTCAGGGATGACTCACTAATTTGTATTTCTAAATCTTACATGACCCTGTTGCCCCAGCATGGCAACTTACTTAGGTACTAACTGCACACCTAAATGAAACAAACTTCTGCTGTATTTTATTTCTGATTAGAAGAAAAATGAGTGTATGTAGTTATTTAAGGAAAAGAATATCCTTCCCAGTCCTTTCAAAGGACTTGCTACATTTCTCATTTCTGGGTGTTTGTTGCTATTGCTAATACTACTTGAAGTGCCTCCAAAGCATACCTGCAGATTTCACAAAAACAGAACAACTTCTCATCCAAAAAAAAGTTTATCTTCTGAATCTGGAGAGTTATGAAAGTAAGGAGTGGGGAATAGAGAAAGGGGAGAATTTGAGGTTTTATGGGAAGTTATTTTCCAGGTGTGTCGTGGTTTAACCCCAGTCAGCAACTCAGCAGCACGCAGCCGTTTCCCCCTCCCCCTCCCAGTGGGGTGAGGAGGAGGAAAGGGAAAAAAAAAAAAAGTAAAACTCGTGGGTTGAGATAAGAACAGTTTAATAACTAAAGTAAAATACAATACTAACAATAGTAATAATGAAATATAATAATAATAGTAATGAAAAGGTATATAACAAAAAAAGGAAGGGGGGGGGAACAAAAAAAAACCAGTGAGCACAATGCAATTGCTCACCACCCACTGACCGATGCTCAGTTAGTTCCCGAGCCGCGATCCGTGCCTCCCAGCCAACTGCCCCCAGTTTATATACTGGGCATGACGTTCCATGGTATGGAATACCCTTTGGCTAGTTCGGGTCAGCTGTCCTGGCTGTGCTCCCTCCCAGCTCCTTGCACACCTGCTTGCTGGCAGAGCATGGGAAACTGAAAATCCTTAACTTAGGATAAGCGCTACTTAGCAACAACTAAACCATCAGCATGTTATCAACATTATTCTCACACTAAATCCAAAACACAGCACTGTACCAGCTATTAAAAAGAAAGTTAACTCTGTCCCAGCTGAAACCAGGACAAGGTGAGAGACAGAGGACTTCTGTTCCAGGAGAAATGCTCAGTAGCCAGACTATGATGCTTTTTAACTTAAGATATGACTAAAAAAAGAGGATTAAATGGTTTTTTAAAGCTATTTAAACTTCAGCACTAGCTATGAAAAAGCTTATAAACAGCTTTACAGGACCAAACTAAATGTCCACCTAACGTAGTAGCCTGTCTTCCACAGAAGCCCATAGAAAATGTGTGAGTAAAACCAAACAAAATAATAGTGAATGTGCTCAGGGATTTATTTTTTTTTTTTCCCCCTGTGGGCTCTCCCAGATGTTTTCAAACTGTAACGTGGTGACTTCCAAACCTGAAATTGCACTTACATGTTTGTCTTAAATAGCTTTTGTTGGATTTCTTTTCCACCAGGGAAGAATTTGGTGGGTCCTTCCAGGTCCTCATATACTGTGCTATTTTGAGAAAGAACGCGATATATTTTCATGATATCACTGTTTGCTGCTACATTATTATATCCTCCTGTACATTAACAGTGCTGATCTAATAGCATCATCCCACACATTCTGTGTTTATGCCAGCATGGTGAATCAGAAAAACATCTGCCTGGGAGGTAGAAATGTGCTTTATGTATGAATGTGTAAACATGAAAACTCTACACCTTCTGATTTGAACTCACACCAGAGAGCACAGGAGAGACCTGTGAACGTCTCCAGTTGGGAACTGGCCCTTGTGCAAATCCTGTGTGAGAAGGTTGGAAGGGATAAGGCATCTGTCCACATCAGTGTTAATGAAGAAGAAAACTGGCAGAGCAACTGCTTCCTCCAAGAGTAAAGCTACAGACATCGTGACACTGAGATACACATACTGTTATTTCATTAGCATTCATGAACTACTTTGCCATTAATTTAGGTCAGTGTTGCATTGCTTGAACTTAAATTCAGTGCAGGGAATGTTTAAGGTAAGATTTATCTGTCCCTTTTTTTTTTTTTTTTTTCCCCCAATGGCCTTTTTTGGATATTTGAAATATTTTAATTTTGTCCATTCAGGATGAATGGTGCGTGTTAAGCATGGCAACTCCTGATCAGTATTCAGCTCAACAGCATTGATGAAGAGATACAATACAGGAAAAAGATTGCTTAGAATAAACAAGGAGCTGCTCTTGAACATTTTTACATTCAGAGAAGTGCGGCTACCTAAACTTCCCAGAACACACTGAGCTTTTAGTAAATAACTTAATAGGCTCAGGGGTCACAGCGATCCTCCTGTTGATACTATGGAGTTTTCTGGCAGCTGACACCTCCGCGGAAATGCAGGAGTGTCCGCCGATGAAAGCAGCATTAGCATCTTGACAGATGCGTGTTATAATGACATCTTTAGACAGGTTTGGAAGTAAAACAGAGCTCACATGTTTCTTAAGAAAGTTATTTTATACCACAATTACTGGAGTTTTTAAAGTCATGTTTTGAAAGGTACCTATGATAAAATCAGGTCTTCCAGAGTTGGCTGCACAGCCTTTCAGGAAAAGCCCAGGGCTCTGTCACTCAGTTCTGCTCAGAGCTTGCATTATTATGAGTAAGATGGAAACAGAATTCCCTTTCCTCTTTAATCCCCTCCCACCTTATCTTTTTAGGCATTTTTTTAAAAAATTGCATTATATACCAAAATAGAAAGTTCATCAGAAACCTGGCAGATAAAAAATCTTACTGCCAGTGAAGATGCTGTACAAACAGCAGAGTTGTAAGTATTTAGCAACATCACAGTAGCCTTGTTCCACATTTGCAATTAATACACGTCTGTGTTTGCATTTGTTATAGGACTCTTGACAGCACCAACATAACAAGAAAAACGAACAACCTGAGTAATAAATCTCTGGAGGCATTCAGCAAGTGCCATAGGGCTCATTAATCTTGATTATTCCCCATAATAGATAACTTCACAAATCATCTATTCTCCCCAATCATGCACATAAGGATAATGTATATATAATAGCCTCCTGTACTGTAAAACCCCAAATAGAATTTCATTTTTAAAATACAAGTCTTGACAAATGTAAGACAAATATTTATAGAAACAGGATGGGTATGAGTAAGAATGAACTGGACTGAAACAAGTGGCGCAGAGACTGTTCTGAAAAGAAGGTGACATCATTTCTGGGTTTTGGGTTTGGTTCCCCTGCCCCCCCCCCCCCCTCCCCCTTATGATGTCTCTATTTGAATGAAGGAATTCATTTATTTATAGCCTGAAGTAGATGGGATTTTCTTCCTGAGAGTTTTGGCCGGGGAGATAAAGGAGTCTGCAGCTGCAGCCTTCATGCATGCTCTTTAAGGAATGTAGACAGGGGAAAATAGGAGCAGCTGAGAAATACCCTGAATTCCAAACAATTTAGTATTTATAATTTATACTACTGATTCCTTCTTTTTCTTGTACTCTTCCCAAAGCCTTCCTTTGAAAAGCACCAAAGTTATCAAAGAAAACCACAGTTCTGATCTGATGTGGTCTTCACCTGTTTATCAGGTTTTCTCAACTACAACTTAAATATGCCAGTGCAGCATAAGAGATCTGTGAAAGACATCATATTTAGGGTAAGACTGTATAGGATCCTTTCAGTAAGAATAACAGAGGTGCTCTAATACCCATAGTTGACGCTGGACTGCAGGCTGTGCTTCAGCTCAGAAATACCATGGTTATCTTAAATCTAATTGTGCAAAGAAAAGAAAATACAGGAGACATATTAACTTTAAAAAAATATATGAAATATTCTGGGTTTAATGCAATCGGTATTAAAAAAGGATAGGCAAGTGGAGTAAGGAGGAAAATAGAACTTCTTTTTTCCATACAAGTGGACCAGTACCCTTTATATCTTTGTAACTGTAGTGACCTTAACCTGATGCTTAAGTTCTGCTGATTGAAGTTTCAGAAGTGTAAAGCTGTATTCACAGCTGATCCTTCCTTTTGTGCAGTATAAAGCATGAGATTTGATTGTCCTCATCTTTGCCCACATCTCCATTTTGCCACCTTTCTTCTCCTTCCCTCCATGTGTCCAAAGGCTCTCAAAACCCCAGGATCTTGTTCTGTGACCTGAGGCACAAAAATAGCAGTTTTGTGTGAGTGGAAAGGATTTAAAAGAGTAACAACTGAACTGCTTTAGAGAGGGTTTCCTCTTCTTGTTCACTGTCCCTCCTCCACCCTTTGTAACAAGTACTCAGGATTCATTTTCCTTAAAATTTAATAGGAAAGAGAATATGTGTATCATCTTTCAGAGCTGAAACAAGAACAACCTGAGATTTGGATCCATTTCTTTTTCCAAGATCTGCTGTGCACATCACTTGAGCAATTCTGCTTCTTTAATTCTTTTGCATGTGAATGCAATACATATCTATCAAGTACCACAGTCCTTTAATAGCCTACATTGCACGTTGTATGTCTGTTCCTAAATACATACACATTAATCCTATCCATGGGCAAAATACCTTCTGGCACACAGGTGAAGAATGGGTCTTACCTCTAAGAAGTTTTAAAAAGGGGAGAAAAATTTGAAAATGTGCACCATCTTATAAGTTTGATTAGATGGATTCAGGATCCTGTAGACTTGGCTTTTGTGTTTATACCCATTTTTCTTCAGACCTCTGCAAAGAACTTTCTAAGACAGTGTCAAACAGTAGTGCATTTTGCCTTGAAATTTTTCTTTGATATCAGCACAGTCTGGTAGTTTGCAGCACAGTTTCAGAATCAGGATAAATGAGTTGTATTCCTAGCTGTCTGAGAAAAATTCAGGTAACTCCCTTAATCTCTCTTGGCCTCAGTTTCTCCCTGTATAAAACTATGCTAATAATACTTCACCATCTTTGTAAAATGTTCCACAGTCTTCTGATGAAAGGTATTGTTTTAAGTTCAAAGTGTTACTCTTAATGAAAGAATGAACTTGCTTATTCTTGAAGTAATACATTATATAAACATCAAAGAGCTGTTTGTACCAAGCGTTACTCTACCATAAGGTGCTCCCGTGTCTCAATTAGCAATATTTTCTCGATCACTTCTCCATGAAAAGGAATGCATTTGGTGATCTGAATGCTAGGTGATACAATTCCATTAATGTCAATGTGAGCAGTAGAACTAAGTACAGTGATGGGCATTGGCCATAATTTCCTATTCTGTCCAAAAATTAGCATGCCAATGGATGCAAAGCGATGTGCAATCGCTTGTAATCGTTCTCCTTCCACTGCCCTGCCTGGCTGATTCCTCCGAAGAGCCAGGAGTCAGTGCTGGAGAGCAGCTTGAGTTTTGCAGTTCAGGTTGTGATCCAGCGGGTTACTGGCTGGTTTTCATGCTTGGACCCATCTTTAGATAATGCCACTTACAATCACCTCCAAAAGTGGGAGTATCCTCATGTTTTGTTGGGGGAGATTATCAAAATGTAGGGATTGTTTCTTTAGAAGTTAATGCAAAAAGCCACCTATTCAGGTAATGATTGACATTAGTTGACCCCCAACAAAAAGAGGTTAAGCAAGTGGAAAACATGGTATGTTCTTAAATGGATTAACACACATTTTAATATTTGTCCTGTTTGTTGAATTTTTCTACCTCTGGCTAGTCTCAGCTCAGCCACATGAACTTGGTTACTTCTCTGGCTCTTCTCTCTTTCATAAACCGTAGAGTGGCAACAGTCTGTCTGCTTGCTGCATTTACCCAGTGCAGCAAGTTACGGGTTAATGCCTCTTTTCAAAGAAGTGCTTTTTTAGGAGGCAGTTGGAAGAAGAGGAGGAAGATGGGTAATGAAGAGCTTCCCTGCATTGGGAAGTTAATGTGCAGTTAATGGAGGTGAGCTTACAAGGCTCTGGCAGCGCAGCACCCCCTTTACTTCTACATGTCCCCAGGGTGCCCTGACTGCCTTTGAGCAAGGACTCTGCTCTGCTGTGAACGCGGACTGTGCCACTTCCCCTGTAGACACGCTCCAAGTGTGGATGCTTCTTCTAGAAGTATGGAAGAGAACAGCGACATGCAAGAAGGACGACACAGTAGAGTAGAAGGTGGCCCTGGTGTAACTTACCCCTCGTCTGGCTTGAAAAGGAATAAACACCAAGAGGGTTCATAGTAACCCTGGGCAACATAAGTCCTGAAGGACAACATTTGTGTTGCTTGAACAGTCTGACTCTGATACTCTTGTCTTTTTGCACCCTGAAAAGGCATTAGAAAGCCTTTTCTTTTCTTTTTTTGTTATGCTGATATAGTGGTATAAAAGGAGATACAGACCCTTCTGGTTTAAACTGGGATTACTGGGCTTAAACTGGCAAAGAATAGAGTTAAGCAAGGCCAGAATATGAATATTGGGACATCTTTGCATCTCTCTAACTGATGATGGAAAGAGAGAGGACAGCACTATATTAAGACATTTTTGAGTTCAAGTACACAAAGGGTTACAAGGAGAAACTGGTCCTCCTCCAGGCCTTGCTAAGATGGGACTGTAAATACAAGTAAATAAGTGGCCAGGGAAATGCCGGAGGGAGCATTTCCATCTTCCGAGATAACATCTAGTATTGTGAGAAGGCAGCACTTAACAACCCTTCCAGTGGTATCTCCTTTTACCTGAGAAAGCATCTCCATAAGCACTTTGCCAATACTCTCGTGCTTGCTTCAGTGAGATCAAGTGACCACAAACCTGTTCCCAGTGTAAGCAGAAAAATACATTAGCTGGTTTATTTTTAAGTTGTTTGGAAACTTGACAAGGGAAAGCAGCTCTAAATGACATCCAGATTCAAAAAACGTTACTCTGAGTATCTATCTGAAATAGAAGTTGTAGTTGTGACAGACTCCCAGTGCTCACATCTCCGGAGCTTAAAAGATGAGAAACACATGTTTAAACTCAGATGCCCAATTTAGAAATAAATTCATACAGGCTCTCAATCTCTAGACTAGGACCTGTGTTATGGAAAAAAAGTTTATGTAATGCTGTTTCCATTATAAATAGAGACTAATTTTCTTGAAAAGACTCTTAATACTAAGCAAACAAGTAAGTTTAGTACTAAAAACATTCTCAGTGCTTCATTGCCTTGGGTTTACAATATCATTTGCACGTCAAATTATATTTCATCTTATGATTTAGTAATGCCAGAAGAATAGATCTAATTCTGTGTCTCATGATACCCTTAAAGATGGAAGATTGCTTTCCATGGAGTGTAAAACTCAATTTGTAGTCATGTGTATAAAACATGACTTTATGGCAGATTAGCTTGCTGTAGATTTAGTTCTCTCTGACAGTGAACTGAAAAGTATTAGCATTTCACTGAACACAATATTAATGGCAAGAAGAGAGTATTATTGTAATGTAGAAAGTAGAATGGGATTTTTGAACGTAGAAAGAATAAGCAGAAGAAAATGTATTTAGAGATTTGCAAGGAGTTTAGAGTTGGTTTAACTTTTTTCTTTTCCTCCTTTTTTTTTTTTTCTCCTCTCTGTAAGTCATTTTAAGAAACAAGAGTATATTTGCAGTTGTCAGAGTGACCTCCCAATGATTTTAAATAAAACAGCGATTATAGTACTGGAAGATGCCTTTGGACCATATATGTTTCAAGTGACTGTAGTAGATTTGAATTTTTTTATTTTCTTTTTTTTTGAAGGCCTCCTTTTTTTTGATTTGCAAATGTCTTGCTTAGCAGTCAGATGTGTCGTTTGCTTTTTCCGGTGGAAGGAGAGGGTATAAGCAGAAGATCAGAGTGATCGTTTCTATGCAGTTCATTATTTATAATGCTGTGATGGTGTTGTCGGTTTGCTGAAGCAGGTGAGCATCGCCTCCTGGGTGTGACGAGGCTGTCCCTTGGCGTGCTGAGTACTTGCATTAGAAATGGGCCCGAGCCAATTAACGTACCGCTAAAACCATTACATCCATGTGTTGCACTGAGGGTTTTAGTAGAAGAGATGGAAGAAGGAAAGAAATTGAAAAGGAAACCAAGTAGACGCTATAATTAAATGGCGATCAAGAGGAGAACGTTTTATGGAGAGCACTTCATGCTATTCTGTATCCTGCACTTGAATTTTTGCAGCCTATCTTATATGTATCTGCCAGAGTGATCCAACATGTTTATACAGTCTGCTTTTATAATGTGACTGATAATAATGCAATTCTTTATGCCTAACTCAATGTTAATATATTCAAGATACAAATGATACATGAGGGCGGAGAAAGCACTGCAACAATTTAGCTGCAGTTGTAGAAAGGTTCCCCATGCTTCTATTTTAACAGAATACTTTTTATTTATTAATTGTGTTCGTTTTAATTCCACAGAAAGTCACATAACAATGTGTGAAAACAGCATAATTATGCTTTGATATTTTTGCAAAAGTAATAACTGAATTCGATCTGCTTTTAATCTTTCAAGCTATTCATTGGACCTATCCTTTATTCCTATAGTTACCTTTTTTCTCATTCGGTTCTCTTCGATTAACAGGCAGTGGAGGTCTACCTGCTTTCTTAGGTCAGGCACAAGCTCTGCTTTCTTTTAAAATAGCTTTCAGTGTGATTACTGTTCCTTTGTTTCTATTAAGGAAAGCATTTAAGATTGCAAATGATGTGCTAAATTGTCCCATTCTCTACAGAATATTTTCCACATATTCAAAAGGTTGAAAATTATGACAGTGTACTTGTTCTTAATTATGTACGCTTATATTAATTCATATTTTCACTAATTTTCTTTCATTTTCAGCTAGAGCTTATACTGTGTGGGACCCAGTCCTACAAATATGCATGCAATTAATTTTTCTCACCAGAATTGGTTTTGTTGCTATTGCTTTTTGCAATCTCCATAGGACCTGCTTTGCAACATATACTACATAGGACAATGTGCACTTGCTGTGGGATGAAGCTTGGTGTACAGTCACAATAGGGCATTAAGTGATGGAAGGGGAAACTGGTTGCAGCCCCCTGACATTGACTGGTTTGTAACTGGTTTGTAACCAGCCGGCTGGGAAGAACAGACGGGTACTTAGTGACACAAGGGCCAGCATGGATGGCAAAGCACTCTCAGGAAGCTGCGATACTTCTTTCCTGATCAGAGTTACCACAACCATGTTGCTAGCGATACCTGAGCTCCCCCGCAGAAACCAGCTGCTGCGGTGGTGGAGCCTCAGGTGAACAAAAAGTGAGTTGCAGTAAGTTGGAGAGGAAGACAACAGGGGCACACAACTCCTGTTTCCCAAGCCATCCTGCTGTGATGCTTATTTTACAAGCTATCATGAAAGATATTTGTAATCTATAGAAGATGGACTATGATGTTCTTTAATCTCATGGTGGTCTCCTTGTCTTTGGTGGTAGCATAGGAGGTTAAGTGGGTTTACTCTTGGAGTTACAGTCTATCTAGACTGAGAATTTGAGCCTAAAATTTTGTCTTTAAAATAGTTGCTTCTTTGCCAACCAGTAACAGGCTTTGGTTTACCATTGCAATGAGGCAGAAATTCGAGGAGACAGAGGGACCTGTCTAGTGTGATTTCCTTCCTCTGTCTGTCTATGTCCCCTGTCCCAGGCAGAGGTGGGGATTGCACACAGCTTTTCCTCCTGAAAACCTCAAAAATAAAAGAAACTTGTTGTAGAGTCTGGCATTCGAGTTGTACACAGTTGAGCACACGTCCCATGCAGCCCATCACTCAGATTTGCAATGCTCACGTGTGTGTCATGAGCCTGTAGTTGCTCTCTGGCTCCATGACCCAAATGCAGCCGATATCATTGCAGTCTTCAAAACCACCCTGCTTGACAGCATCTTTCCCAGCTGGGGTTTGTTGCCTCCTTCCTCATGCCCAGCACAGCCTCTCCTTTTGCATGTCCCCAACTATTGAAGCAGCACTGTCTGCTGTGGCAGTGGTAAAAATGCATTTCTAGAAAAAACAGGGCCAGAAAAAATGGGTTTGCTATAAAAATCCCAAGGAAGTAGAGACTTAATGACATCTTAGCCTTGCTGGGACCATAGTGATACCAGTTGTTAACCCTCTCAAGAAAAGTATTTACTGAAATGTTGACATTTATTTTAAGTTGAACAGGCCAGGGCAAATACTGAGGGTGGTATAATCCTGTGGTTTATCTGGCTTACTGACATGTGCTAAACCTGTAACAGCCAAGCCCACCCTAGGACTGTAAATAGGTAGGTAGTCTTCAGAAATGCATCTTACTTCATTGTGATAGCAATGTCTTTATGCTTCAGCTTTTAGAAAATCCTCTGTCACTAAATATGCTGCTTTGTGTTGCATGGTTTACAAAAAGATGCCCAGAAAAAATGTCTTCAGTTTATGGACTGTGCTCTGTGGTACAGGAAAAGAATATGAGATGGTTTGTCTGCCTACCCAGAGCAAGGAAACCACCCTCAGCCACACAGTCCTATTAATAACAGCTTAGATGTTGTTACTGCATGGTGCAACTTAGATGTTGTTACTGTGTAGCACAACAGAAGTTGTTTCTTTGCATGCAAGGATCAAATTTTTCACATATAAGTATTTAGAAATACATGCACAAATACATTTTTTTCTAAGGGCTGTCAACATGCCTGACACAAGCACCTTTTGTCCTAACAGTTAATGAAATTTTGGCATTTTTGTTAAGCACCTAGAGATCCCTTGAGCTTTAAAGGTTATTTGTAGGAATTGCAAGAGGCATTCCAGATACTTAAAAAAAAAAAAAGACATGGGCTTTAAATAGTTAATGAATGCACATCATTTACCTAAACAGTGTTTTTATAGATCTTCACAAATATGACATTAATTAAGGAAAGTAACTAAAGCTGAAGTGCCACAGAATGTTAATCCTCAGCATCAGTAATTAGCTGTGGATGAGAATTTTAAAAAATATTTCCAGTTTATATCATTTTGTTTTGGAAGAAACACAAATATGTGGGTTGAATTATTAAGAAAACAAATGAGGCCTGAAAAAAAACCTCTTAAAGAGTGGATGGACTTATCTGTGCTATTGCAATGAGCCTTTGCCGGTCCATGGCTGTACTGATTCTGTGATGTAAGATAAATCCGAGATAACCCTGAGACATCCCCTTCCCACTCACTCTTTCCGCCATGCCCACGCAGGGTGTGTGCTGTGTGTCCTTTGCTCTGCATCAGGAGAAGGGGGGGATCAGTCAGCCTGGCCAGTTGCAGAGGATAACGTTGCATCCTTGTGTTTGCAAATGGCCAGTGAGACCAGGTAGTGCAGGCAGCTACTTGGTCATTAATTTGATTGTGTTTGTAACAAACTAATTGTCGTAGTTTAACCCCAGCCAGCAACTAAGCACCATGCAGCCACTCGCTCACTCCTCCCCCCTCCCAGTGGGATGGGGAGGAGAATAGAGAAAAAAAGTAAAACTCATGTGTTGAGATAAGAACAGTTTAATAACTAAAATAAAATATAACAATAATGAAAAGGAATATAACAAAAAGAGAGAGAAATAAAACCCAAGAAAAGACAAGTGATGCACAATGCAGTTGCTCACCACCCGCTGACCGATGCCCAAGCAGCGATTCGCCCCTCCTGGCCAACTCCCCCGTTTACATACTGGGCATGACGTTCCATGGTATGGAATATCCCTTTGGCTAGTTCGGGTCAGCTGCCCCGGCTGTGCTCCCTCCCAGCTTCTTGCACACCTGCTTGCTGGCAGAGCATGGGAAACTGAAAATCCTTCACTTAAGATAAGCGCTACTCAGCAACAACTAAAACATCAGTGTGTTATCAACAGTATTCTCACACTGAATCCAAAACACAGCACTGTACCAGCTACTAGGAAGAAAATTAACTCTATCCCAGCCAAAACCAGGACACTAGTAAACGCAGCTCTTTGAATCCATCCCTCCTGCATGCCCTGATAATTGTTTTGTTTATCTGCACAATTTTACTCGCCGCAGCGGGCAGTGGAAGGGCTGTCTGTATTGTTTCTCTTCTTAAACTGTTAAATGAAATGACTCAGAAGATTCAGGAAATTAATTTTTGTAGTCTAGATATATGGCAAAAAAAGAAAGCTTTGAAGAGGTGATGTCAGTGTAGCCACTCTGAAATTCATGAATCAGCCTTCACAAGATTTTCAGAGGCTTAAAAAGTGAGAATTTTTTAAAATAGTTGCATCCTTTTTAGTTACCTATTGATATCTGAACCTTAACAATTCATGTCACTCCAAGCTTTATTCAACAGGCGTTTTGTATGAAAATGAAAGCCAAGATACCCATATAAATAGGACTTCAAGAATCAGAGCTTTTAAAATAAAGCATAGCATTATTATTAGACTCATATTAAAATTGTGATAATAGCCAGCGTTACCTATTCTTTTCTCTCTTTTTTTTTTTTTTTAGGATGATTAATTTAACAGCTACTATTGAAATAGCCATAAACAATTTAATAAACCTAGTAAAACTTCAGATGCTTCTTTATTATGCATTCAAATAGGATTCTCAGCCTCTTGAGTCCTACTCTACACCCTTGAATGCTGCTAAGTAGTGCCATTAAAACAGCAATGCTAGGAGACCGTTCTCCTTTATGGCGATTGTAAAATAGGGACAAGATACTGGTTTGGATTCAGTTTGAGAGAGAGATGTTTCCACAATACATGCTAAAGAAAAAATAGAATAAACAACAATGTCTCTGGATACCAAAAAGTTCACTTTGCCCTGTTGACATGTGTTAATACTGTCTCTGACTTTCCTCTGTTAAGTTTGAATGTGTGTTAGCAAATGGTAAAAATGGATCTTCCTACCTAGAAGACAGTCAGAACTGTGGCTAAAGAATATTTTTTTCTTCCTGAAATATCTTTAATTTTCTATAGGTTGATTTCTTTCAAGATTTAGCAGGTTTTGTTAGTTGAGGATGTTTAAGGGGAAAAAGTTAATACAATAAAATATTTTTTATTGCATGCTTATGAAGAAAGGCTTATTTGAAAATAGTTTTTCGAGGTATTTGATAAAAATTTATACTTTGTCTAAGCTCTGGAAATTCGGGCCTTAAAGACATTCCATTAGTTGAAATACGTTATGCAGGATCTTACATATTTTGCCCTCATTTTTGTGATATATATTTACAGGTAATAACTCAAGCTGTGCAACAGCTAGGTGAAATGTGAGCCTGTGGTTTTCTCCCTAGGTGAAAAAAGGTGAAGCTGTGAGCCTTTGATTTCTTGGTTGCTTTGAATATACAGATAGAGGTGTATCATTCAGAGGTATAGTCAAGAGTTATCTTTGTGGTTGTAGAGATACGCAAGAATAGCGCAGAAAGTGTCCTGTGGCTTAAATTTGTAAGAGTCGTCTTTGGGGACTCTGGGCAGAGATTACTGATGAAGAGCAAGTGGGCATTCTAGTGCACTGCTGCTGCCTCCAAGAAGTTGGCTTGCGATTCATTTCTGACACCTATAGTGTTGCTTTACATTTTTCAGGGGTTTTCTGCTTCAGTGATGCAGCTGGAAAACAGAGTTTGTAATCAGTGAGTGCAACAGAGCTATTGCCTTTCTGCTTCTGAATAAAAAGGTCAGGAGTTGCTGAGTTCTTCATCCATTTGGTTGAGAAAGTAAATTTTCAGAGATGGCTGCAGAACGGTACTCGTGTCTCTGATAGACCCCTCTGCTTTTGAAATTTGTTGTTCTGCACAGTGACAAGCTGATTAAGAGCAATTTTCTAGAGAGGAAATAAAGCTACCTACAGTAGATGGAGAAGAGAAAAATATTAGGCTCTCGCGTGAACGTCCTTATATCAGTGGTTGTGCTCCAGTAATTAAATTCTGACAAACAGATGAACAAACAATCTCCAGGGGTAATGAGGCTCAGTCAATGAACCACAAGTGTTCACAAGTACTAACAATAACAGAAAATACAGTTGAAACCCCTGCGTATGTGTTACTCAAAAAGCAAGTTAAGAACTAATTAAAGGGATTTCTGTTTTCCTGTCCATGCTTTGCATTTAGAAATAGATTTAGAAAGTATATTCTCCACATTCCAGTATTCCAGGTTTCTTAGATATAAGCATGAGAGTGGGTTTTAAACTTCTTTATTTTAAAAAGGAAATTTAATAAATTCAGTGCCCCCCTTGACCAAAAGCTAACACCAGCATTATGGGCTTCTTTTCAACAAACTTGAAAACCTGTAACCAGGAAAGTGAAATCCTTCAAATGCAATGTGGTCATCCTTTGGTTAGGGTGCATGAAATGCAGACTCACGAAAATGTGGTCGTAGAAACTGAATACAGTTCCTTCCAACCCGCTTGGTGATAGCATATTTCACGGGCCAAAATGTAAGTATCTTTTCTGCTCTTCAGGAAAAATTGTAACATATGCCGTCACCTTAACTGTGCAATAAAGTAACTCAAATTGGTTAAGTCTGTATAAAAGTGCTTTGTGTCATGTGATATAAATATCTAGATTTTTTTAATGTCCTTTTTCTCATCACCTATGACAGAGGCCTGTCCTCGCCACTGTCAGAATTGATTTTTTCTCTTTGAAGCATTGTTTCTTAGTTCTTCAGTATATTTTTTCCAGCAAAAAAAGATTGGCAAAATGACTATTTCATATGACAAGTACAGATGGGAAGTTGACAGTAAATAGAATATCAGCTTTCCCTTTTGCTGCTGCTGTTGGGCTGAGAGAGTTAATCCCATCAATAATGACAGTCACGTTAGTTTTATTGATATTTTGTAATCTGTCTTTCCTTTCTCTCCCTGGTTCACTGCAATATGCTCTTGGTTAGTGACCTGCCACACGCGACTTGGTATCTAATTGCTGCATGTGTTACTTTTTTTCATTCAAAATTGTGCTTTTAGGGATCAGGTGAAGTACCTTGATGAACACTGTCAACTGGTTAGATATAAATTATTTTTTCCCCTCTCTCCCTCAATGGATCCCATATTTAAACTGTAGTCATCAGGGTACTCTTTCGCTGCTGTAAGTGATGGAGATCACCAGTGGCTGATGCTTTCAACTGCTCCAGAGCAATGGACAGAGGACCTTTTGGAGAGATTTGGTAATGCATCCATAGCTGCATAGAAGTCATGGTGGTTTGGAGTGGACCAGCTGATCGTGTAGTACCAGGTCCATGGTAACCCTCTATCCGCGACAAGGAATCTGTTCCCCGTTTATGGAGCCTATAGCTATAATGTGCATTTTTTTTTAATTCCTGTTTATGGCAGAGCCACCCATAACGAGTACCAAGGTCTTGAGCACAGTAAGGGAAAGTCCTAATGACTCAAAAAAACAAGAGCTGAACTGAAGTTGATTTGCAAAATGTTGAATGTGGTTCTGACATCCTACTCCAGAAAAAGATTTCTATCTGGGGTTTAGTTTCATACTTGTTCTCTCTCTGTAAACAGGAAGAGTAACTTGAAAGCGAAGGGAGGCTGCATGAAGGTTAGTCTCCGCGCACAGTGGCACGTGGAACTTGTACTGTACAGCAAAACGGGGTAGAGGGGGGTTTTGATCGTTTTTTTTTCTTTTGTTTGTTTGTTTGCATTTTTTTTAAATCTATATCTGTGCCAAAATGAAATGTCTGACTTCCTTGGGTAGAAGACAGAAAAGTTTCTATCAGTCCTCTTGAAGATGCAGCCACACTGTCCTTAACACCGTGGGAGCTTTTGTATATTTTCCTTGATTGGGATGGCGCTGTCTGTGGCAGAAACAAGGGGCTGAGGGACAGTATGATCAAGACATTGATGTTTCCTCTAATGGCATGCAAAGACGGGCAACAGAATAGAAAAGAAAATTTAAGAGTTTCCTTCTCAAATGAGACTTTTTTTCCTACTCTCTATATTAGGTATTTTTTATATAGAAGGGGAAGAAAAAAAAACAGACTAATTTTTATAGCTAATCCATTTACATATTTAATTTTTACTATTTATGTAATACTTGCTGATGAGATGGCCTGGTATACTGATGTGGCCACTGATGATGATGTATTTTACATCTAGAATACAGTGCTATCCCTAATCTTAGGTTTAAATCCTATGTCTCCATCATGGGATATGAATACAGCAAAAGGACAAAGAGACTGAACTGGTAAGGCACAGAGATTTCAGAATTGCAGAACACATTTAAGAATCTAGTGTTCATTGATCCAGTCACTTAAAATTTCATTTTACCTTGAGGCTTTCTGCAGCGTGGAACATTGCCATAAAATGAATTTTTATATATAACTGGTAATAATGGCCTAAAATCTGGCAAATTTAATTAGTGCATTTTAATAAAATCTTACATTTTAAAAGAGTGAACTTGAGTAACTTGTAAACTTGGCAGTAGATAACTTTGGAATAAACTATTGTGGTGGGTTGACCCTGGCTGGATGCCAGGTGCCCACCAAAGCCGCTCTGTCACTCCCCTCCTCAGCTGGACAGGAGAGAAAATATAACAAAGGCTCGTGGGTCGAGATAAGGACAGGGAGATCACTCAGCAATTAGCGTCACGGGCAAAACAGACTCGATTTGGGGAAAAAATTAATTTAATTTATTACTAGTCAAATCAGAGTAGGATAATGAGAAATAAACCCAAATCTTAAAAAAACCACCTTCCCCCCACCCCTCCCTTCTTCCTGGGCTCAGCTTTACTCCCAAATTCTCTACCTCCTCCCCCCGAGCAGCACAGGGGGACGGGGAATGGGGGTTGCGGTCAGTTCATCACACGTTGTTTCTGCCACTCCTTCCTCCTCAGGGGGAGGACTCCTCACACTCTTGCCCTGCTCCAGCGTGGTGTCCCTCCCACGGGAGACAGTCCTCCACGAACTTCTCCAACGTGAGTCCTTCCCACAGGCTGCAGTTCTTCATGAACAGATCCAGCGTGGGTTCCTCCCACGGGGTGCAGTCCTTCAGGAACAGACTGCTCCAGCGTGGGTCCCTTCCACGGGGTCACAAGCCCTGCCAGCAAACCTGCTCCAGCCTGGGCTCCTCTCTCCACGGGCCACAGGTCCTGCCAGGAGCCTGCTCCAGCGCGGGCTTCCCACGGGGTCACAGCCTCCTTCGGGCATCCCCCTGCTCTGGTGTGGGGTCCTCCACGGGCTGCAGGTGGATATCTGCTCCACCGTGGACCTCCATGGGCTGCAGGGGGACAGCCTGCCTCACCATGGTCTTCCCCACGGGCTGCAGGGGAATCTCTGCTCCGCGCCTGGAGCACCTCCTGCCCCTCCTTCTTCACTGACCTTCGTGTCTGCGGAGTTGTTTCTCTCACATCTTCTCACTCCTCTCTCCGGCTGCAACTGCTACTCCCCGTTACTTCTTTTCCCTTTCTTAAATGCTATCCCAGAGGCGCTACCACCATCGCTGACTGGCTCGGCCTTGCCAGCGGCGGGTCCGTCTTGGAGCCGGCTGGCACTGGCTCCATCGGACATAGGGGAAGCTTCTGGCAGCTTCTCACAGAAGCCACCCCTGTAGCCCCCTGCTACCAAAACCTTGCCATGCAAGCCGAATACAACTATAGTAAGTATAGTTGCATGAAGGTCATAATTCAGCCATATAAAAATTGTTCTTTATTAGTTTTAATAATACTAGTTGCTGTTGCTGTTGTGGTGGTGTTCACACAAGAATCTCAAACCCTTCATTAAATGTTAAGTAAGCCGCAAAAATTCCCTTATGCAGTTCTGTAGTCATTTTTCACATTATTCTGTTGTGGCATAGGGAAATGAAGTAATTTTCCTTCTACAAGAGGCAGAAATAGAACCAAGATTCCCCCAACCAGCAACCCCTTTACTTGACTCTCTTTGTGTTCATCCGTTAAAACACAATCGCTTATTGTCTTTGTACATTCTAAATGTTTTAAGTTTCTTCTGAACTGTTTGCTGTCTAGTGATTATATTATCTGGTGCATAGTATAGTTATGAGTGAGTATTTCATGGTCTGTAGAGTTGTTCTTCCCCTTTTATTTATTTATATTTCCTTTTTACTTTGCCCCCTTTTCTGCCTCTTCTCCCCCCAGAAGAAGTTTCTAAGCATAAATAAGGTCTATGTGTTTTGTCCCCTTGACCTATGTACAAAGATGCTGTGGAATCAGTATTTTAATTTTGCAGAATTAATTCAAAAATAAGTATTTTCATTACTTCTTTCTCCTATGAAGGAAATCCCCTAACCTTATACCTTTTTATCTTCCCTTGGAGAAAGCGGCTCCAACATCTTACTATCTGAAGTCTGTATACTAATGCTAAATATACAATTTTTGACAGCTAGAGGAAAATTGCATCTGTAACTGAGAGGTTATTTATGTACAAACAGGCGCCTCCGTCCTACCCGTCTGTGCATGCAGGCGCGTGGGCACGCACTCTTTTTACCCTCCCATCCTCCCACTGCATTCTTCCCTTGAAGAGCTCTCTATATCTGAGAAATTAAGCCTCAGTACATATCCAGCTCCAGCCAATCCCGTTATCATTAAACTCTTGTTGTGGGATGCCTAAACGAACTAACTTGTGTATAGCGTGCTGTTTTCCCAGCGTTAAGCACCCCCATTTGTGTGGTTTTTTTCTGTTGTGGAGCCATAGCCAAGAAAGGCAAACTTCCCTCCCACAGCACAAGAACAAAGCATTGTTTCCTTTTTGCCTGAAATTATTTTTCTTGAGATAGTCCTACAGGGACCAAAGCCATTTTGCCGTTACCCCTTAGTGCTACTTTATGTGGGATTTATAATGAAATTGCTTTGACAATTTGGATAATGACGGAGCAATGCAATAATTGATGAAACATTTTGGGGTAGAACAATTTCCTTTGGGAGACATGAACTTTTGTATTAAAATTGTAGTCCTAACGTAATACACTGGAACTTTAAATAATAATAATTAAAAAAATAAAATAAAATAGTCTTTGACTGCATTACTTAGTGTCTCTCACTGATTTTAGTTTCTGATATTTCTTAAAGCAAGATTGAAAAGGGCTCTGGATCAGTAAAACCCACATAGCTAAAGGATTCTATCTCTGCTAATCGAATAATCAAGGAATTACCTTGTTTCTTAGTTCTGAGATGGATATTAATAACATGAGTAATAGTTTTCTGTAATTTTCACTAAGCCAAGTAAATGAGCTCGGTGAGACAGCTTTACGTTATGCTAACAGAGGAGGAGAGTTTTATTGTGTTTTTTAATAATTTCCCTCAAATTCTTAGTTTAAAACTTATTCTCTAATATAGTAATATGTTTTACAACATCTATATATTTTTTTATTGTCCATCTAATGCTTTTTTATTTAAAGATCTCAGAACATTTAACTTCAGTTAGTCTATTAATGAGTAGTCTCGCAGAGCACTTAATGTAGATCAGAGAATTACATTTACTACTTCTGGAATATGGTTTTGTTCATTTGTAGATTCAAAGGACCTAATGAAAGTAGGTTGTCCTTCATATCTCCAATTTGCAAACAGGAAAAGTGAAATTCAGAGAGCTCGAGTGCCTCAGCCAAGACCGTTAAAGCAAGCCAGGAACCTGATCCATATACGCTATATACATTAAACCCTCTCTGAGTACTCAGGTTTGTTTAGCAGAACAGTCAATCTCTTTCAATTACAAACATAGGACTATTTGCATGGATGGATTTTTGTCGTGCTAATTTCTAACACTTAAATTCTTTCAGGTAAAGCGGTCAGATCAATTGCTAACAAAAACTACTCTTCTTTTGAGAAAAATTTTTACAGCTGAGCTGTGAATTCCTGGAAAGGGAAACTGAATCCTTGAAAGCACAGCTCCACAGGCCCGGAGAACTCCTCGAGAGCACTGCATCGGGTAGATTTATCTACTAATCAGAGTAGTTTTGCCATGAATGCTTTAAGAAACCTGAACTTCAGCTGTAGCTCTGACACTTGTAAAAGAGATGTTGAGTTAAAACATGTGACATTACACCAAACAGATATGTTAAAAATCGTACTTAAAGGTTAATATAATAAAAGTGTAGTTCATGTGAGAGTGATAGAAATATTGATCATAAAAATAAGTAGTGGCCCAGAAATTCAACTGAAAAGAGGGGAAAAAAACTAGTTGATATATGAAGAATTTGAGTTGTGACACTAAGATCAATGGCTGTATTTTCACCCAGTGAAGCATGAGAGCTTCAGATAAGGGCAGTTAGTCAGTGAAATACTGACTGACATACCCTTTTACTGTTGGCATTTGGTCTCCAATATTGATCTCGCCTGTCACTGCCAACAAAGTATACTGAGGCTATATTTATGTTCAGATAATGTTGTGTTCAGTGTTTTATGAATGATTTCTAAAAGCTCAAGGTGTATAAGGAGTTAATTCTAGCATCCACCCTCATTTATTTGATTGCATCTTTTATATAGCTACAAGCCATTATAATCTTCTGCCAATCAGTCAGAAAACAGATAACATGCTATAATCTGCACAGATTCTTTAAATCTGAAGATTTCCCATTCCTCTGCTGAGAAAGTGTACTGTAAACAACAATTATATAGCACAGTCATTCTTTGACTGTCAACGGTGGGAACACTGTTCCTGAGTATACAGGAGGTAGCAACTAGACTGGTTAAAGAATAGATCTTTAGGAGGAGGGCCATTATTTCTTCTGTCAGTTTGGTGGAGCTGGAAGAGTTAAATTCAGAGCTTTTGGAAATAGTAGTGATATTACAGCAAAACATGTTTACTGAGAGACATACATCAAAAAGTTTTGACGTTTTATTTTCCTTTACCTTTTTCTGCTGGGTCCAGCTGAAAATCATGGGTGAACAGGATTTTTGGTTCTGCTCTTCTAAAATTAACAGTTTGAGCTTGAGTCAGAAAGGCTGAGAGAATTATATGCTTGGTTGCCAAGTGTGATGGCTTTCCGCTTTGCTTCAGCCACCTTGGTCAGACCAAGGGTCAAGCTCTTGCTGCATTGCAATCAGGAGCTTTTGCATGTTATGAGTTAGCCATTGGCTGCGTCAAAGAGACAGAAGGATTTCTCTAAAGAAGAGTAGCTCAATCCAAATCAAAATATTTTTCTGCCTTTCTCAGAGCATCATCTACAGAGTTGTAATTTCTGGTTCGTTTTTCTCATGTTTGGTCATACCTACAGGATCCCCTGTGGTTATTGTAGCCAGCAGACCCAACGTGTTTTTTTGTTGTAGCCTGACAAACCTTGAACTTCAAGGGAAGAAGAGACAAGGAAAGAAAGTAGAGCCCAAGCAACAGGTTCCCTGACTGCTGTGAGGGTCTGGTGTGCCCTGCTCTAAGGTAGACTGGGGTGGATGAGGTGGCTCTATCTATGCAGTGACTACTTATTTCTGGAGAAATAGTTAGTTAGATAAAGTTGAGTTTTGTCGTTTACCCAAGACAGCTCATGTCAATCTTAGCCTTTGACCTCTCATTCAAGTTCATTTGCTTTCTTATAGCCAAATAACTCTCCAGGGTAATCCTAGCCAGCAGAAGAAACATCACAAGAATGAGTAATGAACTTAGAGGCTGGAGACATGGGAGCAATGTCAGGAGCAAACTGGAAAATTGCATCAGGTTTTAAGAAGAATGAGTGGTTATCATAACAGTAATTTAAGAACATAACAGTCAAGACAAAGTATTTGCATGCAAAATTCTACAGCAGAAGTAAATAATACTGGAAAATCACTTAATCCTACTCTGCTGCATCCCATACTAGTAATGAAGCAGTGATTAAACCACTGCGAACTGCCAGCCAGCTAGTTTCACTTGTTTCTCCACAGCCAGTTAGAAAGAACCCGTAATTCGAAAATAGAGATTTGATATTGTTTCTACCTGTCTTTGCTTCAGATTTTGCTTTCTGCACCCCATAAAATTCTGTGCTGAATACCAGATAGTCCTATCACTGGTGGTGAATTTTATGATGAGGGTGTCTGCCCACTAAGCTGCATGCAAAGACTAGCTGGTTTTTGAGTTATGACTGGATGTTTCTCTGATGGGATATTTGAAGTTATGACAGTACTTCATCTTCTTTAAAACTCTAGGGTTATACTGTATATGGCAATTCTAGAGATGCTGAAGTGCTAAAAGCTTAGCAATCTTTTTTTTTTTTTAAAGTAATGAACATTTTGTTTAAGCAGAGTGAGGAGCCACAGTTGAGATACAGATGTGCAGTATTACTGGGCTTCTCAGATTGGATTGTAGTGGTGCTTGTCTTAATATGGATTTTCCTAGGGTTACTGAGGACCACCTCTGAGGTAGTGTGACCACCTTTTAGCTCAAAGATGATGAATGAATATGGTCATGAAATGTAATACAGCGTGTTGTAGAGAAGAAGCATTCCTGGGCATTGGATGAAACCAGCTGATGTTCTTTTTGCATTCTCACCTCAGGGATAAGGATAAGAAGGTTAAAATTGGGAATTATGGTGCATTACTCATTCAGGCTTTTACAGTTACAAATGAATATGGGGTTAGAAGGCATGTCTTCTGGACCATCAGAAGCAATTCTTAGCACTTTGAGATTTCACCTTTTCCTGAAATGAGGAAATCATTTATGCATATTACCAGTTGCTTCCTAAAAGACAAGGTATTTTTCTGCAATGAGCTTGAAAAATGAGACCTTTTCAAACTTTTTGTTTCAGTGAATCAGCTTTGATTTTAAATCATGGAATCGCTTAGATGTGGGTGAGCAAAACCAAACACCTGTGAAATACATCTGCTGATGGCAGCCAATAGACACATAGTAGGTTCAGTACTGAGCTAATGCCTCTCTGATATGAGCCCAAGTCAATCAGGATCTGCTGGTTGGCTGTTTAAAGCAAGCATTCCCAGAACTTTGAATCTGATATGCAAAAAATATGTTTTATTAGAATATATATTAAATGCCCTTTTTTTTTTTTTTTCCCCCTTCTTAAATGACATAAACAAACAAGATGGACTGGAAACCAAAATGGGGTATAAACCAAGTTCCACTTTTCATCGTAGTCTTGCGGGCTGAGTCCTTTCAGTCAACAGAGTAGCTCTCTGGATCGCTGGAAAATTTGCAGAATCCCTTTGGTTCTCAGTGTGTCTGTCCATCCATCGTGTCTGCAGCCTGCTCTTCCCAGTAGTCCTCTGCTGTCTCTCTTGTCCTTTGCTGTGACTATCATGCTCTTGCCACCACAGCTAGAAGCACCTCTCCCAAATGTGCTCTTTTTCGCCCAGGGAGCTCTGTTTCCCTGTTTATGGAAGCACAGGAGCAGCCTGAGAGCAGATATGTAGCCTCTTGCAGACATTAACCACTCTCATGTGCCAGGAATTGCTTCCTTGGCTCCGTGAACATGTCAGGGGTTCTTGCACCAGCCACAGTGCAACCCCCAGGTACTCTGTAGCCAGTGATCACCGTTTGACTTGACTCTTCTTTTTCTTTCTTCTTGGGTGAGATTTGGAGGGTTTGAAGCAGTCTGCAAAGCCTGTAAATCATCAGGAACCCCGTTACCACAGATGAAAAAGTTTTTTCAGGAAGCACTTTCTATTTTCAGAGACAGAAAAGGGGAACAAGGGGGTATTTATGGGGCTTCAGTGTATTTGTTGTTTTTCCAGTTAAGGGCCCTTTGCAAATGTTCTCTGCGACACTCTTTGGGGATCTGGTGCAGCAGGTGTGTCTTTGGACTTTGTTCCATTCTCCCTCAATCCATCTTTGTCATGATTTACAAAAAGAACAAAGGTGGTCAAGGGTGAATGAAACCAGACATCCAAAAAGAAAAAAAGATACAGCACACTTCGGTAGGATTTTACGACGATATGATCAAACAAGCTCATACACTACTACTGACATTAACGTGATGACAATTTAAGAGCATTAATGATCTGTATCAGCATCTTCATCAGCCTGCAGAAAAAAGGCAAAAGCAAATATTGACATAGCTTGTTACAGGCTGACTTCTTTTCCCATTTCACTTTATTTTGACATTCTATGTGTTCTGCCCACTATGACTGTTTGCCTTATCACCGTCATCTTACCAGCTCCACTTAACAGTTCTTCATTAAATGTTGCACTAAAAAGAATAACGCTGTTAAGTGTTTGGAGGGATTAAGGGTTGTTTTCAGTATCTAAGGTAGATCGAGCTTAGCACTGCAACCAAGTCCAGTGACTTTTTATTTCTCTGTTTTCTTTCTTTCTTTTTTTTTTATACCCCTCTGATATATTTTGATGACTGTAATTTTAGAGGGTGATTGTATTGTCATAATTTAGAACCTGGGTCCTGATGTAAATATGTATGCATACATACATCTGTAATATATGTGTTTGTGTATATATATACATTTATGCACGTACATAAACAGAAATACACAGAGTATTCCGTGTCTCCTCTTCTAAGTGGGATCTATGGATATATCCTTGAGTTCAGAACTCATAATTTCTATTCTCCTAGGCACTGTAAAATTCATTAAGCTAAGTAAAATGACAAATTACTTGCTGCTGTTGAAGGACATAGAAGCGTGCTTGTTTGATTTTTGGGCTCTTGTCTATGTTGCTTACCGAGCAATGTTGGCTTGTATTAGAAGGGTCGTGATTTCAAAAGGCTCTAATAAAGCTAGTCATATTATGTGTGCGTATTAGAGTGTAGCAAAAAGCCTTTGTTCATTTTGACTGCAATAGAGCTGACTTAATGCCCTGTTTTGCAGCTGTTCTCTAACTACCACTCACTCCAGTAGTTTTCCTTGCAAAGCCCAGTTTTGTCCATCCCGTGGGTTTGTTCAAGAGTGTTTGCAGTAATGTCTTTTGAGGTTTTGCTAGCCTGTGACATGCCTAATGAAACAACTGGGTATTTGCTAGTGTAGAAATCTGAGGAATATTTTCTGCACATCAATTTAAGAGAACAGCAGTAGTTTTACATCGGGGTTTGATAGGTTGGAGTATCTGTGCAAATCAGCCCTCAACATGTTTAGAGTGCCGAAGCATTCATGAGTTTACTCTTTGCATCTTGAGCTCCCTTGTTACAACTAAAGATATGTCAAATCATTTCTTTAAGGGTTTCGGAAATGAGACTTAAAGGGCTCGACTTCAAAAGAGCCTCTCATTTGATGGTTTGCATTTAGGCATCTAAATAAGCAACCTAGTATTGCAGATCATTTGGCATCCAGCAGACTCAATTGATCTTGTTGGGATTGTTTACGGTGAACACTTCTGATAACCTGACTGCATCTTTCAGATGGCTAATTGGGAGCTGAGCACGTTGGATCTAGCTTGGGCTGGGCGTGCTTATCACTGCTGAAAAACCATTCCAGGATCTCTTGTTTTCCAAATGCGGCTTGTTGGTACGCATGTCAGTGTGCCTGGCAGGCTTCTAGGCTTTGCTCGTCATCCTGTTCACCATCAGTCCGCTCAGCGGGTAGTCCTTGCTCAGTAGCTGATAGCAGAGGCTAAAGGTGAAAATATGCTTAGACCTTCTCCTCCTCCCTCCCCATATGCTAAGCGATGCTAAGTATAAGCAGCTGGCAAGGAATCTATCGTTTGTCCTGGGTTTGAAACCTATAAATAGCCAAATCATTAAAGGTGTCACTTACAATAAGCCTTTGTCCCAGAAGCTATTTATGGTGTGGACTTTGGCTCTGCACAGTTTTCTAGGATTGCCAGAAGCAATGTTAATCCACCTGTGGCAGTGAGGCTGGCAGAGCTGGTAGCAATTACCTCTTCTCCTTTGCATATTGCTCAATCTGGTCAAATCTTGAAACCTGTGGGGTTATTATAAATTCATCTGGGTGTAAAGGAAAGCAAAATTTAGCCTCATGTCTTTATCACCAAGTAGAAAAGAAAACAAAATGATCCAATAACTGGCAAAATTTTCATAAAAGTGTTTTAGGTAGGGAAGTAAAAATATTCCCCGAATCTTTACTGCTCTTCAAAGGAAAGGAAGGAAATGTGCTTTTTATTTTAAATATTTCATTGGGTTCCTGCTTACTGTCTGGGGAAGAGAGAATGCCACAGTTCAAAGCCAAATACATGCGCTTTAGATGAGTTGTAATGAAAAGATATAGGGACAGAGTGTTCGGTGGTTACAGGGCTATTAAGAGACTCAGCAGACCCAGATTAATTTCCCTCCTCTGCCACAGACCTACATTATTACCTTGGTCAGGTCACTCAGTCTGTAAAGGGAGAATTATGCTTGCCTGTCTCTGAGGGTAAGGTCAAGATAAATGAATCAAGCTTATGAGTCACCCGAATACTGCTCTAACGAAGGCCATTTAGTATGGATGTGTGCAAATGTTTCAGGGATGTAAGCACCAAGGGAAAAATAGTAACGTAAAAGAAAACTTAGGGCAAATATCTTTAAGAGTGAGCACTGCAGTTTTTTAGGGATGGTGTTTCAGTTCAGGCAGCCCCCATTTTGCACTAGGAGGATTATGGATTAGGTGCTGCTATTATTTCCCTAGTTTTCTTCTGTAATTCCAGTGTTAACTGCAGGCAACATGATTTGATTTCACATCGGGGAGGGTCTTTTCCATTAGCCAAAGCCAGTTAAATCATGAAGATTTTCTCTTTTAAAAGCACAGAAACAAATGTTACTCAAATCAATTATTACCGAAAAATGCTTTGCTAATCGAGTTAGGAGAGACTCTGCCCATTCCATTGTTTCGGTGGTTCATTGAATATGACAGACCAGTTTGACTGAAGTCAGTCAGTGTATATATATAAAAATATATATGTGTATGTGTGTGCATGTGTGTCTGCGTGTGCACCTGTGCATGTGTGTAGCACAGCTGATGCTCGCTGAAAGCTTCTGTGCGGTGAACCATGACATTAATAGTGAAATCAAGGTTTGCTAGCTGACAGACATCAATTTGCCAGAGGCTATCCCTCTTCTCCACCCTCCCTGGCACATTTGTGCGCTCACACACACGCACACGGACATATATAATCTTGTCTGCTGTTTTCTGGCAAATCCTATGGATACTTGGAATCTCTGTTCTCAAGAAATTTGCCAGCCAGCCTCTCATTCATAATGTCTTGTGTGCGTTCCTGCAGGCTGAAAAAAAATAAGTGAGAAGAATTACAGATGATTCAATTAAACCGATATTGTGCACAACAAAACTGAGAGCAAATGCAATTTGGGTCCTGTTCATGTGACTTAATTATCTCTTACCTCCCCACTCCACCCAATTTTTTAGAATTTAAAAACAATTATGATATAATTGCCAATCTGGAGATCCCTAGATATGCAGTAAATACCCTTTGTCTCATCGAATGCTCTTTTCCTCAATTCAGAAATGGGACCTTATTAAACATGCATGCACACACACACACACAAAATCACATAAAGTCATCAAATGACCTTCAGGAAATAAAATTCTGTAATGCTGTATACCCAGAAAAGACATACCCATGTATTAAGTGAGCGAATCAGCTAAAGTCATTGAAGATAATTAGCTGTGTGCATTTATAAGATGCACACACTTTCAACACTCGAGGCAAATCCCTAGAAGTCAATTGAGACCTTCTCTGATAGAGGCTTGGAGTTGCATCTGAAGACCAAACGTGCCTTTTTTGCTTGAATTAGTAACATGTTTCAAAATTTACTAACAGCTTTTTAATGTGTAATCAGCTTGACTTAATGGGGAAGAAAAAAATCGCAATCATTAAGAAGCCCATACTGAGTGTATATATTCACGCGGTGGGAAAGTGCCTTGCAGTATACAGTAGTTTGGAGTAAGTAGGATCCATTACCCATATCTGCTGAAGGGCTGTCAGATATGAAGTAAATTTAGAGACCTGCTTGTCCCTTTAGCTATTCATCACCGCTGAGTGGCTCTAGCGGCAGCCAGTGGTATTTTTAGAGAGGAGAATGATACGGAATTTCTCCATGTGCTGAACATTAGCTGATCCTATTACTCCGAGATACTCAGAAAGTCACAGCTGACACTTCAGGTTGGTGGCAAAGAGGAGCAATTGGCTTAGAAGGGAAAACACAGGGGAGACGTCTGAGGAGGGTACATTTGTGGGGACACTGCCAAGTTGGGACTGTCGTCAACCGTGGTCTTGTGTTACTTGGAGTCAGCAGCAAAATGCAAAGATAGTTTTTGAAATGTACATTTTCTCAGGATTCAGTGCAACATTGCGCAGGCGTGTTTTCACATAATATATGTAATAGTTTGAATAATAACAACTCTTTGTTAGCGCCGTAAAACATCTAGCAGTCGAAAAAAGGTTTGTCCTGAGCTTCGGGATAGTTTCAAAATAATGTGGGCAACTGACTATGAATAAGGTATTTTGCAAACAACCAAAGTCATCTGTGTTATTATTTATCATTATTTCATCAAAGAAAATCCATCTAGTTTAATGTTCATTTGAAATGCTTCTCTTTAAGACCTCCAAATCCTAATAATGCCTCGAACGCACTCCAGAATGTCAAAATAGTAAATTGTATGTAATTTTCTTTGACAGTAAGTGGATGAGTCCTTGCCAGAATTGTTCCTCTTTACACCCGGTGTGAAGTCATTGCTTTTTTCCCATCAAGTGATATTTGACTTTTTAAAACCCACTAACAAGAACACCGCTGACCTCGTAACAAATTCAGTCGGCACTGGATGGGGCTGGGTGAGCGGGGAGAAGCGGGCAGTGGGCAGTTGTCTTCTGCCCGTTCTGCTGCAGCCCCGGCTCCACGCCATTGAGAACCGAGGGTGGGCATGTGTGCTGAACATTTCAAAACCGGACGATTCTTTAAAGAATGTACTTTTTTTTAAATAGCTCTAGTACTGACCCCCAAGCACTACGATACTGAACTTCCAAAGCTTTGGGCTTACAATGAATAGCATTCATCTTCGCTTCTGGTTCTGATCTTGTAAAAGCTAACTCATGCATGCACAACATGATAGACCATGTTACGCCTCAGAGCCTTTTTCAGAGCTATCATCTAATACATTTTTTATAAGCCAGAGTGCATTCATAGAATTCTGCTTCAAAAGGCATTCTGCTTTAACGGCTGCACTGAAATGTCTAGTCTGGGTACTTGTGCTTTTTGGAACAAAAGGGTAATGAAAATGTTGAAATTTTTTATAGTAGTCTTTAAATTTCAGGGTTTTTTTTATTAAAGGTATGATGTTTAAAGGTGGAAGGATGTCTAGAGAAAAGCTGCTTTCTGCTGGTCCTAAATGAAAAGGGTCAGAATTTTGGCTGCCAAGAAGGCGTGTGCTCTTTGTGGAAGTGACTGTTTGTGTATATTTTATAACATATATACACGCATGCGTATGTGCATCTGCAGACAGGCTGATCTTAAACAAGTTAGATTAGGAAAAGTATTAGGAGCAGCTTTCTGTTGTCAGTCCTGAGTGTTAGCTCGGGTTAGCTGCTAACAACAGAAGTGAAAACCAGAAATGGTTCACGGATGTAATTTTGTAATATGCATCAAAGTACCCAAAAAAAAAAAAAAAACCCAAAAAATTTCAATTGAGAAAGGAATGTTTCAACATATATGTTTACCCTTATTGGATTCTTCAGTAGATGGACAGTTTCATACTCTCACTGAGAAATTAATTTTCTAAAGAAAGTTAGTAATCTGAAGTAAACAACAGTGCTCTTGAAGTTTTCTAGTGCTCTGCAGAGAGAAGTCCATTCATTTGGCTTGCTTTGACACATTTTGAAGATTATTTTCCTACTGATCAGAAATTTGATTTAGCAACTAGAGTGATTCTTGGGTTTGTCTGTAACTGGAAAGCTTGTTTGTCTTTAAAATGGGGAAGAAATTTGTCTGTAGCAGTAGAAAAATTGAGATTTTACATTATAATGCTTTCTTGGAGTCCCAAGATAAAAATTGTGTTGAAGTATTTTAGAAAATACTTTTTCTTTTTTAAAGATACTTCTGAAAGACTTCAAGATAAAAATCCTGTGAACTGTTTGCTGGGTATGAGTGACTCATTGTAAAAGCTGAGCTTGGCTGTGTTTGTACTTTCAAAATCCGCAAAGATGGAGAGTGTGTCAGAATCTGGGCCTTTGATTCACTTCTGTGTGAGAGATGTGGAGTGTCTTTTGCTTTGTCTTAAGAAAGAATAATTTGTCCTGACGCTATTGTCCTCAACTGAATTTGAAAAAATAGAGTTTATGTATTTCTGAGTCAAATTAGAGTCGAAGACAAGATAATTGAATTGTGTCTTTTGTGTGTGTGTGGGGGGGTATTTGGTGCAAAAATTGTTCAGATTTTTTTTTGTTAGATTTTTTTTTTAATGATCTAGAGCCTTGGTACAAGTTGCCACACTTTGCTTTGGCTTGGCATCTTCTGCCCTTGGTCTCATCATACAGCCATTTAGCCACCGTGCTTGTAGATTTAGTTTGATTCTAGCAGTGATTGCAAGCAGTCTAACCTTTTGTGCACGTATGTCTTTCCGTGGGACTTGAATATCATTTGCTTTGCAGAAAAGGCCCTGGGAGAGGGTCTAGCTGGACAGCAGGTTGCATAGGAGTCAGCATTGCACCCTTGCAGCCCAGGAGGGCAACTGCATACTGGGGTGTTCTAGCAAAAGGGTAGGGAACAGGCCATGAGAGGTGGTTATTTCTCCATTTGGTATCTGTGAGTCCACATCTAGGTACTGTGTCCAGTTTTGGGCTCCCCAGTACAAGACATTGGCATACTGGGAGGAGTTTGGTGGAGAGACACCAAGGTGATCAGGGGTCTGGAACACGTGATGTACAAGGAGGGGCTCAAAGAGCTGCTTTGTTACCCTGGAAGAGAAGGTGAAGGGGAAATCTTAAAGCTGTTTCAACTACTTATTGACAAGTTGCAAAGACAACAGAGTAAGGCTTTTTTTCCAGAGGTGCACAAAGTACATAGGACAGGAGGTAACAGGCACAAGTTGTTAGAATGGAAAGGCAAACGTCGATTAGATATAAAGAAAAAGATTTTCACCATGGTAGTGGTGGTCAAACACTGTAACAGGCACCCAGAGGGACTGCCCTTGGAGATATTGAAATATCAGTTCAGCCCTGAGCAACCTGATCTCGTTGGCCCTGCTCTGAGGGTGGCTTGGCCAGGTGACCTCAAGATGTCCCTTCCAACCAAAATTACTCTGTGAATCTATGCTGACACAGGCTCTCTCTGTTTAACAATGTAGTCATGAAATTTTAATGCTGACAAAGGGAGAGGTCAGTTCCTCCTGCTTTAAGAACCATTTGTGTGAAGTTAAACAACAAAAAAAATGCCCTTGTTTATCAGTTGTGAGTTTTGCACAACTTGTGACCAGAAGTGGGCAAGTTAGAACTTTTTATGTTAAGTTCTGCAGAAGCAGAAACTGCATGGCTATGTTTTTGCAATGATTGCAGTAGTAATTCATGGTTCTTGCAGCAAATAAGTATTTATAGTCACCTCCGTTGCACTCTGATTTTGTTGGAGAGTTGTTGGATATGGAAGAGAAAGAACTGGTTGGATCCTGTAAGGAATGGGATGAGCCAGTGGTGAAGTATGACTTCAGAATCAACTAAATGCCCACCTTTCTTTCTGCTTTTAAGACTGTCAGGACATCTAGGAGCAGATTTAACATAGCTAATTTTTTAAAGCTATAATTAGCATTAATTTCTATTGCAGTAGAATTCAGAGAGCTCAATCAAGGTCAGTTGCTAGGTGAACAAACATATAAGAGAGGCAGACTTTGCTTCACCCTCTCCAACAAAAACAATTAATTTAAATGTTAAGCTGCCTGCGCAACTCATGACAAGATCCACCCCACTTAATTGTAGCTGTCTTTAAGTGTTCATCCATCGTGGGCCTTTTACAGCCAATGGAAAAAGAGTGGGTCCTGCAGAAGGCTGCCTCAAATGTTTGAGATGCTACTACGATAACACATCTGAGAGTTATCCCAACAAAAGGACTTGTCAAAGACCAAATTTCTGGTACTGTACCAGGGCCTGGAATAAGACCTAGGTCTTCAGAGTCACGGTCCAGTGCCTCTGTTATTTTTATACTCTGTCTGCCATGATCCTGAAGATACCCCTCTACCCGAAACACAATGTGCTATTTCATGGAATGTTATTTGGTCTGTTTTCTCCAGAAAAGTGTGTTTTGCACACCTTTATCACTTCTGAAACAGATAGTCTGTCATTCTAGATATTTTCAAAAGCAGCCTACAGCAGCCTTGCTCAACATTTCTGCAATAATGATGCCAACCACTGGAATAATATAAACCACTTACTAATCAGTTTGCGAAGGCAGGACATCTGCTTTACACAATACAGAAGCAAATTAAGGAGGTTTTCACAGTAGTCTGAAATTGTGTGTTAGGGTTTAAAAAGAGAGAGAGAGAGAGAAAGAAACTAATGGTAAATAAATTGGACCATAGTGCTAGTTTTCATCCAGCTGTACGTGGCTCTAAAACAGCTATCTCAGAAAGGTACCTATTATTTATTAATTCAAGATGACTCCAGAAAGCAATTCCTCCATAAATTTCTTTCCAACAACTTTCTAATCTCTGTAAGTTGTTGGCAGAAGTTGTGCTGGGATAATATGTCCTCACACACAGTCTTCGCTATTGTACTTCCAAAAGGCACTTACCTGTAGACACTTGGCTTTTTAAAGCATGTGGGTTTGCATGCCGGCTTATCACGTGTTAGGTGCTGACTCTGAACTACTCAGTCCTACCCTGCATTGCAGAAGAAAGAGAGGGAGTCTGGGATTCATGGCATCCCAGATTTGATGGGTTTGGTTTGTATGACTTTATCAAGGTTCCTGTTCATACCTGCTTTTCCATCATCTTCCTGGTAGCAGCTCCAAAGCCAATTTTCACTGCTCACTTCTTATGGAGCCATAAGAAGCTCCATACATCATCTCCTGAGCTAAAATGTTTAATATTTTTCATGCATGGAAGGCTGTCAACTTGTGTTCTGAGATGTAATATCTGGGCAAGGGGGAGGCTAACTCAGCTACCTTTGGGGATTAAGTGTCAGAGCCGGGAGTAAGACAACTGGGCAAAATTCAGATATAGATTTGATTTAGGATAGGCATTGTGCTTCAGCTTGGAAGCAGATGTCTCTATTTAATTTCCTTTCTTGGATATATATTTCAATAGACAGCTATGTCTAGCAAGGTTTAGAATGAATCTGGACAGAAATCCTAAGATTAATTTTTATCACTGTCTGGTCCATGACAAGGATGCCAGTTTAACTTGTTCCTTATTTGCTCTGAAGCCTAGTGGGGTTGGATCTGAGGTTATGTTCCCAGCAGTTAGCCGCATCAATACTGTTTGGTTAAGCATACTCATTTAGAATTGGGAGAATATAAGTCTGAACTACATCTGATTGCTTGGAGAACCCAGTCATGGAATATACACACTACCATGCTTTGAATGTTTTAGATGGCACAACATACAACCAAAATCTGACGGTCCAGAGAAAATTAGTCCTTTTGGGAAATGCAGATGTTAAAGATCTGAACATGTGCAGCCTTTAACTAGGAGAGAAATACACTTTAAGTTCATCAATATTTCCTTTTTTCTTGGAGCGGGGAATGTACTCATTGGCAGAATTTCTGTAGGAATTGCTGTTTTTGCTAATGTTAAGAGTAACACTTCCCCACTTAAAAGAAAAGAGGAGAACTGAATCCAATTGTGGAATGTATGTACATTATTCCTTTTATTTTTTCCTGGATATGGAATTCCCACACTCCTCTCAGAGTTGGAAAGTTTACAAAATAAAGCAAAACATAATGCCATTACAAAAGATGTTTAAAGCTCTTCAGGAATTGTTTTTCATTTAAGTCGAAAGTAATGATGTGCAGGTTTTCTTTCATCTATTTATTTTTAAAGGTGATGAAATAGTTAGTACACAGTATTACACTTTTTTCCTTTCTAAATTAAGTGCTATGGATGCCCATCATCTTTCAACTGAAATGGCACAGCAAAGTAATAATGAAGCAAGACTCTACTACGATCTTTTTCTAAACCAAAAATGTGAGAAAGTACAGATTTTGGGGACCTACTCAGTGTTTCTCCAGCTGATCCTCTCATCAAGGATGACAGCAAAGACTGGTGGTCCTCTAAGAAACTGTGGTCTCCTCTGATGTCCATGGGTTTCATCTGTCTGCCCTGATAATAAGCTTGTCCGAGATCAGAGCTCTTAGTACTGCTGCACTGAAGCAAAAACGGGGGGTTTCCTCTCTCATTAATATAGCAGCTCACTTGAGTGCTTTGTTGTCTCATGATTATCTTAGCATTCGCTGAAAGTGTGGATTCAATGAATCTATTCCGACTTGTTACTAATATGAAATATTGCTGGTCCTCACAATACGGGCTACAACAGCCTTAGGACCTGCTGCATAATTTAGGCTAATGATTCTTTTTATTTCATTTTGTGCAGCCCTCCCTTTCTGCCTGGAAGCAGAGATACTGCAACACTGCTAGAGCATCTCTAAGAATCACCATTGCTCCAGATACTCGTAGCACCCCCGTTTTGTGAACTCTTAGGCGCACATTAAAAGATCAATACTTGTTTTTGGACTAGAGGTTCAGAGGGAGCCCCTGGAATAATATTTTTGCAGTAATTCAGGATTGAACTCGCTGCGGTTGGCATATACTAAGATATTCTAAGGATGGCAGCAATTTGTGCCTTGTGCAGAATGTTTCTCAAACGTCAAAATGTCTTTCCCTCAGCAATTTAAAGGTTGCTGTTGGCTGTGACTGCAGGGGAAAAGACATTACTGTTTCTGTGAAGAAGTTAGTTGTAAACAGTAAAAGAGCTTCAGTAATTTCTCTAAGGGGAGGCACCAAGCCTGATAAAAATATTGACTGAGCTTATGCATAGCTTTTCTGCGCCTTGTTGGTTATAAATAAAATCAAGTTACCCAGATTACATTTCAAAATAGAAGAGAGGTGACCTGAAAAATTTATAAAGGTGTGAGATAATTAAGAATGATAATTTTCAGTTAACATTTGAATGATATGGCTCCATTATAAACCATTTAACACAAGACGCAAATGAATGCATCTGAAAAGGGAACGTTATATTGTGGGTTTACTGTAATCGAGCGCAATACGTATTCGAAGGAGTTATTAGTAGGGAAATGAAGGTTGAAGGCTAAACATGACTTTTCTGCTGAAAAAACAGAAAATGTTTTAATCAAGTAGTGAAAACAGGCCCCTAAACAAATAGGACTTACAGGAACATTGGGGTACTCTTTGAGGGCACGTGAGGCCACAAGATCTTGAATAGTCAGGGGATTATAAGGCAATGAGAAGAGCCCCTCAAATTGTCTTTGTGCTATTGATGTTTGCTGTAGAAAGTCTCAGTTCATTCCAGATCTGATATCCACAACACTCTGAGAGCAGCAAATTTGCTCCCTCATCAAGAAGTTTTGATGAAAAGGTGCCTTAAAAGCCACCAGCACCCATAGAAGGGGAAAGAGGCACCACTGCCTCTCGTGTGGCCAACGAGAGGCCAACACCGGCCCCTCGGGTCGGCTTTTCCAAGGGTGGGTATGCCCTGTGTCTTGTCTGCTGAGAACAAATTAGCTGTGTTTGGGGGACAGAAATGGCACCGACTGCATGTAGAGCTGCTGAGCTGGAAAAACCCAAACCCAAAACCCCACAACCGCTGAAATCAAAAGGAGCAGCGAGGTCAGGGGCACCTGGCAGAGCAGCAGGCCGGAGCAATGGGTGATAGGAAATTCATTAATTAACTTGACAAGTGCTGTTCAAAGACAGAAACGGCAGTGCATCTCGTCCCAGGTGAAGCTGGAAGATAAATATTGCCTTGTGATAAGTAAGTGAGGCTGTGTGAAGGCTTCTGCTGGCAGATCTAGCGACAGTGCTTCAAATATAAACATTTGTGGGGATACCTTTAAATGCTGATGCCCTCCTCCTCTCTGGGAAAACACTGAAAATAGCATTTTCTAGCCCAGAGCCACTGAGCAGAAGTGAGCAGTTGCAATCTGTTGACATTGTATGTTAAAAGCCACAATCTGTATCTGGCAGACGAGTAGAGATTTTGAAGTTGGAGATCGTTGAACTAGCTGAGGTAAATAGACAGGAATGGGTGGTTTGGTCTTTAATTAGTATTCAATTTTAGTATCATTTAATTGATTTTTGAAGTATTTTTGAATCTTCCAAATAATTTGTAATGGTCTTTCAGAGCTTTAGATATAGCGCATCATATTTTCAATTAAAAAATCATTATTTAATTAATGTGGCTCAGTCAAGTCCTGATAAATACGGGCACCATCAGAGCTATTTTTGTTTCTTGATTCATTTCTCCAACAGGACTGAGGAAACACCGCCTTGAACCGTGTCTCTAATGGTGAACTCATTTCCTGTTGAATAAAAACACTGAAGAATAGCTTTATTTGCATGTATTCTACTAAGGATTCCACCACGTAATACAGAGATTAATAATTTCACTATATTTCTCCCCCCTCCAAACACCTGACTTGACTTTACTATGCCACACACTCTGCAGTAGAAAGCCAAACATGGAACAGAAACAGTAGCTAACATGTAAAAAGAAGATTAAGAAAAGAAAAAGAAGAATATTTTTAGCTCGGTTTCAGCTGTACTGTTGTCGTACCCCAAAACCAACCTCTGTTTCTAAATGATTTGTATGCTGTTTGGCTATTAGCATTGCTGCCATTCAAAGCTCTCTCCTTTTTCTTCTCTCCCCTCTCCCCGAGTATTTCATTTTTATACCTGTCATGAAATGGTTGGGGTCAAAAGTCAGCACGGAGTGCATCATTTGTACATTGTGTCTCTTTTCCTCATGTGCCTCTGCTGCCAGAGAAATTGAACTTTCGTCCATTAAAAATCCATTTATTGTGTCTTGACTTCACTAAACTAAAGAACAGGACATTTCATCAAACAGTACAGTTTAAAATCAAATTAAATTGTACTAGTGCCCAGAAAATGTGACAGGATAAAGACCCTAGTCATTTAAAAAATCTTTTTAAAGACCTCCCTGATTGCACTTATTGATACTTCCACATGTCCACTTGTCAGTGATGCAAGGGCTTGGCATGCGACACCTAAAAGGACCCTTTTGGGTTTGTTTTTTTTTCCTTCTTTCCACAAAACAGGTGGTGAGGACTTCTTCCAAATTTGTGCTCCCTCAGATTTGACACCTGCAAGCTGAGTCTGGGTGTAATTGGTTCCCAGTTGTGGTGTCCTTCCCTGTCCTTCCAGGTGAACTTTTATGTTGGACATCACTGCTCCAGGGTGCTGGTAGTACAGGACTGCCATCTACAGTGATCACTTGCGTTGAAGGGTGTAGCATGTGTTTAAGTAACTCGGTAGCAAACCCCATGAAAGTCAGGGGAAGCATGCTTGTCCGGTAAACTTGCCTGATGGCCTTTTGACTTGGTTAAGCATATTCCCCCCAAAAATGGGTTTTGCATCATATGTTCTTCTGTTGGCAACCTGGTCCCTTTATTGCCATATGTAACCACAACATGTGGAGGAGAGCATCGTTAGATATGTTTCTTATCCTAGTTACAGTTTCCATAATGTTGATGTGCCACTGGAGTCAGAGAAGCTGGAGTTTCACAGATGGATTACAGAATTAAATTGTGCAACTTGCAGGGCTACATATGTGCAGAGTTTCTGGAAGTCCAGAAATGAAACCGAGGGCTGAGAAAACACTCTTCTTCCAGACCCAATTGCACGGGCAACAGCTGGAATTTGCACGGCTCCTTATTCAATTAATATTCGGAAGCCACTATTGCATTTTCCCAAGAGCAAAGAGACCATAAAAGCAAGCTGCTACATCTAACTACGCTATTTGTCCTCCCCCGTACGCAGTGTTGGGTTGTTTGATTGGTTGTTGATGGTGTTTTGCTTCTTTTTTTAACCTCTTCTAAATATGTGTTACATTTGGCAAAGAGGCAACTAGGAACCAAGAAGAGAACAGCAAAGTGGTGTTTCAGAAGCCAAGAGAGAAGCATGTTTAAAGTGAATTGCACCAGTTTGTTGTTCATATGGGAGATGCTTGTATTGGTTTTTGCTTGACTTGCTTCCGTGCATAGTAAACTGCTGAGATGCTCGTTTATAATTTGGATCTTAGTAAGGTATGGTTTGTGTTTATGGTCTAACCAACAACAAGGGGAAGGTTTACTACAGTGATAAATGTTTATTTGGATATCATGCTAACAAAGTTTCTAAAATGTATGTAACAGATTAAATGCAAATATGTTATCACTGCCTTTCATTTTTGAAAAATTAGGTATATCCTTTCACTTTTGGAGTGTACTGTATGTTCTAAGTGGAACCAGATTACAAAATGATATTTGGAAAACACTTTTTATAAACCTTTCTTTTCTTTATATATGCATAAGAGGTGTCCATTTTGTTTGTGTGCAGAAGGAATATAGCCAGTATGATGGTTTTCCTGGCTCCCAAGCTGCTCAAATAGAAGATCAGGCCAGGGAATGTATTTTCTTATGGTGCTGTTTCTGGACTGAAGCATGGGCTGGCCCATGAATTGCATGTAGTACACACGCTCCAGAAGAGTCAATTCTCTGGCAGCTTGCTTTTTGTCCTGCTCAACGCCAGCCCTGGAGAAAGAGGTGAAAGAGAGTTACTAAATTGCATAGGTTGTTACTTACTGGCTTCAAGGAATGGTTTCAGTCTAGAAATCATTTACCATTTCTTGTGAAGTATTGACAAGTGACCATAAGCTAAAAGGAGATTGTGGAAGTCAAGTTTTTAGTTTGCAATCAAAATGAGAGGCTTTAGGGATCTGGATTCCTTCTTTTTCTGACCCACCAATTTCAGGGCAGTGAGAGCAGGAAGCACTACGATATTTTTTCATATACTTGGTTTTGTAGTACGTCAGCTCAAATATAAGCTTTTAATCATTCATTCCAACATAGGCTGAGGAGACGCAGATCAATGGTCTTGACTTCAGTGTTTGGCTTTTTGATTTCAGGATTTCCATGTGCATCGGTTGCATCATTTTAATAGGAAACTACTTCATTTTTTGGTACCTCATCATAGTTTAAATGATTGATTTTGGTTTAATTTGTACCCTTTTTCCTATTTTGACAAATTACAATTATAGTGTACAGCTTTACCATTGTCTCATAAATGATATAACAACTACTTGTGAATGCCCATAAGTTTTTATTGTTGTGTGTGCATGTTAATAACAACATTGCGGAATGGCACAGAGAAGTTTCTAGCAGAATAATGACTGCATTTCCTCTAGTAAAATATAATACCATAGTACAATCCCTGTATAATAAATCCATAGAACCTCTTATCTATCTGTATTGTGGTAATGATTCAAGTACAGAGCTTCTAAACAGGTGTATGTTACATCTGTGATATGGATAGATAGTTTGAGAAACAGAAGGGTTATGATTCATCCAAAGTCTGAGAAAATTATTACCGTCCCCAGAAATTCCAGCTCTTGCTTCCCGTGATTGAATGGGTATCATGGGCTCCCTGATCACTGGGCAAATTCCACTATGCATGTACTGAGTGAGCAGTCGTCGCAGAGTTGAAATGTGAAGTGCTGGAGGTTCGAAATATTTGGGGGGATGGAGGGAACATTCTCTGCACCACCTTTTCTGGGTTGTACAGTCAGGCTTCACTTATGCGTAATGGTACCTCTAGGGAATAAATTATATTACAAAGAAAAATTTATATCAAGCCCTATTGAAAAAAATATCCATTTCCTCTAAGGAAATATACATAGAATAGAATAGAATAGACTATTTCAGTTGATAGGGACCTACAATGATCATCTAGTCCAACTGCCTGACC
This sequence comes from Gymnogyps californianus, assembly GCF_018139145.2. Classification (NCBI taxonomy): domain Eukaryota; kingdom Metazoa; phylum Chordata; class Aves; order Accipitriformes; family Cathartidae; genus Gymnogyps; species Gymnogyps californianus. Next base: position 212,593,275 of record NC_059471.1, on the reverse strand, counting down.
ACTTCAGGGCTAACCAAAAGTTAAAGCACGTTGTTAAGGGCATTGTCCAAATGCCTCTTAAACACTGACAGGCTTAGGGCATCGACCGCCTCTCTAGGAAGCCTGTTCCAGTGTTTGACCACCCTCTCAGTAAAGAAATGCTTCCTAATGTCCGGTCTAAACCTCCCCTGAACGATCCCCACATGTCCTATCACTGGATCCCAGGGAGAAGAGATCAGCACCTCCCTCTCCGCTTCCCATCCTCAGGAAGCTGTAGAGAGCGATGAGGTCGCCCCCCAGTCTTCTTTTCTCCAAACTAGACAAGCTCAAAGTCCTTAGCCGCTCTTCACAGGACGTTCCTTCCAGCCCTGTCACCAGCTTTGTTGCCCGCCTCTGGATGCATTCAAGGACCTTCACATCCTTCTTAAATTGTGGGTCCCAGAACTGCACACAGTACTCAAGGTGAGGCTGCTTGATTTCCTAAAGCGTTTCTTCTAGTTCCAGCAAATTTTCTTCTGGCTGCTGATGTCTAGATCATAGAGTAATTTAAGTTTGGACCTCTGGGATCATCTGCTCCAACCCCTAACTCCGAAGCAGATCCGATGAGGTCAGGTTACTCAGGGGCTTGTCATGCCCTTGCACACAAAAATTCTAAGAGTGAAACACCAGATTAATTATTTTAATTCCCTCTTCTTAGTAATATGTTGTTGTCATACTTTGCTTTTTCGTTTTAGTTTGAGAGGATATTAACACATGTCTGAATGGGATTAAACATGTATAAGCCTTGTGGTGACTGGTGATTTAGGAAACAGTTGTTTTCTTCAGCTAGAAGGTTTTACTCCTGTGAAATGCTCCTAGTATTTTTTGAAAGCTTAGTCAAAAGCTTAGAGCTAAAATCAGGGAACGATATATGTTTTACTAAAAATTTATCAAGCGTTGATTTCAGTCATTTTTTAGAATAACACAAAAACCTCAATGATACAGCTTACCAGGAGTGAAATAACCAGTTCAGGCACTTAATGTGTTTAAATTTGCCACTTATTTTGCTGTGGGATGGCAGGAATGTGGGACAAATGGAAAGCCTTGAGTCTGAACCAAACCTGATTCAGGAGATGGGCGAGATGGCAAGGCAGGAGTAAGACGTGGCAGGCTTTGCAAACTCTGCGTGGGGAACCAGGCACAGCTCCTGTCTCTTTCCTTCTCCCTTCCCTAGACAGCCAGCGCTGTGATAATGCAACCTGGAACAGCAAAGGCATGGGTGATTGCACCCTGCCTCTCACCCCAGGACCTTTTTTCTTCTCTGGCCTGTTGCAGGTAGAGGAGAGTTCAGTATCCGTGTGGTTTTTCTCTCCCAGGAAATCTCAGCAGTCAGGGAAACAATCTTAGCGCTTTTAACACTAATGAAAGTTGAAGGCAGTAAACAAAATCATGGACTAAATCATCCAGTGCTGACATGTCTTTTGGACAGCAAAGAGCCTTTCATTCGAAGACGTGAAATAACATTTCCGTCGTGTTTTTGCTAGTCTGATAATTAGAAGTGATTTAGGATAGCAGTGAAGGTGCCTCTAATGGGCACCTTGTGGGTGTTAATAAAAGGAAGAATATATTAAATGTAGTGATTTGTGATTGGGCTGATGGGGTTAATATTTTCTTAGAATATAGCTGGCAGTTTTTCTTCCAAGTAACAGTGTAATGTAATTATAAGTACCTTAGTAGATGGACTCAGTTGCTCCTATCATGAAAATTAATTTCAGGATCATGCTGAGGCTTTCTTTCCTTTCTTCTTTATTTTCTACACTGTGCAAGAGGGAGCAGACACATACAAATGAAATTACATTTGAACAGACCTACCCATGGAGGCCTGTCTGATTCCTATGAACGACTTAAATTGAAATCTATGGGAAAGGAGTGCATTTCTTGCTACATTCCTTCACGTTTCCTGTACCTCTAAAACTCCCAGCTTTCTCGCATGCTCTTTTAAAGCACTTGACAAAGCTGGACGGATATCTCCAATTTATAGGAGGGAAAAGTGAGATATGCTGAGTTTTCCCAAAATGTTTCCCAGAAGTAACTGAGCTATGATTACAGCTTTTCCAATAAGTTTTGCCAAGCTTTCTAATCAAGCTTCTTCAGCACAGGTAAATGTTCTTGCTGTAGCATTTTTAAACATTCAAATAATAACTATTATTATTATTATTATTATTAAGCTTTCATATTCTCCATTTTTTAATGCATGGCAAAATACAAAATCCTGGAAGTTATAGTCTCAGGATATATGTTTCTAGATTTTTGTGATAAGTGAAAGTCTAATATACAGAACGATTGCAAAGGCTTTCAAAGAATAAAATCGACAAAAATCTGACATGAAAAATCTATGTTTAGTGATATTTTGAGCTCTCGCCAGCAACTTTAGCCTTGAAGAACTTAATGGAATTAAATCAAATAGGACTCTCAGAAATTGCTCTGAAAACACACACAAATTTAGAGAGATATCAGCAACATGAAAGTGTTGAATTGCTGCTCTGTGGTTTGAAACCTTAATTACCAATACTCATTAGCAGATATACATCTGACCTATACTGATTTAAAGCAGCTAAAAATAAGTCCTAAACCCATGAAGGAAGAGGAATGTATAACAGAACAAAGTAGTGAGTCTTGATCTGTTTGAAAGCAGTTTGTTGCATGCTTTTAAACCCAAAGCAGACACACCCAGGATTAGGGTTTGTAGGTGTGAAATTGGGTCCTGATTTGAGCTGATGATGTAAATCCGTATTTGGGTAGAATTTCAGTGGAAGGTTTTGTACCAGTTGTATAGACCTTGCAAGCTCAGAGGATTGACTGTTGTATGTGTCTGTGCTTCCTCACTTGCTTAGTATTAATATTCCTCACTGCTCTTAACACAGGCTATAAAGTGTTAATGAAAGAAAAAAAAAGGCTGGAAATTCCTTTCCAGAGAATCCTTTGCATGGTGAGGGAGGGAGAAACACAAATGTACTTGCAAGTCCAAGCAGAACTATGCTGCAGTTCATCACTCCCTTTCCTTCGGTTTTCTGGAGAGGTACTTAATGGTGTTTGAATATGGCTGTATAGTGCCATTAATGTAACAATTTTCATTCGTACAGTGCAACACCAGAAAGATAATCTCTGTGTTAAGTACTTTTCCTTTATAATCCCTGGAGAGTCAGAACTCTAAAAGCAAATATTGTATTTACTGTAGACTATAAAAGGGAAGAAATGAGGCTAAAATGCAAAGCAACAAAGATAAAATAGAGTTCCTTTTGGATGTCTGCAGCGGTACTATGAATATATACATACATATTGTTATGCTTTTTATATTATCTCTAATTTGAAATAAACAACATGATTACAGATGAGATCAATCACGGCTTCAGTATTTCTGGCCAAAGCAAGAAAAGACTTGATGTGCTCGCTAACCACGTAATTGAAGCAGAGATTGTTTCACTGTTGGTGATTTGTTTAAGGATTTTAATTTACAGTAATGGGTATTCTTTGTTGCATTGTAACCTGGCTCCCCATGTCTGCCTTTGGAAAATGGTCACTGCTTGTATATACCACTGGAATGATGTTGCGAGGCACTAAACACCAAAATGGAGCAGCTGAATGCTGCCTGACATCTCTTTTCCAGAATATAACAGAGTGGGAAAATTGATGCCTAGCTGTCCTTACTTTGATTTGCACAGGAGCTCTGGTGGGAGCTCAGCCACTGTTGGGGACTGGGGGAAATGGAAGTGGAGTGTCTTTCAGCATTCATCAAGTGAGCAGATAACCAGTGCACCCCAGAGGACAGCTCTGCCTTGGCTACTGGAAGGACTGAAGGATAAGATGACTTTTTCCTGCATCTGACTTTTGTGTTTCTTGTTACAAAGTTAAGCAGAGGAGCAACAGGCAGTGGTAGCTGGAGAATATCAAAGGTGCTTGAAAGCAATTTGACCAAAACAGTAAAGGGAAAAAGAGATCAACAGTGTACAGCACATTTATTTTTGTGGAATAGTTATTCAGACTGGAAGAGAGCTGTTGGGAATCCAGACAAGTTCAAAAATGATAAAACGTGATGCTAGGAGCCCTATGTTCAGACGCTTTGAAGTTGCTGTCACTTGCTCTGCTTTTGGAATACTGTCCAGGAATGAAGCAGTAATGAGGGCCAGCTACCATGGTTGCCTTCCTTGTTTTTATATATTTGGTGTACTTTTGGTGGAATCATGAGTTTGGTGAAGAGCAAATAAGCTAAATGTAAATAAAAGGTGTGTTAAGGACAACTGAAAAGAGGAGTGGTAGGAAAAAAACTGTGAATACAAAGGGAAGTAGAGGAATAGGGGGTAGTGTAAAGAAGAAAATGGGGTCAAGCTTATAGAAGGTTACTTGAATGTCCAGAAAAACGGGTTTGGTTGCCTGCTCCAGATGGACAAATGATGCCTTTCCCTTGAATTCCCTCTAGGGACACCATGCATGCTTTCAGTGCACATCTAAGGATCTCGATGGACTCTCTCTTCGGGGTGCCTGGAAGCCTTGGCCATATGTCAGGATCCTCTTTCTTGTGGGCAGCTCAGTCGATATTGAGAGTAAAAGTCTGTTTTTCAGTGAAAGCTAATGGCATTGTTCCTTTAATCCAAAATCGGAGATTTTGTGCCTGAATTCAGGAACTTCTACAATCAACAGGATTTTGTTCTTTTTTTCAGGAGGCTGTTACTTAGACTGCCACTGCTAAAAACCCATGCTTAGTTTGCTCGTTGATAGTTCAACAGTAATTGTATTTACGGTTCATTTTGTTTGGATGCTGGTGACTCTAATCTTTCCGTAGTGTCAGTGGTGCAATTCAGCTCTGATGTACGGGTTCACCGTCCTGCTAACTGGAAAATCCCATTGCAGACATGATTTCTGTCATCTGTACAAGAGTTATGAGAAAGTATGTTGTGGATGTGCTGTGGAAAAAGAGTGGGTTGTATGAGATAGGAACACAGGTTATAACCAAATCATCAATCTTGTCCACTCTGTAACTGTAGTTTAAATGTGAATCTATATACATGAAATTTAATCAAATGGTGTTACTCTAATTGCTAGAGGAACTGAGGTATTGGTTATAGAAAGCAATGCCAAGGTGCTGTGCAATACTGCCGGGAAGTATAATAAATGACACAGAAAGCTGAAACGGTCAGGGAAATCCAAGTAGCTGCAGTGTTACATACTTACATTTAATTTTTCAATGAGACACTTGGAATGACATCTTTTCTTTTACAAATGCCAAGGAGAAGGCTTTTTGTAGAAAGGATTGCAGAACCACACAAGTCTTCCATTTCACAGGACTTTGCACCAAGTAGGAATATTAGTAGGCTACTCAGAGGGAAGTAGGGCAGATGAATTAAATGTTCATTTTGTTTTTGTTGAGCCTCAGCAACTGAACTTTAATGCTTTTTAATTACATTCCTTACCTGGCTGGTGAGAGGGACTGTATTAAACCACAAATACCTTAACATCTGGGGCTCATTTGTTCCAAAATGAACACCATCTCCTTTAATTCCCTATTTGTCTCTCTCTGCTCTTACAATATTTGCCTTGTACTAATTCCCCTTGCTAATTGCAATCCATCCAGCGCTGTATATGAAAAAGCCATTTTAGTTGCATGATTTAATGCTTTTAAGTCATCTTGGCTTTGCTGACTCATTGGTCAACCTTGAAAAATCGTAACAGTGCAAACATTGCAATGCCATCAGAGGACTAGCAGGTTGCGCAGGGGACTCTGTTACTGAGTAGTGTCATTTTTTTTCTGAGTTGAAAGTGCTATTGTGTTTAAGGCCATGAGATTTAGAATTAGGAGTAATTAAAAACCAAGGCTGCTGCCTTTATATTTTTTTAAATATGAAGGGCCCCAGGAGCATCTGTAGTCATTAGAAAATCCTATTCTTGTGCTAAGCTTGTCCTTATAAGCAGTTCTGCTGTTGGCTTTCCTGAATGTAAAGCAGGATCTTGTTCAGAGTAGATGCTGAGAGGGGGGAAAATATCGTAAAGGCAGGGGAGAAGAAAAGTGTGTGTGTGTTTGGGGGGCAGGTATTTAGTGGTTGCATGGTTGCTTTGTAATGTGTCCTTAGCAACTGGCTTTCTACTCTAATGGGAAAAATAGATGGTGGGAAAGCATTCAAGGAAAGTGGGTCACATTTGATCCATGACCTAAAAGGAAAAGTGGGGGGAGGGAATAATCAGCTCAGATCATTAATGAGGTGAAAATTTATCCTTATAAGGCTCATTCATCAAACTCGGCAAAACTGCTATTCCAGTGCCTTGGTTATGTGATAGAAAACGCAGCTCCTGCTCTCTCAAAACACTACAATTGCTCCATGGCTTTTTATTAAAAAAAAAAAAAAAAAAGAAAAAAGTTGTTTGTTTTAAACACTCTCAAGCAACACAATGATTAGACATGACAGTTTGGCTGTGGGGCCTTCCTTTCAGTTCAGGAAAATATAGAACATAGCTGAGCTGTCCTTTCCTGGTAAAAATGAGGTCATTTGTAAAGCTTTGTGTACATTTCTGCAGCACTCGTAGAACAGAGCTAGCAAAACAGTTCTGCTGAAGTGTCAATCCTACCTCCACCAATATTCCTATTTTTAAGAAATGCAGACCCATTGACCATGTAAGATGAGAAATCACAAGCTGTGATTTAGACTAAATGACTCCTCGAGGATGTATAGTTTTGATTTAACTGTCAGGGGCACGTATGCTGCAGTCGTAAGTGCGCTGCCGTTGCTGACTCTGAGCTTCTTACAGCTCCGTATGGCTAAGGGAAAGCTTCTTGTAATTTGTTTCCTTTTCCGTGTGAGCTGTGTACGGATATAAGCAAAATAAGCAAAAGTATGCTGTCAGGCTTGATTTTTCTCTTTGTTACATACACAAATGTATTGTACACATTATATTTGTTAATCCCTGTTCATAAAAATGCCTTAGGCAATTAAAATTTATTAAATAATAATTTATTTTATGTAGAAGCTAATACTAATTTTCATACCCAACTATTTTTCTTCTACCAATCAAATGTTATATAGCTGCTAATATTTCAAGGTAGTTTTAATTAGCATCTCAGCCTAATGCAACTCTGTCTGAGAATGCATCATCGAATGAAATAAGAAAGGATAGCAAAGGATGTACTGGATAAGTGACTGGAAAATATGTAGTAATGCAAGATGTGAGCTGATGCATCAGAGTTGCATTCTCTTCTACCTTGAAACTTCAGAGAATATGTTCCCATTCTGTCCAGGAAACTCTTGATGTTAACCCCCAGATTCTCTGACCCTTTTTAGTAAAGCATTAACTGTTTCAGTCAACTGTGTTGACATTCAGTCCAATCACGGACAGATGGAAGCACAGAGAAGTAAAGAAGCATTCAAGGTCTTGGGCTCCTTAATGAAGATACTTGGTAGAAAACAGTAGATTAAAAATTCCTGACTTTGTAGGCTAAGTGAACTCAGACCTGCTGTGTCCCCTTCTCCCCTTTTTTTCTCAACCACCTATTAAAATACTCTGAGAGTGCATTGGGCTTCATAACACAGGAAAATAGTAGGAAAACATCTGGGCTTACTAATAAAATTAGGTCTGCTACCTAAAAAGCAGCCAGCATTGTTTGGGGCCTCAGAGATGCTCTTGCAATGCAAATAGTAATAGTGGCTTTGGAAAGTACTTTACTTCTGCTGTATTGCATAATTTTCAAATACTGCTTTTAAAAGACAAATTAGAATTGCATCAAGCTAAAAGAAAAAGTATATCATGAAAGGGTTTTTTTTTTCTTTAATAACATAATAGTTCAACATTTATATAGTACTTTCCTCTGAGTGTTTCAGAGTTCTTCATTGGGATGGGAACATAATGCACCAATTCAAAGGTGAGGGAGATAAGCACAGCAAAGGGAAGAGGAAGAGACTTATGAAAAAGTGTGGCTGAGAAATTACTTTCTTTGTTGCGTAGTCCTCTGCTCTTTACTATTAGAAACACTTCCTAGTTTTGTTATTCTATCAGATTTCGTCTTCTCTGAAGAATGATTATAGCAAGAAAACTGATGTGCCTTAAAATAATCTGTAAGTAATACACCTCTCAATGAATTTGAAATTGCTCGAATAAAGCTCCACGTTTGGTGTTCGTTGCTGACCTGCTGCCCAGCTGGTTGCTGTCCGTTGTGAGTGATTGCGTGGGCAGCGCGAGGTACAGATATCCTTCCCTGTGTTAAACCAAAATGAGCACAAGTCCACAGTTCTCCAGTGGTGGCAGTCAGAATGAAAATTTAGGCTTCACATTTTTTCTCCGTATCTCTTCTTACAGTGACAAGCCCAGCAGGTTCAGCCTTCAAATCATTAAAATAAATGTTTATATTATTAAAATCCCATATTTGATGCTTGGATTCCCCTCTGTTTCCTCTATCAAGCAATTGAGGCGGGTGAGCTTCAAGTCTGTATTCTCCCATCAGCAGCATCCAGGTTCCTCCACCTGCCCTGGGGCAGGTTTCTTCCCTTTTTCCATCTGCTGAGCGAAGGTGCCAATGACCGTACAGAGAGGGGTTATATGGAAAAACAGTTGGAAGAGTGCTAGAGATCTCAGGGAACCACATGGTGTTACCAATCCTCCAGCTCTCCAAAGACTTGTCATCACAAATAAGAGTTTTCCACTTCAAGGGGGGAGGAGGGAAAGAGAAAAAAGAAGGAAAGAAATTAACCCTGTGGTGTGATGACAGAGATTTCTATAAATTACACTGTGTTTCACACTGCTGCTGACAGCCAGCCAGACCTGAGCTGGCCAAGTTTCCGCAGGTCGAGTACGTTACAGGGAGCTTAAAAATACATCCACAAGTCTTTAACTGCCTTGTCTGTTGCACGAAGCTATTGAAGTTAAAAGGCTTTGTACATCATGGGATGGTTAAAAGGGTGTGGATGGTATTCCTGTTTTTTCCCATCTCCTCCTTCCCCATTTCTTCTGGACAAGTGCCAGCAAGTCCCCAAGACCTGGGTTCATTTCACTTGTGAATAAAACCTCCAGAGCAAATAATAACCCACTAGGATAAGCTTTTGTCCAAAATGTACAGTTAAGAAGTTATCTCATCCTTTTAAATTTCTTCTGCTGCAAATATTTACCGTGACCTTAAAAACATGGTTTTCGGCAACTTTTCAAGACGTGTTTTCCTGTTGATTTGGCAAACAAGTTCCGAATGGCAGTGCTCTGCTGTTTTCCCAATGTTGCATTTGCGTAAAGCGCCCTGGAAACTCGCAACTAGAAGATGGAGGTCTATCTTTGAAGTCAGAAGCATCCCCATAAATGACTGCCATATGACTTGGGAAGTGTGTGTGTTAGGGTGTGATTTTTGTCTGGATTTTTCATGGCATGTTTATTAGGAAAATTTAAACCAGTTTTTCTGAGGTTTTTCTGTTTCTTTGAATGATGCCTTTAAAGGGGGAGTTACTCCTTTCCTAATTATGTGTAGTTGTTTATTTTGTTGTGAGCCTCAAAAGAACAGCATAACCAGTGGAGCAAAATAACTTATTTACAATAACAGGGTAAACATAAGAAACTAAATAGAATCTTGTACTATAATGAGAGTTTTACTTTAAAGACTCAGATTTGTTGTTGACTACTTGTGTGCCAGTGCTACTTAGCCTTTTATATAACTGCTCTCTCTTCAGGTGTAAAAGTATAACTGTTGGTTACCCAAAATACGAAGAAAAATGAATCCTTCTTTGAAGAGCTTAGAACACACATTGCAATGGGATTTAGAGGTTTCAACAAGTGCAAAATGGAGACAATGTGGCCCGTGCCGCCGTGCGTACAGGGCAATACTTTCCATCTAGCATGTGTTTTTTTCGTTAAAAATTGCTTAGTATTCTGGCTTCACAGCCAGTTTCTCTTCTGTAATCTACGTATCGTGGTTGCATGTGTTGATAGTGGTACATCTGGTGGGACCTGGATCTGCCACCATTTGACGCTAGCAGTAGCGTGTAAGACTTGTCTAGCTGAAGTTGAAGACAAGCTCCAGCTTAACCCATTGTCTTCCATGAAGCTGATAGGAGTACTTGTGCTGTAACATAGAATCAACTACCAGTAATATTAGGTTTTGGGGATTTTCCCCCTCCCCCCAAAAGCACTAGAGTGAATTATAAGCATGTTGAAAGTCACTGGGGAAAATCACTTTCTAACTATTGACATTTTAGTAGCAATCTAATGAGGTACTTAGATTTTTCTAGTATGCTATATTGAAGAGTAGTTAGAAAAGATTCAGAAAAGGGAAACTTTTGGATTTTTTTTAAGCTTCCCTGTAATACAACTTGAAAAAAAAACCTCTATTGATTTTGTTGTTGTTCAGCAATTTGATCAGAGCTGAGGTCTGCTCTACAGAAAGACTGGGCACTTTTCCAACTCCCTTTTCTGCCCAGACTGGACAAAGATGACTCCTCTCTGAAGAACTGGGAAGCATTTCCCAGGCAACATTCTTGTTTTCCTATACTAAACAGGCAGAATTTAGAAGAGGTAGGAGGAACAGAGGTGTTCTGCAGAGAGGAGGGGAAAAAGAGCAAAAAACCTCTGCCCCAACCCCATACCCCTGCTATATTTTCTATTTAAATGGCAAAGTCAGCTTGTCTCCTGCCCTGCATGCAGATGTTCAGTTGAGCTACAGTTTCATAAGATTTTTCATCCCAGTAACATTTGAGAGCTTTCCCACAATTCCCAAAGTTTTGCCTGCCCACATACTTTACCCACAAGCCTTGGGAGGGATAAAGATTTTCTACTTTGTTTGCTTGTATGTTTAAGATTTCACCCTCCTCTGCTGCTAAACCAAGCCTGATCCTGATTTTCAGTTTCATTATTTTATCTGTAGCTTCTCTAACACTTGGCTAATACCAGAACCCTGTTTTCCAAGACATTGTACAGGAGGATTGACTCTGAAAGAGTTAGAAAGGCAGGCAAGGAACTAAAATTCCCAAGGCCAAATACTGCGGTGACAAGAGATGGGAACAACCTCTAGCACCTCTTAGTTCTCCAGCCAAAAGCAATACCACCTAATGAATAGGCACTGAATATCTTAGCGCATTTTATTCACCTGCAAAAATTGCCCTGTAGTCCTCTGGGGTGGGATTGCCCTGCTCCTGCCCTACTCCTTCTGGCTTCTGATAGATTGCCAAAATGAAACCTCAAGTACTGGAATAGCCAAACTCCTTTCCCTTCCCCTGGCTGCCGGTGGAAGACCACCCTGCCCAAATGAAATGCTTGATTCATTGAAATGAAACATGATGGTCTGCATTTTCCTCTGTGCTGCAGAAATCAGCTTTGTCACCTCTTTGACCTCCAGTTCACCAAAACCTTTCCATGTGTGGAAAGTAAGAAGTTGGCTACGGTCCTTCACAGATGACTGGCAGCTTCTCCATGCTTTCTGCAGGCTTGGTTAGTGCAGAAGCAGGTCAAGACCACACCACGCTGTAGTCTGAAGTGCTCACGGTTGTCGCCACAGCAGTATCATGTTAAACCCATCATGTACCAAGATGTGGTGGACTGGCCACCCTAATCTGAGCACATATGATACCCGAGAGCTCTCACAGTGTGTGCTGTGTTTGTGTATATGCTATTAGAGTTTCCACTGCGGTCTGCATCTTTCTAACAGTTCACTGCAGCTGTATTTGCACATTATAAAATAGCATGCTTTAAAGTGCCTTGTGAAGCAGATCCTTCCAGCCTCACGTTGTAAGGAAACAAGAGTCGCACCATGCAAAAGTGTGTCTGCGCGTGTCAGCAAAGTGCTTTTTCAGCATGATAGCTGAGTGCAAAAATTTCAAGAGGAATCAGGCAATTAAATTTCGAACCCACATCTCTTCTGTTTGTTAGGAATTCATCATTTCACATAGATGCAACATTTCGTTGTGTCTCATACCTTCTATATACACAATTTCATTTTAATTTTTTAATATTGTCTTTCCCTGTTGTTGGGATTTTTTTTCTTTCTTTTTCTGGACAGGTTATACATATGCTAATAGAAATATGCCTATTATTTGAAGCACAGTTCTGCTTGTCAATGAAGCTTCATTAACACCGTTATCACTGCCTGACATTTATCTTATAATTTTCCAGAGTTGACTGTTACATCTCCATGGAAACCCAAATTGCAATTGAAACAAGTGAGATAATAAAGGCATCCACGGAGGATTGACAGTATGCAAGCCCACAGTGTTTGTAGGCTACATTTGTTTATAGTTCCTTAGATAAATCCATTGCAGTGGAGATTTTTATTACCTGTCTCCTATCTTTCTATGACTGCTGCTTATTGCAAGGTTTAGAACAACACTTTTTTTATTTTGCTTTTTAATTAGAGCAATAAATTTTATTGGACTCAACAAGGGAGGCATTGACGCTGTAAATTCTAGAGTGATTTTCCTGGGATGAAATATGAAGTTTTTTATATATGATTTTGGCACTATGTAGACTGATGCATTCTTAGGTTGGTTTGGGGTTTTTTTTTGAAGCAACCAAAACTTACGATCACGGACTCTTTTGATTTGCGGACTCTTTCAGTATGCAAGAAGGATCTTTTTTTTCTATACCTAAGGACTTGAGCTCTCTAAGTTCGTGACTCTAAATCAATTTAGATGGTGCCTCAAAGCATAGAGTCATGAAACTGGAGTGGGTCCAGAGTGAATTAATCTGAAATTAATTTGATTTTGAAAGGCTCCATCTGGCTGTGTTTGGAAAAGGCATTTAGACAGATATATAAACAAATGATCATCTGTATTCTATATGCCAGATGTGGTGTCAAAAAAATGAAGAAATGGTTTAAAAAAAAAAATCAGCTGAGGGGGATTTTGCTATAACGATGCTCAACTTGTTAAAATTACAATTGCATCACACTTTAGACAATAATATTTTCTTATATTCAGATTTGTAAAAGGGGGGAGCATGGGTGAGCTTGATAGGATATTTTGTTTTAAGTAAGAAAATCGAATGTCACAGCTTGCTTTAATTGTCTATTTAAGATCTCACATAAATAAGCGCAGCTAACCAAAATTGGCTGTGCCCTTAATACGAGCAGTTCTGTGCTCTTCCATTCCCTTTTTAAGGAAGCTGTTTAGGTAAAGCAGCCATGTCAGGCACGAGCTGTTGGCCTCCCTCTCTTTGGACATATGCTTTTGGGCCCTATGAAAATAACTCCCTGCGCTTTGTGGAGCTCAGCTGGGAGCAGGTCCGAGTGTGTTTGTACGCACGTGGGTGCCAGTCTTGAAATATGTTGGACTGTAAACTACTTCTTGCAATAATCGATTGACTTTAGCACACAGAAACAGCTGTGTTTCAAAAGAAATGTTTCGAGGACACCTTTCCCATGCTCTCCATCCCCCCAACCCCAACTCCAGGACACAGTTGGCCATAAACTAGATAAGTCCTTGCAAACCTCATAAGAACTTGCAGATAACTGCCAGCCTGGACATAAAACTTGCTGAAATAGTCACGTCATTAATTATCAAGTAAAAAAAAATTTTTTTGAAGACTTCATTACTGCCTTTGAAGTTTTTTGGGGGGCAAAGGAAGAAGGGAATTGAGTAACAACTTTGTAAATTTGGAGCAGTAAGTGTTTGGAATGTGGAGAGAGAGACTGAGGTTGTTGACAAGAAAACAGATGGTCCTACGTGTCCTGAATTTTAAAAGCCTGGTACTGTTCTAATTCAGTTGTTGACATGTCACAAATATATAAGCATTTGGGTGTAATCAAAGACTTTTTTTTTTTTTTTAAAGTAATGCCGATAAACGTTTCCTGCCACACAGAAAGAAGTATGCTTCATTGCAAATATGTGTAATCAATACAGCAAGGCATTAATAATCCACACCGTTAATACTGAGTAGTCAGCTACTTCAGACTCAACTTCATGTGAAAAATTATATCAATCGGTGCTCCAAAACTAGAATCTAATTGTGCAAGCACATGAACGCTCTCTCATGTTACTGTCCAGCTTACAGTAATGCAGAGAGAAGCTCTTTGCAATTTGAGTCCCTTTTAGACATAGCACAGATATTTACGCAAAAGGACAGCCTCTGCCCCGAAGAGATTACAAAGGAAAAAGTTGGTGAGGAGCACAGCAAGAGTGGAACAGTAAGTTGCAGTCGTTGCTCGTGAGCCTCATAGATGTGGTGATCTGCCAGGGTTCTGTTCCTGCCATAAGGGAGATTAGTTTAGAGACAGAAAAATTATAAATTAGAAGTCTTTGTTAATGCTAAGCTCTCTAGGTCAAAACCAGATGTGCAGATGCCTATCTGGGAGTTGGCCAACAGAAAACAGATATTTAAAATTCATTACTTAGGTATTTATCAGACATGTCTTAACTCTTGTGGTACTTTTCTCCTGCTGCGTAGAGTTAGAAATGCACCTACCTAACACCTGATGAAGACAGACCCAATCTTGTCTGAGGGTTTAAAGTACAGAACAAATTCTGCCCAGAAAGCAACAATGACTTAATGGGAGGTTGCCTAAGCTGAGCTTTATGTTGCAGAACATTATTGCTTGGTGGACCTCATCTAGCCTTGAACTAATTAGTTCCCAAAGCCTACAGGAGACCCTGGAAGAACAAGGCTGGGGGTTAATACATAGCCTCTTAGTTTAGATCTCCAAGCACTTATTTTAGTAATTCTTATCACGTATCCCTAGAAATTTGTGATCCTCATCCATACGTGAACAAGAGGGGAAACAAATTCAAGATAGTAAGGGTTGGCATGGGGTGGATTTGGCTTTCTTCAACCATTAAAGGGCAGACGTTTGTCACTAGCTGTTGAGCTTCTACTAGTTTCAGTTTAGTAAAATCTATAGGCCAGTGTAGACAACTCTTTAAAGATACTTAAAATAGGCCATTATAAGTTTTATCAGCATAAACAAAAAGATGCTACCAAGTTCAGACCTGTAGAGATTGTGTGTTTAATTGTTTGCTTCCACTATTGGATGAACTAGCAATGATATTTAGGTGGTTTCCAAAATAGAGGACTTTAAAAAAGCCAAACCTCTTCCTGTCCCTGTTTGTCTTCACTTCTGCACTCAATCATTCTCTTGTTTACATGTATTTTAACTTGTATGAGTTACTCCACTAGTGTCTCTATACAGCACATACACATCATTAAGCACTACTGTGTGTTCTAAAAAATAATGTGCTTGATAAAAAATAGGTCCGTACACCAGCAGTAAGAGCTGAGACAGTCTGAGACACATTGGACGTCTCTATTTTTAAAAGATGTATTTGAGTGTAAGGTTTTTTTGAAGGTGTGATGTAGCAGACGTACAAAGCTTTTGCAAAGTTACTGTTGCTTGACTCTACAGTTCTAGGAAGCATTACCAAAAGCAGGACACTAAAATAACATCATGTGGTAGTTTTAAACGTGTATACAAGAGGTATCCAGGGTTTAGGTTGAAACCCCAGCCTTAAATCACACTGGTTTGTAATGGAGGTGGTGCAGCAACGCAGGCTGAGCACCTGAAGAGCCACCAGCCTCTAGAGGTGAATGTTTAGCAATGAGCACGGGAGAGGTTGCAGCCAGGTCGGGACAGACCCTCTCTCATTTGCTTTGGTGAACAGAACTCCGAGGGCTAATTTTAGGAAGTCGAGAAGCCTTAGCACAAAGGAGTGTGTGCTCCAATGTGCACCACGAGCTGAAAAGGTAATTGCATTTTAACGTAGCTCTTATTATGATTTCCTTTTGTATCCTTGATTTGTTCCTGTGATACTAATGAGGAATCTGCACCTATACCTCAAAAAAATAATGTGGTTTATCTCAGGTGTGCTCAGCTCTCTTCTGACGTTTCTCTAGTATGGTTTTTTTTCAGTACTTTTCCCAATTCATATTGCCCTTAGTGTCATGCAGTCTGACCTGCCTGCTTGAAAGGCAACTTCCCTCTGCTGCTCCTTCTCCCACATTTATTCCCCATCACAACATTTTTCAAGGTAGGAAATTATTTTTTCCCCAGACTTTCAAATCTTTTTTCCTCTGTGACAGGATGCTACCTCCTTTCCTTACCTAAAATTTGCATTTAAGGCGTTAAAGTGATCACATGTACTAAATTTGGAATTAATCAGGAAACAAGTATCCCCTATAGTAACAATGGTTTGCCACGGTTTGTATGATCTAATATACGGAGAGAGTTAGCAAAGCTGAGCTACAGCTAATCACCGATTTCACCAGAAAAATGACTGTGAATTTTAAATTATCAGGGCAGTAAAAAGGACTCCATTGTCTTAAGAAACATTATGCTTTTACAGATAATTTCTGCCAGCGTGGAGGCAACACAAGAAAAAAATCTTTGCATTTACCATTCAGTGCTTACACAAGCACTTGAGTATTATTAGCTACTGCGAAGAATAAAATCTGAGCATTGGATGTCAGGTATTAAAAGCCATCAGAATTGTTCCTGTAGTTAATGTGCATGTGTGAGTGCAAGTGCGGTTGCTCTCTGCTGGATGGATGAAGAATTGCTCAGCTCTTTGTTAAAGGCTTTATGGGTCTGTAAAATGGAGTAAGGGAGAACGTTTTGTGAGCTCAGAGTTTCGGTATCCCTCCTGCGATTGCAGTTGGCCTTCAAGTGTAGCAGAATGGCAGCTTTGCAAGTCTTAGAGCTACTCAGTTGTCAGCCCCGCCGATGGGTGCAGGGAAGCCTGGAGAACATTATTTTGTAGACATTAGTGCCTGCATAGGACCAAACGTCCTGCCGTGTGCTGCTTTGTTCATTGGGCGTGATGTCAGGTTCCTTTAGCAACTGCTGTTACGGATATGTGTTACTTAATAATAATTATTAGTATTATTAGCGTTTAATACTTCTGCCAAAAACTGTACAAGACACTACAGCAGGAGCAGTTAATGATTTTTGAAACATCATCTTTCCTTTGAGCTGCTTTTGAGCAACTGCGCTGTGAAAATGCTGATGGGCCAGAAAGCTTGTGGAGATGACTTTTTTTTTTTTTACCCTAAAACACAGAGACCTGGTCATTTACGGCTTAAAAACATGGAACGGCTTCTTTTTTTGTTTGTCAGAGGTTCTGGCCCTTATTTTGCTGGCCAAAATCCAATTTAGGTAATTACATTCTGTGTCTATAAATCGCAACCCCCTGCAGTGTTCAATTGGGTATGGTATTGTGCTACCCTTCCTGGCTGAAATTGTTGTGCAATAATGCTCCATGTCATTAAACAGCTGCCGTCTGTCACCTTACGATGAAGTCATTCCTCTCTAAACAATGAGTTTATAAAGCCCTTTTGGGTCCTTCCAGATAAAATTTGCTCATAAACCAGCAATTAGGATCTTTCGAGTACGGTAAGGTGATGCTTGCTTGTCTCTCTTGACAGCAGTTGGAGTCCTTCAAACGGGTGTTGTCCCCTTTGTCAGCTTGTGTGATATCCTGGCAGTGACTCCGCAGCTCAGATGTAAATATTTATTACTGTAAAACCCTGATGCCTGTAAATGCCTCTGCACTGGGATGGATTTAGTAGTCTTTACACTTGGAACCCGCTCGTTATCATGTTCTTCTTGTTATGTTGGCTCTTAGAGGGAGTTCAATGTTCTCCTACAGATGTCCATAGAATGTGAAAAAGGCAAAGCCCCAGCAAAAGGGTAAAACCACTAAAATAGGGTGAGGGTTGAGACATGAATTAACCAAAACAGAACAGTGAGAAGAGTTCTGGGCAAGGTTAAAAACAGATTTGAAAAATGGGTCTCATGTAAATCCATTTGGTCCCTGTTAACAGCTGTTTTTCAGCACCTGGCTTGACACCTAGTTCATTAATGGAAGTGAATGTGGATTAACACCAAAGCTCCTAACAGTGATGAATTTAAGAGAGTCCCTTTTGATCCAGACTTTGTTTCTGAAGTCTGCCTCTCTCTCCTTAGCGGTCAGTTTGCTTTTAGCAGTCTTGCTGTAATTACAGATATGAATGGGAGAGACAGAGAAGGCGTCTACTAGGTTTTTCTGGTGCTCCTGCCTAAGCAGCAGTAATATTAAAACAATCTCTAGCTCCTCAAAGAGTGGTCCTGTCAGCTTGCTGAAATGATGGAATGGTAGTTAGGTTATTAGAAGGAAAATTGGCACAAATTGAGAGAGAGGTTGCTCTGGCAGCAACCACAAGCAGCCAGTGACTCAGTGGCTCAGTCTCTGCCCTTGGGCTGCTCTCTACGATACAGATGACACCTTGTCAGTGAAGATGATGTGCTGGGTCACCCCTGAGTCCAATGGGCTAAATTGGCCATGGAGGGAAGGATTGCTGCGGTGTAGAGCCAGCAAGCCACATAATCTAGTTTTTTTTTTTCTTTTTTTAAAATATATATCATTTGGGTACTGACAGTAATTGTCAAGGGATCCCGTTCTCATTAGTGTCCCCTAGACACAGCTATCTCTGTATGCTCATGCTTTCAAGAAATAGTCCTAAGCTTTCGCAAGGATTGTTTTGCTTCCTCTTGGAAAGTTTCACACATGGTTTCTCTTTTGCCTTGTTATTTCTTGGGTACAGCAGAAAGGGAAGATGGGGAAAGGAAGGAGCCGCTTCTTCTGAAAGGCATTGTGTTGGTAAAGAGAAGTAACAAAACACCCTGCAGCTATTGGCGACTAAGAGGTCTTAGTGCAGAGCAGTAATGTCCATTGGGTGAAGATGAAGATTGGGAGAGGATAAGGGAATTCATCTTCAGCAGAGATTATTTGCGAGGGATCAAGAATATTTGGCTGGATTTTGTATTGACCCAACAAGCTCTGTGACAACTGAACCGTCAGGCAGGTGTGCTGTATAGTTATGTTCCTCAGTGGAACCTTCAAGTACACTGCAGGGATCAGATCCATAGAATCTATAAAATTGGGGTTTTTTTCCATTGTTATCTTTCTGTTGTTTTAGTCGCTTGTTCAGTTTGTCTGCATTGGCTGTAGTCCTATGGCTGCTGCCGAAGCTGGGTGAGGATACTACTGCAAGTGCCATTGCTGCAACAGTGCTCGCGTGCCCCTCAAAACCCTGACAGTGAGAGTGGGATCCCTCCTCCGAGGTGCTTGAGAGCCTTAGTTTGCACTGAAGTCAAAGGAAATGCAATTTCGAAAGGAGCCCAGCTGTGCTTGTAGAAATGAGTGCCTTCTCTGCGGACTGAACTTGCCTATCAACCCCCCCAAAATATTGGCAGCTCAGTGAAACCCCTACCCTGTGGTAGAAAAGGATTATAAAGAAAAGTCTAAGTTACTCTTGTTTTTTTTCCTAAATCTGCAGGAGTTAGTGGATTGGCAGAGCTGTCAGTGGATAGTGGAATTTAGTCCGGAGAAGTTTTAATGATTTACCCAAGTTAATTCAGGCAGCGAGTGACAAAACCTGTCCCCCAGAGCTTTGCATCACAGCGTACAGTAGCCTACGCCTGGAGTCAGAGCCTTTAACCATCTTTATCCAATAAAGCATTTAAAGAATATGATCAACGTAATTCGACTTCAGTTCCACCAAAGTAAAGAAAGGGCTTAAGCATTCTGTGGAATTAGGAGAGAGCTTGGCCTGTGCCTAAGCCTTTAGCTCAAAGCAGGAACTTGATGGTAATGGGGTCATTAACCTGAGAAAACAGGTAGAAGTGTTCGGTCTTGTAGTTTCCTAAAAATTGGCTTATTAGCAACGGAAATTGTGGTGCTCTTGGTGGTAAAGGTGGTTTCGGTAGAGGAAAAAGCAAAGGAATAAACTTGCTATTCTTTATTAAATATGACCTTGCTGTAATTTTGGGCTAAAGTAGCAATTGTGTATGGATTTCTTAAAGAAGGGATCCAACAGACACAATAGATGAAAGGCATAATTTAAAAATGAAATCCATTCATTTTTTAATGTAAACAATGTAGAGAGTAAATGAAAGGAAAAGTGAAGCTGATTTCTGAAAGAAAATAGTTGACCGAGTCCAGGGCAAAGCTGGGGGCTGCACAGCTAAGTGTCTACCTTTTCTTGTCTTTGGAAGTCCAAAATAATGTGTAAGCATTTTCCTTAGTTATTTTAAGCTATGGGTCAGTGATTTTTCAACCTCCCTGCTAGGGAGATTGTTTAACAGATTGGGTTTTACATAAAGGAATAGGAATTAGAAAGAAATAACGGAGTGATTTTCTAGAGGTATAAGTGTCATGTAGGTGCCTGCTGCTCCATGAAAGTCTTGAAAGTTGTTCCGATGGAGTATCGTTCAAGTCAGTCAGTCAGGGTTTTTCTGTTTCTTGGAGATTCTGGGGAGGGGTGGTTCTTTGGTTGGTTGGTTTGGTTTGGCTTAAGTGTTACGTATGTATGGAAAATGCAGTTTCTAAGGCCTGGAGAAATCGTGATTTCTCCAGGTGTGCTTGTGACCTGTAGAACATCTTCAAAAAGAAGAGCATATGTAAGACAAGAGAGGGTATTTGTGCATGAAACGTGATATAAAAGGTTGGACCAAATCCTTCAGTCTCTTACTCAGGCAAGACTCCCACTAGAATCAATAGGAATTTTGTCTAATAAATGAGTGTGATAAATCCTGTTGCCTGCTGATCCGTGTTGAAGACACTTCACAAGTGATGATCAAACTTCTTACTGTTGGTTTAAAATGTGCCTTTAATATTACTTTCTCCTTCCTGCCATAAGCAGGGAAAATGCTAAAGTTAACATGGGCATATTAATGTGTTCAGGTGAATTATGCTTTCAAGGAGATGAAACACATGAAACTAAATAATTTGTCTTTGCGCAGGTTATAGCTGTGAGACAGGGGAATTACACAAGGTTGTTGTTTTTCTGCCTTTCTTAGATTTATTTTTTTTTTCACATGTAAAATACGATTTTCTTCTGGTTGTGCAGATTTTGAGCTCTTCCAAGTCCTCCTGTGGGCATTCTCTCCTGAACAATCATCAAATGGAGAAATTGTAATTAAAGCCAAGTTTTTTGAAAGTGGCAGGTGGCTCTGAAATGCCTGAATTCTGCAATGATCAACTTTTGACATTGCTGAACACAGGCCATTTCCCCCCTTTCCCCAGTGGAAAGATGGGGGGAGTGCTCTAAAAGTCACGTCTCATTAGTGTTCTTTCTTGAAACTGAAGCATCCAAAAATTATCATCACTTATGGAATCTCTAGCCAAGTAATTAGTTGAAATTACTGTCCTTAATTATCAATAATTACATGAGGGTTTTTTTTTATTTTTACTTTTGTTCAGTATTTAAAATTATTTGTTTTCCTTATGAGAGTACAACTCTTCCTAAACCATAATATGTCATTTGTCTCACAGAGCAGGTTATTTTTTGTTGCTAAGTTCTCTTCCCCTGCAAAAGTGCGTGGTTGTTTTGAACTTAGATGTACATCTGGAGATCAGATAGGGTAACAATTTACAGAGTGTGAAAAATTTCAAAAATTTGATGTCCTTTTGCAGAGAGAAAAACTTTTTGAAACAGCATTTTAATTTTCGCAACAAAACAGGCAATTTTGCCACTGCCTTCTCTTTCTGGGTTGTGCTTTTTTTTATGCCAGGGTGCAATAAACAATGTGCTTTAAACTGGAGCTCTCCAGACTGCTTTTCCTTTTTAAAGAGCGTAGGCAACTAATCGGCAGCAACCAGCCACATAGCTGGAGTGTTTTCTATTCTAGGCGATATCATACTAATTTGATGCACACATGGATGCTTCACACAATCTGCAAATTCATCGCTGGCATCTTGCATTAGTCATCTGACAGATTGCCAAGTGTTTCATATTCCTTTCATGTGACTTTATTACAAAACACACACACACGCACTGCCTTATTTCTGCCAGTAGCCAGTTTAGTGAGAATTCACTGCAGTTCTGTTTACAACAGCTATGGAGAGAAATCTGCACTTATTTGCAACTATCCTCTGCTTTAAAATGCAAAAGTCCCGGTTTGTGTTGTGCCGCTCTCTTCTTATATAATGACATTAAGCAGTAGCCTGCAGAGAAAACCAGACTCAATGAAAAATGTAATCGCATTGTTTTTTGTTCATAATACTTATGCTATTAATTAAATACTGACTTTTTTTTCTGCTTTGTGCCAATTGACATCATCTTCTGCATCTAGTGCACATGAAAACTGCGTAGTCTGCTAACTTGCCTTCTCTCTTTTTAATCTCCTTGTCCACTTTCTAGTAACGGCACAGCTAACAAGATGAATGGAGCTTTGGATCATTCAGACCAACCAGACCCAGATGCCATTAAGATGTTTGTTGGACAGATTCCCCGTTCATGGTCGGAAAAAGAGTTAAAAGAACTTTTTGAGCCTTATGGAGCTGTCTACCAGATTAATGTTCTCCGAGACAGAAGTCAGAACCCTCCCCAAAGTAAAGGTACAGTAGTTGTGCTCTTTTTGCTTTCAATTTGGTTTTTTTCTGATGATCTTGCTTGCCTTCAGGATTTCTAAAGAGGTTTGCATCTTGAGGTTTGTCTGTTTTGAGGCATACTGTGTTGAGCTATGCAGCAGTCCTAGGAGGAGAGGACTCCTGAATACCTATCGATTACTGTCTTCCTCCTCTTCTTAAATTGCAGTTTAAACATCTGTTGTGTGGACGCGTGCATTCCAACTGTGCAAAAAATAACAAAAGATTGCCGTCCTTGTTTAAATTATTATTGCCAAGAAACATGGAAACCTGAGCGGTCACTTTCCCAGGATTAGCTCATGAAAAATGTAATTTTCTACTTCCTTTCATTTCCTCTCTTTGCACCCTAGGTGGGAATAATTTTAAGGATACAAAAGGGGAGAAATGATAGCAGTGGGCTCTTGCTACGTCATTGCTCCAGAGGCAATAAAAATTACAAAGCAGAGTCACCCTGCCCTTTTTCCAAAATCCGATTTCTTTTCTGCAGTCATGTTAAAAGATTGATTTTTGGCACTGGTATTTTTCTAAAAGAAAGGGTTGGTATTCCTTCCTGCATTTTTTCTATACACATGTCAAGTATTTGTCCTTAACTATATTGCTTTCTTTCACTGTATATCTATGCATATTTAGGCACGTGAGAATTCTGTGTATTATAGCTATGTAAGTACAACATATGCTTACATGTAGACTGAAAGTGAATATTTTGTTTCACAGAATGCGTTTTTCTCCCTAAATAGCTGTATACTTTCATTTACACTTCAGAATTGGTACATGAAAGTGTTGCTAGCATTACAAATAATTAGTGCAGCTCAGAGGCATAACTAGATATGCATGTGTGCCTGGCTGTAAGGTTACTAGATAGTTATTCATTCTTACTGCACTCCTGCCACTGCTTCTAAAAACCTTTAAAGCGCGCAGGCTACAGAGAATATCACAAAATGATTTTGTGGGCTAGCAGCTAACTAACAGTGCAAAACAGCACTCGCTTGAGATTTCCACTTCAGTGAGAGGTGACTGCTATTGTGTGAGGCACACAGCACAACTTCGGGGGCTCCTGTGCTTTTGGGCAAGGCTGCCCAAAATGAGCTGAGCATTTCCTCCAAGGCTCAGCGTTTCCTCCTTGCCCTGGTGTGGGGCAGAGGATCCTCTCAGTGGCCTCTTCTTTGCTGCCCCGATTTACGTAGTCTTGTGCTTTGAGTGATATTAGTTCATTTTGGGTTGCTTGCATATATCACTTCTGATTAAAAGACTTGGTGCATTGGTGTCACACCAATGTCAGGGAGGGGGTTCTTCTCACCATACCTTGCTGCTAATCAACTCCCCGTACCAGATTGCTCTTTCCCTTCAGAAGCAGAAGGTATTTTTTGTTGGAGTGTTTCAGTGTAGTTCTGCTTCCAGCTCCCTTCATTCCCCAGGATTGATGTATTGTAGCATGTAGCCCCCTGCTATGTTAGCACAGAGCCCTCACCAAGTGTCTTTTGCTTGTAATGCTGGATAGAAGACAGCATTAAGAGGTCAAGCAACTGGATTTTCTGCAGTCCAGGCTGCTATGGATGAGCAAACTCCTACTTAGTTTAAACTACTAAAATGCTGAACTTAGAGACTCGTCCATTTAGAAAGAGCTGATTCCTGGGCCACAGAAATGCCTTCCCACTAAGCAGTAAATGAAGTGAGAATGATATTGTGGTTAGACAGAAGAAAGTCATTGATTCCCGTTTCTGTAGTGTTTTCCATTATACTGTACCTGTCTGTCAGGCAGCTGGAAGGCATAAGGATTAAGCACAGGTCATGCAAATCGTTGTAGACTAATTATGAAGGCTTGTAGTCTCCATATTCAATATTCTTTTTGAAAGGTGGTTGGTTTTGGGCTTTTTTTTTTTTGCTTGGACTCTTTTCAGCCATGCAGAGATGATGCTTTTATGTCACTTCAGGCATTATATGTTCTAATGAGTAAATGAAATTAATCCTCAAGAAAGACAGAATAACCTTCAGACTTATATTTCCCTGACACAGCAGCAAGCTCCTCTGGTGGTCAGCTTTTCCCTTGGAAGCTTTGGAGGAGTGTATCTCTATGCTGGCTCTATCCTTCCTCCTGGCTGAGTCTGCCAGCAAGGTTGCTAGATATAGAAACCTCTTGAGTTTCTTGTGGTTATCTCTTGACTGGGGATGATCTTTATTTTCTTAATCCAGTAGCACAAAGGATTCTGTGTGAGAGATTGTTAAGAATGTTAGAAACAAACAAACAAAAAAAATTGCCCTGAAAAATGTCCGATAGTCTTGTCATCACGATGCATGAGAAATACTTCACCTGTGCTGTCTAATTGGCATTTAATAATGAAACTGAGTTTTGACTTTTTGTTCGGGGGTGTGGTCGAATTCCGTGCTCTCCTTCTGTGTAAACACCCACACGAAACAACCATTTTTATTTTATTTGAGCTGGGTGGATTGAGGTAATGCCAAGCATTTTCCTGCCCGCTGCCTCTCTGCGTCACCTCCAGTTTTGCAGAACAGTGCATTGAGGGGACCTTGTGATCGGGTGACGCCAGAAAAAGCTCATTTTTCATTTCATTGCATGGTTGTGGCTGTGTGTCGTGCAGAACATTCACAAGCTGGTATCACCCAGAAATTTCCTCTGAATATTCTGCAAGCCATGAATTGCAACGACAAAAATGCAAGTTAGTGTTACTACACCGTGCGGGGGGGTGGCGGTTTGGTTTTGTTCTTTGAAAAAAGGCATTTTGATTTTCGAAAGATTTCTCTCTTACCAGACAAGGGCTGCGTATTTCTGTTAGCTTGGCCAAAGGGGCTTCTCCAATTTGGACAGAATTTTTCTCTGATGAACTGTTTACGAAGCTGCAATCTGAGTCTCTCCTGATTCTGTCAAAAATAACCATAGGCTGCTTCTCTCTCTCCTGCTGTTATTAAGACTGTCTTTCATACCCTCCAACGACAGACGGCCTAGTTCATGTCTTTCCTCCTTTTTTGTATTGCTTGCCAGCTCTGCAAAGCTGAAGCTGGAGGAAGAGGAGGAAGACAGGTAGAAAGCCAAGTTTTACTCACTTTGGAAAACTAGAGGAAAGCTATCTTACTTCCACAGATATATTGCTGCTAGTGCAAATGTTGAAGCTTGGCTTTATTAATTGGGAACTGCAGGAATGGCTGCATTTCGATGGGTGATGGTTGGAAAATCCTCTGTCAGTAGGAAACTCCTCATGCTTTCCGGAGTTTGCAGTTCTCCAGTTCTTTTTGGGTGTGTGAAAGAGCTCGGCAAAGTAATTTGACTTTGTGTTTATCCCCTGTTGTTTTGTAAGGCCTTTTCCTCTTTCTGCAACAAGAGAAATCCGAGGGATTAGGTAAACTAAATAAAAAAAAAAAAAGGAAAAAAAAAGAAAAAGGCAGGAAATCCTGTAACGCTGAAATAAATGGCACTTTCAGCTTCTGGGGGCTAAGGGGATTCAAAGTCTAGGCAGATCAGGCCTCTCTGTTCCCAATCCAGCTTGCTCCCTTTATATAATTTATTCTGGGTGGGTAGATGACTTTTTTTCAGAGTAGTAGTTAAAGAGAGCTTCTGTAATACCTCAAATACAGCGAGCTCTGTGCGAAGGCAGTATACACTGCCACCGGGATCTCTCTTCTTCCCCACTGTTCTCCTAAGCCGGAAAGATTTCCTTGGCTGCTTTTGTTTCGGAGTCCGAGTGCTGAAGCAAGCAGATGGCACAGGGCTACTTCTGCCTTTTGAAATGCAGCAGAAGGGTCTTGGGCCAGATCCACAGTGTCCCTTTGGTACCTTGCCCTTGTTTCGATACCTGTTAATTCTTGTAGGGATCAAGGTCCCCTGAACCAGCTTTGTGAGCCTGAGCCTGCTTGTGCTACCATAGGAATCGCGTTGCAGAAAGCAGGGAGAGGCACCCGTGTAACAACTAACTCCGTGTTTCCTTGTAGCCTTTTACAGACCCTTTATCAGATTAGAGGGAGGCTGCTGAGTGAACAAGGATGTGCTGTAGTTAAAGGCCAGTGTTTATTATTATCCTATTTAACATGGTAATTTAAGTCTACCGGGAAGCAAGCAGAGGAATCTGATAATGAGGCATTCATCTGCTGCATACAGGAGAGACTGGATGGGCAAGGCATATAGGAGGCAGAAGTGATCCGGCTTGTTTGAGTACCATTTCGGCTACAGTCTGGCCTTCAAAAATACTCTTGTGCAGACAGGAGGGACGGTTCCTCCCCTCCAGCAGGTCCCTGCTCACGGTGCCCCATTTGCTGCACAGCGGGAGGAAAAAGGGAACTCGGGCAGTCCTGCACGGGAGCAGAGCTGTGGCCCTCCGCTTGTCACACAAACCCATCCTGACTGTCCTAATCAGCAGCAAAGACGTTTACCAACTGTTCCTTGCCTGCCCTTGCATCACCGCTCAGCCGATTGCACACTCCTGCTCCTTGAAGCAATTTCAATGCATTGTGTTTTGCAAAACCATTTTAGATGCTCTTTAAAAGCTCCCTTCAGCCAGCGCTCCGGGCATCAGGGTTCCTCTACACATTCTGACTAATTTTGTGTTTTGAATGCTCTCACAGGTCCACATGAACATTGTTTAGCATTTGAGATCCGTTCAGTTGCATCATGAGCACATATGCTGTCGAAACTGTAGGACTTGGGACCACAGCCTTTATGGATGTGTAGTTTAGACTAAATTTTAGTGATCATGGCTGAGAGATCATCTGTTATAATCGCAGACTTGAAGTCTTTCACGCACTGAATGAAAAAGTGCCTTGTATATTTTTTTTTTTAGCAGGTGCTTTGTGCACTATATGAAGTTTCACACGACAAAGACTGGCAAAAGCCAAATGTTGCCATTAGATACAAGTACAACAGGGAGGGAGAGCGAATGGTAAAGTTGATTTTTTAACTTTCAGTTTCTGACTTTAGGATGTTTAAATTTAAACCTTAAAGAACCTTAATTCTATAATTTTATATGGGTTGTAAGTAGCATTATAAAATATATTATAGATGTGAGCTGATTTTTATAAAAGGTAATTCTTATTTGACAAATTGCTGGAGTTTTTCAAGAGGTGTCTCTGAAAGTGGACAGGTGTGAAATTGTGTATATCATCAAGCTGGATTTCCCAGGGGCATTTCACACAGTGTCACACAGGAGACTAATACATACGGTTGCTGGTGAAGCAGAGAAGGGCCCATTTTCAAATGGAGAAAGGAGCTGGTTAGATGATCGAGGGCAGATTAGAATGGGGAGAGGTTACGGGCCAGGGGAAGAGGGGGGATGATGACTGGAGAGCAACAGAGACTGTTATTGGAGATCAATACTTTTTCACTCTCTATGTAAATGGCTTTGACAGAATGAACCACCAACTTGTTATCCAACTTTTTGGATCATGCAGCAGGGACTGGATGGGGGCGAAGCCACCTGATAACCTGGAGAAAACAATCCAATACAAAGAGATTCAGCTGAGTAAAACGAACTGTGAGCAACAGTAAATTTGAGTTTTGAGTGAACACATACATTGAAGGAGTATATTTTTCAAAGATTCAAGAGCAGGAGAGGATTTGAAGAGTGTACATATCATAAAAGGACTGACATGTTTTGTATCCGTGTGGTCAAAAAGACACAGACAATGCGAAGCTGTATAAATGGAAGCATTGAATATAGCTTTCAAGGCAATATTGTACCACTTAAAGAAGGATTTTTTTGATCATGTTTAAACTACAGTTACCAATATTTAGTATCATTCTATAGAAAAGGGCAGAGGTCCAGAGAAGAGCAGCATGATTTTGTATGAAGTCAGGAAGGGTTAAGCCATGGTAAAAGGTCTAAGAAGGTTAACTTGTAAAGGGCTTCAAGCATTGACTTACAAGAAAGCTAAAAGGGGAAAAGCTGACGAAGAATACAGGACTGTACCTTGGTTTGGAAAGAAAAAGTTATAAGAGGATACAATTGAAGTTTCTGCAGTATGTTGAAGTGCATACTGAAGGCAGGAATAGATAAGCTCTTTCAATTAATATTAAACCCAGGGACTGCACAGCATAGACTTAAGATTGAGAAACAGCAGGCCAACAGTAAAAAATCCAACTTCTTAAGCCAAACTTTCTTCCTCCACTTGCAGAGCAGAGAATGATCTTCCAGAAGTAGCAGTAAGAAAAGTTCCAAAAGAAACTTTTCTCTTGCTTGCTTCATTTAGTATTTTGAAATAATGCGTCTGGAGCAGTACGTGACACGACTGCTCCCCACGTCCCAGTACAGTTTCACCCCGTAAGCAGGACGAGGTGCCAAGGCTGCGGTGGACACAGCTGACAGTGGCTTATCTATGTCCAGCATGAAGAGGGTCTGCGATTTCTGATGACCCCTGATATTTTTGCATTGCTTTGAAGCGAGGGAGCAGATGAGGATAACTTCCCATTGCGTACTTGACTGCAAACCTGTTGCCCGCATAAATCAGTCTCACTGTATGTTCCCATCGTTGACCATGGCAAGAAAGTCAGCCCCTTTAATACCAAAAAGTATCACAGCAAACCCACCCAGTCAGACGGTGCAGAAGTAGTGGAAGATATTTGTGAAGATACTGTAACAGGAGTGGGGGTTTGTGATTGCAAAACAGGAAGAGTAGAGGATGTTGGGGGGATTGGGTAGAGACTGTTTTTTGGTTGTAGTATTTAAAGACGGAGATAGCACGTAAAACCTTCCTTAGCCTTGTTTCTGAAGTTCCTATATACAGCCTGTGAATGACTGGAGCTGTAGCAGAATTAAGCTTTTTTTTTCAGGCATCTTTTCACTCCGTGTTTTTACAGTATTTATCACAGTGAGGGCTTGGTCCAGAAGTGAGGACTCTAGGTGTTGCTGTAAGAAATTAATAAAAATAACACATCTCTAAGGGATTAAAGTAGATTGCTTTGGGGCTCATTGGTTGCAGTTTTGTAGCAGCTTAACTATGATTTACAATTGTATATGAATTTTCAAAATTAAGCTAAGATTGTATAAGCACATTACTAATTATAACTATGCTGAAAAAGTGCATAAACTTTAAGTGCATGAATTGGTTTAGTTAAATTCATAGAAAACCCATTTGCAGATCAGCCATTAGAAGAGTAGGACTTCATATTCCAGTTGCGGTTTTCTTAATTGATCTCTAATGTTCATGTCTGATAAACACTTAGGGAAAAGGCAAGTTAGGTAAAGGGATGTTTGAGCTTCAATTCAGGCACGAAATAAATCCAAGTGCTTTCCAGGTATGTTCAACAACTCCAGAAATACAGGTGAAAATATGGGTTCAGTTTTCCTGACAGTTCAGGAAAAACAAGAAAACAAAAAAGGAAGGGATATGTCTGTCTGTCTGTTTTTTTCTAATTACATTTAAAAACAGTTGAAGGCTAATGACTGAGAATTAGGGAGCTTAAACAATAGTGGGGTTTTTGTTAAGACAATGCTGGAAAAGAATATTTTGCACAATAGTTAAAAAAGGCAGGCAATTCTCTGCTATAATGTTGACTTCTTCAGCACACCATCCAGCATTTACCTATAGAATATTTTAGAACAACTTTACAAAAAAACCCCAAATGTTCTTAAAATATAAATGGGTAATCTGTTTTTCGCAATGCCATCATTACATCAGAAAAAACACATAGGCAGGCAGTTAAAACAGCCTGAACTTTCAATAAAATTGAAAAAACCAGCTAATCAAATTGCATTGTTGAATCTGAATAATATGCCAAACCTTGGTCTCCTAAATATATAATCTCAAAGGCAAAAAATGTAATGCATGGAAAAACCTAAGTCAAGTCATGCACGCAGTTGCATACAGGAATTAATCAATGGATATAATACTCAAACATAAAATCACATACTTGTTTAAGTATTTGCAAGATGGGTGTCTACATTTAAAATATATACCTCTGTAATAGTGCCAGATACTGTCAGTTTGAGATTTATGGTATCCAATTTCTTCAGTTGCATATTAAAGCTCACATCAATGAGTTTCGATCTTTTTATGACATTGTTGTCATAAATTCTTTCACTGAAATTCTTTCCTCTTCCAATTTTCTATTAAATGAATAAACATACAATATTTATCTGCTTGCCACATAAAACATGATGTATGTTTTTGTTAAAGCACAGTGGCTTAAAAAAAAAAACCCACAACCCTTCTCTTATTATATAGTGTTCCTAATTCTATTCAGTTCTAATGTTTGAATCATTTGCTCATCACATAAGAGGAGGTTTTGCAAAGGATTTGAGAACCGATCTGAAATCTTCACACACTTTGGCATGGAGCTCAAAGGAAGAAAACGTTTGACAACTGAGCAATGTCAAAAATGAAGTGTAATTGGGGAGTAGCCTTATGAGCATGTATTTCAACTGCACTGCAGCTTCCAGGTCTCTCATTTCCACCGCAAGAACGACGTTTTATTGCTTTCACCTTCTGCTCCTGTCACCCCACTAAAATCACGCACAAGTGCATGTGCACACATATGCACAAATAAATAAAAGCCTAAAATTAAAACCCACAATACAAGAAGTTTTGCTCATTAAAAGATAGGCGAAGAGACTCCAAGGCAGTAAGAATTTCTCTGTCACTGCTGAGATGATGTGAGACACGTAAATATTACAGTGATGGGTCACAATAAAAAGCTAAAGACCATGTGAAACGTTTTAGCATAAATATGTCATCAATTTTGCTAGTTCTTAACATGAAATTTAAACCCCAGGAAAGCCTTGAAAGGATGTCTGTTATTCTTTATCATTTTGAAATGTGTTACAAAATGGATATATGTGTAGCATTTGCAGTGTAAATTAATTGCTAGTTCATTACTTCCATCTTCCCCGGACCAGACCTTGTCACCCTGTATTTTCTGCTGGAGCAGGGTAGCAAGAGGACAAGTATGGGGCATGCTTTGGGTCTGGTAGGACCCACAACCTACTCGGTGTCAGACTTCTGTGATACAGATGCCAGGAAAGGATGTGCCATGCCAGTTGTAGTATTACTTTTTTTTAGACATCAGTTCCATAGTGCACTGTAACCATCAGCATATTTCAAAAGAATAGCAAATAATTCCCTAAGGATAAGGTCTGGTAGTGGCTTCTAAGCCTGGTTTGAGCTTAACTCAAGCCAGTGAGCTATGGGTGGAAGGCTGCATATGCCATATAAATCTCCCGGTCCATCTATCTCAGGGAAGAAGGTATTTTCAGGAATCTGTGTTTTTTCTAATTGCTTATAAAAACACTCCCAGACAAGCCAGTGAATAAATTAAATTTGAATGTTTCCAGTGGATTTTTTCAGTTTTTCACTGAACCTAATTACTGTCTAATCTATGCCCATGAGTATGCAGTTTTAAGTGGGACTTTAGACTTTCACTCTGCAGATTAAACTCTGTGGTGCATAAATTCATTATTATTTGTGGAGGAAAAAACTTCAATGTCTACTACCTTGTGGTTTTAATTTAAAATAACTACTACATCTGAGTCATGCATTCTTTTAGAAGAATAAGACGAGCTGTAAAGAAGTGGAAGATGTTTTCCAATAAACCATGTCTCTCATTTGCCTAACTGAACTGGGAAAATTTATGTTTCAAACAATAATTAAACTGTCCTAGTAGCTCAAGATGTCATGCTTTCAATTCAATTTTAGGGAGCTGTACCGCAATAGGGAGTAGATTAATATAATGTACTGCATGAAACTTTTTAGCTGCAAGGATGAGCGTGGCACCGTAAGCAGCAGCGCTGCTGCTTCGGCCATAGATCTCCAAGTGTTTTGCAAAGGGAGGCAAATATCATCACTCAATTTTTACCAGCTGGAAGAAGTGAGATACAGAGGCCTGGGGGGACTTTTCCCAAAATTTTCGAGTCACTTTTAGCAGGCAGAGAATAACATTTTGCCTGTGCCATTGTTGTGTCGCCTAAATCAAATCTGCTCCCTTCATTCGCAGTGCTTGAATCCTGAGCTGGTTGACACAAAGATTTTGTGTTGTTAACACTGCCCAGGTGAGATCTGCATTAGTTTATTCACGTATTAATTGGATCTGATGAGGACTGCAGTTAGAAAAGTAGTGTGGAGCAGACCCATAGGCACCAGCTCCCACTCTTCCTGTGCCCCCCTAATTAAAACAATGAGTATTAAACAACAGGCTTCCTTTATTATTTGCAGATCATGGGATATAAAAATCATTGTAGATTTAAAATGGACTATATTAACCCCAGTAATTCCGCCAGGGCTTCAGTTTCTATAGTGAAAAGTGTTGTGTTGTCTCTGGCTCAATTAGATTTTTCTCAGTGTCAATTTTAATTCACTTCACTGGAGCGTGGGGGAACTCTCTGTGGAAGGGAAAATGTTACTTCTGAATGAGAGCCTCCTGTAGCCCACATTTTATTTAAGAGTTTTAAAATGCTTCACAGTCCTACGTTCTCCCTTGAACGTCTGCTATTGTGTGCCGTAAGAGCTGAACGAAATCACTTGATGTTTCTTGATGTGACAGGCATCAGAGTTTGAGCAGGAGGATGGAAATGGGGAGAGCAAGATCCTTGGTTCCCTCTTTTTGTTTAATACTGGGGGAAAAAAAAGCCTTGGCGAGCCTTGATGGCCAAATAGACGTAATTATGTCAGATGTTTCTCACCCTTACAGACATCCACCTGGCCACGCG
This sequence comes from Gymnogyps californianus, assembly GCF_018139145.2. Lineage (NCBI taxonomy): Eukaryota > Metazoa > Chordata > Aves > Accipitriformes > Cathartidae > Gymnogyps > Gymnogyps californianus. The sequence continues at coordinate 212,560,328 of NC_059471.1, read as the reverse complement.
TACAGAGAACTAAAAACTAAGAAGCAGGGTTTCCTTTTGCGATGCTGAGTCCAGGGCAGAGGTTGAGTGGCCTGAGAAGTTGTTTTTTCCCCTTTAGACTTGGCATTTCTCACCTCCCATGGCCATTGGCACTTAGGTGTGGATTGCTTGGTTATGCTCTGCTTGGTGCACGCTGCCTGAGTAGCCCAAAATGTACCGTTTCTTCCTTATTTTTAAAGGGAAAAATGGAGTAGGCCTTTAATTTGAGGGTGCTTCCTGTTGTTGTGAGAAAGAGAAGACAAGAAAAAGAGCCTACGATAGAGTTGTAGGGGAAGGTTTACCATAGACAAGGGCCTGAAATGTCCACTCTGTATAGGTGGGGCTTTCCAAAATGCTTGTTTCCATCATGCTCAGCAGGTTTCTCTTCCTATCTCTATACCTGCCCTCCTGACATTTCATTAAACTCTCAAAATTTTAGATTTATGGATGGTTGTGGACACTGAAGTTTTACTTTGGGGTTGGGGTTTTTTTGGTTGGTTTGTCAGGGTTTTTTTGACTGACCCCTCCCAGTTTCCAGTTTCGCAAATGATTTAGGCTGCTTTCCAGTATATCACTGGGCTACCTATAGGAAAGCACCTGGGAGCGTCGCCAAAACCAGTCAATTGCGTCAATAGATGTGAACCTCTTTTCTGATTCAGACAGAAGACGATACCTCAGTGTCATACTGGACTGCTTCATAGCTATTAATAATGCCAGCTTGTGTATGAAAGGTAAATACAAAATTACCTCCATAGAGTACCTCTTCAAGTTTTTCAGAGGAATTGAGCAAAACACTCTATCAAAATTCTGGTTTCCGAGTGTGTCATCTCCCAGCCTTTACGTTTCCAGTATTAGCTTTCCTTTCCAGTCCTGAGCTGTTAGCATGCAATGCCTTTCTGTGCTTTGTTGCTTGCTAGTACTTGCTTGGGTATATATTGAGTTAAAAGGTGCTGTGTGAAAGTAGGAAATTATTATTATTATTATCATCATCATCATCATCATCATCATTATTTAGATGCTGCAGTTTAAGTAGTTCAAAAAAATCTCATAACTAAAGGTCAACGTAGCTTGTAGGTTTACACATGCACAGTACAAGTAACCTTCAGAAATTTCCTCATGACAAGATAAGTGCAGCAATTATATTTAAATGAGTGCCGGAGAAAAATTCACTGTAAACTACATTAGCTAGAGAGTGTATGCTATAATTGAATTAATGTTACTTACTATCAAATGCTCCATCTAGTGTATTGCCAGGTCTCCTTATTACTAAGTGTCCTGGTTTCGGCTGGGACAGAGTTAATTTTCTTCTTAGTAGCTGGTACAGTGCTGTGTTTTGGATTTAGTGTGAGGATACTGTTGATAACACCCTGATGTTTTAGTTGTTGCTGAGTAGCGCTTATCCTAAGTTAAGGCTTTTTCAGTTTCCCATGCTCTGCCAGCAAGCAGGTGTGCAAGAAGCTGGGAGGGAGCACAGCCAGGGCAGCTGACCCGAACTAGCCAAAGGGATATTCCATACCATGGAACGTCATGCCCAGCGTATAAACTGGGGGGAGTTGGCCGGGAGGGGTGGATCGCTGCTCGGGCATCGGTCAGCAGGTGGTGAGCAACTGCATTGTGCATCACTGGTTTTTTCCTTGGGTTTTATTTCTTTTTTTTTTCCTTTTTTTTTGTTATATTCCTTTTCATTACAGTTATTATTATTATTGTTGGTATTGTATTTTATTTTACTTTAGTTATTAAACTGTTCTTATCTCAACTTTTCGATTCTCCTCCCCATCCCACTGGGAGGAGGGAGGAGGGAGGGAGCGGCTGTGTAGTGCTTAGCTGCTGGCTGGGGTTAAACCACGACACTAAGAATAATATTTGGCTCATAAAAACCCCTGTTCAACTAAGCACACAGTCTTGATGACTTCAGCAAGTGATTAAAGTTAAAGCATGTTCTTCACTGATTTGCTGAATAGGAATAGGCTTGAAGCTAAGAACAGGTATCGGTGTGTGTACATAACACATAATCACCGAGCCCTTTAAGAAGGCTGTTTATGGAGATTCCTCTTACAGATGGTTTTCCAAGTGTCTAATGAAGGTGTGATTTTGGCATAAGTGTCCTTCCTAGTTTGAGTGTAGCTGTCATGGATAATGGCTGCACCAGGAATGGAGAGGAGCACCCCGAGCGCAAGCCTGGGTGTACAACAGGAGGGGTGTTGGGGCGATCCGCGCTGGGGCTTCGGAGCCCTCCGCTAATAAGAGCAGTAGCCGATCGTTATGGCAGAGGGATTTCATTGAATAATCCTGGTGGTATTTTTAATGCTGCTGTTAATGCGGGATTCTCACTCTTGCATTATACAGAGATGCCACAATGAGATCCAGGAAGGTATTTTGTGTGACTTCCTACATAAAAGCAGAAATGCAAATAAGCTATGTTAACATATTCACATTATATAAATGGAAAACTCAGACGCATGGAAACACAGTGCCATAGCCAGAGACATGCTTCAAGCCAGTGATAAAGATATCCACAGTTTTCCTACTCTGCTCTTATGTTTTAACCATTAAGGAGAAAATGTGATATATTGGATGTTTTTGCAGAATATTTTTGAATGTCAAAAATACCATTGAAGTATGCGTCTCCTTTATGTTTGATATTATTTTGTTTTCCTTTCATATGCATTCTTTAAAAAGCGAATACATGAAATCTAGCAAAAAATTCTTTTATTCTCCATTCATTCAGCAACAAAAACAAAAAAAAAGGTTTTGAACCACTCCTTTATGGAAATTGGGAAACAGTGGAATAGTTTCTACAGCAACTTTCTTTATTGTTGGCCGAATCAAATGGCAAAAGTTTTTACGCACCTACGCATCTTACATTTTAATGATCCACATGTCACTCCTGAACTTCACCCCCCCGTGTTTATGCATGCAGTTGACATTCTGGTACAATCAGTAAGGCACATGCCATTCAAAGAAGTTACAATCTCCTCTTTGTTTTTGTGGTTTTGTTTTTTGGGGGGAAAAAGAAAGAGTAATTGCCCGTGTCAACTGATGTTCATTACATGGAATTGTTTAGCTCTTAAAAAATCATTGATCTGCTTTTTCCCCCATGAAAATATTCAAGGTCTCAGTTCACAAAAGAGAAATCAGCGTGTAAAGCAGCAGACTAACAATCTGTGCTGCAAGGAGTGAGAATGCGATGTTCTGTGCAGCAAATGTCAGAAGTGCTTGCTATCTTAAAGGAAAAAAAAAGACAAATATTTAGTAAGGATGAGAAACATTATTACTGTTGCAGTCAGATGTGATTTTGGGGAACAATCTGTTTAAAAGTAGGGAATTTTTTTCATACATTTGTATTTAGCATTTATGATTGAACATTCGTTAGGTAGCATCTGGCACGAACTATTCCTCTTTCTCCCTAAGTTTCATGGCTTTGTTTTGTATTTAAGGAGGATATTACACACGGTAATTTGATGTCTCATTCCCGTTGGTATGGTCATGGTTTTAACTTTTGAATGACTCCCTTGAAATAGGAGGAAGGAAAAAAAAAACATTTGGGGTTTTTTATGGGGAATATACAGTGTTTAGATTTCATGGAGAGTGCCCATGGTACATTGTGTGCAAGCAGCAAGTCAGAAGTGCAGCCGCCTCCGCTGTGGATCGGGGTCTGTGCACCGCAGTTAACAAAGGGACCCGAAATCTGGGGCTCCAGTCTCATCCACATGCTCTTATTATCATTTGCTGTTTGTATTGCAGATGCACGTAACAGATTGTACAATATGCTGTACAAACAGATTGGTAAAATGATCTTTGTCCTGAAACACTGATGGCATAGATGAACGAGAAGGATTGAAAGCATGCCTGCACTGAAAGCTGCCCAGCCCAGACGCCAGAGTTTTGGACCCATGTCCTCAACAAAAAGATCTTTGTGCATCTTTATTGAAGCAAAGATCTGTTCTTGCTGATCTTACTGTAAAGGGCTGAAATTTTAAATAAGATTTAAAAGAAAATAGCACAAAGATCATTAGAGAGTGAGTAGGAGAAGGGAATGTGCCTACTTCTCCCTTTTTTTTTTCTTTCTTTTTGTCTTCTCATCTAACAGCATTTCTCCTACACTTGCCAAATCGAGCGTGTCAAAGGAGCAGACTTTCAAACTTTGGGTAGTTGCTCACAGTGTTGGAACAACGCCCTGAAAAAAAAAGGCTGGGGCATGCAGGGCTGAGGCTTTGATGACCTGACTCTGGGAGGCACTGCTCATGGAAACTCTGACGCTCTGGAAATGACAACGAGAGCAAGCCTGCAAACTTGGCTTGCTCTCACTGGGCGACTCAAACAGGAAAAATTCTAATACTTAATGAATTTTTTGTCATCCAGGGCATGTAAAGGGATCATCCACTTATGCCTTGTGTGGTTAAGAAAACCAAGAATTGCTCATCTTATTTATTGAAGTAGCTAATGTGCACTTCAGAGTGCCTAGATGTTAGCTTGTGGGAGAAGGAGGAGTGAACGTTAAGATTACTTTCAATGAAAATATTTATGTGGGAATAGATTGCTCAGTGAATATAGATCATCTGCAGCTGGTAGAATGATGATATAAACCTGCTTATATGTTTTATTAAATCAATAAACTATTTACATGAAAATGGAGGTGTCTGGATTGTGCAAACAGCTCTTTCAGAGGAGCTTTGCTTAGGGACAAGAAACGATTTTGCCATTTTGAAAGACTTCTGTTTCTCTTTCATGTGAAAGTGCTCTCTCACTGAAATTATTAAAGAAAACATTTTTCAACTCTGAAGTATTGCTGATATTTTGGCAGTGGCTGTGGCCAGTAGTCCAAGTGATGGGAACTGCTGAGCACTCAGAATTTAAACAAGTTGTGTTAACCTTGTGGTAAAAGAAATTTTATGCCTGGACAGGACATAAAACTTGGACCCATGTGGTTTTCTGGGTTTGAGGTATGATGGTACCTGCACGTGCCGGGAGCCGGGGCTCAGCATCCCTGGCTGCTCATGGCTGAGCTGCTATGGCCTTGGTCAAGAGAGGTGGGTCTCTAGATAGGGCAAGAGATCTCATGTTCCAGGATGCAAAGGTCTCAAGTTTGGAAATCTAACTTAATTGAAAAAAGACCTGCTAGTTCATCCAGCTCGTTGTCTGCCAAATCCACGCTTGTTCTGTTTAGTGCATTCCTAAATGTTTTGTCCAATTTTATTTGGAAGTGGACCATGGGATGCTGTTTCCAACTCCCCCCATCCTCCAAGATTAAATGTTTTATTATTGTACTGTAAACACACACAGTCCTAACTTTTTTTTTGGTATTTCGGTCCCCCCACTTTATTTATTTTCTGTTGTATAATCCCTGTTCTGCGCTAATACTGATGAACAGGAAGGATGCATATTCTGTCATGTAAAATAGTGCTGGGGATAAACTCTGCCTAAGATTTTGGCTGACCCCCTCATCAGGCTTAGCTCAAAAATTAATTTGTCATTACCCAGGTGCTGTGCACTAAGCTTTATTGGCATAGAGGAGCGCCACATACTGTATGTTCTTTGGAAGGAAAAAAAGTGGTCATGTAATCACTGAGACAGTAAACAGTCATTTCCAATCTAGTAATATTTTATATGAACTGGCACTGTATGTTGTATATCATCCATCTTGCTAATCCTTGTTCCACATTGCCTCCCACTTGAGGCCAAGAACATTACAGCTGTGCCAGAGAGTGGGTGGAAAAATAGCCTTACTATTAACCTAAGTTGAAAACATAATGGCTTTTTGAATGTCTTCATTCACAGATGCAGTAATACTAAAATATTAATACCCTTAAGTATAGAGAAACAGAACTTTCATTTAAAATCCATTGTCCATGTGTATTGCAAAAGTGAAAGCCTTAAAAAAGTGTTGTGAATGCCCTGTCCCTTTTGTTTGATGTTTTGTCTTGTAAATTCCAGTATTCTATAAAGAAGGAGTCAAAATATTCTTCAGAGTAGGTTTTGAGCAATGTTGCTGCCATCACTACCATTTTCTTGTCATAAATGAAGGAAGAGTTTCTCCAGTCTTCTGTTTTAAAACACAGGTAATAATCAAATGGATATTGAAACACAGATAATGACTTTTTAGTACCATGATCAAGCAGAGTTGCATTGCCAATGTCAGTGTTAGTTTAAATCTCAGCCCCAGTGGGATCAGAAGTATTCAAGATGCATGTGTTTTCTGGGAGCAACCATCATGAAGAGTAAACAACAAAACTACAAGCCTCACCTCATTAATCTTCATAGCACCCCAGCATCCTTGATTTACAAGCAGAAATGAGGGACCTAGCAATGAAAACTGAGTAAATCTGCAGCACAGCATCACTGAAAAGCCACAGAAAAAGGAGATGATGCTGTTCTTCAGCTATAGTCGTGGTTTGCCTTTGCTAGGTCTGTAACTCACTTCTGTGTATATCTTCCCAGGTGAAATATGAACCTTCCACAAAAGTCTTTGGGAGGTGTAAGAGTTGCTCTTGAATAGTATTCAGAAAAAAAAGAAATAAATCTTGATTGTACTAATTTATGACTAGCACGAACAAATGTGTCCCCTTTTAAAAAGCAAAAAAAGGATTCAAACCTACAGTGGATCAGGCCACGTGTTGTAAATCAGCCTAATTGTTTTAGAATTCAGAAGTGTTTCATCATTTTAAATTGGGCTTGTCTGATATTTAGTTCCACGTTTTTGGTAACTCTGCAGGACTAATATGTTGTTGCACATGAAAAGCTTTTTTTATCCTATCTTTTAAGACTGATGGAATGAGAGGAGGTTGACAAGTAATCGCTTAGTTATCTCTGTGTCAAAGCTTATGATATGCATTACAGTGAAAATGTGCAATATGCAGTTCCAGAAATAATTTTGCTATACATTAAGGTTTATCTTTCTTGCATACAAAATGCAAGAGTGAGTAATGCTGCAGTCTGATAGAGGATTTCAAATTGCTTGGAAATATCTTTAGATTTGCCCTAATAAGGCTTAGCAGGAGCCAAAATATTGTACAAGGTATGGGTCCGAATCTTACCAGGACTTCCCTCCAAGCACATCCTTATTCCCCTATCCCCCATCTCAGGCGGGAAAAGAAATTTCACATTTTTAGGACATCATTTTGCAGTTTCTCTGTTGACCCACTGCACTCTGTGGATAAATACGAGTCATCTATGAGTAGGGTTTTTTTTGTGAAAAGACCAAACAATGCTTGTTCCCAGTCAGAAATGGTGGCTGCAAAGCTCGTTTGACAATCTAACATGTAACCCACAATTCCTCAATTCTTCTTCAGGAAAAGTTTGCATAGTTTTTGCTTAACATAGATATTTTAAGCGATAATAACATGTTGAATAAAAGACGAGGGCACACTGTAACATCAACTAAAGGATACTGCTACCAAAATATTATGATTGTTCAGGTTGGTCTTCATGCGAAATGAACGCTGATTAAAAGAAAGAGCCTTTTGTCAGAGAAGGAGCAGAGGCTGAAGACAAAACACTGTACAAGGACCCCTTGGATTTTTTTATTTATTTTATTTTGTGGGTTTTTTTAGCTTTCAGATAAGACTGGGGACTTTGTTCTAAAGCTCTATGAGTTTTCTGGTAGCGAAGCACCGTTAAGCTGCACATCCGTGATATTTTGTTGGACATGTTCCTGCGGCTGCCATGGTGACCTGCGGAGAACGCCGTACAGAATCATGCTACTCCAAACGTGATTAGATACATTCAGGATCCACATGCTATTGATGCCAAGGAACACTGAATAGTTTCATCTACTTTGCAGACAAGCTTCAGTGTAAGCCCTCCTGCCACTGCCTGCTCAAGGCCACCTTTGACAGCCGCAGGAGCCAACACATAGCTGTTTAGGCACTCGTTTTGTTCCTTTTCTCTATTTTTCCTTCTCCCTCTGATTAAGTTGCCAATCATCCAGCTTCTTTCTCTTCGTGTCTTGATAAGTTGCCAATCATTTCATACAGCCTGTACCTCTCTAGCCAAGTATTTCTCTTGTCATAACTTGGAAACAGGCTGCTGGAGATTTATTTTAAATCTTGATCTGATTAAATGCCACATCTTGGTCTTTGGCGAGCCATAGGGCCTATATGGGTACTATCTTGTTCGGACTGCTCTGAACTGGTATTAATTAGAGGACTTGAGGCGTGTCCCATGGGTCGTCCAACACACTCTCGATATTCCCTTCCCTTAATAGATATTAAATATTGGTGAATAGATTTTTTAATCAGTTTTCCAGGTCATACATGGTTGATAGCAGCAAGAAAGAAAACATCAGTTGTATGAAGACTTCTGGGGGGAATAACATATTTATTTGTATGATACATGGATTTTTACTGTTTTGCTCTGGTTATCGAATCATTTATACAAAGATTGCAAAGTAGTGGCTTTATTTAGGAAGGTTTTCAGGAAGTAAATAGCAATGGGAAATTAAGCAAAGCTGAAAGTGTTTACCGTGAAAAGTGTCTTTAAAATTAATGTTTGTGAGATTGCGAAATAGTTTTCTGGGGAGATTATGGGAAGCCTGATTCTGGGAAATCTACAGATAGGACCAGATAAAACTTCGGAAGAATTACATGTGGAAGCGTAATGCTGTCCTCTCTGGGAGGGGAGCTTAGCTGAATTTTCCTGCCTCTAACGGTTTTATAATTCTATTAAAACTGCTTTCCTAGATTTGCAAGATAACATTTTCCCCCAGTATTTATACTTCATTAGCTCATTTTCCAGTCACAAGGAAAAGACTGTATGAATCATCTTAGCTTTTCTCTCTCATTTTGGAAGTACATGTGTTACACGTCTATTCTGCATCTCCCTTCATTGATTTTGCATTAGTTAATCATCAGACAAAAATGAAGAAGAAGAAGAATAAACTGGGATAGCAATCTCTTACCACAAATATTTTCCTTGCTCCTATGAGGCTGCCCAGACAAGGTGAAACATGAGCTGTAATCCTTCATCAGGACGCTTTTTATTTTTACACTGTTAGTCTGTGCAAAACAAGATGCTGTACAAGGGGCAAACGTGAGTCAGGCTGGGAGGCTGTTGTGAGATACCTCTCAAATATCTTTGAGCTTGAGCTTTCTGAGCATGGATCCCCCACACGAAGTGTGTTCTTCATTCTCATTGCTTGTGCTCATTAAGCGCTGCCATTTATTTTTGTGTGTCTGCACAAATATATGGCTTTATTACTAAAGTGGTTTGTTTATCTTTGCTGCTGCTGCATTTATTTTAGCGCTCATCTAAACAATTAATTAGGGAAACACTTGAGTGCCGAATACACTTCTTCAGATACTACTCAGTTGGGTTTTTTTTATTTCCAAGAGCATCAAGCATTTTAAGAAAAACATGTTTTGCAGTTTTTTCTAACCATGCCTTTTTCCCCCTTGTTTGAAGCTTCCACAGGCAGAGTATATTGCTTTGAAAGATCATGGGCCCTGTTGAGAGTTCAAAGCCAAGTAAAGATGGTGCTTAAAGTTCAAAGGCTCTGTGGAGTTGCATCTTCATCTGCATAAAATTGTTTCAACCAACTAGAAAGATAGAAAAGTTGCCAGGAATTTCTTCTATTTCTTTTTTATTATTATTATAAAAAAAGCTTAATTGGGGAATAAATGTGTCACTGCTAACAAGTTCAGGGAAAGTGAAGCTCCTTAGATGAAACACTGCTTGAAGGTGTACACAGCATAGGAAAGATTTGACATGTGCTGTGACCCTCTGAGAGTGAAACTGTGAATGCCTAGAAATCAATACAAGATATGTAAGAGTTTATAATGTTGAAGTCAAGAAAGAATTGAAAGTGTTTTACTGCATCTTGGGTACATGGAGCAGGGAGTGTGATGTATTCAGACAATGGATTTAGACCCAAGTTTTAAAGATGGGGAAAAGTAACACATTTCTAAGAAAAAAAGCTTTCAAATAGATGAAAATTAGCTCCCTTCAAATAGTGTGTATATTGTAGCAAATCATGACTCAGAGTGGAGGCTTTGTCAGTTCTTTGACCGGCAGAGCATGTAGCCCCCTATTAGGTGTCTTGGCCAAAAGCAGTAAAATATGGGGCTGGGGGCTGTTGGGGGAAATAGGTCTTCCTTGGTTCAAGTTCAGGGCACTTTGAGGCAATATTTAACCTAGAATTTCTTCCCATGCTGCTTAATCGCCCCTTAAGGCAACTCGAATGTCTTGTATTGATTTCTTCCGTTTCCTACAAGCAAACTTTTGGAGGAAGCGTGCCAGACTGTAGTGGGTTAGATGGAAGCAGCGCTTGCAAGTGTTGCTCTGCTGTTACTCACGTCGCTATTATTGCAGTATCTTTTTACCTCACTTTTTTTTTTTTAAATGGTTTCTTCACAGTATTCCTTTGAGCTCAGGACATTTTATTCTTTCCATTTTACAAGGAGAAGCTAGGGCACAGGGAGATTAAAGGCCAGATTGTTCAAAAGCATTTAGGTATTGAAAGATTGATGGGCATTGAACATTATTTTCAGAAGAACTTCAACACCCTATTCCTAGAAATGAATTATCCAAGGTCAGATTTTAGATTCTCTTGCAAAAACGGTATCCAAGTCTTCCAAATCCAGATAAGTGTTGAAACCAACCCATACACCGTGTTCTTACCAAGTTTCTGGGTAAGGGACAGGTTTGGGTTTTTGTTGTTCTTTTTTTTAGTGGGTTTTCATTAAGTGTCAGCAATAACAATCTTTCCACCCTATGCCTTCTTTTATAACTCCTTCTCCGTGGACCTCTTCCTCTTTTGTCTCTTTGTACTGCTAGATCTGGCTTTTCCTATGCTGTCTTTAGAAGACACAAGCTCAGAGTTTTAGAGCTGTCAGGGCTGTGGGTGGATAGGTGGTCTTGTAATACTGAAGGAATGTGTGGGATTTAAACAAAACTTCATCATGTCAGATACAGCAGGACTGGATAAACTGTAACTTTAAAAATGCATCATAATATCAGCTTTTGAATTCATAAATTTCTTGATATATTTCTGAAAACAAGGCATGATGCAAGACATTCTTATTGTCTTGCATGTCTGTGGCAACATGTGCCATGCTGAGATTTTAATGTCTCTGGTTCTGTTTCTAAAAAAAAAAAAAAGATTAATTCCTGTGTTCTTGCTATGAAAAAAATTCATCTTGTGTGTGAAATTTGCTAGTGAATGAGAGCTGGTTCCCAACTGATGAGTGCAACAATAAAACAGTAGTTTAACTGATGTTGTCTGCTAAAGTTAAATAAGCTTGCAATATATTTCTGAGGAAGTTAAGCTGTGTTAGAAGGGTTGTTGTGGAAAAGCCTTAAATTCCTTCATTGCCATTTCACAGAATCACAGGCTGGCTGAGGTTGGAAGGAACCTCTGGGATTCATCTCATCCAGCCCCTGCTCAAAGCAGGGTCACCTACAGCAGGTTGCTCAGGGCTGTGTCCAGGCAGGAGTTGAATATCTCCAGGGATGGAGGGTCCACAACCTCTCTGGGCAAACCGTGCCAGTGGTTGATCACCCTTACAGTAAAAATGTTTTTCCTTATTTTTAAATGGAATTTCTTGTATTTTAATTTGTGCCCATGATCTCTTGTCCTGTCACTGGGCACCACTGAGAAGGCTCCATCTTCTTTACTTCCTCCCCATCAAGTATTTATATACATTGATAAGATCCCCCCCTGAGCCTTCTCTTCTCCAGGCTGAACAGTCCCAGCGCTCTCAGTCTCTCTTCATATGTGAGGTGCTCCAGTCCCTTCGTCATCTTCACGGCCGTTCACTGGACTCCCTCCAGTATGTCCACATCTCTCTTGTACTGGGGAGCCCAGAACAGGACCCAGCACCCCAGAGGCGCTCAGCAGGGCTGAGCAGAGGGCAGGGATCACCTCCATTGGCCTGCTGGCAGCTCTCTGCCTGATGCAGCCCAAGATGCCATTGGCATTTAACCAGTCAAAATAATTTCCAATACAGAACAAAGATTTTTCATAGTGACAGTATAGATTTGTAAATTGCAATTAACTCTCAAAGTCAAAGATTTGAAGATTTTAAAGGGCTAATTTTATGGTAAAGCTATGCTATTCTGAGTATTTTTCACTACAGAGTTGCCTCCTAGTTAGATTAGGACTTGAGTGGCTTCTCAGGAGTCGCAGTGCAATTAGAGGTTTCATCAGAGCAGTGGTCTGGAACGGTTATCAGGGAAAACCAGTCTTTAGTGATCTTTCTCAAGCATTCAAGTGAAAGAAAACATAGAAAGAAATCCAGGACTATATGAAGTGTGTGCTAGGAAGTTTGATTTGCTACTAGTGAATATCGGGGTTGGAAACTGTAGGGCTTTGGAAATGTCATTAGGGCAAGATGTGTCCCTGCCTACTTTAATGTATGTAAACATTATCTTTTGTAGAGTCTTTTTGAATTGAAATACAGTGTCACACCAGTTTTCTGCTGTAAGAATGGATTAATAAGGGAGGACATCTTAATTTTTCATTTCCATTTTTTTTAGCATCTGTGCTCTCAACCCTCTTTCTCTGCTATATCCAAAGATGCATTTAGCAGATGGACAAACTTAGGAATTAACTTGCACAGAGGACATGTTAATTCATTTCAAAGCCAGTAAACTCAAATCAGTAATTGTTACCTGGCCAAGGAAAAAGGAAACAATGACCATCTGCTAGGAAGAAAAGAGTAAGGATTTATATAAGGGGAGAAGAAAGTGAATTAAAGATTAAGGAGAATTAGTGCAAGAATAAGAAGGAAAAGAAGAAAAGAAAAGGTAAAGGGGAAATGAGGAGAAGGCAGCACAAGAAATAAGTGATTATTTGTGTTGTAGTTTCATTTAGATGTCCCCTCCAAATTCGAGATTTCTTTGTGATACAATGTATATACATAGTGACAGGCCTTGTTTAGAATTTCTAATTTAAAAAAATATTTCTTGTCTCTCCTGTGTTTTGTGTATATTCTTTTCTATATTTTACAGGTGGGAAGTACAGTGACTTCCCATGGGAGACTCCTCACAGAGCTAGAGACTGGAATACCGTCTCCCACCCTCTCCCCCTGCTGTCCTACTTCCCTGAGATTTTTTTTTCCAAAAGCTCTGATAGGCAGTTTTTATTGTAAGACGTATGGACTGATGTACAAGATCCCAATTATTCTCTACCACGGAGATCTAGAAATGTGAACGGACCAAACATGAACTCGACAAGAGGGGCTGAGCAGCCGCTTTGATTTTCTCACTGGTGTTGATTGACTGACAGCCTTCCATCTCACGGGGCTGGGAAAGCAATGACTCTCCCAAGGGATTTACACAGGGTGGGTGCTTGGAGGGGCTGACAGAGGAGGAACATCCGAGGCCAGGCCAGTGGTGTTTCCATCAACCTGCAGTTCAGGATGTTGATGCAGTAGTGATATGCCCATCCAATACCACTGACTGGTCACCTATATCTTCACAGCATTTTCTGAGTTTATGTTTGGACATCTCTCATCCACTAGTCAGCCCAGAACATTACAGCTCAGCTTACATCCCAGCATGCAGTGATGGTTTCTTTAGGGACAGATAAGTTAGTAATGACATGAAATTGCCTTGATGCTATAAACCTGATTTGTGTGTATTTATTTACCCTGCCACCACCTATATAATCTAATTCTGCATCTGCTTTTTTTTTTTACTCCTTTATCACCATCTAGTGCAAATATCGAATGAGTATTACCAAGCTGTAGATGTGGAAGTTGGCCCCTTTCTTCAAAAGTAAACCAGAGAGTACCAGCGTGCTGCCTATTTGCTTCCCGGTCATTACGCAGTCAGCAGGAGAGTTCAGGAATTTGCAAAAGCTGTCATTGTCCTGTATGAAAAAATGTACATTGGAATTCTTCAGATACTTTTACAGCTATTAGCCATTTAAAACTGTTTAATATAAGTGGCTTATTTCAGAGAGCAAGAAAAGCAGATTCTGGCAATTTTGCCCTTGATATCTTTTCTATCTGTGTCGCACTTCAGTCAAAATTTACATAACAATGGGTAGGGAAGTGTTGTGGCACACGAACCGGTGCATATTAGTTCTTAGTTGCTTTCCCAAAAGGCTTGAAAATGCAGCAGATTTAATCTAGGTCAAAAAAAAAAAAAAAAAAAAGGGAAAAAAAACCACTTCCATTTTGTAGGCAGAGGACATTTATAGAGAGCATTTTTATTCACAAGGGTACGGGAATGACAGAGTGCGACGCCTCCAAGAGAGCTCCCCGGTGCAGCTGAAGGCTGACAGCAAACTAGGACTTGTGGCCAATTAACAGAAAGGCCGTCATAACTTGCAAGGCAAGGAGAGAAAAAATTGAGCTCCATGGGATCATTTTTCACTGGCCATTTACAGGGCTATTACCGGCCTGGAGCATTTCTGCTTTAATGCGATAGGGGCGGTTCGGGGCATGCTGGGGCTGGTGCATTGCCGCCCTGGATGTTATAACCGGGAGGAAAAATAGAGCACAGGGTGGAATTTGGCACGTCCCGGTTGTGAATCCTTCTCGCATGTGAGCCCCTGCCTACATTCAGCTAATGTATTAATATTAGAAGTGGCATCGCTATAATATGTGCTGTCATTAGAGTGGCGATGCGGTTTCCTGGCTGGTGACAGGATTGGTAATACGGTTTCCATCAGGGTGCCAATTATATCAAACTATTAGCAAACCTGAGCTAATTGGGAGGCGGCGGCGTTAAAGGTTGATTTCTGCAGTATATGGCAATTCTATCAGGGATTGCTTTGGGAGTGAATCATTGCCATCGTACTCTTGAGTGACTCCATATACAATAGAGCAAGAGGACGGTGCAGGTAGGAATCAAAATGCATCCCTGCCTTAGCCACCTTCTTTTTCTGTTCAGCGGAATTACAGAAATAGTCGGATTTTTACTTCTGGAAACGTTTTTTGCTTTCCTTTGTCAGTAATGTCTGTATTTGCTATTCAGGCAGTTCATGGTTTTCTCTGTTTTTGTATGGAATCACCCAACCAAAATCTCTAAGACTTGAAACACCTCTCCTAATACTAGACTGGTGTCTTCCATGCAGGCTAGCTAATTGCACTAAAATCTGTAATAGAGAAGAAATGCCGGACAAGGTTCCCATTGCAGTGCATCAAATTTAACGAATGTGAAAAAGCTTGTTGACCAACCATGCAGCTGAACTCCTGTAGCAATAGGTCTTTTCAGTGGCTTCAGTGGAAGAGAATTTTTGATGTCTTCATGGCCTTTTGGAAAATAACAGTGTAGGTCATGGTGGGTTTGGTTGCAAATCACACTGTTCAGGCAGCTGTTTGTGATTTACGGAGCACGTATTTCAGCGTTCGCGTGAACAGCTGGAATGCAAGAGACCCTTTGTTGTGGTTTAACCCCAGTCAGCAACTAAGCACCACACAGCCGCTCGCTCACTCCTCCCTCCCTGCCCTGCGGTGGGATGGGGAGGAGAATCGGGGAAAAAAAGTAAAACTCGTGAGTTGAGATAAGAACAGTTTAATATCTGAAATAATAATAATGATGATGATAATAATAATAATAGTAGTAATAATAATAATGATGATGAAAAGGAAGATAAGTAAAAGAGAGAGAAATAAAACCCAGGAAAAACAAATGCTGCACAATGCAATTGCTCACCACGCGCTGACTGATGCCCGAGCAGCGATCCACCCCTCCCGGCCAACTCCCCCCAGTTTATATACTGGGCATGACATTCTATGGTATGGAATATCCCTTTGGCTAGTTCGGGTCAGCTGCCCCGGCTGTGCTCCCTCCCAGCTTCTTGCACACCTGCTTGCTGGCAGAGCATGGGAAACTGAAAAAGCCTTAACTTAGGATAAGCGCTACTTAGCAACAACTAAAGCATCAGGGTGTTATCAACATCATTCTCACACTAAATCCAAAACACAGCACTGTACCAGCTACTAAAAAGAAAGTTAACTCTATCCCAGCTGAAACCAGGACACTCTTTTAAACCAGGACACTCTTTTAAAAGGCAGCCCTGTTAAATCATAGTGTAATGTTTAAATTTTGGTAGTGGAAGAATGAATGTGGAAATCAGGAGAGGAACATTTGAAGGGGAAAAAAAAGAAAAAGAAATCCTCCTTAACTTAAACTAGCTTGAACTGTGCTGGATTGACAAGAAGCTACTGTCCCCATTGAGATTCCAAGCTTGTATGAAGCCAGCACCTGTTCTGCTTGCAAATGCACACACAAAAGTGAGCTTCATTCACAGAAAGAAAGAAACATAGCGGGACTTCACTCATTTAGCCTTCCAGGGCCTTCAGTCCCTTGATCTGTCAGCCCCTTAGAATTCAAACGCAGCCTTTAAAGGAATTTTCAATTCACAACATGATGACTTTGTTGATGTCCTGAATGTGAATGTATTTTGAATTGAATTTGTCTGCCAAGATTCCATTACTTGCTAAAAGAATACAGAGTTCAATCATCAGATAATCATTATAGCTGTTTTGAAGTGTTTATTTTATTAGTCTAGAAGGTAAAGCAAATTTCATACTTTTAAGTTGTTGCAGGCTTTGCAGGCACACTGATAAGCTCTTGTATTTCTATACCCTATGGTTAGGGTTCAGATACTGGCAGCAGGTGATAATATGCACAACGCAGCAGAGATCCAAACTGACAAATTTTGACAGTTGAAAACTATAGAAACTCACAACTCAGACCAACAGATATGAGGGATTTTTTTCTCCTACATCTTTTCTCTTTTAATTCCCAAAAGTTAAATTTTCACGCCTGGGAAATTGCAGCACATTTTTCTTCAAGCAAATCAAAACCTCAGAGCATCTTGTAGAACAACATGTTTTAATTCCTGTCCACGTCCAAGAGTTACTTTCTCATATTGATGCACACGTGTAATTCCTGGTAACTTTAACCTAGGAAAAGTATATTCAGTTTAGGGAGCTGTAAGAGACTTTTTCATACCCGAAGCAAGATGGAAGTTGCCGTATTCAATCAAGCATGAAATCCTGGCTGAGAGATTAAGCCTCTTACACAGATCCCAGTGCTGTTAAATGCCAGCAAGGACTGCGTAAGCCACATCTCCGAGTGGAGAAGAGCTTCCTTTTGTTAGTTGTTCAAAATTAGGAATGTAAACAGCTCTCACGGAGTAATTAGTCTGTGTTTGAATTGGGAGAAAGTGATAAAAAAAACGACATGACGTTGCTCCTAGCGATGTCATATGGCTGTATCTTACAGCCTAACAAAGCCGAGTCTGCTCTGCTGGGTGGATGGGGCAAGGGTTTCACAGGTGGCTAATGTGGGTCGTAGAGCAGAAGTCGCACAGGAGGAGAAGTCCTGTTGCGGGAGGTCACTAGCAGCTCTTTGAAAAAATCCTTGTGCTCGTAGGAAGAATGGCATTTTTTGAAGTTTCATGGTGAAAACTCTGCAATCTGTCGTAATTCCACAATGCGCACAAACGTCCTCCAGAAACCCAGGTTCGCTGTCAGCAGAAATTCATGGGTACAGTGGCGTGAGATTTCTCACCATTCGCTCTTTTTTTGCCCATCTCTGACTTCTAAATGGTTGCTTTAGTGAAGCCGTGGCTGCATGATCCCCATGTAATCCGTTGCTGCCATCTTTGACAGTGACTCAAGTAAAGCTGTTTCTAGCCATACACAAGGCTGTTTGCCCCTGTCCGTGTCTTGCTAAACAGGTTTCCGTGGAAATTAAATAAATAAAATCTCCACCACTGGTGCTAATTGGTGCCTTTGGCAGCCTGAGCAGGGGCTTGTGAATTGAATGTGTCATGGAGAATTGAATGTGTCAACTCTCTCCCAATGGCTGGGACCTGGAGGTCTTTTTCTGGCACTAAATTTCCTTTGAAAAAAGAAGAAGAAGAAAAAAAAGAGAGAGAGAGAAAACAAGCTGAAATAAGAGATCTTTTCCCTTTTTTTAATGAGGTGTTGAAGTTGAGCATTGTAGTGTACACACTGCAGCGTTTTCTCATCAGATGCTCTGAGAAGTAGGGCTGGTTTCTGCCTTTGTTTCTCAGGCATCCCATTTGTTGCTATTAGACGCTGTGCAGCACGGGGTGGCAGGTTTTATTCAGTCTGTTCAAGCATCTGGCAGGATAGCCATGAAGTTGTTGCTGATGTCCTTAAGGGACTGTAGGGATCCACATGATTCATTCAGCATTTTTCTAGGTACAAAGAAGAAATGTCTTACGCTGTAGTAAATACGGTTCCAAGTAGAGCACAACCAGCTTACCAAAACACAGGAGATTTGCTGCTTTGGAGGCACTGACTGGCAGCACGAGCTCCTGTTCCTTTGGTCGAGAAGATACTAACCCACATGGAGTTAAACTGGGCTGTATTTCAGGCTGTTGAGGATCGGCAGAACCATGTGCACAAACCAATTCACCTTTTAAATTATCCTGACTAGGAGGGGAGAAGGTTATCACTGTCAGGCTTTGAGTTATTTGGATGTCAGAAAAGTTTAGTTGTGGTTCAAGCTGCTGCCAAGTTTGTTGGTGATGAAGCCAAGATTATGTATGCAGAGGGCTGGAGAGAGGAGAGTTGGGTTTTTTTTCTTTTCTCTTAGTAGGAAATGTACTTTTTTTTTTCCAGCAGTGTCACTGATTTGTCTTTGGAAATATTACTTTTTCTTAGGGAGAATGGAGGAAGGAAAGTCGTTTCCTAGTTGTCTTTCAGCAGGGGCCAGCTACCAGTCCTAAAGCACAGATTAGCCCTGTCCTCTAACACAGGCGTCTTCCCTTCCAATATTTCCGCAGAAAGGACTGAATTTGGTACTTTCTCCTACGGGATGTAGTACTGAGCCAAAGGGATTTTTACACTGGAGGCATCCTGAAAGCCGGCCCGTTGGAGCTGCAGTGGTTTGCATAACTTGGCAGCGAGCACCTCTGGAAAGTCCATAGGCTGAGCTATAGTGTTTCCTTTGGGACCATGTGCACTTTTGCTTTTTCTGTTCTTCTGTGTTTTCTTATTTTCTTTTTTTAGTCCAGCCCTGACCTCTTTAGCAGATAGCTTCAGAATCAGGTGTCCACAACTGGTGTCCATGCTCTCCTCAAGCCACAGCAAACCATCTCTTGTTTTGTTGAGTTTTTTCAAGAAGACACGAGCAAAATGAGTCCAGAGAAAGATTTTATTCATGTGCATTTTCAGATATGTCGGTCTGTGAGCTTAGAAGTCTCCATTTTTGTCAGGGTCCAATGACCTGCCTGAAACATCTGCACGTTTCCCATTAAGCTACTGTTTTCTCCCAGTCCTCATTCACAGAGACATTTTTCTTTCCTGCGCTATTACTTCCCAAAAATGACTAGTTAAAGGGTATTTCACAGCATATTCATCTTTCAAGTGCAGTTCTTTCAAGTAGTGCCAAGAACGATAAACCAATAGATTTCAAACTTCTCCTTGTCGGAATAAACCCACAGAGCTGAAATCTAAAATGAAACTCTTCGGATCCATGGTAAAGGACATCGCAATTGCAAAGTCATGACTACTGCTTGATATTTTCCGCTCTGAATCCTCTCTCCTGGTTAAAAAGCTTTATATTAAAAAGCTAATAAACCAAATGAAGAAACAACAGAAGATAGACTTTGGAGCTGGCTGGCAGGATAGAAAAATGTCTCAATGTTTTCTCAAAGTCGCACTAATAAATGTCACAAATTCAGATTTGTTTCCCATTTTCATTCCGGAGTAAAATAATTTAAATTTGCAGAATTTTCCAGTGGAATAGAAGACTTAGAAACACTCACAGGAAGCACAAACCTTAACAGGCTGTGGCTGTCTGTAATACTCATCCCTGCAGAACAATGTTCGGCTCACTGAAATAATTATTAAACCATCCCTATCGTAAACTGTGACATTTTAAGGAACCTGTTGGCAGTATGAAAAATCTTTCTCTCAGCTGCGTTAAGTCTGCATTACCTGCCTGCCCGTGTATTGTATTGCCTGCAAGTGCTTTTCTGCGTTAGGGATAAACTCACTGTATTCCAGCTGGGAATACATGATTACCTTTGCTTGTTATAAAGGTAATGGTCGTCGCTGGCCTGGCTGCAAAGCCGGAGGGAGAGTTCACAGTGCAATGCACAGCTTGAGCCAAGCGAGAGGCAGCGGAGTTCTGGATTCAGCCCTTCCTTCCAAGGTGTGGTAGGGGCCACCTCCATACGGTTACTTAAAAGGTTTGCTGGCTGTGTTCTCCTATGCACGCTTTCTCCTAGGTCTCCTTTACTGTTATGGGGATGCTGCGAGGTTGGACAAAAGCAGGCATATCAGGTGGGATGTGCTGTTTCACCTTGGTCAACATTAGGGAGACGATGCTCTGAGGGAACACCGAGGCTCGAGAGCCGGGGTTTCTTCTATCTACTGTTTGGTTTTGACATTTCTCTGGAGTTGCAACAAATCTCTGTCTGTGATTAGGAGAATAGGATTGTTTTCTGAGTCATCAGTAAAATCTGCATCATCTTGTTTGATACAAAGTAGGTTTTTACTTCAGTTGCCACTTCTGCCTCCCAACCAGCATTAGCCAGCAGGTTTTTCCTCTCCCCATAGCAGCTGGGTCCCTGAGCACCCCATCTGCAGCCACTGAGCTCTATAGGAGTTTTGGGGTCTCTTCTTAATGTGACATGGCTCCAAAGCAGGGGCTGCCCATGTCCACGGGACAAGGGCTGCATTCAGCCCCACCATATTTCCCCATATTAGAGTAGCAACAGATTCGTCTCTAAGGGTGTTCCTACATCACTGATTTACTGTGCTGGGTGGGAGGTATTTAAGTGTGAATTTTCCTTGTGTCTATACCTGCAATCTTGTGTTATGCACATAAGTGTGCGAGTGATGCTCATAAAGTGGTTTCCCTCCCGCTGGAAGTAAAGTTGAAGTCACAAGCTGGGATGTCACGTTGAGCATCCCACCCGCAACATGGATGCAAGGTCCTCCCGCGGTAAGCTCTCCACACGTGCCCCATGCATGCCTAGGAGCAGGCTTCATTGCTGTGGGACATTACAGATTGCAGCAAGTCAAATCCTGGTCCTTGTTTCTTTGTCCCACGCCTGTCATGTTATAGCTCTTCCCTGAGGATCTGCCCGTGAGCCCTGACCTCACCCTGGGGCTGGTGTTGAGCTGCCTGGGTTGCGTGTGCTGCGGGAAGAGTTACTTTAAATGTTTGCGGTGGAGAAAGTGGCAACAACCTGTGTTTGGTCCCACAGACCACCCAGTTGGACCATGCTGCCAAAGGGAAAACCACAGGATTAAGGCACCTAAAACTGTGCTTCACTGAAGGTTACACAGACGCAGGGTGAGCAGAGCCTCACTTAACGCTGTCAACCATCAGTAGCTTCCAGTGGCGAATTCTCCTGTAGCTTATTTTTCATTCTTGCAACTGAGATGAGTGTCCTACCTCCAGTCCCACCTGCTTTCAAATAGGGGGGGAACAAATCTTAGCTCTTATATATAAGGCCCTTTAAATAAGGTCCTGCTTTAACTTGATTTTCCGCCTGGGATGCAACAATGAATTCCTGCTGCTTCAGCTTGCCATGTTACTTATATTCAAAGCATAATGGGGAGCCTTCAGAAAAATATAACCTTATTTACACTGTACAAAGCCAATTGGATTTTGGTTAACTTAATTTCTAAGTGATTACAGTTCACTAACAATGTAGGTGTGCTATAGACGCAATGCACAGGGGGTGACTTTTTATTTTAAACCATGCAAGCTTTCTTTTATTCATGTCATTCAGGCAGCCTCATGATAATTCACATTTCCAGCTTTCATGATGTGTTGTTCAACCACTGTTTTTTCTCCCTCCCTATTGTACTCTCACAAATCATACTCACTAATTTCTGAAAGCTTTTCATTTCTCTCTATAGGTTGTTGTTTCGTAACATTTTATACAAGAAAAGCTGCTCTTGAGGCACAGAATGCACTGCACAATATTAAAACTTTACCTGGGGTGAGTACATTTACTTTTTCATCCTAATTATTTTGTCGCCAGAAAAATAGCCCTTTTGCTCAAGATGCTGCTTGGTGCCCCAAATGACCTTGATGTCTTCAAGGGAGGGTGGCTAACCTGATGGTCTGTCCTGTAACGGTGCCAGCCCTGTAGCAATGGCATCATCTCAAAAGGCAGTTGCTCTTCTGTAGAAAGTCCCTTGGCTGGAAACAGTGCTGATTCCTGCTGACTAGAGGCAGTTACTGAAGTGCAAGGTAGATTCAATTTTTTTTTTTATTTAAGGGGGAGGGAGGGGGGAAAAAAACATATGGCAGAACAACACTGCATCACTGGGGCTTCTAGTTTGAAAAGGGAGAGAAGAGGAAAAGACAAAATACGGCCAACTTTGTTAAATGCAACCTTTATCCACATGGTTTCTAAACAACCTGACTGCATTGGTGTGGTGGCTGCACATCGGCGTACCGTAGAGCGTGGTACCACATAGCTACTTGCACAGTGTCATCCTGTTCCCTGCCACCACCTCTCCTCAGCAACCTGTTCTCACTGATACCTCACACCGGGGGCTGAAACAGTCGCGGTTGTGTTGTACAAACCGTAGCTTGCGTTACCCTACTGTAGTTCAGATTTAAGTTACAGGGCTAGACAGAAGTATATCGCTGGTAATTGCATGACCTAACTCTGACATTTTCTTGTTCTAATGTTTTTATTTCTTCTGCTGAACATGGCTAAATACTTTGGGGATGGGAAAGGAAAAATATAAAGGATGGAGGTATATTCCCTCTTGATGTAGGGGAAGTGTTCAAGTATATGGTTGGAGTGTATGGTTACAGACACAAAAATACAAAAATGTATACAACACTATAAATAAATAGAACATTGACTGGACTGACAGTTATATGGCCAATACCTCCTTTAGTTCCTACGTGCTGTGTGTGAAATTGGACACTATGTGTTTGAAAAATTCACATCTGGCCAGATCACTTTATGCAACTCCTGTTAGGAAAGCCACCTCATCTGTCATGGCAATGACCAATGTAGAGAAGTATGTCAGATAGTTACCCATGAATCCTGCTAATTTCCCAAGGTAAAATGGGAGTCCTCTGTCCTTTGCAAGCGAAAATGCTGGAAGAGGTGGTAGGAAATCTGCAGAGGTAGGCCAGCTTCAGGAAAATAAAAGAAAAATTGTGGCACTTCAGATTCAAATTATGTTTTTGTCGTGGTTTAACCCCAGTCAGCAACTCAGCACCACGCAGCCATTTCCCCCTCCCCCTCCCAGTGGGGTGAGGAGGAGGAAAGGAGAGAAAAAAAGTAAAACTCGTGGGTTGAGATAAGAACAGTTTAATAACTAAAGTAAAATATAATACTAACAACAGTAATAATGAAATATAATAATAATAGTAATGAAAAGGAATGCAACAAAAAAAAAAGGAAGGGGAGGGAAGGAAAAAAACCAGTGATGCACAATGCAATTGCTCACCACCCGCTGACCAATGCCCAGTTAGTTCCCAAACCGCGATCCGCGCCTCCCAGCCAACTCCCCCAGTTTATATACTGGGCATGACGTTCCATGGTATGGAATACCCCTTTGGCTAGTTCGGGTCAGCTGCCCCGGCTGTGCTCCCTCCCAGCTTCTTGCACACCTGCTTGCTGGCAGAGCATGGGAAACTGAAAAAGCCTTAACTTAGGATAAGCGCTACTTAGCAACAACTAAACCATCAGCCTGTTATCAACATCATTCTCACACTAAATCCAAAACACAGCACTGTACCAGCTACTAAAAAGAAAGTTAACTCTGTCCCAGCCGAAACCAGGACAGTTTTCCAGCAACTGGTCCTTGGAAGGGACAGTGTCAAGACCTTACAGACCTCCTAGTGGCAGGCTCGGCTTTTGAGGGTGTAGAGGATGGATGTGCCATCCTCAGAGAGAAAGGAAGGCTCTGAGGGACGATTCTCTTTGAGACCACTTCGGAGCTCAGGTTGAATCTCAGTATCCTCTGGGTCTGCAACCCCAGTTGTTGGTTCCCATCCCCACTGCCAGAAAATGCCGAGCCCTTGGATGAATGCTCTCTAACCCAATTCAGCTAACGTTGCATTTAACGCAACTCGTTGTGTAATTGCTCTCCAACATGCTTTGAGTCAAATGGCTGTGCTGACTGGCTGGGTACGATGGACACTCCAGCGGAGGTGGTCCTGAGCTGCTGGAGCAGCACCCTGCCCAGCCAGCATCCCTGGGTCCAGGTTGGGTGTGGGACCCTACCCTGAAGCTCTGCCACAAGATCTATACATCGCTCCCCTTAGAAGCAGAGAGGGGCCTTTTGTTTGCTCCTCTGTTCTTCCCTGAGCCCCACGAGCTAGCTGTTGTGTTTTGAGAGATCTTAGTTATCCCAGCCGGTGACTCGGAGGGGCAGACTCCTTCCCTGACCTCCCCATGTACAGGTGGCAAAGCTGGCTCAGCTCTGCATCGCATCTTACTTAGGCAGGGCATCATTTTCTCCTCTGCTTTTGTACAGCTAACGAGCATGCAGCAGTTAAACAGACTACTGTACCTTTTAATTTTTTTTTAAATAAAGCTCAAAAATATAATATTTTTTTTTCTAATGTGATCTCTAACTCTTTGTCATTTAAAACTTGTCTTTTCAAGCTGTGTTTTTCTGTCCTGACTGTGAGGTTACAAACTTTTCTTTTAAGGAAATGTGAAAATTACATTCCTGTGACTCTGGGGCCTGGGCTTTAAAAATATTCCTGATACTGCCAGTGATGTTAAGATTTTACTTTGAGATAAGTTGTTATACCTACTTTTTAAAGGGACACATCTAATAAAGAGAAGCAACTCAAATACAGATCCATTACTTCTCTTTGAGAATGATTCAGCATAGGTTATATAACAGATTCTATATTTTGCACGTGCTGTATGCTGACATTCAGCATATATGGTGATACTGTTATGCTGCATCTGTGTATTCCTAAAATAACTTCATTTAAGCACACTTTAAAGTTGTGGCACACGTGCTGAAAACACTTCACGTTGGCAGGATTCTCCTTATATGAATTTTAGCAATTTCCATGTTGTTAGCTCTTGCCCGCTAAGCAGCTTTCACCAAACGAGCAGGAATCAGTAGTGGATAGGTCCATGTGCGAAACAGTCTCAGAGCAAATGGAAGCAATCTTCTGGCAGGGTTACAACAAGAGATGAATTTGGATCAGGTTCATTTGGGCATCAAGTGTCAGCTTGCTTCCAGTAAATGAGATATGGTATGTAGGAGGTTCAGTAATAAGGTGTCTCCTGGAAACAAAAGAATCCATGCCTTCCACTTTTACTGTAATACCACCATGCGTCAGATAAGAGGCATCCTTAAATAGCCCAGGAAGAAAATCCGAGGCAAAGGCAGGTGATTTATTGTGTAAGGTAAGGAATGATGGCAGATGTAGGAGCAGGGGGCTGCAGGGATGCTGCGGCGGTTGGAACTCGCTTGCATCTTACCTGTGAGCAGGTATAACCCACACAGCTGCAGAAGCATGGAGGGAAATACCTCTATGTTCATTAAATGATAGAGGCCAGATTATTTCTGGGCTTAGTCTCTTCATTTTTAAAATGCAGACCTGCTCCACATGGCTCGGTAAGCAGGTTTTGGATCAGCATTCACGAAGCCAAAACCATGTTTTTTTAGTGTGAAATTTATCCCCCTTCCAAGACTGCACATTCAGTTTAATTTAGGTAGGTGTTTGAGCAAAGCCTGCAGTGCTCTCTTTCTATATCTACTTTTTGCATGGACCTCATCCTTAACAGAGACATGAAAACACGAGCGCTTTATCTGCTCCTTTGAGCTGCGCTCTTTTAGTGGACATGAAGAAAATAAGACCAGACATAAATGATTAATGCAGAATCTTGGAAGAAAATATTGCAGGGTGCCTTGCTGTTTGATTACAAGCCTTGGAATTAGTCAACATTTCCATAATTCTAAACCAATATACACCTGTTTTCCCACTGTGATGTGAAGGCACAACTTAATTTAACAGAAACCCCGCTGTGCTAAATCTCTCATTAAATACCAAGCTAGTTCTGTAATTTAAAGTTGCAGCACCACTATTTTAACTGAATTGCCTTTGTATTATAAAATTAATAAGAAGTTAATGATGCACTTTGCTGTATTCTCTCAGATTTTTTTTCACAGCAACAACAACAAAAAAGAAAGATAAAGAAGAAAAACATGTCACCAGCTGACATCTCAAGGCTTTTCTGGTTTTAATCATTTTCCTGAGGATAAAATTCATTTAAAAGATTTTTTAAGATTTTTAAAAACTTTCAGCATAAGTAGGATCAAACATCTTTTTACTCATGATTAGTATAATCTCTCTGTTAGTCATAATATTCCTTGTCATATAATGGAGCTTTTATCTTGCCTCCAAAATGTATTTAGATATCCCTTGTTATGGTAGGATTGCTACTAGGCAGAAAAGATACACAGTGTTTGAGAAATACAGGCATATTGAGATATATATATGATACATATCAACGAAATAGGGACAGTTCTCTTCGGTTTACTTGGTGCTGGCATCACGAGTAGCTTTTATGTCTTGTAAATTGTGGTGGTTTAACCCGGCAGGCAGCTAAACACCACTCAGCCGTTCGCTCACTCCCCCCTGCCCGTGGGATGGGGGAGAGAATCAGACAAAAAAAAAGTAAAATTCATGGGTTGAGATAAAGACAGTTTAATAGAACAGAAAAGGAAGGGAAAATAATAATAATAATAATAATAATAATAATAATAATAGAATTAGAATATACAAAACGATGCACAATGGAATTGCTCGCCACCCACTGACCGATGCCCAGCCAGTTCCCAAGCAACGGCCCCCGGCCAGCTTTCCCCCTCGTTTATGTACTGAGCATGACGTCCTATGGTATGGAATATCCCTTTGGTCAGTTGGGGTCAGCTGTCCCGGCTGTGTCCCCTCCCAGCTTCTTGTGCCACCCAGCCTCCTCGCTGGTGGGGTGGGGTGAGAAGCTGAGCAGTCCTTGACTTAGTGCAAACACTGCTTAGCAACAACTAAAACATCAGCGTGTTATCAACATTATTCTCATCCTAAATCCAAAACACAGCACTGTACCAGCTACTAGGAAGAAAATTAACTCTACCCCAGCTGAAACCAGGACATAAATGAACAACATTAATTTCCAGATGTGTCTTCAAATATAACATGCAAGCGCATAGCTCATATCCTAGCTCATAGGGATGCGGTTTGTATTATTCAACTTACAGGCAGGTTTTCTTGGAACATTGGTCTGGATTTTGTTTTAAAAGGCAGAAGGGAGAAAAGGGAAAACTTCAATTTGAATGTAATAATGATCTTAGAAATGTGCTTCTTTGGGATGAGATGTAGAACTAAGGCCTTAACTAGTCTCATCTTCATTAAGAATCTCATGGCTTTGTTAGAGGTGTTTAACTTCTATTCCCTAAACAAAATAATCCAATAAATTCCTCCCATCTAAATTTATTCTGTACCTTCAGTTAGATGTAATAATCTTAGTCCCCGCCGTGCTCTAATTTGCTGCTTAGTGAAAATTGGCTTCTGTATAGAGAGCAAACCTCGAAGAGCTGTATGCAGGGACTGCTTTAGCTGCCTTTGTGGCACTGACAATTTTGTTCATTTTAGTTTTAAAGTTCATTAGTTTAAAAAGAGAATGTGCTGTGTTTTGCTAACTAGTGAATCTGGTAGGATTTCCTGGCAAGAGCTAAGTGCAGATAGGTAACACAAGAGCGCTGTATGTTGGTCGGATTCTTGGAGCCCAGTTGCTGAATAAATACACCTTTAATCTCATGCAGAAGCTATTTGAAGTCAGGAATTGATGGGAATCCATTTGTAAAATCTACCCCTAAAACTCTTTGGAGTCTTTGTTCTGTATTTGAAGTTAGATTTAGATTGGTTTAGTGGTGGACTTCGCAGTGTTAGGTTTACAGTTGGACTCGATGATCTTAAAGGTCTTTTCCAACCTAAATGAGTCTATGATTCTATGATTTATCTGACATGGCAATGATTATTTGTTGCCTATATGTATATTTTTGCATATATCCTCATAGCTAAGGTTATCACAGAAATAATTAACAGCCCGCACTGACTTAGGTCTCAGCACTCCTGTGCGTTCAACAGACTAATGGTTTACGTGGTTTTTATTTCAAGTGGGATATCCATGTTCCAAGTAGCAGCAAACCCTTTGTATTGAAGTTCTCGCATGAAATTAGGACATTAGCTGTATGAATCAATTTAATTAAGGGTTTAACAATGGAGAAATACAGTTTTGAGAAAGCTTTTAATATTTTAAGAGCGAGGTGGAGTTTGTAGGATCTAACTGTCTTGTAAAATATTAATGGCTTCCTTTTTTGCCAGATGTTGTCAAGGGAAAGATTTTTCAGTTTTTATATTATAAGGGTCACTACTTGCTTTATTAAATGCTGTTTACGTGATAGGGAAACAGGACTGTCTTAAAGGGAACTTTTCCCTAAGTGTTCTGCGCTGGCTGTAAGGAAACCTCAGGGTCCATTTAGGGGTGTAGAATATGAAAAACTAATCTTTAAAGAGGAACTTAGATCTTTCTTCTCTTTTGGTGCCCATTCACAGTAGGGTTCGTTCTGCCCTACACCAGGCTGACAATCATCGGCGCGATGCCAGTCCGCTTTGGGGCTTCCCCTCGCCCCCGCAGACCGGCTCCGGTTTCATGCTGAGTGTAAAACACACTTGGTCATGCTACGTGCCACGGCGTCGGTATCACCTGTATCAGCAAGGCAGCACCACGGCCTCTCCGGGGGCACGGGGCTTAAGGGTTCGTAACGGGGGAGAGAAATCTCAGCACTGTGCTGAATCGGTTTAGCAGGTTATTTAGCCTTCAGAATAATCTGTTTCAAAATGTAGGCATCCATGACGACTTACTATGAATCCACGTTCACTTTCTGATAAAATACCGTTTGTCCAACAAGAAGCAAAAAACCAAATATATTTCTGATTTTCACTTTACATCCTGAGCTCATTTCTAATTAATATCCTGGCACACTCATTTCTGGAGTAGCGTTTTAATATCCAGTCCCCTTCCCTGCTTTAGGCCTTATGAGTTGTCAGTACTATATGAACATTATGTAAAAATTACCTGTAATAAAAACGTAATCATCCAATATGACTTGAATAATAGCCTGAATATGAGGTATCAGTGACTTTGAGAGATTTTGACAAACAGAAAGGGAATTCAAAGAGCAATTAAGTTAGTTAAGGGATTGGAGTGATTGATTTATGGTGACAAATTAAACTAATTCAGTACCCATATAGCATGGCCAAACGCTGTTTAATGAAGGATCCGAAAAGTCTAGAAATGTTTAAATGATAAAAACAACCAGATGGGAAAGCAGAGAATTCCCGGGGAGCGCCTATCCCTAGGAACTGAGCTATAAGACATTGAATGATGTTGAGAAAGTGAATCTGGCCCATTTCTTCCTTTAAAATACTATGCAAATGGAACCACTTAAAGATACATTTTGTCCAGCTCAGAAATGACTTTTTATTATGCAAATGCACCACTTCCACCTCTGCCCCTCAAAAAAAGTTGCACTGACTTTGCCACTTAAATGAAAAATCTATTTGCACTAAATTCAGGTACCTTAGTAGAAAGGTTGGGTTTGCAGCTACCATTACTGTGAAACACAGAATGGATCACCAGCTCTGAATTCATAAAACGGTAAAAAGTGACTTAGGAGCCAAATGAAATCCCTGTAAGTAGCTGAACTTGCAGCTTAGTGGCAAAATGATGGGTGTTGTGCAGGCATAGGGAGAGAGGCATATTGACTAAGTGAAAATAACTTCTCTAAGTTGAACAAAATATTTAATTCGTAATTATATTGGCCTTTTTTCTCAGTGAAGGATGGGGGGCAGATTCAACTTCCCGTACAGCCTGATCATTAGGATAGCTTTCTGGTATGTATAAGAATGCAGTTCATATCCTCTCTGGCTTGTTTGTTGTAAAGATGTAACTTGAATTGACCTAACAGAGCCTTCACCACTGGACTTAGTTGAGATTGGAGGTCACCATTTCTCCTCTTGAAGCTGTTCCATGGTGTATGAAAATATTAAACTCTCATGGGGTTGAGAGAAAGCAAGTAAAAGCACTTGGTTGCCTAGTACTGAGGGCAGTGATTCAAGAATTGTGATATCTGGATATAAGTCCATGCTCTAAAAAGTATTTTTATTATTTGGAAAAGCTTCAAAGGTCTGGAAGATACTCTCCAAGAATAGGGAAGTGCAGGAAGATCCATTGACCTGAAGCACTGGGAGAAGGAGTCTAAACTTTGGTCTGCCTTACTTGGGGGGGTGATGCCCCAGCCTAACCCCTGGGGTATGTCAGGAGGGTGCAGAGCTGCACAGGGTACGGGCATCAGGGAGCTGTTTCAGATCCTAGGCATTCCTATGAGACTGTTGCTTTTCCCTGGTGTAGCAGATCTGCTGAGAAGCAAGAGCACATTAGCCCAGCTGCAAATGCAGTTAGATGCACCCTAGTTTTTGTAGATAGCTCTTTTGGAGTAGTTCAGGAATTTTTTTGCACAGCTTTGCAGTATAATAATATTGGGATGGAAACTAAGTAATGCATAATACTGGCTTAACCTCCGAAAAATTCCCTGATGTGAAGCCCATCCCCAAAAGGCCAAACTGTTCTGGCGTGTGACACTGGGCTTTACCTCTGATTTCCATAACTCTGGACAGTTGAGGTCATCACTTTGCAAAATGCCTCCAGAATTTTATGTCCAACTTAAAACATCTTATTCAGCGAGGCTAGAGGATCTGTTCACAGGATATCGCTTTCAGGCTGGTACCCAAAAATCACTGACTGGAGAACCTTTTGCTGTGCACTTCAGAATGGAAAACTCTG
Organism: Gymnogyps californianus; assembly: GCF_018139145.2. NCBI lineage: Eukaryota > Metazoa > Chordata > Aves > Accipitriformes > Cathartidae > Gymnogyps > Gymnogyps californianus. Next base: position 212,529,514 of record NC_059471.1, on the reverse strand, counting down.
AACAAAATTGAGAGGCCATCACTGGAGTACTCTAGGGTATTGCAAAGCTCGCCAAGATTTAGGTGGGATGCTTAGCTAAGGATAATAGCCCAGGCACTCTCTTAAACAGCTATTTATCCTCCTGCTGGTGTTAGCTGTTTTCCGTTATCCGGAACAGAAAGTACAGGTGCTTCAGTCAGCCTCATTAGCACCGTGACACAAGCTATTAAAATTGTCTTCGTAATGAAAAACTAGTTCAGGGAGCCTTCCTAGCTGTCTGACTGCTCCTACAACAGTGAAATTAGAAAGGCAAATCATAAACAATGTTGCAAGCATCAGGAAGTAACATCATTAGAGATGCCCTTGGATGCCATTTACCTGCCTCGATAGCAATGTTTGGCGCCCGTGGATCTGAGTTATGTTGTGACTAAAGAGCCTGGGCTTCATAGCATGTTTATAACAGAGAGATTGTTTGTTCAGCATCCTTCTGCCATTGTGTCCAACCCTGTAAGCTGTGCTGCTTCTTTCAAAGACCTCTGCTGTGTGGTCTGTGGCTCTAGGTATTGCTATCGAAGGGATGCAATGTTGTCTCGTTTAGCGTTTGTACTCCCGTGGTGGTGCAGGAAGCTGAGGCATCCCTAGCTAGCTTTCTCCCATCTCAATCGGGTAATGAACCACGCTGTTTAGATGCACCGTGCTGTTGTATGTGACAACGTACATGATGAGAGAGAAAAAGTAAGTTCTGTCTTCTCTGTGGTCATTAGAAACCCCATAATACGTCCTGGAAAACCAGGTGAAACTGGGTGGCTTGACTGAGCCTCCTGCTCTAATAACACACTTTGGGCAATTATATTCTGCCTAATTAAAAATATTCTTTGCAGATCCAGAGAGGTAATTGATTTTTTGCTCGTTCTCCGGAAGAAATTATCATCCTCATCAGCTTAGTTGGAAGACCCACTTCTTTGTGTGCTCTTCCCCTGTGGTGTGCAGAGTAATCCTTTCTCCTCTTGCCAGCAGGGTCGCTGGGGCTGCTAGAAATGCTCAGGGATTCATTTGGGTGCAAGCACCTCTTTGGGGTACAGACGTGTTCATCTGATTGTCATGGTAGACATCCAAAACCTTTAGAGACACTAATATGGGCTGTGAATTCCCACCCTGAAAAGTTAAGGAAGACCTCTAGTTGCAGAGCTTATATTTCAGGCTGTCAGCGTATGGAGCAAGTGATCAGCACCCTCTAAAACAGAACGCAAATATCATTAAAGTGTTAAATACCTTTTAACGGGAAAAGCAGTACCAGAATGGGCAAGGCTAAAGTTTGTCTTACTTTTGGAACGATCCATCTTTTCACTTGCAGCTTTGCTGAAATCGGTAATGGCTTTGCTCCCAGAACATAGCCTGAGTATCTCCAGGAGCAGAGAGAAGCAGTCATTGAAAAACATGCCACCATAACTCCATTTATTAGCGAAAGCCTATCTCTATTGCCTTGTGCCAGGGAAGTTAAAAAAGCAAAAACTGCAAAAGAAAAAAAACATTGAACTAAACAGAGACTTAAGCAGTGGTAAACAAAATGTAGCTTCCTTTGTGGTTGATTTTTATCCAGCTGCAGCCAAATATCAAAGCAATATCAAAGGAAAGCTACCCATTAATTAATTCAGACTGACTTCACAAAGCAAGCTGGAGCTTTTGCTGATATCTGATTCTAACAACTTCCTAATCTTCACAAGTTGTCATTAAGAGTGGCATTAAAGAAGTCTGCAGTCAGTCCCAGCTCTCGCCCTATTGTAACTCAGAGATGGGCTATCTCCCATCATAGGAGCGGAGGGGGGATATGCAAGCAGGGGTTAGAATAAGCAACTTTGCTTCTTTGCAAATGGAATCTGCAATGTATCAGGGAATCTCATGAATACATTGCCTTTGTCGTTCATTCTAGGAACGCTCACCCAATCCCACTTGCAACCATTACAACTTGCAGCGAGTTGAAATTTTCTCTTCTGAAGGAGAAACACAGGGGAAAAAAAAAGAGAAAGAAAGAAAGAAAAAAGCTCATGTCTGAAAGGAATAATTGGAAGTCTGTAACGATCTTTAAGAAAGTATGAATAGAGCCTTATCATTGATTTCAAGATAGAGAACATAGGATTCTGAGTTGAAGAAAATAAGATTGTGGAAAATAAGACGCTAATCAGAGGATAAGATTAGTTTTAAACTAAGAACTGAAAGTCAGGTACCTCCATAAGTGAAGCTTGTAATTCCACCGCGAAAATAAACAAAACACTCTGGTGTTCCTTACCGCTGCCAGGATCTCTCAATGGGATTACAGACTCATGCAGGGATGCGAGGTACATGATACCTTTATGCTTCCGTTCAGCTGTGAATGGCTCAAATGATTGAAGGGAGTTTGTGTTCTAGACCATCACTTGAGCAAGTATCTGCCAGACAGCGACTCATATTATTTTGTGGCCAATTCATGACAATACCTTAGAGGAAAATGTGCTGTGTTATTATACAGTATGTTCGTTTCAAATATTGTGAGGAATAAAGAGAGGATAAATGCTGTTGCGGGAGTACCTCACCAAGCATCCACAGCAGCATGGATGTAGATGGTGCATTTATTTCCTCCAGGGCCAAGTACTGCCCAAATGCCAGTGACAAATGGGAATTATTTTTGATTATACACAGAATTGAGGATTTACCGTCTTAAGAGGTGAAATAAAACTTAGATCAAGTATCAGGAAAAAACAGTATTTGTCCAATTAGAATAATCTTCTAAAAGAAACAAAGTTAAATCCCAATCCTTAGGGGCACTTGGGGTAGGAAAGAATTAGAAAATATATGATAGGCCGTAATCCTGTATTGGCATTAAGTCATTCGAGATGAGCTACTGGATTTTTTCATCTCTCATTTCTGCAATTGCTAAGAAGTGAAAGAAATTGCTATGCTTGTGTGAATATAGAATCCTCCTATTTGTACAAAAATACATGATTAACCCAAAAGAAAGGTGTTGGTAAGTAACAGCTACAGTCAGTTTAAATGCTGCGCTTATATCCTTGTGTCTGGGGGGCTCTGAGGGTTGCTCAGGCAGGCGTGTTCCTTGCCTCTTGTGACCCTATTCATTTTGCAAAGAATGACATGGATTTATCCCAGTTTAAAAGTAGCCGGATAGCTAACAGCCCTCGTGTCTGGCACTTGTCTTCCTCCCTGTTGCCATGAGAGCCAAAAATAGAGGCTGTGACTTTGTGAAAATTTCTTTTCTGCACCCATGCCGTCTTCCCCTGCGCTTTCATTGCCCTCCGCTAGCTTCACCAAAGCTGCAACAGCCCTCAGGCTGCATTAGCCCTGCTCAGAAAAAATAGCATACGCTAAGAAACCGGGAGTTCAAGACTTCCCCGTAGCTCCAAATGCTACCTTTGGAGCAGGTGGGATGAGTGATGTAAGAGCTTTTAGCTCAGTTGGTTTTATCAGAGGACCTTCCTGATAGCTCTCCGTGGCCTCCAGCTGTTCCACCTGAAGCCATCTCCGCAAAGAGATTTCTTTGACCTTTAGGCAAGTCGCGCACAAAGATGCTACTCATGGGGCGCAACGCAGAGAAAACTTCTAATTGAGTAGAACAGCAATATGAAGAATAAGTAAGAGAAGATAGCTTTTCACATACTGGCATTTATAGTCACTAAATGAAGCATGTTGGTGCTTTTTTCAAGGGAATCAAGGGGCCCAGTCTCTGGAAAAATGCATTAAGGTTCATATTTGGGGTCAGATGCTAGTTCAGAGCTTTGCAAATGGGTGGAGGCAGGTTGATTTTGGCCTTACTGTTCCTGATACTGTCCCTTTTACTAATGAAAGCTTAGTCACAGCTCAGTCCAAATACCACAGCCAGCTGGAACTGACTCATTCTTCAAAAATATATGTTTCTGCTAATGTTGCTCATTTATTTTTTTGTTTGTTTAACTCCCCAAGCACCTATTGAGGGAAATATTTAAATACATTAGAATTCCTTAAGATTAGCATTATAAATGTATGAATAAAAAATACTTTCCTTATCCCAAAGAAAGCACTGGCAAAATACATTAACTAGAGAGATGCTAAAAAATTAAAGAGAATGAGTTCCTACAAAGGGTGGTTAAAAATTACATGGTTACTTAATGTGATTCTTACTGCTGTTCGTAATTGTATGTATACACAACTAGACGTTCATATTTTCGTGTGGACAGTGTGTGTTTGTGTACGCTTGTGGCTGGAGACTGCAGTAACGTTCTGTTTTCATAGATGGATCAAATATCGAGCTATCTTTTTTCATTCTCTCTCCACAGCCAGATTATTTCACCACTGCAGAGTATTGGCATAACACTGAGAGCTTTTATTTGGATGCTGATACTGGATAGTTGTGGAAAATTCCTGTAACTTCAGCTCATGGAGAGCTTAAATAGACTTTATGAGCCATATCCTCATTTGGCGTAAAATATTACAGCTCTGCTGGTTAAACAATAAAACTGTACTACTTACCGCAGCTGATCTCAGTCAGGAGAGTAGGATTTTTGACATCTTCATTCAAAACCCCTTTTCTACCTGAATGCTTTGGCTATTCCCTGAAATATTTAAAGAGGCATGCGTGTTGACAAGTAGTTTGGGGCTCATATCTGACCTTTGAAGAAATCTAGATTAGTCTGTGTTTGGTAACAGGGAGGAATTTGACTGCCTGACCGACTGCTGGAGAGGTGGGAATTGTGAATCAAGACATGTATTCTGGACTCGGAACTGCTCTGCACCTTTCCTAAGTGAAAACAGCAACAGCCCCACATCATCAGTGCCAACTCTTTCTATAAATTGTACCCTTTTGCTCTAATTTAAAAGGTAGAATTTCAACAGAGGTTATAATTTGGATGCTTTGGGGGGCTTATTTTAGACTTACCTCAATCACACTTTTTAGCTATAAGATGTTCTTGCTGGTACATTGTAATGCAAATATGAAAGCCTTCCAACAAGAACTTTAAAAAAGCTTTACATAAAAAAAAAAAATAAAAATCCCATAGCCTGGAATTTGAGTTTTGTACCAAATAATAGACTCTAGTTTCTGTCAGAAGAGGAGACCAAGTGCATTGTTGGATCAAGGTGACCTTCCATGCTGCAGAAAGCGTCAGGCAGAAGATCCGCTTAGTAAATGAACAGAAAAATCTGTGATGTGAAACTGAGGGAGTGGTTGAGGCTGGTTTCTCTCTTATTGAATGAAAGCCAAAAATGAAGAAGAAAAGTGTGGATGAGATAACGTTGTGAAAGAAACAGAGGACCCCTGACTATGCTTTCTTGCCTTTCTGAAATGTTGCTGTCGCTGGTCATTCCCTTTAAAGGGTTATTTCCTGAATTTCAGCTTGGCAAAGGTAGAGGATATTGCTGAGCATAATCACATGGTGTTTTCCCAGAGCATAGTTCACAGAGGAGACAGTACATGCAAGCACAGAACAGTGTAAATCTTAAAATAAAACTTCTGCAAAACAAGCATTTAATATCCTGGTAGCCATGCCCTCAGTTACAGCTGAGTTTGTGTTTTGCATTACAAAAGCCATTGCATGTTTTTAAAAACCTTTCTTTTAAACTAAATTTCTTCACAGTCATCGGTAGCCTAAAAGAGAATTTATTTTTGTTTGGGATTGTGTTTTGGGGGGAGGAGAAGAAGGGGGTAGAGGATTGCTTTGTTTTCCTCACAAGTTTCTAAAAGTCATCCTAGATGTTGATGTGGAATCAGAGGGATTTATGTAGAAAGGGAGGGGTTTCAAGTGGACCAGGCTCAAATATTAGCACCCTAAAATGGTGCCCGCAGCCTGAGCTCCTTGAATGTTTCCATTTGGCAGCAGGAGAGGTTTTCTTAAGATGGGAATATTGTCTTGAGTCTTCACAGATTCTGAAGTCATAAATGAGAAGGGCAAACTTCCGTGAACATGCCCGCAGGAGTCAGTGCTTCCTAAGCAGGGGATTTGACTTTTGCTAGGAGAAGAAACGTGCAATATGCCTCTCAGACTGCTCCAGTAAGCACAAGCCTCTGCTCTGCTGCCTTCCCCTTCTGGGATGGTTAAGGCACCTCTGTTTCTTTCCCATGGGACGTGGGAAGACTTTTCATAGAAGATGAGATAATAGGTAGCGTGTTTTGGCTTTGCTCTGGCTCTGTTTTCTAAATATTAATATGGGGGGATGGAAAGGGGTGGTGCTCTTAGATTTGAAGGAAAAGTACTCCTTTTTAAGTCTCAACCTTCTGTTGACTTCTGGAAACCAACAGCCGATTAGGGAGATGGAAGAAAGTACGGCTTCAGAACACTTGAGTCATGTCCAGTGAGACATTGACTGTAAGGCTTGTGTCATGCCGGGAATTGAGTCCTGGCATTTTAGGTCGTGCTGGGCAAATCCACATGCTGCAGCGCAAGGCTGCGTTAGTTCTTAGCTGAGATCCCAAACCCACAACAGTTTGGCTGGCATTTGGTTCCTCCAGCTATCCTGGATTACTGCCTCAGGTTCTTACGTTACCGCTTGAGTAGGTTATCTAGGGAGTAATATTGTAAAAAAAATCTGCTTGTGTGAAGTACACCCACTCATTAATGCCTTACCTATACTTGGTGATAAAACTACGAGATTTTGGCTTGAGAGACTTGGCTTCGGTTGTGGAATAACTCCAGATGAATCATGTATAGCCTCTGTGCCTTTTTTCTCCCATCGTTTTCCTTTCTGCTAAAAAGAGATAGCAGTGGTAAGCACCTCACAATGGTGTGAGGAGGAGAAATCAATTAGAGCGTGAGGAGCTCAGGCTCTGCTGCGGTGCGGACGGCTTGGCTGCCTCCCTTCGGATAGTCTTTCTGGGCCATGCCGTGCCTCCCTGCATGACGCTGGGCAAATCACTGCTTCACCATGCTTCGTTTTCTGCTCCGAAACAGGGGCAGTAATTTTTGCTCCTCGCAGTTACCTTGAATGGGTGTTAAAACTCAGTCAATTAATGTCATGGAGAGACTTTTGTTATCTTTCTGTGCCTTATCATTTTAATGCAAAGGGAAAAAAACCCACATTGGCATGCAAACGTCAATTGGCAAAATGTCAACAAAAGTTATTGCCGCTGCAGATGAGATGGATAACTCTTGCTGTTAAAATAGTATCTGATATTTTGCTCAGATGTCTAATGGGTTTGCTTTTTAAGCATGGATGATACAAAATATCCCCAAGGCATTATTCCCAACAAGATATAGAATCCCACTTAATGTCTATTTTTAGGATTGAATAGGTTCTGTAAAGGCTCATTTGTTTGAAGAAAAGGTACTTAATCACTCTGGTTTCCATGTGATTTTGAAGAGAGAAATTCTGGTCGTACCTCCCCTTCCTTATCTCCACTCCGTTTGGCTTGCATGTGTCCTGGAGTTGCTGCCATTTGTGTGGGTGGTAAGAAATGAAGGAATTAAATAAATGGAGTAGAACTGCTAACAGAGCAACAGTAGTTATTTGTACATTAGGAAGTAAAGTTGCCACTTCTAAGACTGCCAACTTTTTCATTTCTATATGAAGGTACAACTTTTAAAGAAGACCGAGTGTTATAGCCTAATTAGTAAGTGTACAGGAGGAACAGCAGGATGCGGGGGTGACTGTGGAAGGTATCAGTAAAATATTACTATTATTTTAAAGCGCAGCATTGTTTTTAGTCTCTTGAGCTAATGTTCAATTTAACTTGAATTTAAAACACGGAGTGTAGCGGATTGCAAATGACTGAGTTGGAAAGCTTCCAAAAGTCATTGAATTTCAGCAGTTTTAGTGTTCTCCGGTAAAAGAAACAACTTGTTTTAAGCAAGCTATATGCTTGTTTCTGTGCTCTAAATAGAAAATAATGATGTTATGCATTACCGCATGAACTATATTTGGCACCCACCAGCAATATTCATTTTCTCCTGCTTCTCTCCCTTCCTCCTTCCCTCCCTCCCTCTCTCCCTCTCGCTGTCTCTCCAAAATATGCATATATATATATATATATGATGTCTGACAGTAATCTAGGAGGCCAAGTAACAGACCACATTCTTCTACTACTAAAATTGTATGAATACCTAACACAGTTTAAATCCCTTAAATTGGGATTTATGAAAGGATGACAGCAAACAATCTTCTGGCTATGCCATCACTCAGGCAGTTACAGCTACTGATTTGCATTTATTTGTGAGACCCTATGTGATGGATGCACATTTGTCCTCCTTTTACCCATGAATAAACTGAGGTAAATGACTTAAACCAATACCGGGAATCCAAAGCTCTGCCTGTGCAGGTAAAGCAAGCAGGACCACAGCATTAGTCTCGGTGCTGGTTAGCACTTTCCTGCCCGGTGTGTGGGCATATTTGAGGGAATAACATGGGCTAGACGCTGTTCCCACTAGGCAGTATGGACAAGGGCACCCTGTTTTGAGAGGAAGGGGAAGTATAGCTGTGTAAATGCAAGCTGTGCCACGCCACTTCTCTTAAGAGTCAGAGAGCAGTCCCTTGCCTCTTTTATTCACTAGTATTTATTTGGCCTCAGAAACTGTCTCCAGTTCACGGAGAAGTTCCCTGAAGCTGTAGCCAGATATTGACTGTGTAATTCAAGTTAGTTTGACCCTAGAGAAGGTGTTCTAAACAGTTCTCTTCGATAGGAAAATACACCTCTTTCACTTCTGGGAAACTTGTGTTACTTGTGAGTCACGAGGGTTTAAAAAAGCAAAACCAGTTGGCATTGAAGTGATGTGAGAAATACGTTCAAGAGCTCCTCCAAAAGTATCCTACTGAAAAACTTGGGAGCTAAAAGCTGAAATGAGGACTGGGGGGGGTGTAGAGGTGTCTGCACGTAATAATCCAGAAAAACAATGATCTCTGAAGACACTGAAAATCATTTAATTCTCTGGTGCTTATGGACCATTTTCTCTTTTTCCCCCAGTCTTTTGGTAGGTCAATACATTCCTTCCTGACTTCCAGACTCAGTGAAGGTGTTCAGGAAGCTGGCAGGTAGAAATTTGGGTTCTTCTGTTCCTTGGACTACTGGTCTAATTAAGCTGTACTCACTAATTGGATCAGGAGCTAGGAGAAAACTTTAAATTCATTCCCAGACCAGAGTTAGGCAAAGAACGTAAATTTTTCCCACCATTTTTCATGCTCGTGCCTCTTTAGGTGCTTTTCTTCTCCTGTGCCCTTAGCCTCTCCCTGCTGCTCCTTAATATTTTCTTCCTCTTTGGTTTTCCTATTGGTTCCAAAAAGTCTATGGATTTGTAATCCTTCCCTCAAGAAGAATATTAGGGTTTTATTAAGGTCTGACATCTCTTCTTCTCTATCCCACATTCTCTCCTGCCATTTTACAGTTCTGAGATGTACAAAATGTGAAAGAAGTCCCCTTTGGCTTCAACAATGATTAATGCTAGCAAGAAGCAAGTCCCAAAGTGCTAGAAATGACAAGATACATACAAGCTGTCATCATTTAATCCTGTTGCAGTTTGTTTGGTTTGGATGTTACCCAAGTAACCCAAGTTCTTCAAATTTACCCTTTGCTTGGGGGAAGGTTTAGCTCAATTTTGTGTTCTGTTTCCCCGCGATGTGGTCCGCGAGGGTGACAGGTAAGGGACAAACTGAGCTGGGGCATGGCTAGAAACTTACAGCCGTGGCAGATGACGGGGAAGAGAGGAAGGGGACAGGTCTAAAGAGGGCTAAGAGCTCTAGAAATCTGCTGATGGCTTTAAAGGGTTGTAGAAAGATGATGAGAGGAACAGTAAAGTGTGAACAGTCAAGGATAACATCCTCCACACACTTTCCCTAAACTCCCACGGTGTAAAGTCACACTGTGCTTAACTTTAGAGGACTTTTAGGAGATGGTCTTTGACTGACATACTGAGCTGGGTGAAGGCATGGGCAGGTTTACGTGCATTCAGGGTCCTTTCTTGACGAGTGGTTTTCTTTCCTCAAGGCACGAGGAATGACAGGAGCGAGGCACGTGCAGTCTGCAGTGGCAGGAATGGAGAATAAAAGCTGCTAATAGATGTAGTAATCGTGTATGAAGGTGTTTTTGCAATGGACCATAAAATAATGATTTTTCATAGTCTAATTACCTGGCCAGAGTTTCGGAGGTGCTGAGGACTCCTGAATTTCACAGACTCAACACCGCTGCAGCAAATTGAGCCCATCAGCTCCTTCATCTTCACTGAAAGGCATTTCCTGCTTTTTAATCACCAAAGTCCTCCGTAAGACAAACGTACTCACATATATAACAAAATACCTCTTATTAAACCAACCAATACAGATCATTTAGAGCATTGACTGCCTCGGCCTGCAAACCTTGTGTCACTCGCAGAAATTACTGCTCACAGGAAGTCTTTAGCCTACCTAGAACATCTGAGCACCCATTTCTCTTCAGAAAATGGATGGAAAGCAGGTGCCCAAAAGCCTTTCCACCAAATATGCTGACAGCTCTGAAATGAGATTTAAGCCATTGCTGGTGACGCGGTGGTGACTCAGAGCGTGCCAATCCCATGCTCGGCTGTGCCTGGAGACGGTTCTTCCCCATTCACCCCTAGCGCTCCGGGCTTAAGATTACACCTGATTTGAAGCATCCTCTGACTAAATAAAACAAGCCGTAAGCTGACCGCCTCGTGCAATGTGCAAGCACACAATAGTAATCACAGCTAATGACTCTGCTAAATGCTAGGCTGCACACACCTCCTTGTTTGGTGTTTGTTTTGTATACAGAAGGTAACATCAACTGAATAACGAGGATGCCAAGTTACAGATGGGGTTGTGGAATCGTATTTGACAGCCGATTAGAGTAATCTGACAGAAATGATGACTTAATCACCACGACAGACTCCAAATTCCCAGATAGAATTCCACCCAGGTTAATCTAATTTCCTTGCAATATTTTTGCCAGAAATAGACTCTTAGCCGGCTTGTTTTCTCCCATGCAGATGTCACATGGCTTTGACAAGAATGTAAATAAGTAGCGTTATTATTGTCGAAAAGATGACTTTGAGGCTCTAAATCTGGAGAGGATGCATGCCTTTGAGAGGTTTTTGGGTTGTTCTGCTGTGTTTCTTTCTCTAATGAAGTTATATTTACATACAGTGGATGTACTCGGGAAAAAGAGGGATAAAAAAAGATGTAACTAGTCAATTGTAATTCTAGGCCAAGGCTCGGTCCTGCTGCTGCCCTCGACATAGCCAGCGGCCAGATTCTCATTGATTTTAGGGGGATTTTCAGCATTGCTTGTTTGACAACTGTTTCTTTCCCTTTTTGGTTCCTGTGGACCACATCAGCACCCCTGCTTGGGATGCACCCAAGGAGAAATGGTGACGTGCTTGGCCTCGAGCTTTGCGTGGCCTCCATGACAGCACAGGCAGCGGATGGAGCCTCCGCTTTGCTGCCAGCTCTGCTGCGAGGCACCACGCAATCTTGGGCAACAGGCATTTGCCTGCTCTTGGTTGTAAAACAGTCGCATGGTGTGTTTTGAGACCTATGGATAGAGAGCACATATAGGAAAGGTAGGTCATGCTGTTACTGGCTGCACAAGTGTATTCGGTAGAGCTCTCTAAAATATTGCTGAGGAGAGGTTGTTCCTTACAGCCCATACTCCAGTCTGGTTTCGATATCCCCATGCACAGTGCTTGCCAGGGGAAGCTGCCCACACTCAGAAAGAACTTGCCTGAGAGCTGTGTTGCTCTCTTTTACTATCTGGTCTGATAGTAATGTCTTAATGTCTATAAATTATTTACTGCAGTTATTTTTCTTCTCTTGCGTATCTGTTAATTGCAACTGTGCGTTCATCAATACTGTATTTTCATAAGCAAAGCTTTCTTCAAGCACAGAAGAAAATGCTTCCTGTTTTTCTGCGTGACAACATGACATACTGAGAAATCACTTACCTTGAGATCCATAAGCGTATGGCTTTGTGATGTATAGCTACAATAACAGCTTTCTGATAAGACATGAAATCCTTCATTTCAGTAGATGACATGATTCTAGTGGGTGGCATCTAATTTGAAACAGGTTTATATCATCTATAATCTTTTGGAGGGCCTCAGAAAGCTCAGCTATTTTATTATTTTATAGCCTGCGGTTATACAAGCAAGATATAAAACACATAGATTATTTTCTCTTTTGCTCATCGTAGAGTGAAAGGATAGTACCTATTTAGCCTTTGTCTCTGCCCCTTTAATTTTTTTATTCACTGCACACTTCTTTGAGATTCATTCTTTTCTTTTCTTTTCTTTTTTACACCTACTTGTAAATATTTTATGGGTAGAGAGCTTATAATATGTATTGTCACGGCAGTTGTCTCTAGAGGTCAGCAATGAGTTTAATAATGAGATGCGAACCAGTGACTCTGTAAAACCCATTTCAGGTTATAAATGGCATGTTTTATTGAATCTAGTGTTAAAGGTTGTTAACGTATCAGTTGGTGATGGTCAGGGTTAAACAAGCTTCAACACGAGCCCTCTCATGTTAGGAAACTGTCAGTAACGTATTTTTCCACCTTCCTCTTCGCTGAAGCCATGTTTGTGTATTGCATCCATTTTACTGTGGGTATTCTGCGGTTTAAACTCTCCAGGCCTGATCTGAATCTTTTAATAGTTTTGCACCGGTACGATTTTGTTAAGCACAACGGCATCACTCCTGACTTCAGCTTGCTGGTGCGAAGAGAATTTGGACCATAGGTTTTTAGCAGGAACCTTTGAAACCAAGTCAAAACCCAGTTGAAGCGTCTTGTTAAATCTTGCCTCTTGCTTTGTGAACATAACAGATTACTGACTTACTTGGGGTAATTATGTATAACAGAAGAGGATGATTTCTGATGTGGTAACTGTGTTTGTCAGGTAACACTGATCTTTATGTTGTGACCGTGGGGCTGCAAAAATAACTTCTTCACAGGAATTTGGTCTAAAGTTGGCTTCTCTGGTTCAGGCAGTTTGAAAAATGAAAGGTTTTTAACATTGTTAAAATAGCCTTTATTCAAAATATCTCCACTTAGGGGCATATAGATGCAGCTAGAAAGAGTGATTCTCTCTCTACGAAAGCTCTGGATTTGGGTCGGATTTTTCTTCTATAACCTGCATATTCCCAAATTTACAATACTCAGTTTTCTTTCCTCTGTTTTCTCACCACTCCATTGCTCCTCAGAGATGTCAATGCCTGCAACGGGCTCATGGAGCAAGTTATACCTTTTTTCTTCTTTCGCTTTTTGCTTGCTGAGTGGACATGCTGCATCACATTCCCATGAATTTAAAGTCTCCTGCAGTGCCCAATGTTTTGTTGATGCCAGGATAAATGTTAAGCACTAGTTAAAAAAGATAGAGTACAATAGAAGTTCCCTTTTTTCTATAAATTAGATCGAATAAGAGTGGTGGCAGACAAGTGCTGGGCTATTAAAGTCCATTTGGGAAACAAATGATTCAAAGAGAACAGAATTGTTAAAATTGAAGCAAATTTATGCATCCTGGTGACTATATCCACCTTGTGGCTTTGCCTTTTCCTTAGGGCACAGTGGGGAGTTTTGCAAGCAGTACAAGAAATGCATTGATTTGCAGGGCCAGGGAGCATTCTGGACTTCGAGTAAATCTTACGGAAACATTCACAGCAATATTTTATATTTTCTAAAGAATCTAGCAACTGTGTCCTTGGAGGTTAAGTGACTCCACCAAAAGCAATGCAGATTTGGTTTTCTGTGCTGCTTTGAAAGCACATTTGATATGAGTGCATGGATGTTCTCTCCTGCTCAGCTGTTTTTGTTTCCCAAAGTTTGCCATAACAGTCTTTTATAAAAAAAAAAGGAATTGCCTCTGACATTTGCAGGCAATGCTCGGCTCTGCTGCACTGAAAAATGATACAAAAGCAGAAAGAGCATAGATTTTTTTACCTGCTCATGTGAAATGGTGAGGAATTTCTGAGGAGAGAAAAGGCAGTGGCCCTGCTGCTGCCGGAAGGTTTGTGCAGTCAAATCCCAGCAATTCTGCAGAGCCCTATGAAAGAAAATAAAAGTGGAGGTTTTTTGCAAGCTTAAATGTCTCCCACATTGAAACTCAATGTGAGGTCAGTTCTGAAGGCTTTTGAGAAGCTGTAAAAAAATTTCTCTGAATCCATCACAGTGGACACACAGCTGGCTATAACCAGTGTCCAGTGGAAAAGCCACACACTCTGATCAGAGGGAGCTCAACTGTTGTGGTGTCGCTATTCCTAAAACAACAGGAAACGGCATTCATAAAAATTTTGTTGGAGTTATCAACAATTCAATGTGGGGGGACCATCATTCAGTAATGAAAGCTGAGGACACACCATACCGACCGTGCCAAGGTAGGATGCCGTATGATGTTCAGCATAGCATGCTGCACACCGGGGTTGGTTTCTTTTGCAGTAAGAGGGAGATGAATGGAGGAAGAGGTTGAAAAGAAAAAAGTATTAGGAGTTTTTATGGAAGCCAGGATTGTGCCATGTTGTGATGGAAGCTTTATGAATGAATGTATAATGTATTTAAAAAAAAAAAAAAATATGAGATACTAAAGAGCTATAGGAAGCTATTATAGGAAGCATGAGTTTCTTCCTCTTCAGTCTTGAAAGAATCAGCACATGTTTTTTTAATTACAAGCAAAGTTCATTTGTCAAACTCAACTCCTCTGAGTATGTTTGAAATGCTTGCTAGCTCTTAAATTACTTGAAAATTCCATCTCGGTTTTGGCAGTGGTTGAGCTCAAGGAAAAAAAGTTGGTAAAACAGAAACCAAGCATGCCATAAACTAATGAGGGCTGTAACTTTAGAGGTCTTCTGAAACTAGATACAGCAAATTAAAGTTTTATATGAGTCCTGTGGGCCCAATGATCTATTTTTTTTAATCTTCCTGGTTATAAAATGCTCCTTTACCATTTTATTTTTTCTTAAAAGCCTGTAATATAGTGTTATTTTGGATTTATATCATTTCAGCATGTTTAATATTAATTATGTATCTTTTTAGCCCTTCATTAAAAACATGATTCTTGATTTTTTATGACTATCCAACCTGCCTTACTCTTTTTCTTTTTTTTTTTAGATGCATCATCCTATTCAGATGAAACCCGCAGACAGTGAAAAGTCAAATGGTATGTGTTTAATTTATTTTTACTTAATTGTGACTCTCTCTAAACTAAAGCAAACACAATATTGCGAGAGTTTTTGCTTTACTCCTTGTGTGGTGAACATGATATGAGGTAGTTTCCCTACACTTGACATGTTGGGGAAGATGTTGACCTGCTCTGAACTCCCATTTATCCTCTGCTTTAAAGAAGGAAGGAAATGTTCTGAAAAATGGTCTTCCTTGTACCCGCTGTATGTCACGGCCTACCTCGCTACGTACGTCTTTCTGTCCCTCGTGTTCTCCTAGCAGTGAGGTGATGCGGGAGCACCTTATATTGATAAGATGGAGATGAAATTTTAATGGTGAAAATAAAAAAGAAAAGAAACAAAAAACATTCCTGTGTTAACAAACCGTGTAAGCAGCTGATGGGCTCTAAAGTTTTGCATAAACTTCCTTTTTATAGAATGATGCTGTTCTGAATCTGAGCCAAATTTAGGTTTTAATCATATGCTTGATTCTGAACTGGGAAACCCACCTTGCAGCTCTCTGTATACTTATTCCTCTCAACGACTGTAAAATGAATCCTATAAAGACAGCAATATCCATTCAGAATACTAGGGTACTGCCTAAGTGGATGTATATGACATGCAAAATAGACGGCATGCTAAATCTATTAAACATGCCAGGTTTGTATATTCAAGGAAATAAGATAATCGGATGGTAACGCAACCTGACTGTGTATGATTCTTTAAAAATATATACATGTGTATATTTTGCCTCTTGATTCGTTCCTGTAATTTTCTAAAATATATGTTAAAGATATCATCTGCCTTCTTAGATTGCAAGAGCTTCATTTTCCCATAAGGCCCACATAATCAGAGCTGGTTCCTCCAACAGGCATCTTTGCACCTCATTAATTAGTAATCAGGGCAGAAGCCGTGCACTTAGAGATCTACATACCTGCAAATGTAAATTATGATTGGGCTCTAAATCTCTCCACAAGGCTTTTTTAAGGCTTCTTTTTTGCTAATTGTAGTGCATCCCATTTTCAGGCTTCTCCCAGGATTATAAAGTTTGGAAGGAAATTAAAACTTCACGTTATGCTAGGTTTCCTATTATGACAACTTTCAAAACAAAATTGGCCACAAGCACAGGAAATTTGAGCCGTCACCCATCTGTAAGGCAGTGGTGTTCTCTCTCTTAGGTTGAGTTTTAGCAGTGATTTCTTGCTGTCTTTGAATGCTCAGAAGAGAGACCAAGGCGTCTGCATGGGCAGAAGGACCGAACTTTTCAGGCCCCACTGTGGTCAAGGAGAACTTTGCTGTTGGAGTCCAAACTCCACTTGCTAGTATTTATTGTGCTTGCAGTGGGCAGAATTTTCCTTTATGTACAGGAACACAGGCCTGGACCCTCTGAACTAAGTATAACCTCTGTGGGTTCTTGGCAAATTAGAAAAATAAGCAGCAATGGGCCAAAATGGACTCCCAATTGGTTACTTGTTCGTTACCTGAAGTTTTTCTTTCTAAAGGAGACTGAACATATTGGCAAAGCGCTATGGGGAATTATGCAAATTCTGTCTTGGTCTGCAAGTAGCACCTGCTTGGAAAGCAGGGTAGGTTGGCTCCTCGGTGCTGCTGTTAGACTGGGGTTATCTGCATGATACTCCTGTCTGAACTCTGGGAATACTCTCTTGTTTTCTTGCACCTGTCCCTAGCATGAAAATCACAAGGGATTAGGTTTTTTTGCTTTTTTTCCTTGCCTTTCTTTGTATTTTGGGGAAAACACATTGACAGATCAAAGGTTGCAATTGTCAAATTAAATACCTTGTTAAATTTAGACTCCTGGGGGGCGTAGGAACTTCTGGTAGGCATGTTCTGGGGGTGCTGAACTCTTCTTCTTTAATGACTGGGGAAACAGAAGGCAAACTAATACCATGATGATGGTGACAATGGTACAACTCCTCAGAAAGATGGGGCGTAGGCATGGGATCCATGGAGGAGGTGAGAGTTTGCAAGCAGCTTGGAGAGCCAAAAAAAGAAAGAACAGCAGCATGGGGGATGCGGAGGTCTGTTTGGCACGTGTTTGCCATATGCTTCAGGCTATCCATCTGAGGAGGTATATTATCCATGCCAACAGCAAATTGTAAACTGTACCTCTTCAACCAGACTGGTAAGTTCAAAGGGGAAAAGAAAGAAGGCATGCCAAGGCATCTTGGTTTTCACGATCCGTGATGTTTGAGCTTTTGAGGAATGCTTGAAACCCTTTGATTTCTGAGTAGTGGGAGGATCCCACTACATTTTATAGGTAAAGTGGTGTTCCTCAAGTTTCAAAGAGGTTAAAGAAATTCTCTTGGTCAAAATTTCCAGATAGCTTGTGGAAAGATATGTAGGAGAGGTTGAACACTCATTACAATTCTTCTGAGCTTGCACATGTTTGTGAAGGCTTGAGAGACCTGTTCAGGTTCCTCAGGGAGGAGGGAGAGGCCCTTTCATTCATCTTACAGAGGTTTTTAAAGAACAGTATTTGCTGTATGATAAGATGTCCCCTGCCCATCTTGAGTCCCTTGCAAAAAGATTTGAATGAGCATCCAAGCCCAGGAGTACCAGGATGAAATGCTCCTCCTTCTCCATCACTGTTCCTGTCTTTAGATGTACGCATCACTTCAGAAACCTGTCCCTTAGCACAGAAGTCCAAGCTCACCTCGTGGAAGCTGGAAGATGGGTATGGAAGAGGCACCTCCTGTACATGTTTGACTAAGTGCCTGGGCACTTCTGCAGAATTAGGACTTCATTAGCAACCTGAAGAGCTGTTTTCTTCTGGATAGGAACTGGGTGGCTGGTAGATCTATGCAATCATCTCCATTCCTTCCCTGCGTACAGTAGCTCATGTGTCTGAGTCATCTCTCTGCTTGTGCAGATGAAGCAAAGCTTAATTTCTTCCACCAAGCTTTTAGCAGCTAGAGGTGATGGGGGAAGACTTGCCTTTAGATCTAATTAATTTGTCTACCCGGGAGGATTCTGAAAAGGCTTTTATTGTTGAGAAATGTAACATCCCTGAAAGATTTTCCGATGATGAATTTTGTAGTGTGTCCTGGTCTGATCACCCATTAGGTCTAGTCTGACCACCTTTATATTGATAGGTGGTTATTTTAGCCTACCTACAAAGTTTTGGTTAAGGATTACCTGCCTGAAAATCATGGGTTTGAGCCTTTGAAGGCTCCACCATTGCTAGATTCATCTCAACTGTGAATCACTCACAGTATTTGTCCATTGAAGCATATTTTCCCTTTTTCAAACAAAGCAGGTTCCTGCACTCTAATGCCGAAAGCACATAAACACATGCTTGTCTCTAAGATGTCTGTGGCCATTAATATGCTAAAATTTAGTAAATACTTAAATGTGTCTTGGATCAGGATTTGAATGCAGTCAATACTTTCAGGCACATATCCTGCGGACGGTATGCTCTTAAATGGATCAAAGCATCACCACTTCAGGGAAAATGACAAAATTCTCTATTAAAAAAAAAAAAAGAAGGGGGGGGTGTAGGTGAGTGATCTTATAATTTATTTTTATTTGTTTTATTACTAAAAACTTTAAAAAATAATTTTGAACGTCTAAGTGGCACAACTTTGCCGATTTGGAGGGAGCAATTAAATGCCATATGTTAGCACTAACATAGAAAAGTTGATAATTAATGCAGGCAGCTCCGGATCCAGGTGTGACTTTGACAGATTATATGCAAGGGTTTTTCACAGGCTTACAAATAGGGATAAAAAGTCTGTTTTCCCCCCTTCCCTTCTGGATGGAAAAAAAAAAAAGCAAAACCAAAAAAAACATTTATACATAATTAACTATTTCTCGATTTGCTCAAAAGAGAAGGCAACTTCTGTATGGAAAACGCACTTTTTAACTGACTGTACTCCTCAAAAATGTATAATAAAGGGATATAATTTTGATTTTTCAGGACAGAATTTTGGGGGTTTAGAATAGAGAAGAGGAAAGTTTGTTGAATCTTCAGGGAGATTTCCCATGATTATTACAGGGTTTAATTCTTTTTTAGCGTACAGAAAATAATCTCTGCTCCTTTATTCTCCTGGGTTAGCACAAGCGATCTAATACAGCCTGCAAGAAATGCTCATTACCAAAGCAAATTGAGTAAAGCTAAAAAATTAGACCCTTCAGGATGTTATTCTGCAAGTTGGATGTAGTGCTGTCAGAAGGCAGGAGGCTCAGTTTGAAAAAAGCCCCCCCCAGCAGAGGCAGACTTCATCTCGGATAACCTTTGATGCCTAACGCAGCGCTCTGGATTCAAACGCGATAGCTAGGCACTTGTGCTAGTGATTGCAGAGCTAGCCTTGATGGAGTTACAAGAACAACTCATCTCATTTTAATATCTGCACCTTGTCACACAGGGTTCCTGCATTTGAGCAAAAGATTCCCACCCCAAATCCAGCAGTCTTAACATTGGATGTGTTGCACTAACTACCCTGGCAGCATAGCTAACCTGTGTTTGTACTATGTTTGGATGGATTAGAGGTGAACCCCACAATTAGTTAATCAAGATCCTGTGCAGTTTCACACCTTCCTTCATGTAACTAGAACTTCAGGCCTTGTTCACTGTGATGTTCTGGCTGCTTCTGCTCCATCAATGAGGGCTACTCAGCCACCCCATCCTACTAGCTGCTTACGGATGGTTGTATCTACTTCGTGCTCCCAAAGGGGTGCAAAACAGCCAGAAAGTACAACTAGGCCTATGAGCAAGGTTCAGAAATAATAATATCAAAAGCTCACCAAAAAATTTTCATTGATTTTCTGGATTTTGAATTACTGAAACCTACCCCTAGTGTGGGAGAGAGACTTATGAAGCAGCAGTGAAATGCTTATGGGATATGGGCACACAGGTGCTGACCTTTGTGTCCTGTTATCCTTCCCCCCAGCCTTCTCCTTTGCCTGCTCTCATTGCCCAAAGCACTCGCAGCTCCCAAGCTTTCTCCAGTCCCCCAGAGCTCATTTATTCCTCCTGTCTCTGCAGCTGGAGCTCAGGACATCTATGTGTTACCATGATGACCAAGTTTTGGGAGTTGGCTGGAAGGTAACAGCCTCTCTACTGTCAGTAACGAGGGAGAGACTCCCATGAAACAAGCCATCCCATCTTGCTGGGAGAGGTGAGATCAGTCACTCTTTGGAGGAGCTGATCCCTTGGCATTGACAACAGCCAACTGATAACATTTTAGCTGAGAATAAAACTGGACACCTAAACTGTAGATGACTAGATTTAGGCAAGATGGCTTTAAGCTGCCATCCTTTCTCCAACCAGCAGTAGATAGCGCCTTTCCCGATCTCGACGCTTTGGTGGGTCCCATGTGTTTAACGTTGGGCTCCTCATTTTACAGTCTATGGGAGCAACCCAACACACACAGGCAAATCAGCAGGCTTGGCTGATCAAAAGGGAAGTTTGCTAACCTCTAAATACATTTGACCCATACTTCTTGCAGTCCGTTGTCTATTTGATTCTCAAACCATGCCTGCATGGCAGGTAAGAATTCATTTTAGAAAGAAAAGAGAGAAGTGGCTGACCAAAAATGCAGAAACAAATCCAGACAACCAGTTTTACAGAGGTGAAAAAGCATTCCTTTCTCTGCGTGAGAATATATCGTTAAAAACTCTTTCAGCCTAATAATATCAGATGTTCTATCAGATGGAGTGAAAACATGTCATTTTGATCCTGGCAATTGTCCCTTTAAATGTTTTTTATGCTGGGCCTCTAGCCAAAAAAAGAATAGCAATTTTCTTAAGCTTCAACACTGATCAGCACTGACTAATAGCACTGAATGCAGAGCACGTCATCATATCAATATGTTTTCTGTACTCTGAGCATTCTTCATGAAATCTGCATTTTTAAGATGTACAGTACACGGGAGCTGGATGTTTAATTTACTATAAAATCACCCTCAAGCTGAAAACCTGCAAATCATGTTAGTTAAATGGCATATTTATAGGTTTACTAGTGAAACTGAAGGAGGCCAGTGGGGAGTTTGTCGTCTGCTACTCTTTGGAAAATTAAAACAAAGCCTTCCTGTTTGCATCTCATTTCTTTTGAACCTCCGTGTGAATCTCTTTGGTTTGAGTCTTTGTCCTTGCACCTAAGCAGGACCCAAGGGACCTCCTTTGGGATGGCGTGGCAGGCATTTTCCAACTCAGCCAGCAGCTATTTTTAAGAGAGTGTTGGGATCTGGTCACCCTTAGGGTAGACCTGCACGCTGTATTTCAAGCCTAAAATCAACTCAAATTTAAACTGACTGGTACTAGCTGACACACAGGCAGAAGTTACGAGGTTGATAACGCAGAGCAGAAGGCAATGCTTGGACCTGTGCTTGGCACCAAGGCTTCCCCCAACCTGACCTCGGTTTGTGGTGTGGAGAAATGCATACCTGGCAGCCCAGCTGGGTCCCTTGCCTCATACCCTTCCCTGCACCCTGGCCATACTGTGTGGCTGTTGTCGAGGGGACAGGCTGGCCAGGGACCTTCCTCAAAAAGATTACTCAAGGCAATATAGGAATTGTAAGCAGCCAAGTTACAGGCATCCTTTCACCAGCAAAAGTGACTACCTAGACTCTCCTTGTGGCTGTGAGCAAGGCAGTTCAGTTTTACCATCCTTAAAATAATTATGAGCAGCATCAAGGCCAATTATAGATTACAAACCAAATGTAAAGTTTCATTGTAAGACATAAATATCTCTCGCTTGCTCTAAAAATCCCAACTTGCAGGTCATATTTGCAATCCCGCATATTCAGCTCCTGATCTGTATATAAGTGGTTCATCCCATGCATTCATCATTTGTTAACCCTTTCTGGAGGGTTAACCTGCATGTGGAACCTCAATATAAAGAGCAAATGAAAATGTTGAGTCTCGAGGAATCTCTGCTGAGGAAAACTTCTCCTGGGTGTTAAATTCATGCCAATTTTCTTGCAAGCTTGTAGAGTGAGAAGCTGGGATTGTAGGGGCTGGTCTCTGTTCTGGATTCTGAAAGATGCACGGTCTTGGTGCTTGCTTGTATAAAAGCTACAAATACTTTTTAAAGTCAGCGATTCTAAGGAAGAAATTACTTCAAACACCTCTCATGATCAATAAACATGAACGTCTTCTTTTTATTGTTGAAATTATTAAATGCACTTAAAGTGTTGAAGTATAACACAAATAAAATCCTATGAAAATAGATGCAGTTTCTTCTTCCTCAGCTGCAATTTATTCCATTTGACAAACTCGTACTAATGCAGGAGAGAGAGTTGGGGAGCAAGGGAAGATTCTTTTTTTTTTTTTTTCCTAAGCCCAGAAATGAAAATACTTGGTTACAAAAATAATTTGCACAATAATAGAAATAAGTAAGTGCACTGCAGACTCTCTGGAGTAAAGCGTTCCTTCCCTCTTTGCTTCCCCGCAAACTCTGACAGTCTGCTCATTAACAGTGAATTGGATTTACATGCCATTTCAAGTGAAGAAGAAAGCACTGGTGTATATGCTGTATAATAAGCACTTAGATTTTTGGTTTAATATAGATGGGAGGGTGCGTTAACATTTTTAAGTCTTTCCAGGGTGAATTAAGTTTTGATGACCTATTTCATTTTTGACGAGAGTCCACAGCTTTAGACCTGTAAATTTGAGTTCGATTAGCAGGACTGCATGCGTCCTGCTGCAGCAGTCCAGCTTTTGCTGATTTTGGTGACAATGCAGGCAGGAAATATTCTACCAATAATTCAGGTAAAGCACCTTTTTCATGTTTTTTTCCAAACTCGGCATCATTACGAATCAAAGGGTTTGGCTCTGGGAAAGCATTATGCAGCCCCCTTGTTAAAATGGTGCCCTGGAATATGCCTTGTGTCCTCCTGAAGGGGAGAGGGCTGTGGCAGTCTGAAAAAAAAGGCAGGAAAATTTAATGCATTCTTTTTCCAGAGCAGTCATTACACATCTGCCTTTCGAGTGCCATGCATTAAGTTGGCTGAAATTGAAAGCTCAGATAGGAGCCGCTCTCTCAAAACATTTCTCAGGAATATTTTTCATTAGCTCGTATCATTACACGCACAATCCCTTCTTCACCCTCACCCCTGTCATGATTTCTTTCATACATGAGGGAGGTGAGGGAATTTATCTGAATTAAAATCTATGCAAAGATATCTTTAAAAGTCTCTCTAACAGAGGATGCTTTTCTCTTAGAAGCCGTGATGGGGAGGCATATGCAGAATGACTAAGGCAGCCAATTAATATGTTATATAAACAGCAAGCACCGCTAGAAAAAGGAGAGAGAGAAAGAAAAATGAGAGATTTGGGGTGGGGGAGGAAGGGGGGAAGGGAAGTTGTAAGTATAAAGTGTTTGCCTTAGGACTTGTCTTCAGTTACAGAGCCAGACTCACATGACTGGAGCTTGGTTTGATGTGGTAATGAAGCATTGATCACAGGAAAAAGATGAAATGGCCTTTGCTCATTCATTATTTTTATCTTCTAGCTGTGGAAGACAGAAAATTGTTCATAGGAATGGTTTCGAAGAAGTGTAATGAGAATGATATCAGGGTGATGTTTTCTCCGTTCGGCCAGATAGAAGAATGCCGAATCCTTCGGGGACCGGATGGGCTGAGCAGAGGTGAGTGTGCAGTCTGTAAAGTCTCTTTCTTTAAGTGCTAATTGGGAGCTATATGTCACAGCCAAGGTAGGCATAGCCGCTGTCTGCAGCTAGAGGTTACGCTGTAATACGTCCCACGTGATGAAGGTATCCACATGAACTTTTCACAGTGACTGCACTTATCACCTTTTATTTCCAGTGTCAGAAAGGTCTCGGTGCCAGCATATTAACTTGTGTTATCGCCCTGTTTGTCAGCTGGAAAGGTTCCTTTGCACCCTGAGAAAACACCCTCAGTTTTTTGCTCTCACAATATCAAAGATCCTTCCCTGACCCCATTTTCTGCTCTGTAGCATAAGGCCAAAAAACCCCAGGACTGTAAATGACTGCTTGAAGGCATACAGGGTCATGGGAACCGGCCCATGTTGTAGCACCATCTCCTCCATTCCTGTGTTTTCTATAACTATATGCAAAACATAGGTCTGCTGTAACTGAGAAACAAAGAGGTTAGCTTGAACCTGAGAGCTTCGCCTGGACAAAAGTTTCTACAAAGAGCTTTTAAATCTTGTGCCTCTATCACAACCCAAAAACCAGGGCAGAGGTCTTAAGCAGCACCACCGAGAGCCGTCAAGTAGCTGACCTGAACTTTGGAAACGAAGTGCAGCACAGACTTCAGTAGCCGGTGATCCCTTTTGAGTGCAAGAGTGCCTTTTGGGGAAAAGCCCTCTGAAGACATATTGAAAAGAAAAAAAATGTATATTGATGACCCAGGCTGCATATTAACTCCATGGTATATGGAGCTGAAATTATTCTCGGAGCGTGAACCTTCTCAAAAAGTCCGTGCCAGGTGGTGCTGAGTGGAAAAGAAAATAGTGGTAGTCCCATCTGTCAGTGCGAAAGGATGCTGTGGTACTAGCCATGGCCATTTAACGGCACGGGCAGTAAAGTAATTATAAGTGTGGAGCTGTGAAAACATCACTTCTGTTTCTATAGGAAAAAAAAATACATAGAAAGCACAGTTTATGCATTTTATTACATTTTCAAAAGGCACAGAAAAAATAATAGTACCCATTTTGCATATAGATATAGGTATAGATATAGATATTTTTCTTTACTTTTGGATCTACTTGTTTCCAGTAGGCTATAGGATCCGCAGTATTTTGTGCAACAATTTGTGCATGGATTTTTTTGTTCTGTGGACAGCCCAGCTTCTTTAAAATGCCTATAAATGTCAGCAGGGGAAGTTGCAGGTATTCCTATATTTCATGGTGCTGCTTGAAAGCACTTACTATACTACTTCTGAATAATAAGGACTTGTTGAAAAGACCCTCTGACAATAAATAGGGAGCCCCAAGAAAATGACACACTTACGTTTATGCATGCTTAATCTGCGATCCCAAAACTTTTGGGGGTGGGATGCAGCAGTCCCTTCAGGCAAGGAGAGCCTCAGGATCATGGCTTTTGCCTTGGGGAAGACTAGGGGAAAGGTCTGAGGTTGGTTCCTGCAGCTCCGTGATGAATGTTAACTGATGGAGTCGAGTGCTGTCATTATCTTTCTAGACCCAACATTGAGGCAAAACAAATATTTCTGATTTTCACTGATTTCATTTTGTAAGTAGCACAGGCAAGGGATGATGGAAGACACAAGTGGGAAAGGAACTAAGTAACTGCTGAAATAACAAGATCCCGGCATCAGATGTTTTGAGCCCCAAAAAGATTTAATTGGCTCCTCAGCATCACCCAGCAAAGAAGTGGATCTTTCCTGGGATCCATAGAAATCCCACTGCATACTTGACATTGGGCATAGTATGAGCATAGAAAAGCTAATTATGAAATCCAGGAGGGTAAGTGAGTTTGGTGGGGTAGTTTTGTTCTGCCGTAAACAGCCATCTCACGATAATGAGAAGCTGAGATTTTTAAGCCATGTCACCAACGTATCAGGCAGGGCAGCGTCGTCTGCCAGCCAGCAGAGCCGTAGAGTTAATGTGCTGCTCTCTCGTGCTGGAGGCTGAAGATCTCAGTCCAGGTAGGTCACACACCAGTAGTTGTAGCAGAGCTGTATCCTCTCTGTCACTCGGGTTTATTTTGGTCACAATCACGACTGATATTCTATCATGCCCTCATGCATCATGCCTTGTTAAACTTGAATTGCTTTCTACACACCCATGTTGGCACTTGAAAATGAGTTCAGCTGTGCCAACCAGGTTTTCAGGCAGATGTTTATCAGGTTCACAAAACCACCGCTCCATCAGAGAAGGCAAAGCGTCGGGAAAATGGTTGGTATTGCAGTCAAAATGAAAAGTTCTAAGGGAGATTTGCAGTGGAGGGAGCTTGGCTGAAAAAGCACAGGGTGAAAAGCTGCTTCACTAAAGGAAGAGGGAGAATTTATACAGTTAAATCTTTGTAAAGAGTTCCAATACTTGACGAGTTTTAATTCACGTCACCATTTCCAAGATGTTAATTCCCTTTGCCACAAACAGTATTTGTTGTCCCAGCACCTGTCCAGATGTGCTTCCCTCCTAGACACAGAGGGGTGAATGAAAAATAGTCACTGTCTTAGGAAAACACTGTCCTCACCATGCCAGAGCCTTCGGGAACTCGCAGTGCTCACAGCAGTGAGATGGAAATATGGTCCAATAAACTCTGTTTGGCATCTCTTTTCAATTGCATAACAAGTGCACATCATGGTATCTCAGACGAAAAGAGCTTGAAAAGTATATTCATCAGTATTTATGCCACCTTTCGAGCTTTGTTAAAGGGTTCAGGCAAATAATCTTTATTACCAGCAGATAGTTGTAAGGAATAGCTCCAGGTTACACCGCTCAGTAGAACAGTTTTGGTTTGTGCTGCTTTTTTTTTTCTTAGTAAAGAGTAAAAAGGTTTCAGTTGACTTCTAGGCCATGTCTACACTACAACAGCAAGCTTACCGCTAGTACGGTAACAGTCTGCTGTCAACTCATAGGTGAGATGTAGGGTTGTAGTGTAGCACACGGCTCCAGTAGCAAGGAGAAATCCCGTCCTATGGCATCAAGGGAAAATGTAACACTTTGTGATGAGTGTGATATAAGTGCTAAGATAAAGAGAGAGAGGGAGATTGAACTGGTTGTTTCTATTGTAGTTTCTATCCAAGAGTTGACAGAACTTTAATAAAGTCGCACCCATTGCTGTCACTACTGATAATGGACCATCAGCATTTCCACTCCAAATTCCTCTTGTCAGCTGTTTGAAACTCATCTGTAAAACGAGACTAAAATAATGATACAAAGCTCCAGTGGTGGAGCAGTATATTTTAAAGAAACTGAGATTTTTTTCCTTGAGTCATTTTTTTCCCCACTGTTGTTTGCTCCTGCATCTAAGAAATAATTGTTGTTTATATCTGTAACTTATTATACTCTGGCCAGCTACAAGAAATAGGCAGCAACCAAAGGCATTGCCTTCCGAAGGCTCTGGGATAGTCCCCGTGATATTAGTTGGCTGGCAGAGAGTAATTCCTAGCTGTGAAAAGTATTAAAAAATGAAAATAACCTCTTGGCTGTAGAGATAAAGAAACCAGGGACTCAACAGACATGGAGGCTGGCCTTCGCTTTAGCAGGGTTCATGGGACTATCTAAAGAAGCTTGCCACTGCCTATACTATATTCATTATTCAAAGAGAAGGATTCAGCCTGCAGGGTTGTTTAATCCAGCACTTTTTCTGAAGAGCTAAGTATGCTTTACAAAAATTCATGATTGTGATACCATGTGCTAAGCTTCATTATCATGAAAAAGCAGAAGTGAACTGCCTCAGATGATTAAGATTTTAAATCATTTATTGTAAACGGCTTAAGGAAACTTTCAGACCTCCTGACTCCTAGCACTATGTAATGCCTACATGACCACAGATGCCAACACAGACAGCCATGCAATGATAGCTGGAGTGTGCAAAAATAGCCAGAAGTACCCAAGTTTGATTTGTAGCTGTGCCACTGATGTGCTGTATTGACCGTAGGTGAGTTGGTCTCTCATCATCTCTCTGTTATCCTATTCCTTAAAATAAGGATAGCAATGTTCCTCTACCTTTGTAAAATGTTTTTTTTTAGATCAGTGGATCAATATCTCTGTATCACTCTAGGAATTATTACCATCCATAATGATGATTAAAAAAATCCTCTTATCCTTATCACAGGAGCACCACACAGCAAATTATTCTGCTGTATTGCTAAGTGCAGATTTATATAACAGATACCAGAAAAAAGTCAACTGGTTAATAGCATGCACTGAAAAAAAACCTGCTAATAACATGTACAGACAGTTGGATATACCATGAAAACTGGAAAAGCTCAAAATGCCTATTTCTACATCTTCTAGGCTCCTAATTGTATGATTTTTTTAACAAAACATCACCAGGCATATGGGACAAGTGAAGAATTCTGCAGACATTGATTACAAGGATTTTTTTTCTTTCTTTCTTTGCTTTAAGTGCAGATGAGAAATGGCACAGAGAGTTATACCATGGTCAGGCAATTTAATTTCATGAAAATCCATTCATAACTTTCAGATTCAGGGGTTTCCTTGATGAATTAGTAAAAGAAAATTAGAGTTTGCATCATAATTAATCACAGTGAAGGGTAGGTGAGGAGGTTTTATGCCTGTGTGTTTTTCCTTATGGATATTTACTGCTCCTTTCTGAGCTAAAGTAACGTGAAGTGCTGGCCATGGGAACAGCCTGGATTAGGCCACCTTCTGACTTGTGTATCAGTAAGTGATGGGAAACAAGGACAGTGGAAATGCTGTATTTTTAATTGCTGTTCAGAAGCACCTCCATGCCTTATTTCTTTTGCTGTAATGTGGTAACATTTTAATTTTTTCCAATCATTATGGCACATTTAATTTTCTTTTTCCCCTGCTGAAACTCTTTTGAAGCTGGGAAGGCACAAACAAATCCAAGTGACCAGTGTCTGTGCTGGCCTTTGGCCAGTAACTACATCTCAGGTTTCCATTACTGCAGCTTTGCAGCAATCCCTCCCCAGAGGGAAGTCTGAAATGAAATAATTTACAAGAGTTTTTATTCCAGCAAGAGAGTCATTGAGGCACTGTTAGAGAGTGTGGTCTTTGGTACCCGTTTGATTCCGGTTTTGTGTAAATTCCAGTTACTGAAGTCTGTACTTTGCAGGGTGGTTAATTCACTGTCCAATTAGAAACATTTTGAGGGAACCATAAACTTCAGGAAGTTTAAAATCTAGACTCTGTCATCTGGTTGACAGTCAAGAGAAGTCAGTAAAGCCAAAGAGACGAGGCATGTTTACAGGACGTGCCTCTTGTTACCTTTATGTGCCTGATATGCGTAAACTAAAGAGCTTCACTGTGACTTTTTAAAAATGCTTTACTTTGGGCTGAGTTGTTGCACTTGGTCTCAGACTTGTCGTTGTGTGTCTTAAGCAATACCTAATGACCAAATGTCTGTACAATAAACAATTTCATGTCTTAATTTGTAGCTGAAATGTATCTTAACCACTAAGACAGATTTTTGTGTGATGTCTTCATTAGAAGGCTGTTTCCCAGGCTGTTCCTTCCTTCAGATTGTGCTATATTAGCACTGTGTAGAAAAGGGAGAGTCTACTTTGCAATCTCAGCTAGAAATATTTTAACACAACTAGAGCTTATTTTTATCACGCTTCAATTTCCATAGCTTTTTATTCAAGCCTTATCTTTTCTTTAAATAGAGGCTTTCATCTCAGAGGATCCCAAATACTTCTTGCAGGAGTATTTTGGCAGCTTTTCACTATTGTTTCTTCTCAGAAATTGAAGAAAAACCTTGCTTACGATGAACTAGGAAGCTGTAGTGCAACCATTACACCACCAGCTGCGCAGCCACCATACGTAGCACTGCGATTGCCGGATGACTTTGAAAATCTCTTGAGCCTTCTTCTGTGTCAGAGGGGTCACTGTATTTTTTTTTTTTAATTGATTATATCTGCCTTTCTTTCATCTCCAGAACTTTAAAGCCATGGTTTTAAACTTCCATTTTTAACTCTAGGCCTGATTCAAAAATGTCTAGGGGTTTTGCATCTCCCTTTGGCTTCACTGAGGGTTTGGGGTCTTTAAAACCTCTAGTAGACCACGGTAGTTTTATGTGGGAGGTTTCATGTGTAGGTGTGAAATCAGACCCCTTACCTTGAGGCTTCCATACTTAAAAATGTTTTAGTTCACTTGCAGCTTGCAAGTATTGATGTTATGTTAGACTGTGCATGAACTGCTGACTGAATGTTTCAAAACAGTCTATGAAAGCCTAAGATGAGAAGAAGTGAGTGAAGCAGGAGCTGAAATGGGGCAGTGCTGAGCTTTTTTAAATATTTCAAATAATTCAATAGCTCGAGCAGCAAGGCCTAGGTTTGGGACAGCGCGGGTCGAGGAGGAAGCTTATCAAATATCACAGCCTCTTCAAAATTCTCTTTCAGTTTGGGGTGGGAGGCGGCTAAGGACCAACCCTGAGAGTTTAGATATTCTCTCAGCCGAGGTGGCAAATGTGATAATGTGCTCCAAAATATCTTCTGTGACAGGGCTGGGTGCCTCCCTCCGATTCTGCCTGCAGAAGGAAATTCCTTCAAGCAGCCTTTCCCCAGTCGATCATTTATCTGGCACAGGGGATGAGAAGGCAGCCTTGGAGAAACAACTAAAACTCTCAGACCTCCTTTCTCCCTCCTCTTTTGTTTCTGTTAGTGATCCCTGACATTTTGAAGCCAGAGGTGATAAATAATTGCAAGGCGACTTACAGGTTGGCTGTATTTACAAAAGGATATCTTTTTTGTTGTTGTTAGGTAGCTGGTGGTACAAAACAAAGTAATTTCAAGGCATTAGCTATAGAAATATCCCCCTCTCCATGTTGTCTCTCCCAGAGAGCTCCATAGCTCCAGTAAGAAGGGAGTAATTGAAGTATCGGGACTCAGTATGGTAGAACAGAAACAGTTTGCTTGTAGCTATTGGTCTGGAAGACCTGGGCCCACGGCACTACAATCAGTGCAGTGTTTCATAGGATGAGGTAAGAGGCCACGGAAGTCTTTCTTGTTTCCTTGCACCACAAGGCATGAAATCTGATTAGTCTTGTCCTCTTATAATTGTGATTTATGGTCCTAAAGCTGGCAGTATGTTCCCAAAAGACTACCTGCATCCATAAGATAGAGTGAGTGAGAGTATGCTGAAAAGGGTTTTCCCAGCCCCTCAGAAACTGCTGCGGCAAGAGTACAGGATGGTTCAGGCAGAGCTCATCTGGCTTAAACAAGTGAAATCCAGTGTCCTTAGACAGCAAATTCTGATTAAATTCTAGGTGCCCAACAAAACCATCCTTCTAAAATGCATATAGTACCCCATATAGGAAAATAAAGGTACTGCCATTGACTGTGGCAGAGAATACAAGCATGTCAGAAGAACAGCTTTTCTGAATACCTAAATTATATATGCAAGTTCAGTGATTGGGTTAAGTGGACTGAATCCTGTGATATAGGATTAGCTCCCCTCCAGTGTGGCAGTCTGGTCATGAAGGAAAGGATCCCATGGTTCACACATAATAAAATATATAGGATCCCATGTTTCACACATAATAAAATATATGTGCACACACAATAAATACACAAATTTTGTGTGTGAGTGCCCAGGTTTGGTAGCTGAAAAAATAACCCTTGAATGTGAATAGATGTAGCAATGTCTGGAAAGATGGTTAAATTAGCTAGCATTTCATTGGGGTACTTGATGGTAACAACTGAAGGTCTAGGTTTTCAAATAATTTAGAAATAAGGTTGTCTACTGAATTTTTACCATGGTTATTGAGGCAAATTGGGTATTTACTGTGCAAATGGCCACTGTCCATCGGTGGGAAATGGCCTGCCGACTGGAGATAACAAGGGGACCTAACTTTGTAGCCTCTGGCTGGCAAACCATAATTAAAATGCAGTCCCGTCTTCTCTGTGGAATGCTGTTTCCAAATGCTCATATTCAAGCTGCATAACCTCATTCATCAGGCACTCCCCTTGCCTGGAGGACAAGTTTCTTTCAAATTGGTAGCTCACTATCTGGCACTTTACAGAGATCTGCTACGAAGGTCTTTTCGTTCCACGACAAAGGCAACAGGATCCACGCAAATGGATTTGGGCTGAGGAACGAGGAGGGAGATTTTGCGGTGGTGTTGGGTGCTGAAAGTCCCCAACAGCTGAGCTTTGTGGTTAAAAAGAGAAAAAGCTTAAGGGAGGGAAGAGAGAGTCTGCTTTATCTTGAGAGGAGTGCAGCTTTATTTCTCTGCTGATTCACATTTCTTTTGAGACCTGCTAATTGCAACATCTCTCAGTAAGTTACTTACAGCAGTACTGCTGGGTAGAAATTGTGATAAATGCATAAACTGTGTCTTATTGATTTTTGTTGACATTTTACATGCTTCTTATGCATTCTAAACCTCCATTCGGTAATTGTCACTATGGTACACACTCCTGGATAATGAGAGCGAAAGAAGTGAATGAAGCAGTTTCTTGACCATTATAAACAATATTATTCAAGGCTCTGTATGGGGTTTCTTGCCTGCCCTCCAGTATATCTCTATTTGTGCTTATCCCCTATTGAATTTGCAAGACGAGAAATGAAAACCCTTGGTGTTATTTCCTCTGTTAATGATAATAACAGAAATGTTTTTTGAGAGAGATTACTTTGAGACTGATGGTAAATTTGGGCCTCTTTAATTTTAGTGCACAGCAGCGATATGGAATCTAGCGGAGGTACTGTAGTTTATTTACCCTTCCACTGCACATTTTGTCTAGATTGCCGTACAGAAAGCTGTTTTGTTACATCATTTTCTTTGACAGAAATTTGTTGCTTAATAAGAATAGTATAGCAACACGTAGTGTGGCTAAACAGTAGTAAGACATCATCAGCTGTTACGTTACCTAAGAAATACGTAGAGTCACAACACTGCCATGAAGTTTGCGTAAAAGAATTCTGACTTCTGATTTTATGATGCTCACCTATCAGTCAGAGGTACATAAGCCAGCTTAGGTTCTCTTGTATCAAGGGCCTTTACATTAAAGAGG
This sequence comes from Gymnogyps californianus, assembly GCF_018139145.2. Taxonomy (NCBI): domain Eukaryota; kingdom Metazoa; phylum Chordata; class Aves; order Accipitriformes; family Cathartidae; genus Gymnogyps; species Gymnogyps californianus. The sequence continues at coordinate 212,496,815 of NC_059471.1, read as the reverse complement.
AAAAAAAAAATACCGCATGATGCAAAAATGCATTGACTTTATTTTCATGACTAGATGTAGTGCTTTTGGGTAATGATCAGGCATTGCTTTCTCTTACTGTTGTTTGATTAAAATGTGAATACAGTCTTGACTTGATAATCTTACCAGGTACACACGGAGCAAAAAAGAAAAGGTATATTATGCCTCAAATTGATTTGCAAATACCAAACAATCTGTTGCTTGTTGGATTGCAAAACGGTTTATTTTGCCCATTGGCCACAGGGGCAACAATATTGTATTTTTGATGCCAGAATGTAGTTTTCATGCATTAGCTCTAAAATGACAATATGCTTTAGCCTCTCAGTGCTTAGATTTGCTTCATTTGGAAATCTTTTAAGTAGTAATAATAATAATGTTTTGAGGAAATTGAGTGGAACACTAAATTATTCTCTGAAACCTAAGTTCAAACTGTGCAAGGCTAAGGGAGCTGAAAATCAATGCACTTTTAAAGTCATTAGAGATCACAAGTGAAATAAGTCTGTGTTGCTTTAGCTAAGCTTTTAGTGTGCCATGGTATTATTACAAAATCAGCCTGAATCTGCATTAATTTCACAGTCTTTTTCTTTAAGATGCCCAAGGGTGCATGAAGAATAAAATGTAAATCTCAGAAGGCAATGTTTTTATTAGTAAAAAGGGCAGTGAGTCATGCACTAAAAAAGTTGACCTGTACCATGCCCAGTGTAGGTATGACTGACAATAGTAAAAGGGTGGAAAAATAGCCCAGGCATTAGCCTACTGGCTTTTCATTACGATTTAAAAGGCTGAGGAGGGAAAAAAGTGATTTTTCAGTTATTCATGCACATAGCTTCAGAATTGTTCAAGTTGGTGGTAGCTTTCATAGATCAAAGAATTATACTTGTACCTAGGACTCGCAGAAACAAAAATCGTAAAGATTTTTATTTAACTATGTTATTTTCTTAAATGTTGAGATTCCACCTACATTACTGAACTTTGTCTGAGTCTTTTCACACTTAGTCGCAGGCTACACAGTGGAGTTTTTCTCATCCTTATTTGTATGGTTGTTCTTGGTGCATCACGGAAATGTGTGACATTATGGACTCCTTTATTAAATTCCCAGTTCAGCTGCCAGTGATGCCAGTCATTTATTCACTATCCACAATTTACCTGCACAAAAGCCATAGCAAGCAACTGTTAATGCATGGTCTGAATAGACTAAACTATGCAATCCAAAGTCTACATAAAAGCCTTACTTATTTCAAACCCTGTGGCTAAAGAATGAAAACAACAACAACAACAACAAAGACACACACACACCCCCTGAATTAAAGGGAAAAAACCCTTTCTCCTCACCCATCCCCACCTAATTTTTTTTCTTTTATCTATGGTCAGATTAGCAAGTCAGCACTGTCGATAAATAAACTAGAGAAGTTGTTTATTTTTATGTACTACTGAGAACAGTGTCGTCTTGTGGCCGTTCTCGTAGACTGTGTTGGTTTAACAAGCGTCCAACCCTTTTGTCTTGTTGTTTTTTGTCTTTCCTGCTCCCTGTCCCCTTGTTCCCACAGGCTGTGCGTTTGTCACATTTTCTACAAGGGCAATGGCACAGAATGCAATCAAAGCCATGCACCAGTCTCAGACCATGGAGGTACAGTACTGTATCATTTGCCCTTTCTTTGTTTTCTTTGTGCAAATGATTGCGAATGGTAAAGCCATGCTCTCCTGGACCAGATCAGACACATGACAATCACAGATTTAAACTTTTTACCAACTCACTCTACCTGTCTCTGTGAAGCTTATTTTTCTTAATGACCTGAAAGCGCACAGTAAGGTTGCTGTGTGGTATCCAAACACGGCTTTTGATCCTGTTTTCAGTGGCATTCGGCAGAAAATAAAAATACTGTGAATACCGCTCCTCAGTCATACTCAGAGTATATCTGATGAGTAAATTAGCTTTAATTTTAACACACACACCCCCAAAGAAAAATCTTAGTTTCTTTTAAATAGATTTTTAAGTGTTGTGGTTTGCGCTGCTCTGAGAAAGAGCTCAAGGGATTTAAGCTGGCCACGCTGAGTTACTAGTGCATGTGTTTTTCTGCAAATAGAATCTCTTTTTAAGTTAATATAATTTCTCCTTCTTCATGTAGCCAATAAAAATGCTAATGATGACAGAGCATATCGAAGTGTGGCACTTCCTGCAGAGCACGGTCGTGGCTGGCCCCTCACAAGCAATGCTCTTTATTTCCTTCCAAACTGCCTCTATGGCCTCATATTTTATCATGATGAGCAACACAAAACTTTAAACCTGTTCACTTAATGTGAATATAGCTGCAGGCTAAAGATCCGTTCATTGGAGTGGTTATCGAATGCCACGGCTTGTCTGGCAATCTCAAAACTTTTTTCAGTCTGTGATTTTTGTCATGGTCTTTCAGAATTTTGCACAAAAAACCGCACAAGTATGAAGTCTTTACTTACTCTGGATCTTCTAGCTTATCATTGGAGAGTGCATGTTATACTGTATTATGTATACTGTATCTTCGTGTAGTGATGATTTTTCTCAGAGGTGGCATTGATGTTATGTGCACTTGTTTCTTTTTTTATTTATTTTTCCACCAGGACCTTTCGATTTTTTTTTTTTTCTCAGTGATTTTTCTTTGCAATGCTCTAGTCTCCCAAAGCATGCTGGGTGCTAAACAATCATTATTGCGTCATGTCGTTGAGCTGCTTTGTGTAACGAGCCAAGGGGGGAGACCAGGGGTGGGAGGGTGGACAGAGGAGAAGAAGGAGAAGATAAAAACCAAACCAGTGCATGAAAATGTCACTAACTGTTTCCTGTATACTACAAGTAATGATATCGGCATTGCAAAGCTATTGTCTTTCCAAACATCACGTTTGAATTTGGTTGAGCTTCTTTTATAATTGCTGTGTTTTCTTTTCAGTGCAATGCATTTTTAGACCCTGAGTATACAGTTTTAGATGAGAATCTGCCAATGAGATGAGAATAATTGAAATGATCTTTACTAGAAAGCTGCTGTTATACAATCTATGCAGTCTGACAGTATATTGTGAAAAAACTGCCACTTTGAGTCTCTGAAATAATACTCATAGTAATTTGTCTGCCATGCACTGCTCCATTACTTCAGATCTATATGTTTTGCTGGGTTTGATTCCAAGTAAAAAGGAAATGTTTATTGGTAATACTGTGTTTTACCTATATTTTCCATGTGTTTTAATGTATTTTTCTGTCTAGCAAAATGAATTTTACACAGCTCCACTTCAGAAGATGGTAAAATTAAAGAGATAATACCTCCCAGACAAATTCTCCCATTCTTCTGGTGTATGCAGTACTCCAAAAGAGGCTGTGTTTTGATATGATACTCCTGTTGACATTAGTTCTATAGAATAGTTACTCGTGGATCAAAATACTTCTCAGCACCTTTAGAGACGTCATCAATGAGATTCCCAAATTGGCAAGGCGATTCCAAATATTTTGCACTTTGAACATCTGGGTCTTTGTGTCAATTGAGCTTAGGCTGAGAGTCCCTTCTTGGAGAGAAGCAGTACACCCTCCAGCTCTGTGGGTGAGGGACTCAACGGAGTCTGTACCTACTGTCTTGACAACACAAAGAAAAGTATGAAGGCAGCACCAGCTCTTGGGAAGAAAATGGCACTAAATGGGGTGGAGATACCACACCACTGAATGAGGAAGGGAGGTCCACCTTGTGTATGTGCTGGGAGCTTCCTCTCAAGATAGAAAATGGAAGTGCATAGAAGAGAAATCACCCTCTATGCAAAAAAATTTTGCTCACTTTTGCCAATACTCTTCTAGTTAAAAATTATCTTGGGTTAGCTACTGTTAAATATCGACTCTCAGCCTGAAACAGTGGTCCTTGGAGACTTTTGTTTCATGGTTTTTTGCAAACAAAAGTGGACTTGGGGGACAATATGTAGTACACAATTACGTTTCAACCCAGTTACTGCAGAATTTTTTTTCTGATTTCATTATTTTCAGTTCTTTGGCACGCATCATTGACCAAGATGAATTTTCAAAGTGGGCTAAGAAAGAACAATGGGGATGTTAATGTCCAGATGAACACGTCTCCTAGAATAATGAATTCTCTTACTACTCTTTCCACCTGACTTTCTGACCTGGTTAAATTAACTGATTTTAAAAACATAATTGCTGCTCTAGAGTTTTTGCTCTTCTATCTCATTTCTGTGGAGGTTTTTTGTTTGTCTAAGGCATTCATATGCAGCACCAGTAGAAGACACTAATTTGTTATCATGGAGTAAATTTGATGCAACAATAACAACCCTTTTCTCATATAGAGCCATTTGCTACATACAATTTCAGTCTTCAGAATGTTTGCTCTCTTGAAAATGATGAAGTGATGAAATATAGAGCAGACAGTGAAAAAATGAATTATAGATTCATAAATTGCAGAGATATTGTTTTTATACAATTTACTGACATTAAAGCATTCATAAATATGATGTCAGCTGTAGCGTTGAGTGCTGAGCGGCTGAGAACTGAAATAGCCATATAGTATTTCTTCCTTTGAAATTCGTTTCTATTTCTTTGGAAATAGACTTGATTCTCCTGTACATCTAGGTAGAAGGCAGTAAGTTCTGGTTGTTCTTCGCCCAGTGCTACCAATCCTCATATTAAGTAGAAACAGCTTGCTTTTTTTACTAGTGAAACCAGAAAAATATCTCTCACACCCTCCAGCCCCCAGCTCCTTTTGCCTTTTTTTTTTTTTAAAAAAGGTCTTGTTTTTAATGTTAGTACAAAAATCACTAGAGAGAGGTAATTGCGTAACAGGCTGACTCCTTCATAACCTTTATTTGATTGCTGGAGTGGTACGTATCTCCTTTCTTCCTCACTGAAACATTGAAAGACATTTTTACAATGAAACACACAGGAAAGGAGTTGGAGGTGGAATAATAAATCACAAGTGATGATTTTCTAAGATAATTCTAAAGGAACAGTATTGACGGGAGATCTTCATACAAGAGATATTATTATTGTGGTTTATTTCATCATTTTGTCTGTTGATTGTGAATATTCTTATCATTTGTCCTGGTGTGAGGTTCTTCAGAGAAAAGGGACATGGCTGCTTTTTGTAAATAACAGAGGACAGGAACTTTTCTGAAGATGTTCACAGTGTTGTGAGCGCAGCCATGGGAAGAGTTAGGTTAAGTATAACCCTGCTCCACATCCCATGCTATACAGTTTGGCTAAAGCGCCACTGTGTTTTTTGGACTTGAGTCACTTTTCACTCCTACCATTGTGTTCAGATTGAAGTCAGACAAGAAATTAGTATAACAAAGCATGGCGGGTGGAGGGAAGTTATTCATTGGATCCTATGAAGTTGGAAAACAGTATGAAATGGATTGACAGTTTCTATGACTCACAAAATGCTTGAATTAATTTGAAGAACTGAATCATTGCAGTATATAGTTTCCTCCCTTGATTTGAAAAAATGAAGACTTGAAAGGTTAAAATATGAAAACATCTGTTAGCAGGAAAAAAAAATAGATTGAAAGCAACAGAGACATCTTTTGTATTCACATGTCTCGTTCTCTCAGGGACTTTGCCCAGGAATACCCAACCTGAAGTCCAAGTGAAATATCCAGCTTACCTTAAAAGTCCATCTGGTCCATGACCTCCTACTTCTTCTCAAGGGTCCCTCAGACATGGGTGAGGAGTAGGCTGCAGACCAGATCTCTAGTTCTTTCTTACAGCTTCCCTATTTCCTAAGGCATCTTACAGCCCTCCCATATCATGTAACAAGAGGCTTATAGAAGCAATAGAAGAAATGATGGCAATCAGGAATGGGCTGCTATCACCAGAACTAGTCACTTTTGGTCTGCATCCTGCCCTTTGTTCACATCTCAAGCGTGCTTGATACAAAGCGTGCCTGGGAGCGGACTGCAGGTGGGTAAATTGTCCCAGCACCATCACCCTTTGTGCTCACTTCGGACTGGGGGTCCTCGATATGCAAAGGACCAGTGACCTGCTGATGATGGGCGCTGAAGTGAATCTGTTGCTCACAGTCTGTTGACGTAGGGTACACAAGCCAGCTGCACCGAGCGTGACCACGCAGCCAGACCGTGGTGGCAGGGCAGTGTTGGCTGTGTGGTCCCTGGCAGCAGGGAGGTTGGACACCTCTCCCTTTGGCGATGCCTTGAAAACAGACTGCAGACAAAGCATCACGTCCATCTCGTCAGCTGTGAAGCTTAATTAAAGAGGACTGGTACAGTTCGCTGTCTCTGGCAGCAATTTTGATAGCTGGAAGGAAAAGAGAGCCTGAGGAACGGTGCTTTATAAAAAGAACGGGGGGATCAATAATTTCTCCATAGCCTCTTTTCCTAAGAAGCTGAAAATCTTAGTCCTTACAGTCCTACATATGCCAATCACAAAGAGAGGGTGAACGATCAGGTCATGCCATTGCCGGTGGCCCTGTGGGACATGGCTGAGCTCACGATGCGAGGGTGACTCGGTGTGATTTAACGCTTCTGTCTTTCCCGATCTGTCTAACCACAGGGCTGCTCTTCGCCAATCGTGGTGAAGTTTGCGGATACCCAAAAGGACAAGGAGCAGCGGCGTTTGCAGCAGCAGTTGGCACAGCAGATGCAACAGCTCAATACTGCCACTTGGGGAAACCTCACAGGTCTTGGAGGACTCACACCACAATATCTAGCTGTAAGTTCATTTCAGAGGCGGTGGCTATATCATACTGTATTTATTTTAGAACCATGGTAAATCAGCTGTAGTAAACTCTCTGCAATAAATTGCTAAGTCCTCCAGGATTTATCACATGGTCTAAAAATAAATAACAAGGAATAAAATTTGAATAAACATTTCAAGATGTGTCAGTGCTGTCCAAGGCAAGCATTTAAAGTTTACTTGTGCTGCAAAATAAAATTTGATTCCATTAGTTTTATTGTTCTTTTGAAAGTTAGAGTCTGTTTTTTATAGCTGGAATAAAATTTAAATTCTTCCTTAAAGGAGGACAGATAGGCAGCTGAACGCTGGAGGGGCCATATCTATACGGTGCAGCCTTTGAACTAGAATGTTGGGGTTCAATCCTCTAATTTTCCACATTTTCATTTGGAAATGGCTTTCACTCAATGCTAAACATGCATGGTTCATACTACCTCGTCCAGAAAGTGAAGATGGCAGGGGAAAGCCATTTGCTTCTCATAAATTTAAAATGGTATTTTCCTTGGTCCATTTGTAAGAAGAAAAAGAGACGTTAGGCACTGCCCCGCTGGAGAAATCTGAAATCCACAGCCACGTGTCTTAGGTCCTGGATGGCCAAGAGAGACCCCCCTGCAGCACAGCTGAGAGGGAGCCTCTGCCTTTCGTGGCTCTGGAGTTGAAAGGTCTGATTGAGCAGCTTTTGGATAACTTAGGAGTTTCTGATGGTTCCGGGTCAGACAAATAGATGCGTCCATATAGATGTACTGTGTGTGCATAAATACATAATTTGTATGCATACAATGCTTTGGTATAGTGATATAATTATAAACAGCAATTTACCTGGCAATTAAAAATATATATTAGTAGTGAGGTAGGCTAATTAATACTGAGGTAGGCTAAGTTGTTATATACAAATACCAGCCTAATGAGTATCTGTGTGCTTGATTCATAAAGATAATAAAGAAAAAACTGAATTCAAGGGGGTGGGGGAGAATGGACCGTGATTGACAGAGATGAGTTATGGTAACTACTAGACTACAGAGGGTTGTAATTAGTCACGCTATGTTGGTTTAAATAGATTTAACACCTGGTTGTTAAAAAGAATAAATTGATTAATTGTTTTAAAGCAGCAATGTTATTGAGTTTCCCTTGTGTCTCTGTGTTTCTTAATAGAGATTAGACATTAATATGGATTTACAGCATTGACTCTAGGGATGTTCATTCCAACAATAGACAGAAGCAAGAGACTATATAAATGTAAAGGAAAGCATAAATACTCCAAATGTGAAATGATAGCTCATTTTAGTTTTATCTTCATTTGTTACATTAATGTCAGATAGATTGCTGTGTTGTGTTCTTAATTTGCAGCTTCTGCAGCAAGCAACTTCCTCCAGTAACTTGGGTGCCTTCAGCGGCATTCAGCAAATGGCCGGTAAGTTAAAAACCATTTCATTTTGCTCCAGCTATGTTTTGTATTCTTAAGCTATTGAATTCTGTACCTCTAATAATCACATTGTCGGGGGTGGAGGGGCGTGTTGTGTATTAAATGTGGCAGATGTATTGGCAGGGGACAGCTTGCGGTTCAACATCAATAGAAACACTTTCTCCCCTCTTTCAGAAACTGAAATTAAACCCGGTGCTCCCAGGTTGTGCAA